>NW_027361708.1:27590000-28190000 GCF_039654945.1 Dendrobates tinctorius
AGGGCTAATCTTTTGCTTTGCTGTTTGTGTCACAAATACAAATTGTTTGTGTCACATACCCAAACTGTGTCACATTTAGTCAAGAGAGGGAGATAGAGTTGCAGGAGCAGGGAGAGTGGCTGAATACACTGTGTAAGCATGGATTAAAGCTCTGCAGTCCCTTGCAAAATATATAGCTGAGGCAGTTTTTTTAACTTGAAAAAGTTGAATATATTGTGTATCATCAAGTATTACTTGTTTTGCGTACATTTTGGTGTTATTTAACACTCCATAAAAGTTTTGAAACTTTTTTCTGGATTAAATTACTCATCCATTGAGTATTCCATGCTCTGGGGTACATTTCTGTGATATATAACACTCTAAAAAAGCAATAAATTTATTGCTGGGTAGATTTACTCACCCATACAGTATTCTGTGCTCTGGTGTACATTGCTGTGCTCTATAACCCTTCAAAAAAAGAGTAAAAAAAGTTTATGGGTTATATTACTCACACACAAAATATAAAGTAGTTTGGGGCACATTTTTTGTGATAAACAACACTCTGAAAAAGTGTAAAAAGTTTAGCTGGGTTAAATTACTCATCCATACAGGACTAAGTGTTTATAGGAACACTTTGGTGGTACATAAGCCTAAAAAATGTTCATAAATTTATCGGTATTACATTGCTCATCCATAGAGTATTATGTCTTCTTGTGTACATTTCTATGGCATATAACCCTCCAAAAATTGTTCAAAAATGTATTGGTATTATACTGCTCATCCAAAGAGTATTAGCTTTTCTTGGGTACATTTTGGCGTTATATAACCCTCAGAATAATTGATCAAAAATTTGTTGGTATTATATTGCTCATCCATAGAGTATTACATAATAATCTAATCTTTATTTTTTATATAGCGCTAACATATTCCGCAGCACTTTACAGTTTGCACACATTATCATCACTGTCCCCAATGGAGCTCACAATCTAAATTCCCTATCAGTATGTCTTTGGAATGTGGGAGGAAACCGGAGTACCCGGAGGAAACCCATGCAAACATGGGGAGAACATACAAACTCCTTACAGATGTTGTCCTTGGTGGGATTCGAACCCAGCCGCTGAGCCACCGTGCTGCCCATCTTCTTGGGTACATTTTGGTGCAATATAACCCTTAAAAAATTGCTCAAAAATTATTGGTATTATATTGTTCATTCAAAGAGTATTAAGTATGTATTTCTACATGTCGGGGGCTCTGGCACTACAGGAAGAAGAAGCAGACACCTTAAGAGGAATATTGTATTGCCCTCTTTTGTCCTGGATTTACACTTTCTACAAAGCATTTAGGAGTGTAAGAGTACATGAAGTACACTCTCAAAATATTTACATTCCAAATTTTTTTCTGGATTCAAATAGACATCCATATATTTTAATGCAGTTATTGTTACATTACAGTGGTATCTAAAACTCCAAGAAATGTTAAAAAATTTGTTCTGGATTCAATTAGTCATCCATAAAGTTTAATGTGCTTTGCGTAATATGCAGTGGGTTAAAATATTTAAAAACCACCTGGTCTGGTACAGTTCACAAAATATTTTTGTTCCAAAAATTGATTATTGTCATATGTACTGTAGTCAAACCTGTTTTGTGTGAAATTTCATTGGTTTGAAATAAAAGCAAAATTTGGCTTGCTGCAAGTGTAGAAAATAGATTGCTAAAAAAATTACTATTGTCATATATATTTTAGAACGTGGCTTGTGTGAAATTTTGTTAATTTCTAATAAAAAATAAAATTTGTCCTGCTACAGGTATACAAATTTTGTCCCTCGGTACTCACTGCCCAGCCTCCTCTGTTTGTGGCGTCTCAGTCTTGTAAAAGCACGTGTTCAGCAATATCACTCTTACCCTTACCAAAGCAGTTACTGTGATTGTCCATTTAGCAAAAGACATGTGTACAAGTGCTTGTTGCCAGGGACTCTACATTTCCCTGGTGGCACCCTAGGTGGACATTGTGGAAGCCAGGGTCGAGTCCCGCCCTGGCACAGAACATTTGCTATAAACGTCAAGTATTGCTTCCCCTTACTCTATCAGGATTTCCTCCACCACCTACACCAGTTCCTGCACCCCTCATGTTCATCCTCATCCTCCATCTGCGATGTGCTATCTCTGAGCATGTCATCCACATCAGAAAAAAACCTGAAAGCTCTGCAGCATGGCCTCAGCGAAGCGGCAACAGCCTCTGCTGATACTAATTTGTCTAGGAGATGACACACTGTGGCAGAATTATTGAAAGGAGTAACAGACCAGACAGATCTATGGCTCTCGCTGCTGAAACCTCAAACTAGACATGGTCGTGTGTGAAAATGGCCATAAACCAGTGGTGGCTGTGAAGCTTGAAAAGCTCACACACATACCATGCTTGGCCCATGTGCTCAACTTGAAAATTCAGAAGAAGCAACATGTGAAACGTACATCAGGGGTGCTTCTGTGGCGGCCACACAGGTTATACTCAAGTCTCTTTTGATTTTTACAATATTGTTATATGCTTTCAGCATTTGTACTGTATTTCATGATCATCTTTGCTTCATTGTTACAGTGCATATTGCCACACAATTCTTCTGGCATTATACCTAGCAGCAGCAGTAAGGTGTATATTTAGGAGCTTTTTAATTTATCACTATTTAAAATATAATTAATTATTTTATAGCTCCTTTATTTACTTCTGTAGCTTTATTTGCTTGTGACATATTCTGGGTAGTATAATATTTCATTATTTTTGTAGGATAGAATTCCACAGTGTTTTCTAATCTTTTGGCTTAATAACCCTCTTTATTTATCAAATAAATTTTCAATAGGAGCCAAAATATTTTTGCAACAATGGCTGTATTTACTCTTGTAGTACTTTGTGTGGCTAATGCCTATGTGTGATATTTCCCATTTTATTTCTTGTTTTTAAAACAAAGATGTTTTTGGAATTTAATAAAATATATAATCTTCTAAAATTTATTGGCTTGTGCTTGCATGTTTTTTCAGTGTTCTCTTAGTAGTTCAGTGGTTTCTGAAAACCTACCCAGATTTGCCGGACCTTCTGGACAAGGTATGCTGTGTCAGGGACAATATACTCGTCAGCTAGAGCTGCTGACACTCTGACAGTGCTGCAGGAGCGCATGCAATTCCTAGCTCACCGACTGGTGTGCAACATGACCACGTGCTGGAGCTCCATACTGCACATGCTTGCAAGGTTTTGTGAGCAACAGAGGCCAGTTGTGGAATATCAGTTCCAAAATGCCTGTCAATATTCTGGTCAGCCTCCACACATAACAACAGAAAAGTGAACATGGATGTCTGACATTTATGTGGTTCTTCAAGACTTTTAGGACTACAGAAACATGGTGAGCAACAATGATGCCATCATCAGGGCAAAGATTCTGCTTCTGTGCCTACTAAAAAGTCACTGCTGATAATGAAACATAAAACTTTGCATGTAGACTAGGTGGAGACAGAGGAAGACATGAGACAGGGAGATACTACCCAGCTCAGCCTCAACTCATCTGCTCTGGGTGACAGTGAGGAGCTGGAGGCGATCTAGGAGTCTAAGACGCTTTCAGGGGTTTTCTTAATACTGTTCTACTTCCATTCAGCACTTTCCCCACTCATTTCAACATTTTCTCTGCCCCACAGACCTCCTATTATGGTCTTTCGGAAAAATGCTCGGATTTTCCCTTGACGCTCAGTATACTCATTAGCATCTGAGCATTAGAAATTGCTTGATTCGAATAATGGGAATCGAAGCATTTTACTGCTTGCTCATCTCTAATTGTTACCTCTTTGCTCATTAATGTGTAAGGTAGAATATTGAAAATTAGAGGGGAATGTATGAGAAGATAGTTTGAGATACGGGCGCGATCTGTAAGGAGACTGTATGGGGAGTGTGGAATGTGGGAGTAAATAGTATAGGGAAGGAGTGGGGAACATGTGAGGAAACAGTATGAGGAAAGTGTGGGAAATTTGTGAAGAGACAGTATGGAAAGGGAATGTGGAATGTGTCAAGAAACAGTATGAGTGGTAGAGGGAATGTATGAAGAGACAGCAACGAGGGAAACGGGGTGAATATGTGAAGATTCAGGATAGTGAATGAGGGTGGGAAATATGTGAGGAGATAATATTGAAAGCGAAGGACAGAATGAATATGTGAGAAGACAGTATGAGGAGGGAGGGGGAAATGTCTCAATAGTCTATTGAGGGGAATGGTATGAGTAAACACTAAGAGGGGAGAAAAGTGTGAGTTCACAGAATAGAGACTGGGTAGTGTGTGGGGACAGTATTGAGAAAGGGTTGCGGGGGAGACAGTGTGAGGGCAGAGCATGGAGGCCACAGTATGATATTGAGGGGAAATGTGATGAATGGGCATAATATGGAGACTCGGAAGTATAGAAGTACACAGTGTGAGAGGACAATTTGTAAGGGGGTCCAGTATGGAAAGGAGAGGGCAGTGTTGAGGGATGCAACATAAAATGGACAGTGTGGGATTAAAACTTTGTGCAGGTAACTTAATGAGGGACAATCATTTATTCAGGAGCAAAGTGTAGGGCAGATATTTTTATTCAGAAGCATTATAATGATTTTTATGGACACCGTGTTGAGATGGTGCAGAAGAACGAAGAAGATGGAAGTGTGTGTTAATGAGCTTTGTATGTGAAAAGTCATCAAGGCACTTGGACAAGATGAAAAAGAAAAGAAATAGAACAAATCCAATCAGAGAAGATGTGGCCTATAAGGTAACTGAATGTCAATGTTTATTTGTGATACTGACTAATTCTCATCAGTATGTGGTTCCTGCATGCTTCACAGTCTGATGATGACTGATAACAACTCCCAGCATCTCCTTACCATTTTTAAGAATTTACAGGAAATTGTAGCTTCATGCGATACAAATGTACAGTATATGGGGCCAACCTGATGCAAAGAGAAGTGTCCTAGGTTGTACATATGTACAGTATATTTATTTGCATGCTAGCAGTGCAATACAAATACATATGTTTGTGTATATAATATCCTCTTTTATGTCCTATGGACCCCACACATAAATATAAAACCACAGCCCCCATATTTCTCCTATACATATACAGTGGGGAAAAAAAGTATTTAGTCAGTCAGCAATAGTGCAAGTTCCACCACTTAAAAAGATGAGAGGCGTCTTTAATTTACATCATAGGTAGACCTCAACTATGGGAGACAAACTGAGAAAAAAAAATCCAGAAAATCACATTGTCTGTTTTTTTTTCATTTTATTTGCATATTATGGTGGAAAATAAGTATTTGGTCAGAAACAAGCAATCAAGATTTCTGGCTCTCACAGACCTGTAACTTCTTCTTTAAGAGTCTCCTCTTTCCTCCACTCATTACCTGTAGTAATGGCACCTGTTTAAACTTGTTATCAGTATAAAAAAGACACCTGTGCACACCCTCAAACAGTCTGACTCCAAACTCCACTATGGTGAAGACCAAAGAGCTGTCAAAGGACACCAGAAACAAAATTGTAGCCCTGCACCAGGCTGGGAAGACTGAATCTGCAATAGCCAACCAGCTTGGAGTGAAGAAATCAACTGTGGGAGCAATAATTAGAAAATGGAAGACATACAAGACCACTGATAATCTCCCTCGATCTGGTGCTCCATGCAAAATCCCACACCGTGGGGTCAGAATGATCACAAGAACGGTGAGCAAAAATCCCAGAACCACGCGGGGGGACCTAGTGAATGAACTGCAGAGAGCTGGGACCAATGTAACAAGGCCTACCATAAGTAACACACTACGCCACCATGGACTCAGATCCTGCAGTGCCAGACGTGTCCCACTGCTTAGGCCTGTACATGTCCGGGCCTGTCTGAAGTTTGCTAGAGAGCATTTGGATGATCCAGAGGAGTTTTGGGAGAATGTCCTATGGTCTGATGAAACCAAACTGGAACTGTTTGGTAGAAACACAACTTGTCGTGTTTGGAGGAAAAAGAATACTGAGTTGCATCCATCAAACACCATACCTACTGTAAAGCATGGTGGTGGAAACATCATGCTTTGGGGCTGTTTCTCTGCAAAGGGGCCAGGACGACTGATCCGGGTACATGAAAGAATGAATGGGGCCATGTATCGTGAGATTTTGAGTGCAAACCTCCTTCCATCAGCAAGGGCATTGAAGATGAAACGTGGCTGGGTCTTTCAACATGACAATGATCCAAAGCACACCGCCAGGGCAACGAAGGAGTGGCTTCGTAAGAAGCATTTCAAGGTCCTGGAGTGGCCTAACCAGTCTCCAGATCTCAACCCTATAGAAAACCTTTGGAGGGAGTTGAAAGTCCGTGTTGCCAAGCGAAAAGCCAAAAACATCACTGCTCTAGAGGAGATCTGCATGGAGGAATGGGCCAACATACCAACAACAGTGTGTGGCAACCTTTTGAAGACTTACAGAAAACGTTTGACCTCTGTCATTGCCAACAAAGGATATACCACAAAGTATTGAGATGAAATTTTGTTTCTGACCAAATACTTATTTTCCACCATAATATGCAAATAAAATGAAAAAAAAAACAGACAATGTGATTTTCTGGATTTTTTTTTCTCAGTTTGTCTCCCATAGTTGAGGTCTACCTATGATGTAAATTACAGACGCCTCTCATCTTTTTAAGTGGTGGAACTTGCACTATTGCTGACTGACTAAATACTTTTTTTCCCCACTGTATATGGTACCCAACAAATACGATGTCCTACATTTCTCTCCTGTATAGAATAATGCCACCATGCAAATGTCCTCATTAAAAATGTTATGCCCAGTATGAGAAAAGTGCAAGCATATTAAAAGAAGGTTGACAGATGATCATCTGTTGTCTGTGGCTATATGTGACATTGTTAATTACCATGCAAGTGTCTGAATTATCAAATTTTTTTGAGTTCTTTATTGAAAGGGTTGTGTCTTAAATGCCCTAAATTTCTCTTTTTGTAAAAGCCTCTGCCTGATATTCCGTGAGGAAATAAAAATAATATTGAGTGCCGAAGTTTTTCTGATTATTTTGGACTAATTTTCTTGTGAGCACCTATTTTTGCAAGTGATTCCAAGAGTGAGCACCCTTTTATTTCTTTAATTGTTAATTACCATATCAGGAGATAACCACAGACTGCTAGGACACAGGATCAAAGTGACCATTTGTCTTGGCAGCAGCCTCTGCATGTAGGATCTTGATACGAGCAATGATATAATATTTTCAGTTGTCGTGCCCGACAATACAAAGGGCCCTGCTACCAGCGGACATATGGGTGTGTGCAGGAATGTGTGTGACCAGAGCGGTAACGTCATATTCACCACGCCGGTGCTAACAGCCTGCCTGCACACATGCAGGAAAAGGGTGGGGGTATGTTACATGGGAGTGCGCCCATATTGATTTAAATATCTGACAGCGGCAGCGTCCGGACTCTTGTCTCTGCTTGCACCCTCCAGTTCACCTGCCTGACCTGCCACTGTCCCCCCTCTCTAGTGCCACGTGTCCTCTTCTTCCCTGCTCTCATCCCTCAGCCCACCATCACCACAGCCATCAGTGTTAGAGATGGGCAAACCTGAACAGTAAATTATGGGGTCCGTACCGAACACCTAATATTCGTGTATGGACCCCAAACATAGACTTCTCCATGAAATCTGTGCTACTGCTCGAGTTCGTCACCCCAAACATCAGGTGTTTCCCAGGCTGTCATCTGTAGGACAACACAAGAAAACCGACTGCTCTGATTGGCGGTAAGAATATTACCACCGGTCAAAGTGCTGCGGTTCCCATGCTGTTAGATGACAGCATTAGCCAGCAGCTGTGACCGGCGGTAAAAAGCTTACTCAGAGGCATCAGCTGATGAGATAGTACTACTCTCATCAGCCTACACCTGCTGTCTTTGATAACAGCAAGAGCAGGCACAACTGATAGGAGTATTTATCAGCTGGCCCCTGTGCAATAAATAAATAAAATTATGTGGGGACTTCAATTTTTGATAACCGGTGCAGGCCAAACTGACAGGTGCAGACTGAAACTCTCAGCTGTCAATTTTATCATGGCTGGTTCTCAAGAATAGAAAGGTCCCCTCTCTGTGACAAAGTTGTAGGTTTCTGATTGGTTGACATGTCATGCTGCCATGTTGTTCATTCTATGAAACTCAGCTTGAGACTGGGCTCCTTGCAAGATGTCCCAATAAAGCTGACAGGAGGATATTACAGCATGCTCACTTTGTAGTTATTGGTGACTGTAACATCTCCTTGCACTGACCCTATGACAGGAAGCAAGTGGCAGCAGCAAGATTAAAATTTTGTTTTCTCCCCATAGTCAACACTTTCCCAGAAAGCCAGCTAGCCATGCTTTAAACATAATATTACATGAGGATTAACCCTATATCTGCGATAAATGGTATTTTTCGAGATGGCAAGCCAATTAACTTTGAAGCTGTGTGAAGGAAATTTGAGGGTTTCACTCTGACTCTTAACATTGTGTAATAGATGATTAGGATTCATGTGTTTTTGCAGTGGATGTGACTAGTTTGTAATAGTGAGATCACAGACTTCCATGCAGGCACTGTGCAATGCACAATACAAGTCTGGAATGATGGCTTGCAAAAAGGTGAAGAAGCTTTGACTTCAATATCATCACAAGGAGCGACGGCTCAAGATTGAAAAACAGTACAAAAAATGGACATTAGAAGATTGGAAATGGGTGATTTGGAGAAAGAAGATCAAAATCAATGGACTAGGCTCTGTTGGCTGCAAATGGGTCTGGAATAGTGATGATGAGCGATTTTGTTTAGAAAACGATCACCAGATATAAATTCAGCACGAATATGGCACATTCGGATTTGTGATCCAAAACACGAGCAAACGTTTATAAACACTGGGGAAATCTTTAACATTTGGTAAAAAGTGTGGAAAAATATTTGTGCAGCCACAAAGTATTTTCAGCACTTTTGCAATGATAATGGTGGTGCATCATGAGCGTTTTGGCACGTGTTTGATGAGTGGAGTGGGTTTGCAGAGCTCAAAGGCATAGCGTTCTAGTAAACAGTATTTTTTTCTTCCTAACTTTATGTGTGCACATTGAGGCTGCTTGTGTCACTGGCTTCTGAAATCACATGTCCCTCTCCATATAAAGTGCAGACATCTTGTTTTAGCACCATTTTGACACTGTAACAGCACGGAGAGGCTGCTCCTGATGCTGACACTGTTAGCAGCTAGATTTTAGCTATTTAGCTAGGTGGTTGTTTATTAGTCAGATATTTTAGCTAGCTAGTGTCCAGTGTGGCTGTGAAATTGACCTTCCAGCAATTTTATTTGCAATTACTGAGGTCCACAGACAAAGCCAGCAGGGCACATGCCATACAAGTGTCTTGTGCACTGTTTCTATTGTGCTCCATGCACTAAGGAGCAACGCCAATGCAAAAAAGCAGCAATATATAAGTAATCCTAATAAACAAATTCATAATGGAAAAATACAAGCTGCGGTAAACGGACTGAATGTGGACTAGTCGCAAGGATACATATGAGCAAAAAGGTGGTCTGTGGGGACCACAAAAACGACAATGCAGTGCATGAATGTATAAAACAAGTACATGTGCTTTATTAGACAAGTGTGCAGGGACATACAGTGCAAATGAGTGCAATCATTGGGCACAAATTAGTGCCATAAAAAACCATGATGCCCAGACCCCTAAAGGATATGATTCCCCATGACAATCATCATTTGAAATATAGCTGAAAATATACAACATTGCAAAAAAATTGCAAAAAAGATGGGTAAATTGCAAACAGTCACTAGCCAAGTTAGACAGACAGGTATCAGCAGTATGCTGCTTGACGAAGGACGTGGTCCGAAACGCGCGTCGGGCGGACACGCTGACCCCTGCACAGGATCTGTCACAAATATTCTTGCCGGCATTAATTATGTATCATATAACAAGTGTATCTCTTCTCATTAACCGGCATACTGATGATACCTGTCTGTCTAACTTGGCTAGTGACTGTTTGTAATTTACCAATAATTTTTTTGCAATGTTGTATATTTTCAGCTATATTTCAAATGATGATTGTTATGGGGAATCATATCCTTCAGAGGTCTGGGCATCCTGGTTTTTTATGGCACCCATTTGTGCCCAATGATTGCACTCATTTGCACTGTCTATGCCTGCATACTTGTCTAATAAAGCATATGTACTTGTTTTATACATTCATGGACTGCATGGTCGTTTTTGTGCTCCCCACAGATCACCTTTTTGCTCATATGCTCCATGCACTATTATAGCGTTCTAAATCATATTTTTTCACTAGCTAAATGTGAAACAGCACGCCATATCCCACTTTGTCATTTAGTGCTGTGGTGACATAATTCTGTGATTTGAGCTGTTGCTCACAAAGAAATATTTTGGGGAGGCAGTTGCTAATGTTATTCACCATGCCATATCTCACCTTGTTAGTTAGTGGCGGTGAAATTCCACAGTGTGCATAGTTCATACACATTAAAAAAAATATTAATTTTTTCTGTTGCTAAATGTGATACAGCCCGACATATTCCACAATGTCATTTTGTAGTGGTGATATGAAACTATCTGACAACCTAACGTACATTAAAAAAAAATTATAATTTTTCTGCTGCAAAACGTGATACAGCCCGCCCTATCCCATGTTGTCATTTTGTTGGGTTGAAATTAATCTGTCTGCAGAGCATGCACAGAATAAAAAAATTTCTGTTGCTAAAGGTGATACAGGCTGCCATATCCTACATTGTAATTTTGTGGAGGTTAAACTGTGTCTGCAAAGCTGTTGCACATAGTAAAAAACAACATTTTTGGTGTTTTACATATGTGATACGGCAGGCTAAATCCGAATTTGAAATTGTTTAGAGCATATCTTCTAGTTTATACAGGCCTCACCAACACAAAAAAATTCTTCTGTTACTAATGCCCTACAATAGGAGACATCTCATTTTGAAATTGTTTGTAGCATCTAGTCTGTTATAGAGACCTAATCCACAGGTCCCCAAAAAATTTTTCTGTTACTAACGTCATAACGTAGGCGACATCTGACTTTCAAGTTGTTTGTAGCATCTATTCTATTATAGAGGCCTAATTCACAGGCACCAAAAAATATCTTCTGCAACTAACATCATACAGTAGGGGTCATCTCACTTTCAAATTGTTTGTCAAATATCTTCTTTGTCATACAGGCCTCATCCACATTCAAACAATTCTTTCTTCTGTAACTTACGCTATTCAGCAAGCCATATTTCACCTTGTAATTTACTGCTGCTGAAATTATGCTGTTTGCAGAGCTGGTGCAGTGTTTAAAATCTAATTTTTGTTGCTAGTACTGTGCATCCAACTAGTGTTGAGCGATACCACCCGATACTGAAAAATATCGTATCGGAATGGATCGGCCGATCTAAAAAAAGTATCGGGTATCGCCGATTCCGATCCCGGAAGTCCCATTCAAGTCAATGGAACAGAAATATTGGAATTAAAAAAACCCCTTTCTTTCCCTGTTGGTTAATTCTACATGGAGAAAAACAACTAATAATAATGTAGAATGTATTGTGGGAGGTGTAGGAGACATTAAAGCCATAGAGCTTTAGCCCAATCAACTGGAATAGCAGGATTTTTTTTTTTAAAGACGTTCGTAGTTACAAAGATATTGACTATGTTAAAGTCTTTAATTTTTTGTCAGATATGTATGTTTCACTACTTCCATGCTCTTCACCTTCTTTTTTACTTCTCCCACACTTTCTCCTTCATCATCTTCAGCAGCAGCAGTATCTTCTTCTTCTTCTTCTTCTTCATCTTCTTTTATTCTTCTTCTTTTATTCTTCTTCATATTCTTCTTCTTCATCTTCTTCCTATTCTTCATCTTCTTATTATTATTATTCTTATTTGTGTCAGGCATTCCTGTAGTTGTTATCTATAAAAGTTTGAAGATTACACCTTCCGTTCAGCCTGTCACAAAAGATTTACAACAGGATTTGTCCGCGTTCAGTTTGGCCTGCAGCAGCAGGCCTTTTCCAGGGGCACCACGAGGAGGAACGGACTCACCCCCATACACTGCTTAGTCTTCTTCTGCTTATAAATTAGATAATATCATTTGCTCTGATTTTTAGTCTTATGCTTCATGTTCTTCAGCTTTTGGTTTTTATGCTTCTTGGTCTTCTGTCTCTTGTTGTTCTGCATCTTGGTGGTTGTCTTCCTGTTCTTTGTCCTCTTGGTCATCTTCTTCAGGGTCATCTTTTAGGTATTCTTCTGTGTGGTCTTCAGGGTCGTCGTCTTCAGGGTCATTGCCAGGGAGATCCAGAGTGAGAATCAAAAACCATTTCCACAAGCTTGAACTTGGAAAAGTAGCAGAAGGTACAAGAAGGCTGAGGAACTGCCAAGAACCAGCTGACGGTGCTGGAACCCAGAGTGGCAGCAGAATGAACAAGAGCCAATGGCACAACCGTGGACCAGCTGACGTTGCTGGAACACGGTTACTAAACAGGAGGTACCTGTGCTCCAAAGCACTACCAAGGACCAGCAGACGTTGCTGGAACTCGGATACCAAGAAGGAGGCACCTAGGCCAAAGGCACTGCCGAGAACCAGCTGATGGTGCTGGAACCCGTATGGATAGCAGAAGCTGCAAGAG
This sequence comes from Dendrobates tinctorius, assembly GCF_039654945.1. Lineage (NCBI taxonomy): Eukaryota > Metazoa > Chordata > Amphibia > Anura > Dendrobatidae > Dendrobates > Dendrobates tinctorius. The sequence continues at coordinate 27,602,656 of NW_027361708.1, forward strand.
CAAATGACACTAGCGAGGACCAGCTGACGGTGCTGGAACCCGGTGGGGCAGTAGAAGGAACAAGAGCCAATGGGAGAACCGTGGACCAGCTGACGGTGCTGTAACACGCTTTCTAAGCAGGAGGTACCTGTGCTACAAAGCACTACCAAGGACCAGCAGACGTTACCGGAACTCGGATACCAAGAAGGAGGCACCTAGGCCAAAGGCTCTGCCGAGAAACAGCTGACGGTGCTGGAACCCGGATGGGTAGCAGAAGGTACACAGGAAAAAAACAAAGTTGCAAGGCCGTGAGCCAGCCGCAGTTACCGAAACCCACAGTCCTACAGGGGGTGCTTGTTGCTTGTCCTATTGGCACTACGGAACCAGCCTTTATTACCAGAACCCGCAGCCCACATAGGAAGCACCGAAACTGCAGGCACCATAGACTCGGCTAACCCGACCGCAACACAACAGGACAACGTATTGGTGGCAAAGTGACGTTGACACTACCTGGAAACAGCAGGCGTGCTGGAACCAGGCTGGGCAGGAGGGAGTGCCCGTGCCAAAGACACTTCCGAGAACCAGCTGACGGTGCTGGAACCCGGATGGGTAGCATTAGCTACAAGAGTCAATGGAACTACCGAGAACCAGCTGACGGTGCTGTAACCCGGAGGGGCAGCAGAAGGAACAAGAGCCAATGGCACAACCGTGGACCAGCTGACGGTTACTAAGCAGGAGGTACCTGTGCTCCAAAGCACTACCAAGGACCAGCCGACGTTGGTGGAACTCGGATACCGACAAGGAGGCACCTAGGCCAAAGGCTCTGCCGGGAACCAGCTGACGTTGCTGGAACCCGGATGGGTAGCAGAAGGTACCCATGATTAATAAAGTGTCGCGTCCGCGAGCAGGCCGCGGTTACCGAAACCCACAGTCCTACAGGGGGTGCTTTTCCTATTGGCACTATGGAACCAGCCTTTGTTACCAGAACCCGCAGTCCACATAGGAAGCACTGAAACTGCAGGCACCATAGACTCGGCTAACCCGACTGCAACACGACAGGACAATGTATCAGTGGCGAAGTGACGTTGACACTACCTGGAAACAGCGGGCGTGCTGTAACCAGGCTGGGCAGGAGGGAGTACCCGTGCCAAAGACACTGCCGAGAACCAGCTGACGGTGCTGGAACCTGGAGGGGCAGCAAAAGGAACAAGAGCCAATGGCACAACCGTGGACCAGCTGATGGTGCTGGAACACATTTTCTAAGCAGGAGGTACCTGTGCTAAAAAGCACTACCAAGGACCAGCAGACCTTGCTTGAACTCGGATACCGACAAGGAGGCACCTCAGCCAAAGGCACTGCCGAGAGCCAGCTGACGGTGCTGGAACCCGGATGGGTAGCAGAAGGTACACAGGAAAAACAAAGTTGCAAGGCCGCGAGCCGGCCGCAGTTACCGAAACCCGCAGTCCTACAGGGAGTGCTTGTCCTATTGGCACTATGGAACCAGCCTTTGTTACCAGAACCCGCAGCCCACATAGGAAGCACTGAAACTGCAGGCACCATAGACTCGGCTAACCCGACCGCAACACGACAGGACAACGAATCAGTGGCAAAGTGACATTGACACTACCCGGCAACAGCAGGCGTGCTGTATCCAGGCTGGGCAGGAGGGAGTACCTGTGCCAAAGACACTGCCGAGAACCAGCTGACGGTGCTGGAACCTGGAGGGGCAGCAAAAGGAAAAAGAGCCAATGGCACAACCGTGGACCAGCTGATGGTGCTGGAACACGGTTTCTAAGCAGGAGTTACCTGTGCTAAAAAGCACTACCAAGGACCAGCAGACGTTGCTGGAACTCGGATATCAAGAAGGAGGTACCTAGGCCAAAGTCTCTGCCGAGAAACAGCTGACGGTGCTGGAACCCAGCTGGGCAGGAGGGAGTACCTGTGGCAAACACACTTCTAAGTAGCAACATGCGATGTTGAAGCCCAGGGGTCAATCATGCAGCAGGCTGAGGCCAACTTGGAGCGAGTTTTATATTGGTTGTACACAACTACTGATTGTAACCATGCTCCACTTTGGCCTCTGGCTCTACTGTCTCTAGCATTTCCCCTGGCCTCCAACCACGGCAGTTGCTGTTCTGCAGAGTTGTCTGCACAATCCACACTTGTTCCTGAGTTACTGGGGCTCCGTCACGTCAGTTGATCCCCTGATGTGTGTCCGGCAAGGTGTCCTGCTCTGACCTCATTCCCACAACTATTAATGGGAATGGGGACAGAGCAGGAGACATTGCCGGACACACATCAGGGGATCAACTGATGTGACTGAGTCCCAGTAACATAGGAACAAGTGTGGATTGTGCAGACGGCACATCAGAGCAGCGACTGGCGGGGTTGGAGGCCAGGGGAAATACTAGAGACAGTACAGCCAGAGGCCTAAGTGGACCATGGTTAAAAGTCAGTAGTAGTGTGATGTTGGAGGCAGCAGGAGACTTTGCCATCCGCACAGCAGGGGAACAGCTGGCGTTACTGAACCCCACAGACACAGGAGCGAGTGTTTCTATCTGTGCGGACGGCACTTCCAAGCTGCAACTGGCTGTGTTGAAGCCCAGGATCAATGCTCCGAGCAGGCTGAGGCCTACTTGGAGTGAGGAGAAAAAGCATTGTAGTGTGAGTTTGGAGGCAGCTGGAGACTTTGCCGTCCACACAGCAGGGGAACAGCTGGCGTTACTGAACCCCACAGACACAGGAGCGAGTGTTTCTATCTGTGCGGACAGCACTTCCAGGCTACAACTGGCTGTGTTGTAGCCCAGGATGAAGCATGCAGCAGGCAGAGGACAACTTGCAGCTGGTTTTATAGAGGTTGTAGACTACTACTGATTGTCACCGTGCTCCACTATGGCCTCCGGCTCCACTGTCTCTAGTATTTCCCCTGGCCAACAACCCCGCCAGTTATAGCTGTGAAGTGGCATCTGCACAATCCACACTTGTTCCTGTGTAACTGTGGCTCAGTCCCGTCTGTTGATCCCCTGATGTGTGTCTGGCAAGCTCTCCTGCTCAGTCCTCATTCACACTACTAGTAATGTGAATGTGGACAGAGCAGGAGACCTTGCCGGACACACATCAGGGGATCAACTGATGGGACTGAGCCACAGTAACTCAAGAACAAGTGTGGATTGTGCAGACGCCACTTCACAGCTGTAACTGGCGTGGTTGTTGGCCAGGGGAAAAACTAGAGGCAGTGGAGCCAGAGGCCTAAGTTGACCAAAATTACAAATCTGTAGTAGCTTGCATGTGGATGGAGCAGGAGACATTGCCGTCTACACAGCAGGGGAACAGCTGGCTTTACTGAACCCCACTGACACAGGAGCTAGTGTGTTTTTCTCTGTGAAGACGGCACTTCTGAACACCAACTGGCGTTGTTGGAGCATAGGATGAGGCATGGAGCAGGCTGAGGCCTGATGGTGTTGGCATGTGGAGGCAGCAGGAGACATTGCCATCTACACAGCATTACTGAACCCCACTGACACAGTAGCGAGTGTGTTTTTCTCTGTGAAGACGGCACTTCTGAACACCAACTGGCGTTGTTGGAGCATAGGATGAGGCATGGAGCAGGCTGAGGCCTGATGGTGTTGGCATGTGGAGGCAGCAGGAGACTTTGCCATCTACACAGCAGGGGAACAGTTGGCATTACTGAACCCCACTGACACAGGAGCTAGTGTGTTTTTTTCTGTGAAGACGGCACTTCTGAACACCAACTGGCGTTGTTGGAGCCCAGGATGACGCATGGAGACGGCTGAGGCCTGATGGTGTTGGCATGTGGAGGCAGCAGGAGACTTTTCCGTCTACACAGCAGGGGTACAGCTGGCATTACTGAACCCCACAGACACCGTAGCAAGTGTGTTTTTCTCTGTGAAGATGGCACTTCTGAACACCAACTGACGTTGTTGGAGCCCAGGATGAGGCATGGAGCTGGCTGAGGCCAACTTGCAGCACGTTTTATAGAGGTAGTAGACTACAACTGATTGTAACCGTGCTCCACTATGGCCTCCAGCTCCACTGTCTCTAGTATTTCCCCTGGCCTCCAACCCCGCCAGTGACAGCTCTGAAGTGGCGTCAGCACAATCCACACTTGTTCCTGTGTTACTTGGGCGCAGGCCCGTCTGTTGATCCCCTGATGTGTGTCCGGCAAGGTCTCCTGCTCTGTCCTCATTCACACTACTAGTAATGGGAATGTGGACAGAGCAAGAGACCTTGCCGGACACACATCAGGGGATCAACTGACGTGACTGAGGCCAAGTAACACTGGAACAAGTGTGGATTATGCAGACGCCACTTAAGAGCTGTCACTTGCGGGGTTGGAGGCCAGGGGAAATACTAGAGACAGTGGAGCCAGAGGCCTAAGTGGAGCAGGGTTAAAAATCAGTAGTAGTTTGAATGTGGATGGAGCAGGAGACTTTGCCGTCCACACAGCAGGCGAGCAGCTGGCGTTACTGAACCCCACTAACACAGGAGCTAGTGTTTTTCTCTGTGCAGATGACACATCTGAGCGACAACTGGCTGTGTTGAAGCCCAGGGATTATAGTTCAGGTGGTAGAAACATGAACACAACAGGAGACCTGGATACAGTTGCCAACCAATTATTTAGTCGGGAAGAGGACTGGCAAATTCTGGGGAGATACAGGCCTTGTTCATTTTCAGAAAAGTAAGCCGGTCGACGTTATCGGAAGAAAGTCGCATGCGACGGTTTGTTAGTAATGCATGAAGATGAAATACCGGACACAGATACCAGTTCTGATGCAAAATCAATGCTTTTACTTTCTTCTTGAACGGTCCTGGACACATCAGTTACATCACAGTCCACACAGCATTCCTCCTGCTCTTTCCCTTTCTTATTCTCTTCACCCTCACATACATTATGGGGTAGTAGCTCCCTTGGCAGTACCACAGCTTCACTACTGTAGTGTTAGAAACGGCGGAACGCACTAAATAAAAATAAATAATAAAGTGAGTTCGCCGCTCGGGGTCCACCGTGCAGTAGGTGTTACACCGCTGCTAGGTAATGACAGATGAGTAATATGGCGGTATAATGCGCATGGGTTCAACTTCACCCGAAGTGTGCAAAGCAGGCTCTGTTCACACACAGAGGCGCTGCAACATAAACATGCAAAAACACTGAGCCTGTTAGTGTCACAGACCACAGGGAAATGCACACACGGTATCTGGTCACAGGAGCAGGACCAAAGGCAGAGGAGCTGCGCCCATCTAGACCTACCGTGTGTGCGGCGTTGCTACTGCAGACTCCAAGGAGGGCTGCAACTGCAGCGCGGCGTAGGACACAGCCGCTAGTCGACAAAGCTAGGAAGCAGGTGCAATGTTGGACGCTAGAGTAGAGGTGCAGTGTGCACAGTGGCCTAAGGCTTGCCACTGACTGGCGCTGACTGCTGCACTAATTCCCTATCCACATGTGTAATATCAGAGGGAAGGGGTTTCAAATGAGTCAGTCACCAGAGCCATACATCCATCACCATTCACACATTTAGCTTGAAAAGTCTATACTAGCGCATGGCCGAACGGTAATGCGCGCTTTTTATAGCTGTGCGGGACCTTCCAGATCTCCGAGATGGACCAATGAGATCTGGAGCAGGACCTGGGCACATGACTCCCGATCTCCAATGGGAGATTGTCTCGTGAGCATGCCCAGTAGGAGCACAGAGGAACTTAGTCTCTGGAGCGGTCTGCTGCAAAGTAATCTTCTCTGCAGTAGATAGACAGCAGGAGACTGCGGAATGTGAGGCTCTGGATTCCTGCATAGCAGACGCAGAAACCTGATGCCTAACATGTAGAATCTCAGTGCATAGGGGATCCCGCTCATCCGTTACCCCCGGACTTGCCAGCTTCAGCCCTATTGGGAATTTGCCACATCATGAACATTCTGCGCCCTGCACTACTTTTGGACCACGTTTCCTTCTCCGTTCCTGCTGCTGATGTGAACTGTAACTTCCCTGGGTGCTCTGGTCTTATCCAGCACCCGTCTGACTATGCCCGTGCTTCTCCACTTAACAACATTACATAGCTGCTAAATAGTCCTGGGCTTAGAGCCCTTGTGGACCTGTTGGGCGTGCTCGCCCTTCTGACTAATTCCTAGAACCTACACTAGCTTAACCCATAGCAGCTCCTCCTACAGTTAACTCCTATGCAAACTTCCCAACAGCTAATAAGGCCCACTAGTATGCCCCCATCTAGTTGTCCATTCCAGAACTACTCTTACCCATTCTATAAACTCTATACTATAAGTGCCCTCCTAATGTTCCCAAAGGGAGCACTATCTTACCCTAATCTGTACAGAAATACAGTACAATAGTCATAATAAAGCATATCTTACAGTGTGTACAATATGGTAACACATAATGTGGCAATACCAATCAGACGGTCAGTAATACACAGCCGTGTAGCAGTACTGAAGCATAACAGTGTATTTACATAAAGCTCTTAAAGGGGAGGAGGCAATAAAGGGGTGTTCTCTCCCCATCCCCTACATGTCTTGGTGTCCTCCACATGCTCCAAGGTACATCTGCCTGTGGACACCCCTGTCCAGCTCACTGGCTCTTTCCTACAAAGGTCTCTGACCTCCTTTTTGACATATACACACAAATTTATGTGAGCACCATTCTGAGCTTAATCTTTTTATTGCTTTGTTATCTCCATACCATGCAATTTTATATGTAATCTATATACAGGGATCCACTTGATCTAACTCTCCCCACATTTATGGGGCACCATCTGCACCACATAGATACATTGTATGGGCTGTTTATTGTAGGGAAGTTACTTTGCATACTTTGGGACTGACTCTACACATCAGTCTCTGATTTTGTTTGCATTTGTTATTGGTTGTTAACCATTTACTGCTGGTTCAAGCTTCACATGTGTATTTTGATAAGGATGCAGTTTCTCAATTTTTAGGGGCGTTGGCTGACCACCATGTTGTATACATGTTTTAATTGTTTTTATGCATTTGTGGTTTTGCATTCTCCAATGTCATACATTTTAAACTATCAGTTTAAGGTTATTGAATCAGGCGTGCACACTAATGTGTTTGGTATTTCTTTCTTCTCTTCATGTTGTTTTCCCAAGCATGATGTGGCACCCTGTTCCATATACAGCTCTGGCAAAAATTAAGAGACCACTTCCAAATGTTCAATTTGTCTGATTTTTCTCTTTATAGGTATATTTTTGAGTAAAATGTAAATTTTTTGTTCAGTCTACAAGCTTCCGACAACATGTCTCCAAATTTCCGAGCAATAAATGTTTTTTTTTTTTCTGAAAAGGAGAAATGGTCAATTTAAAGAAAAAAATAATGCAAATAAAACAAATTAATAATCATTTAGAAACAACAATACTAATATTTTAACTCAGGAAGAGTTCTGAAATCAATATTTTGTGGAATAACCATGATTTTTACAAACAGCTTTCATACATCTTGCAATGCTTGACATCAGTCTCACACAAGTGCCTTGCATGGCACATGTCCTCAACCTGGTGGTACAGCATTTTCTCCACTATTTTCATGGCCTGGGCGAGCTGCTCCAGTAAGCATGGAAACTTTGTGCTCACTTCTGCGGTTCTCACCCCTCAGGTCATCAACTTGCATTGATAAAGATGTCTTTGTCCATGCCAGTTAACAGGTTGATATGCGATGTGCCTACATGGTGGAATTCCACTCTGCACATGTTGCAGCAGCTGTGACAGCAGCAACAAGCTCTGATGAAGTATGTCAAGTCATACAGCCTGGTCCAATGCAGTACGGACATGGTGCATATCATGTTTAGCGAGTGGGCACAGATTAACCCCTTCATGACCCAGCCTATTTTGACCTTAATGACCTAGCCATTTTTGCAATTCTGACCAGTGTCCCTTTATGAGGTAATAACTCAGGAATGCTTCAACAGATCCTAGTGATTCTGCGAATGTTTTTTGATGACATATTGGGCTTCATGATAGTGGTAAATTTAGGTCAATAATTTTTGTGTTTATTTGTGAAAAAATCAGAAATTTGGCAAAAATTTTGAAAATTTTGCAATTTTCAAATTTTGAATTTTTATTCTGTTAAACCAGAGAGTTATGTGACACAAAATAGCTAATAAATAACATTTTCCACATGTCTACTTTACATCAGCACAATTTTGGAAACAATTTTTTTTTTTCTTAGGAAGTTATAAGGGTTAAAAGTTGACCAGCAATTTCTCATTTTTGCAACAAAATTTACAAAACCATTTTTTTCAGGGACCACCTCACATTTGAAGTCAGTTTGAGTGGCCTATATGGCTGAAAATACTCAAAAGTGACACCATACTAAAAGCTGCACCCTAAAGCTGATCAAAACCACATTCAAGAAGTTTATTAACCCTTCAGGTGTTTCACAGCAGCAGAAGCAACATGGAAGGAAAAAAATGAACATTTAACTTTTTAGTCTCAAAAATGATCTTTTGGCAACATTTTTTTTATTTTCCCAAGGGTAAAAGGAGAAAGTGGACCCCAAAAGTTGTCCAATTTGTCCTGAGTACGCTGGAACCCCATATGTGGGGGGTTTCCACTGTTTGGGCGCACGGCAGGACTCTGAAGGGAAGGAGCACCATTTGACTTTTTGAATGGAAAATTAGCTCCAATCGTTAACGGACACAATTTTGTGTTTGGAGAGCCCCTGTGTGCCTAAACTTTGGAGCCTCCCCACAAATTACCCCATTTTGAAAACTAGGCCCCCTAAGGAACTTATCTAGATGCATAGTGAGCACTTCGAACCCCCAGGTGCTTCACAAATTGTTCCGTAAAAATGAAAAAGTACTTGTTTTTCACAAAAACTGTAGAAGGTGCTGGGCATGTGTTTATTTTTGCCTCCCATTGACATCAAAGGTGTTTGCTAATGTTCGGCGAATAATTGATGAATAAATCAGCGAATATTGCAAATTCGGTAAATGTTATCCGTACCAAACATTGAAATATTCGTTCATCTCTAGTCTGGGATAAACAAGGAAAAAAGAGCTAGCAGATTGAGAAATTGAAGGAACTGTCAAGTTCCGTGGAGGATGCCTGATGATATGGGATTGGTTCACAGCCAAAGGCATTGGATACATGACCAGGATCGATGGTGTTCTCAATGCTGGGCTATATGTGAGAATCCTAAAAGTTGAGTTACTTAGTGCATTTGAGTATTATGGGTATGAAAAGAACAACATAATGTTCCTGTAAGACAACAACCCAAAGCATACGTCTAGATTGGTGAGGAGTTGGTCCATCAACAATGAAATGGAAGTGCTGGATTGGCTGCCACAGTCCCTAGACCTCAATCCAATCAGACACTTGTGGGTAGAGTTGAAGAAAAACTGTGTGCATACCCAAGTGAGTGGACCAGCATGCACCAACTTTGGGAGCGTGTAGAAGAGATCTGGGAACATATTTCGGTCGAGACATGTTTGAAATTGATCAAGAGCATGCCCAGAAGGATTCAGGTAGTGTTGAAAGCCAAAGGTGGATTCACAAAATACTAACAAAATAATACAAATTAAAATTTACAGTGATATGACAAGAATCTGAAAAATGGATGTCTCAGTGAGGTTTAATGGAGAGGCAATATTTACTGCTTTTGGGGAGACTAGTAAAATACTTTATGTAACAGGTTTGGAAGCACTTTACAAAAGTAGTAGAACTATGTAAAACAAATTAAGCATTTTTTAAACTTATCTCTTGTAACATGCACTAAATATTAGAAAGTCTATATTCTTAAAATGATTTTGTATCAGAAATGGTCTTTCCTTACGTTTTGTCTGTTTTATAAATAGAAAGAAAAGCTGACCTTTTATCATCAAAGCAACCAATTCCTAATTTGCCTATTTAGGAAGATTGCTGCAGAACAGCTTTTGTTATCTGTCGTGGGCATTTAGATGAACAGAAGTTATATTAATCATTATTCTCTATTAAAAATAATGATCACAATTCAAGTTAATATCACAAAGGGTAATATCTACACATCTATACATGCGGCTTTCTTTTTTAAAACATCTATCTAAAGCCTCAATTGAACCTAGATGAAAAGGAAAGAAGTGGAGCATATGTTGTCGCAGATAACACAATGGGAAAAAGCAAAGTATGTAATAGCAATTAGCATTTCAGAGGTGCTAACAACTTCCAAAGACTTTTATAGATTAAGTACCTTGTTTTGTTGTTCATAATCAATTATTAATTATCTGGCTATGAATAGGAAGAAAGACAATATTGATAATAATGTATTTTTATTGTACTTCTCCTGCAAAGAAATAAACTTTACTCACATTTTCTAAACTGTATCAAAATTTCTCAGAGCACAATCATTTTTAATATTGAAAATAATAAAGATAGCTTTCAAGGGGTTGTGCAAGAAGCACTAAAGTGTTCTTCCATTTATCAAAAGTGAGGAGGAAGACTCAACATCCTTCCTGAAGAAATGTATGTGTTTTATAATGACTTATTTCTAATGCATTTTTTAATACATTTTGTGATGTGCCTCACATTTGGGGCTGTAGCAGACAAGAGAGAAAAGAGTTAACAGTTGGCCGGCACAAGAAGTTGGAGAAGTCGCAAAGAGAACTAGGGCTGATTTAGGTTCTGAGAGTAGTTTGTGTCAGAAAGAAATAGAGGAGAGTTTTTGCACTAGAAAAAGAACATTACCAGATCACTATATGCGAATGTGAGTGTGAGGCCACATTCACTCATTCAGTATTTTGTTAGCATTTATCAATAGCATTTGAAAGCCAAGACCAGGAGTGGGTGAAAAGTGCAGAAGTGGTGACGCGTTTCACTCCTGATTTTGGAATGTGTGACCATGGCCTCAAAGAGGAGATCTGGATATGCAAGTAGCAAACCAATGTAAGAAGTGACAGAAAATCTGGAGGTAGTAGGCAAGCAGGGTGCCCTATGTATACAGAGTTGGAGGTTTGAAGGTGATAGCTATGAGTTAGTGGGGACCCTGAGACAGCAAAGGCAAATTGGGACTGAGGCTGGCAAGCAAGCCAGACCTGGGAGCATTAGTGAAGAGATATTGAGCTTTCAAATATCTGAAGGTTCAAGAGAAGTAGAATGGTGCTCTGCTTTGATTGTGAGTGCTGGTCATGTATAGGAAAACAAGCATAAAATAGCATGATGATCACCATGGATGTTAGATATGGGGGCTGCTTCTCTTTGGTAAATGAGTGGGGGATTGCTGTCAGAAGGACATTATGTACGAGTATATGGAAGGAAAACGCCGATCCTGGGAAGCGCCAATGCGTGAATGTACGATATAAGATGGCATGCAAGTTAGTAGATGATAATTTCTTATATTACTGTATAAAATAATTGCAGCCAGTTTGGAAGAATTTAATGTTAGGGAGAAGCCAGTCCCCATTCAAACCCTGGTTTCCCCCCAACCATTTTTGCAGAGCTGGCCAAAACGTTCATGAAAATATCAAATGTTGCAAAAGTTTTGTGAAACTTCACGTTATTCAAAAGGTTTGTTACTTTTCAAAGTGTTGTACGTCACTGTACTGGTAGAAACACTGTGATGAATGGAGGACGTTTGTATGAAAAAAATCCTCCTTAAAAATTGCTTCAAAAACTCTTGGAAAACGCTTCCAATTCACTTCCATTGGCAATCTAAATTGCTGTTAATGGTTTTGTGCGCACAACATCTTCTAAACTCAGGTGAACCTCACAAGTTTTTCAAACAGATGACGTTTCAGGAAAGTATGGATTTTTTTCCTGAATAATCTTTTGTGTAATTATTTTTCAGTTGTTTCCTGAGCATTTTTTTGATGATTTTGCCCACTGGTGTATTTTTGGAGGGTTTTCCCATGGATTTTGGGATTTTTTTTACTGTCATTTTTTGGTTGTTGCTTACACTGTATTGAACAACAAGTACCTGTTACGTTTTTTTAAAATGGATTATGATGAACATCTCTCCAAAAAGGCACTGTACAATCGAAAGACTGCAAAGAACACTTCAGGTTAAAATAAACTCTTCCAAAACTGTTCAAAACTACTTTAGAAAAAGACCACGTATATCAAAAGACAAGAAAAAAGGAGAGTTTCCTGAAGCAGTTTCGGCTTGAAAAACTCATGGTTATGAAACTCCTCAAGAATCTCAATGTGAGCATACCTTGATACTATGTACATGAGGCGTCTCTTAAATGCTGAGTTTTTCCAAGCAAAGTAGATTCGGTAAAAAAAGGCCAGCAAATGTTATCCTGAAGCTGCTTCAATCTGCCTTAAAAAAAAAAAGAATGCTTTGTGGGATCAGCCTAACGTGCAGAAGAAAAAAATCAGGTTATCATGGCATATCTATCATTGGGTAATCACTGTCTTGTTTTGTCATTGTTCACAAATATTTGGACCTTCCAGAAGAAAATTAATTTTATCTGTTAGGCCGGTTTCACATTTGCGTTTAGGGCCGCAGCATCGGCCTGTGCACGGCCGCCGCTAAGCCCTGACCCTGCCGCGTCTCCTCTGGTAGCTCCGCCTCTGGGCGCATGATGCTGCATGCGTCACGCGTCCCCTATCTTTATCACTGAGGACGCAGGCTGTGCGCAGTATGCGTTTTGGTGCACCTGCGTTGCAACCTGTTGCAATTTGGTTGCACTCGGCACACCGTCAAAAGGACGCTGGCGCCGCCAATCGCATACTGCGCACGGCCTGCGTCCTCAGTGATAAAGATAGGGGACGCATGACACATGCAGTGTCATGCGCCGGGAGGCGGAGCTACCGGAGGAGGCGTGGCAGGGGCGGGGCTTAGCGGCGGCCGTGCGGCCCTAAACGCAAATGTGAAACCGGCCTAAAAGTATGTTTCTACTTTATTGCTTTATTTATTTTCTTTATTGTAATTTATACTTTGCATGAAATACGTTCTCCATTTTCTTTAACTTTCTGAACATTTCAACTTTTTAGGCAGATAAACTGGGACAGAGTATGAAAGCGATGAGTTTTGCCGACAGAATGTAAGTCACTAACAGACTACCCAGGCACCGCATCACCTGTGTTCTGGAGAGAGGAGAAATAAACTTTTGCTAGAAACAAAGCTTTACTGCTGTTCAAATGGTTATGTTGTCCATGGCATCTTGACATTTACAGAATCCTGTGACTTTTATAGATAGCGTACCAGCTGTGAGGAGTAATTAAATGTGTACTGAGTTAAAACCATGCAGACTGCCATGAGCACAGATTGTTTTTTTTATAATACTTGTCTTCCAGAATTTAACTCCTTGACCCTGATGATGTTTTATTTTGAATGTTTATAACAGGAATTGGACAGCTAATAAATTATTTTAATGACAATAAATTTATCTGAAAACTATCATATAAAACCTTATGTGAACAGGTGCATCTCAAAAAAGAAGAATATCATCAGAAAGGTAATTTATTTCAGTTCTTCTATACAAAAAGTGAAACTCATATATTATAGAGTCATTACTAACAGAGTGATCTATTTCGAGTGTTTATTTCTGTTAGGCTAGTTTCACACTAGCGATTTTTAGCGCTGTGCTTCGTGCGCAATAGAATCGCATACAAAATAATGCATCATGCGTTTTGTATGCGTTTGCTTTTTTAGGCGCATGCGTTTTAACCGGTTTCTATCCATGTAAACTCTTAAAACGCATGCGATTTTAAACGCAGGCGTTCACATAGACTGTAATGTGATTTTTTTTTGCGCATTCTGTGCGCAAGCGTGCGCATGCGTTTTTTTGAGACAGGTTGGACGGACCAAAAATTCAACAGGTTGCGTCCGGCGTGCCTAGGCGCACACTGCAAAAAACCACATGCGCACGAAAACGCATATGAACGCGTGCATACGCTAGACCATGCGCCCCCATGTTAAATATAGGGGCGCAGGATGCATGTGCATGAACGCACACGAAGCGTGAAACCAGCCTTAGCGTTCATGATTATGGCTTACAGCCAATGAAAATCCAAAACTCATTATCTCAGTAAATTAGAATACTTTATAACACCAGCTTGAAGAAATTATTTTAAAATTCGAAATGTTGGCCTACTGAAATATATATTTAGTAAATGCATTCGATACTTGGTTGGGGCCTCATTTGCATCAATTACTGCATCCATGCGGAGTAGCATGGAGGCAATCAGCCTGTGGCACTGCTGAGGTGTTATGGAAGCCCAGATTGCTTTGATAGCAGCCTTCATCTCATCTGCATTGTTGGGTCTGGTTAATCTGAGAGCAGCATAATGTAGTGTCACGCGGGGCTTAGGTCAACTAAGGCAGAAATACCCGGGGCCCCTGTGATGTCCCTTTAACTAGGGGAAACCCTGTCTGACCCTCAACCCAGGGTTTTTGCTGATGGTGCAAATGCCTGAGCCTCCACCCTTTCCTTATCTCCTGCTCAGCACTAAGCTTAACCCTCCACCCTCCACCCAGTGAGGAAACAAACCACCAAAGCCCCAAACAATAAAGACAGACAGGGAGAACTTAAACTGCACCGCGCCGCATACACACAGGACTATACAGTAATGTGAACAGGGCACAACAAAACACAAATATGGGAAGGCGAGAAGGTAACAATGGATCATACGACACCAGATATGAATCTCTCTTTCTCTCCAACACCTCCACTCCAGACCGGAACCACTTGGTATGACACACAAGCTATAATCGGCGACGCCCATAGGCCAGCATGACTATTTAAAGACCGTGGGCGTGACCAAACATCCAACCTGATCTTCAGCTAGATTAACCCCCGATAGCCTGAGAAACTCAAGCCGGCGCCACTGAGGCTATAGTGGACGGAGGTGGAACTACCTATGCCTGCCGGACGCTGTGGTGTGAATAGCGTCCGACATGACATGTAGTGGCAGAGACCCTGATTCCTGTAACGTATCACTTACTAGGCTTCTTGTTGCAGTTTAAAAAATTATGTGTTTTATAAACAGGAAATGATCACTAGAGGCCTAGTTGTCTTGTACTATGAAGTCCTCTTGCTTTTTGCAAACCTTCCCACCACTGATTGGTAGCTTTTGTCAATGCACAATCAGTGGTGGGCAGGAGGAAAATGGCCAATTAGTGATGTGGGTGGGGTTATACAGAGCTCAGCATTTAGAGAACTGACAGATATGCAGCAGAGAAAACAGTGATTTTGTCAAAATAACAGCATTTGGACCAGTAATTGACACATTGCTGGAATCAGGGTCTCTGTACTTGCTTCTCGTAGATTAAATAAGAAAAATCTGCTTACAGATTCCTTTTAAAGAAAAGCATCGAGATAATCCCATTTGTTCCTTGAGATTAAAGAACTGTTCCAACCTTGATAGGAGTGAAAATTATCATCTACTACATAGTTTCCCTCCCATAAAAAAAATCAGCAAAGCATCTTTATCTAAAATACACTGTATATTGCAGCTTATACATCAGCAGAGTACAAATTGAATACTGACCATACAAAAACATTCCATTTTTTGTAAATATATATTGGTTAAAATGTTTCCTTTCTATAAATGCTAACCATTGCTTTAAGGTTTGTTACATAAATCAATGTTTCTCATGAAAGTAATCAAAATTCTAATATATCTTACAAGAGGATTCTGCTTCTTTCACCTGATATTACCCTTTCAATAATACATATTGCAAAGTTTCTTATTTTAATGTATACTTTTGATTTATTTTTACAAAATGTAAAAAATAGTCTTTAAGTAGGAAAATAATAGGGTTACTATAACAGAGTAGAAATGCAAGAGCAAATATTATCAAAGAATTGCAGATTTATTTTGTACATTTTGAATTTATTTTTTATATTGTTTTCTGTGTAATTTCTAGGCTTACTCTGTACTTTAGACTGTTATTACTTTATCTTAAACACTGGACAGCTATATCTTCTTTTACGGTGAAAGGTAAGAACTCTCGAAACGGCTGTCTGCAGAAGGACGTCTTTTCTTTTTGTAGGAAACTGATTCGGATAAATATCCTGAATCATGTGCCAAGGTTTGTTATAAGGTCGACATATAACTAATAGGTTGTTGCTTCCTATTTCTGGCACTGTAGGTAACAGCAGGTTCGCAGGATGCAGTGACGAGATGCGTGACTGGTTGAACTTTGAAAAGCAAACTTTTATAATTCGAAGCCGCTAGGGCTATACTAAGCAACCAAAAAGGGGTAACAACAGTTGTCCTCGCAGGGATTCAGTGCAAGCAAACACTATTTGAAAAAACCACGACTAACCCGGCCGAGGCCGGTTACTATGGGGCCACGGTATGGTCGTCTACGGATCCTTATACTCCATAATGTCACTTATCCGTCCTGACGTCCCTCGGCATCTCTGTTGGAGCTGCGTTGCGGATGAAGCTGCTTTGACGTCTTTGATGAGGCTGCTGTGGCGTCTTTGATGAGGCTGCCTTGGCGTCGCAGCCGCTAGGCCCAGCTGCTGAAGATTTGGAGTAGTCTTTGGGCTCTCCAACGCCAAGGAGGAGTTGGGGTACAACAGGCCCTGATGGAGTCCTGAGATGAAGTAACCCCCTGTTGTAACAGCGGGGTTGCGCTTGTTAGCGAGTTCAATGGGACTCTTGTCCCCAAGCAGGGTTTGTGTCGCAGTGCTCAAGAGTGGCGGTTTACTGGCCATGTGCACAGCCTGAGGCTGTGTGCAGAGTGTCTCTGTTGACGAGGAACAGGCCCCAACTGCCAACTGCAGCGGGGTTATGGCTGTGAGCGGTGATTGACAGGCCGCAACCATGGGCTGAAGTGAAATGGCAGTGTGTGGGTAGCAGCGGGCAGGCCACAACCACGGGCTGAAGGGGGATGGCAGCAGCTGGGAGAGGGAGTGGACAGGCCACGAAGGGCCGTTAACGGCCTAGGATGACCGGGGGCAGATCGTAACCCGGGATTGGAGTGAAGAGGGAGTCCCCTATAGGTAAGCTCCTCTTTCCTGAGGGCCACTGCGTATCTACCCTGTGCTGCTGGTCTCTTCTCTCAACTGTCAGTGTCCTACCCGTTCTCTCACGCCCCTTCCGATTCCTGCTGTGTCTGACGTATCACCAACTGACTCTTCTGCGCGCTCCCTGTCCCTTTTCTACTCGTCCCTCCTCTTGCTGTCCTGTCACTCTCAACAGTCCACTCTCCTCCTCTGTTCCCCGGGGTACTGTTTCCTTAGGAACTCAGGTGGCGGTGCCCTTGGTTCCGGCCCGTTCCTCCTCCCTACAGCACTATAGATCCTTTGAAAAATAATAATTTGCATATTTATAAGGAATCACCTTTGTATTCAGTACTGCAGTGGACTATGTTTGTATAGTACAGTAAAAAAGGAATTCTAATGTCACCACCTACTAACCACCATCGCTAATTCCAGAAGGACACATTGTTGAAAATATTGGGTAAATTAATATCTATGCATACTTTTGGATTATACATCAAATGCACTGCAAAAATAGTATGTGAACAGAGTGTAAGTAGTAATAGGAATATTATGCTCACTAAAATTTAAGCAAAAAATAAACCCTTCTAAAGATGGTCTATAGCCAAATTGCAGCACAAAAGTACCTTTTATTGAAAAATATGTAGCTGGAAAATGTTAAAAAAAAAAGAAAAGTCAAACCGACAAGGGTGGCGCTATGTCACTAAATCAATAGTTCATCTTACGTTAGAGGACTTCACTTGCATTTGAGCCCCACAGTGGCTAGACAATCGTGTCCTCTTCTCCAGCCTGGGAAGTTGTGGCCACCATCTGTCCTATTGGGTTTGCATAGGGGCTTGTAAACCAGGAGCTGAGTGAGCTGCAATCTTTCCTCTGCCCTGATCTTATCTGAATTCCTTGCGTTTTGGACTTTTATTTTCCCTGCACAAGTCTCGTAGAGGGATCTTTATTTTATTGTATTGATATTAGTAGGCTATTACAATTGATTTGCACAAAGTTTTTATGTATGCAAGTATATATATAGTGGCATATTCAGTTAACACAAATGTGAGATAGATAAAATTGTTTTCAGTTCAGTCTGCAGAGTAATTAAGAACATGTAAGTGTGCAGATAAAGAGACATTTTATCAATGGTGACAGCACAGAGAAAAAATTTTGCTCAAGTTACCAAATTACAAATTAGAATGGATTTGTCTTTAATTGTAAACACGTCATGGGTCTTCTGTTAAAGGGAACCTGTCACCCCCCCAGGGGGTTTTTAAGTAAAAGAGCCACATTCAGCAGCACTAAGGCTGCATTCTGTGAAGGTGGCTCTTCTGTTTCTGATCCCTAGTAACACTGAAATATTGACTTTTATAACTTGCTTCACATACCTGTATTGAGTCCCAGAGGTATGGTGTCTCCTCCCGGTATCAGCCGCCTCTCAGTCATCCATCATCCCCTTCTTGCGTCTGCGCGCCGCCTCCTCCTGTGTTGCTGTTACATGCTGGTGCCTGCACTCTGCCAACAGTCCTCGGGCATGCGCAGTGCGCGCTGCCTGGGTACTGACATCAGGCTATTGTGCCTGCGTGTTGTGGAGCGGGATCTGGGGCCTCCACAACATACAGGCACGATAGCCTGATGTCAGTTCCCAGGCAGCTCGCACTGCGCATGCCCGAGAACTGACATCAGGCTATCACACCTGTGTAAGGAGGCTCTTTTACTTAAAAACACCCTGAGGGGGTGACAAGTTCCCTTTAAGTTTATTGAAGATAGCAGTTCTAGCTTTAAGAACACCAAATCTAGTCTTTGTGTTTAAACCCACAGCACAACATAGGAATGATTCAAAATATTTTATTATAAAAAGTGTCGCTCACTAATCAATCTGGGATTTTTCTTTATTACTATTTTGAATATGACTTAATATAAAACATGACTTAATAATAGTCACTACATTTAAGAACTTTAACCCTTTAAAGGGTTTATCTGGGATTTTTGAGTTGTTGGGCTATTGGGTGAACCAACAGGTAGTTGCTAATTACCACCCTGTTCCGGACTTGCGTTCCATATGCGGTTCACTTCTGGCCTTACACTTCTGGCCCGACGCCACTGACGTTCTCTGCATATAAGCACGCCATGCTTGCCACACAGGGCGCTTTCCCTGGGGTGTTTTATGTCCATCCTACGTGCCAGTCATTTTACTTATGGTAAGTCTCTACTCTACATTATTTATTACCTCCTCTATTGCACCTATTGCACCTTCTGTTTTTTCCCAAATTTATTTCTTATCTGATTTTTTATAGGGAAATCTCCCAGTACTATTCCAGCCATCCTGTACTATATGGCCATAGGGTAAGCAGTTGCTTTCTTTATTAGTACTACTCAGTGCAATATTCTATTACCCCCCTCATTTTTTTCACTCAGTGCATTCATTTTCTTTATTTTTCTTTATTATTATTTTTTATTTTTTCTGTTTTTTGAATTATTTTATTTTCCACCTAAAACTCTGCCACTTTTCAAGATTATATCCAACGTTGGACCTACTGTGTTTTTCTATTCTCCCATACCTCTAGGTATTTTCCAATTTATTACTTTATATTTTACTGACATCATTTTGCTTGCATTTTATTATGTTGTACTACATTGTACTTTATTGTTAATATCGTAACATTATTAATCACTGTGACTATACAATATTTCATTTTTTTCATTTTTTTTATTTATTGCATCATGATAATTATTATTATTTTTATTTCTACCTTGCAAATAATTGTTACTGCTTTACCTGTCAATCCATGCAACTTGTATTATTGACTTATTGTGATTTTTATTAATTATATTTCATTGTTTTGTTTTCACCCCAGTCTGATGAAGGTCTGAGTTAAAGACCGAAACGTCACAATATATTGATACTTTCTTTAATAAATTCATTGCATCTGTTCTTTTGAGTGCCAGATTTTTCAACATACCACCCTGTTTTGCCATGCATCGATCTCTTCCAGCTCAGAGCCAACACACATTTTACCTGTTGGCGATTCTCCTACTTCCAGTGATGTCAGGTCAACAAGGCAGCTTCTTCTCTTCCAGTCTGCTCTGTCAGTGGGACCTCACTGCAGATGATGTGCTGATTGACAGACGGTGTAAAGAGGGTGTCACATCCCCCTGGGACACCTAAAGTTACAAGGTCACAACGGGTAGTGAATTGCAGGTCCTCTTTAGAGACGGTGTGATCTGAGTCCTATTTTAAATGGATTTGCTTTCCTTCAGTACTGAAGGGGGTTAAGTGCTTTTTCTAAGCTGGTTGCTATCAGCTCATCTCCTTACATATACTAGCTTTGGGCATTTCTTCCCTGCCAAAGAAAGAATCTTCTACCTTGAAACTGTTGAGCTGTGTAGTTTGAGTTTATAGTAGACCAAGACTTCTTTACCTTTCAAAGTACCTCTGGAACAGAAATAGGACCCCAGTTCCAGGGACCGTTTTATGCTCCTCACTAGAGTTGAGCGAAACAGGTCTGCCAGATTCATAAGTCATCGACTTATGCCAAAGTCGGGTTTCGCTGACCGAAACCCAACCATAGCGTGAAGTCGGCCATGCAGTCGGCAAAATGAGAGCCAAAGTCGGATTTCCCAGAATGACAGGTGCTTTTTTTCATCCAATGAGCAAGGACGTACACTGTGGGCAACGAGATGACATGTGAAGCGTCCACCACCATCGTAGAGAAGGGCATTGCAGTGATTGTCTTGCTTTGGGGGGCGTCATAGTGTCTATAAAAGCCATGAACGCCGACCTCCATTTTACTTCTGCCGATCTTAACAGTAGGGAGAGGTTGCTGTTTATCAGTAGGGAGAGAGTTAGGGCTGTAAAGATATAAGAAGAAGTTCTTATGTGCTTGTGCTGATAGCAATTGTGCTGTACAGTTAGTGTGCAGTGACTGGGGAGGATTTTCTTGTGTGCAGCAGCGCTGGTTGTTAGGCTGCCTGATAGCTCTATTGCTGTGTGTACACTGCAGTGCAAACTGCTTTTTACACAGCACTAATACTGTTATTCTTTTTTCTGCATAGTTACCGACCGTTCATTTTTTCCCGCACCGTAGAGCTGTACGCACCTCACACACTACCGTGTACCGGAAATTTACACAGAGATTTAAATTTTCCCCTACACCGTTTACAGCTGTATGCTCCTCATACAGTATCGTATATCTGCTGTTTGTAACACGGTCAAATACAGACAGAGTGAGCATCTATGTGTGACTCTGGAAATATATACGGAGATTTAAATTTTCACCTACACCGTATACAGCTGTACGCTCCTCATACAGTACCGTATATCTGCTGTATGTATTACGGTCAAATACAGACTGAGTGAGCATCTGCGTGTGACTCTGTAAATAAATACGGAGATTTAAATTTTCCCCTACACCGTATACAGCTGTACGCTCCTCATACAGTATCGTATATCTGCTGTTTGTACTACGGTCAAATACAGACTGAGTGAGCATCTGTGTGTGACTCTGGAAATATATACGGAGATTTAAATTTTCACCTACACCATATACAGCTGTACACTCCCCATACAGTACTGTATATCTGCTGTTTGTATTACGGTCAAATACAGACTGAGTGAGCGTCTGCTTGTGACTCCGTAAATAATTACGTAGATTTAAATTTTCCCCTACACAGTATACAGCTGTACGCTCCCATTACAGCACAGTATATCTGCTGGTATTTTTGGTACATTTTCCCAAACATGAGGAAGTATGGTGGAAGAGGCCACAGACGTGGGCGGGGGGACAGCTGGTACTGAAGGTGGTGGTGTCGCATCTGCTGGTAGTGCCAAAAGCACAATAGCACCTAAGGCAGGAGGTGTTGAGCCTGCATCATCATCTGGCTCCAGAAGGCCTGTAAGTGTGACGGTCTCAGCTCCTGCTGAGCCCATTTTTTGAGTGGACCCTCTGGGTCGTGGCACCCACCCACCGAGGGCGAGCTGACCTTGTGAGAATCCACCCCCTATACAGGGAGTGTCAGGGGCAAGACCAAGGGGGTGAGCCACCACGACTGCTGGGACCAGACGGCCGGCTCAGGGGACACTAGACGAGTGTCTGACGACAAGCAGGAAGCAAGACGAGACTAGACGTAGGTGCAAGGTATCTTCATTAGAATAACACAAGATCACATACAGAGAAAACAAGCAAAACGTGCAAGGTGCGCGCGTGGGCACGCCAAGGTCCATAACATGGTACGTGCCAGATGGCACGCCTAGGCACAGGTAATGGCATAATGGCATCGGACTCCGGACTGCTGGCAAACCGACAGGGTCCAGGGATCAGGCTGCGGACGTCAGCTCCGGACATCAGGCCGTAGTCATCTGGTTCCGGACCTCTGGCAACGGTCGGCAGGTTCCGGGCATCCGGCAGGCAAACCAGGGTTCAGGCAAGGAGGCACGACAGATATCCAAGCAGGGTGCGTGTTTAGGGAACACGCCAAGGTCCAAGGCTAGGTGCGTGTGTAGGGGACACGCCAGGGTCCAAGGCTAGGTGACCAGGGTTCAAAACTAGGTGCAAGGCAAGGTGCGTGTGTAGGGGACACGCCAGGGTTCAAAGCGAGGTGCGCGTGTAGGGGACACGCCAAGGTTCGCAAACGAGACAGGGTGCGTGTGTAGCCACGCCAAAGCATAGAATAAGACAGTGCGTGTAGAGACACGCCAAGGTACAAGGTATAAGACAGAGTGCGTGTAGAGACACGCCAAGGTTCAAGGTACAAGACAGAGTGCGTGTAGAGACAAGCCAAGTTACAAGACAGAGTGCGTGTAGAGACACGCCAAGGTACAAGACAGAGTGCGTGTAGAGACACGCCAAGGCACAAGACAGAGTGCGTGTAGAGACACGCCAAGGCACAAGACAGAGTGCGTGTAGAGACACGCCAGGGTTCAGAGCAGGGCTGCGTGCTAGGAGCTACGCAGGGACGCACACCTCACTGGCCAATGCACACGGCTGTAACGCCAGCACGAGGCACGACTAAGGCACAGGAGGGGGCAAAGGAACCTTCGTGCTAGGAGCCACGCCAGGTTCAGGGCAGGGTGCGTGCTAGTAGCCACGCCAGGGTTCAAGGCAGGGTGCGTGCTAGGAGCCACGCCAGGGCACAAGGAAGGGCTGCATGCTAGGAGCCACGCAGGGGGCACGCCACACTGGCCAGTACACACGGCTGTACTCAAACACGTGGCACTTACCACGGCACAGGAGACGGCCAAGGGGAACCCACGCCGGGGTTCAATGCAAGGACAAGGCAGGGAACAAGGCAAGGAATACAGGCAGAAACAGAGCCAGGTCAGAGAGAGGACAGAGTCTAGCAGCGGAGCGTAGGCAGAAGCCCAGAGCCGGGCCAAGGGAAGACCTTGGGACTAGACAAAGAAACGAGCACTAAGGAGAGGAGAAATGGTGCGTGTGCCAGGGAGCACTACAGAGCACCATAGGAGAGAGCGAGGCAGAGCAAGCAAAGACTGAGACCATAGAGAGGAACACAAAGCAGGGAATAGCAAGGCAGAGAACACAGGGAGGACTACAAGTCAAAGCATAGCAAAAGCAAGACATGGCAAAACAGGCGAGGCAGAGAACACAGGAAGGACTACAAGTCAAAGCATAGCTAAGGCGAGACATAGCAAAACAGACTAAGACAAAGAACAGCAGAAGGACTACAAGGCAAAGCAAGGCAAACATGGCACGAGAGACAACACAAGACATGGCACAAGACAAGAGGCGGAATACGAGCACGGAGCGTGTGCAGAGACGCACTACAGAGCAAAGTGCAAGGGCACAGAATAGAGGGAGCAACCCCACAGACCCAGAGCCTTGCAGGGAAGCAACACAATAATCAGGCCCTGAGCATAGGAAGAGGCGGCCTGATATAGGGCATAGCACCTCCTCCTCAGGTCAGGACCAGGGGAGAACTTCCGGGATTCTAGACATGACGAGATGATAGCAGAACCAGACAGTGCAGGATCTTAGGAAACGTCACATGATCAGGGTTTCAGACATGACGAGATGATCACCGAACCAACCAGTGCAGGATCCTAGGAAGAACACATGATCCGGGATTCTAGACATGACGAGATGATTGCAGAACCAGACAGTGCAGGATCTTAAGAAACATCACATGATCAAGGACTCCAGACATGACGAGAAGATCACAGAAGGCAGAGCAGAAACGCAGGGATCCTGCAGCTCAGACATGAGGTGAGTCTGCACACAGCTCTAGCGAACATGCAGGACGGCAGACAAAACATGCGCATGCACATCGCTCCAGGAGTTCTTGAGACAAACAGACATGGCAGACATGGCGGACGTGACAGTACCCCCCTCTTTAAGCCCCCTCTCACCGGGGCTGGAAAGAAGAAAAAAAAAAAATTTTCTTCGGCAGAAACCAGAGTTTAGTACAAACCACTCCAACAATGTTGATCCGACATCTGAAACGGACACCTGCACCGGTCAAGACACAGGAGCCGCTAACGAGACATGAAGATCCAGTGGGGAGGACTGCGGTTAGACAAGCAAGTCTTCTTACTCTGGCTGCCATCATTTCCAAATGAGTCCAGAGGTCAAGGGCCAGGTCTGATTTACATCAGAAGAGTGGCCGGGGTACCGCCATATTCAGGAGAGTCCAGGAGACAGAGCAGATCAGATTCTATAACAGACGGGTCATCAGACGGGTAGCCGAGGTACCAGCGGAGTCCAAGGCCTGATTAACTGTGACGGTCTCAGCTCCTGCTGAGCCCATTTTTTGAGTGGACCCTCTGGGTCGTGGCACCCACCCACCGAGGGCGAGCTGACCTTGTGAGAATCCACCCCCTATACAGGGAGTGTCAGGGGCAAGACCAAGGGGGTGAGCCACCACGACTGCTGGGACCAGACGGCCGGCTCAGGGGACACTAGACGAGTGTCTGACGACAAGCAGGAAGCAAGACGAGACTAGACGTAGGTGCAAGGTATCTTCATTAGAATAACACAAGATCACATACAGAGAAAACAAGCAAAACGTGCAAGGTGCGCGCGTGGGCACGCCAAGGTCCATAACATGGTACGTGCCAGATGGCACGCCTAGGCACAGGTAATGGCATAATGGCATCGGACTCCGGACTGCTGGCAAACCGACAGGGTCCAGGGATCAGGCTGCGGACGTCAGCTCCGGACATCAGGCCGTAGTCATCTGGTTCCGGACCTCTGGCAACGGTCGGCAGGTTCCGGGCATCCGGCAGGCAAACCAGGGTTCAGGCAAGGAGGCACGACAGATATCCAAGCAGGGTGCGTGTTTAGGGAACACGCCAAGGTCCAAGGCTAGGTGCGTGTGTAGGGGACACGCCAGGGTCCAAGGCTAGGTGACCAGGGTTCAAAACTAGGTGCAAGGCAAGGTGCGTGTGTAGGGGACACGCCAGGGTTCAAAGCGAGGTGCGCGTGTAGGGGACACGCCAAGGTTCGCAAACGAGACAGGGTGCGTGTGTAGCCACGCCAAAGCATAGAATAAGACAGTGCGTGTAGAGACACGCCAAGGTACAAGGTATAAGACAGAGTGCGTGTAGAGACACGCCAAGGTTCAAGGTACAAGACAGAGTGCGTGTAGAGACAAGCCAAGTTACAAGACAGAGTGCGTGTAGAGACACGCCAAGGTACAAGACAGAGTGCGTGTAGAGACACGCCAAGGCACAAGACAGAGTGCGTGTAGAGACACGCCAAGGCACAAGACAGAGTGCGTGTAGAGACACGCCAGGGTTCAGAGCAGGGCTGCGTGCTAGGAGCTACGCAGGGACGCACACCTCACTGGCCAATGCACACGGCTGTAACGCCAGCACGAGGCACGACTAAGGCACAGGAGGGGGCAAAGGAACCTTCGTGCTAGGAGCCACGCCAGGTTCAGGGCAGGGTGCGTGCTAGTAGCCACGCCAGGGTTCAAGGCAGGGTGCGTGCTAGGAGCCACGCCAGGGCACAAGGAAGGGCTGCATGCTAGGAGCCACGCAGGGGGCACGCCACACTGGCCAGTACACACGGCTGTACTCAAACACGTGGCACTTACCACGGCACAGGAGACGGCCAAGGGGAACCCACGCCGGGGTTCAATGCAAGGACAAGGCAGGGAACAAGGCAAGGAATACAGGCAGAAACAGAGCCAGGTCAGAGAGAGGACAGAGTCTAGCAGCGGAGCGTAGGCAGAAGCCCAGAGCCGGGCCAAGGGAAGACCTTGGGACTAGACAAAGAAACGAGCACTAAGGAGAGGAGAAATGGTGCGTGTGCCAGGGAGCACTACAGAGCACCATAGGAGAGAGCGAGGCAGAGCAAGCAAAGACTGAGACCATAGAGAGGAACACAAAGCAGGGAATAGCAAGGCAGAGAACACAGGGAGGACTACAAGTCAAAGCATAGCAAAAGCAAGACATGGCAAAACAGGCGAGGCAGAGAACACAGGAAGGACTACAAGTCAAAGCATAGCTAAGGCGAGACATAGCAAAACAGACTAAGACAAAGAACAGCAGAAGGACTACAAGGCAAAGCAAGGCAAACATGGCACGAGAGACAACACAAGACATGGCACAAGACAAGAGGCGGAATACGAGCACGGAGCGTGTGCAGAGACGCACTACAGAGCAAAGTGCAAGGGCACAGAATAGAGGGAGCAACCCCACAGACCCAGAGCCTTGCAGGGAAGCAACACAATAATCAGGCCCTGAGCATAGGAAGAGGCGGCCTGATATAGGGCATAGCACCTCCTCCTCAGGTCAGGACCAGGGGAGAACTTCCGGGATTCTAGACATGACGAGATGATAGCAGAACCAGACAGTGCAGGATCTTAGGAAACGTCACATGATCAGGGTTTCAGACATGACGAGATGATCACCGAACCAACCAGTGCAGGATCCTAGGAAGAACACATGATCCGGGATTCTAGACATGACGAGATGATTGCAGAACCAGACAGTGCAGGATCTTAAGAAACATCACATGATCAAGGACTCCAGACATGACGAGAAGATCACAGAAGGCAGAGCAGAAACGCAGGGATCCTGCAGCTCAGACATGAGGTGAGTCTGCACACAGCTCTAGCGAACATGCAGGACGGCAGACAAAACATGCGCATGCACATCGCTCCAGGAGTTCTTGAGACAAACAGACATGGCAGACATGGCGGACGTGACAGTAAGGCTCCCTTTTCTGGGAGTAGGTAAACCACTTTTAAAGCCGGAGCATCAGGAACAGGTTTTGGCTTACATTGCCGAAACAGCCTCTAGCTCTATTGCCTCCTCTTCTGAAGTTTTAAAAACTGCAAGCACTGAGTCGTCAGTGCAGGCTCCTGGTCATGAACAACACCTTTCCTTGTGTCCTTCACCCCCACCAAATGTGAAGGATGCGGCAAGCCACACTTCAGATGACTCCCTGGAGCTCTTTTCACATACCATGCCTAAGTTATCAAGTGAAATTCTGAATTCCCCAGTCCAAGATGAATATGACATGGAGTGCACTGATGCACAGATGTACAGCCAGTGCTATATGATTCTTGTTATGATGAGTCACCGAAGGAGGAAAAAAACAAAATACAAGCTAAGTCCAGAAAAACCAGAGAGGTTGGCAGCTATCGGATTGCAGACCCCTGGACCTATCCACAACAACTAGCAGTAGCCGTGGGGGGTTCCTACGGTGCCCTAGACCCCTCGATCACAGCCGGAGAACTAGATAGCCTAAAGACAGAAAGGGGAAAAACTAAACTGCCCCAGAGCAGACCCCAAAGCAAAAGGCAGCCCCCAACATATAATGACGGTGAAGCAAGATGAAAACACTAACACAGATAGAAAGATAGGTTGAGCAAACGATGGGGCCCAAGCTAACTACATAGGACAGGATAGGAAAGCTGCTGTCTGCCATCCACAAAAACCCTATCAAAATGAGCCAACCGACTGATAGGAAAAACAGGCCCTGAAGACGCTAGGCTTCGAAAGACTATATCAGCACTCAGGTATATTCTGAAGACAGAGCAAAAGATCAACAGATCAGAGACAAAAATGGAATTCAGCTCACCCCCGGCCGGGGATGGCAGAACTCCCAAAAAACAAGGCAAAACAAAAACAAATCTGAAGAGTACAAAGCAGAGCAGAAAAACTTAGCTTTGAGATGCAGGAATCAGACTGGTCTCCAAGAATCCAGCAGGAAAATCACCAGCCAGGAAGAAGGGCGTCGGCAGCCTTATATCCAGTCCTCAATTCCAGCCACCCAGTCATCATCTAGCTGCCCAGGTGTTTAATAATCAGCCTCACTACCTTCCTTCACCAGAGGAGGGAGTTCATCAGACCTCAATGGTGAAGGGAAAAATGAACTCACAACAGTACCTCCCCCTTGAGGAGGGGTCACCGAACCCTCATCCATGCCACCAGGGCGATCCGGGTGAGCCCGATGAAAGGCACGCACCAATCTTTCGGCATGAATATCAGAGGCAGAGACCCAGGAATTATCCTCCTGACCATAACCCTTCCACTTAACCAAATACTGGAGTCTCCGTCTAGCCAGACGGGAATCCAGTATCTTCTCTACCTCATATTCCATGTTACCTTCAACCAATATAGGGTCAGGAGGTGCCACCACAGGAACTACCGGTTCAACAAACCTCTTCAACAAGGACTTATGAAACACATTATGAATTTTAAATGTGACAGGAAGAGCCAACCGAAAAGAGACCGGATTAATAATCTCCAAAATATTGTAAGGTCCAATAAATCTAGGCTTAAACTTAGGAGAAGCCACCTTCATAGCGATATTTTTTGATGACAACCAAACCATATCACCCACCTTAAACTATGGACCAACGGTCCTACGCCAGTTGGAAAACCGCTGGGCCTTTTCCTGGGAGAGAGACAACTTATCCACTACTTGGTCCCAGATCTGGTGCATTCTCTCCACCACAGTGTCAACACCTGGGCAGGCAGAAGGCTCCACCTGCCCTGAAGAAAATCGAGGGTGAAAACCAAAGTTACAAAAAAAAGTGGCATCAAAGTGGCAGAACTGGCTCTATCATTTAAAGCAAATTCGGCCAAGGGCAAAAATGAAACCCAATCATCCTGATCGGCAGAAATAAAACATCTCAAATACGACTCCAAAGTCTGGTTTGTTCTCTCCATCTGCCCATTGGTCTGAGGGTGAAACGCAGAGGAGAAGGACAACTGAATTCCCAGCTTGGAACAGAAAGTCCTCCAAAATCTAGACACAAACTGAACTCCTCTGTCAGATACAATGTTCTCAGTAATCCCGTGCAAGCGAACCATCTGTTGCAAAAACAAGGGCACCAACTCAGAGGAAGATGGCAACTTAGGGAGTGGTACAAGATGGACCATCTTAGAGAATCTATCACAAATCACCCAAATAACAGTCATTCTCTGAGAGACAGGCATATCAGAGATAAAATCCATTGAAATATGGGTCCATGGCCTCCTGGGCACCGGCAAAGGCATCAACAAGCCACTAGAGCGAGAACAAGGTTTAGACCGGGAGCAAGTCCCACAGGACTGCACAAAATTCCTGACATCATGAGACAAGGCGGGCCACCAAAAAGACCGACTCACCAGATCTCTAGTACCAAAAATACCTGGATGACCAGCCAATGCAGAGCAATGAACTTCAGACATCACTCTCTTCCTCCACTGGTCAGGAACATACAACTTTCCACTGGGACAACGCTCAGGTTTGTCCTCCTGAAACTCTTCCAGAGCACGTCTCAAATCGGGCGAGATGGCAGAAAGAAGGGCGTCGGCAGCCTTATATCCAGTCCTCAATTCCAGCCACCCAGTCATCATCTAGCTGCCCAGGTGTTTGATAATCAGCCTCACTACCTTCCTTCACCAGAGGAGGGAGTTCATCAGACTTCAATGGTGAAGGGAAAAATGAACTCACAACAGATTCTGCTGGTACATTCACCCAGAGCACTGCATTGCCCTCGCAGTCTACTGATCCAGATTCTGACCCTGATGAAACTCAGGTGCCCCTTCCCACATACTATACCACCTAACACTGTGAAACAGAGGAAGGGTGCAGATGAAATTGAAGAGGAGGTGATGGATGACCCAGTTGTTGACCCGGATTGGCATCTTTTGGGGGAAGAGGGTGCCGCTTGCAATAACTCAGAAGAGGAGGAGGATCTGCAGCAGGCATCGACATCGCATCTGCGATTATCTGGCAGGCTCGTAGCAGTCCAAAAACGTGTTAAATAAGCAAAAAGAGTTGCAGGACAGCTTGGCCAGACGGTCAAATTAGCACAGTGTGCAAGGCCTGAAAATTTTTCCCATAGTAGGAAGACTGCAGTGTGGCACTTTTTTGACCAAAATCCTATTGATGAGGCAAAGGTTATCTGTAAGAAGTGCGGAAGGACCTTTAGCCAAGGAAGAAATCTCCGAAATTTGAATACCAGTTGCATGCTTAGACATGTAAACACCATGCACTTGCAAGCGTGGACGGACTACAAAACCTCAGGTAGCACATGTGCAACTGCTCCGACTGAAGGTAGTTAGCAAAGCTACAACGCTTCCCCCACTATAAGCCCACTGGTTAGCACACCACCAGCAAGAAATGATGAGGTGTCATCGTAAGGTCAAAGCAGTCAGGAAATCACAATGTTTTCCCAATGAAAGAATGCATCTAGGCCATCACCACCACCACGATCACCATCACCAACCCCCTCTCAGTCCGCCATGTCCACCGCTGGTTCCACCATATGCAGTTCTCAAGTCCAGCTCATCCTAGCAGAGAATCTGAGTAGGACAAGAAAGTACTCATCCTCTCATCCACGTACACTGGCTTTGAACGCCTACATTGCCAAACTGATCTCATTAGAGATGATGCCCTTCCATTTGGTTGAAAGCGAAACTTTCCAAGAGCTCGTGGCCTACGCTGTCCCACGCTATGGCCTACACAGTCGGCACTTCTTTTCTCGAAAAGCCATCCCTGCCCTCCACCTGCATGTGAAAGAAAGCATTGTCCAAGCACTCACACAATCAGTGAGTGGAAAGGTGCCCTCACAACAGATGTATGGGCCAGTAGGCATGGCCAGGGCCATTACGTGTCCATCACTGCACACTGGGTGAATGTGGTAGATGCAGGGTCCACAGAGGACAGCGGCGGTGGCACAGTGCTGCCTAGCCCACGGTATAGGCAACAGTTGGTTGTAGGCGTTTGACCCTCCGCCTCCTCCTCCTCCATAAGCGAAAGCTCATCGACAGAGCACAGTCACACAAGCACTCCATCCGCAGCTGCCAGTGTTGCATACGAGGTGTCCCACTGTCGAACAGCTAGTGGTAAGCGTCAGCAGGCTTTTTTACAGATGATGTCTTTGGGCGACAACAGACACACCGCGGAGGTACTGGCCAACTACTTGCAGCGACAAACTGAGTCATGGCTGGGCAGTCTACATCTTGAGTCAGTAGATATAGAAGATGGCTAGTCTAAAAAACCGGCTGATTAGACTCAGACATCACGCCCCCCGAGGAAGCAAGAAGCGAAACGCGCGTAGGGGGTCCTACTGTCCACATATCAGATAGGTTGGTACACTTATTTTATTTCTGGCATTTTGTTTTCAACTTCGGCCATTTCCTCTTTCATTATTTCATGCTTCATATGTAGTCGCTGATGACTTTTTGCACTGGCAGTCTTCAGAAACTATTTTGATAATTACAATATATCTTTATATCACCTTTTGTGATGGATTTTTTTGCATGCACTATGCACTTTATGGGAGATGTTATATATTATTGTATATAAGAGATAATTGTGAGGAAACTGGTTATAGTATTATCTGCCTGTACTTATATAATATACAATATTATTTGTCCCATAACCTTTTTCTATATGTGGTGAATAGATGTCGCTGAATCCATTTTTGTATTGATTAATAAGGCCTCTTTCATACTTCAGTTTTTTGTGTCAATTAAAATCCGCCAAAAAGACGGACAAGCGGATCCGTTCCTAACTGATGTGAACGGATGCTACAGAATCCGTTTTTTGACGGATCCGCAGAATGAGGAAATTTAAAGAAACCGCTGGCCGGGAAGGAGAGAGAGAGGGAGAGAGAGAGAGAGAGAGAGAATTTTTTTCCTCTGCCAGAAAGGATTTCAGGGTTAATTTTCTCCCTGACTTCCTTTCTCCGGGCATGCGCACTGGAAAATGCGGATCCAACCACAAAAAAAACGTTGCATGGTCCGTCCAGGCATGCCGGCGGATGAAAAAAATTTGGCGGATCCTCACAAAAACGGATCCAATGGATGACCATCAGTCAAGATCCGCCAGTAATGCAACTCAATGGGGAAAAAAACGTATCCGTAAAAAAAAATTGCGGATCCGTTTTTTTCAAAACCTGGCGGATTTTGACTGATTGTCAAAAACGGAAGTGTGAAAGAGGCCTAACGTTTTTGTACTTTTATCTTACTGAGTATAAATAAAAATCATATTTTTTATTCATTGATCTTGAGATCCATTTTTTCTTTGGTTTGCTTATAGCTTGAATGAATGAGCTTTACTATTATTAGCCGCTTTTTTGGTATTTATGGTTCAAAATTACCTCTCCTCCCCTATCGATGTTCTCCCTCACAGTTCATTCCCCTTTGACTACTGGGCCTGTAAACTGGACACCTGGCCTGAATTGGCACAATATGCCTTACAGGAGCTCGCTTGCCCTGCTGGTAGTGAGCTATCAGAAAGTCTTCAGTGTTGCTGGATCAATCCTGACTGAAAGAAGGACCCGGCTGTCGACCCAAAATGTAAGTGATCTCACCTTCATTAAAATGAACCATGCCTGGGTTTCAAAGGATTTTGTACCACCTTCCCTGATAACACATAGGTTGCGAGCAAAATGGCTCGCTTTTTCCTCTGACTTATCCAATTCCTCCATTTGCAGCTGCTGAACGTCCAGCCTACACCTCAAGTCAACTTATGCCAGTTTTTCCACCTCCCTAACTGGGCTGTACCCCCCTACAACTTTAGCCAAATAACCCCCAGTTTTCAATGCATTACTATTATTATAAAGTAAATTAAGGTTGACAAGCTTAAGTAATAAGAATTGATGTAATTGCCATTGAAATGGGCACTGTAGGTGTGCTTACTGGCTCCCCTCGATGCCAACTTTTATTCCCTATTGACTTGCATGGGGGTCGGGTTTCGGTCGGAACTCCGACTTTTGCCGATAGTCGGCCGATATCGTTTGACTCGACTTTTGGAAAAGTCGGGTGGTCCAAAACCCGACTCGACCCTCCCGGAGGCAAAGTCACTCATCTCTACTCCTCACCCTTACTCCAGACCATTACATTATGACAGATTGCTTCTTGCTGCCTAACTGCGGAGACTTGTCAATCTATCAACATGACACCACAGTGATGCCCCGTTGACAAACCAGACTGACAGTGAAAAATCTACTTTATTGATGTGAGGTCAAATGAAAATGGATATTTGCTGGAAAATATCATCACAGGTAAGAGCAGGTTGGCAGTTATAAGCTAGCTACCAGTAAGTTTTTAGCCCAATAGCCAAAAAAAACCTCCAAAGTCTTTTGTCCTTTGCAATTTTTTCTTTTATTTTTCATGTTTGTATTTCAGGAGCCAAAAAAAGTTTGCTTTCACATTCACATAGCTGTATAACTTATTTTTTGAGGAATAGTCTTATTTGTAAGTGGCACGGGTACTCGCCAATTTTTATTCTTTCTTTATGGTGAGAAATAGAAAAAAATACCTGAATTGATGTTTCTATTTTTTCTTCTCCAAAAAGAATTTAAAAAAGCTTTGCAATTACATGCATGTACCCCAAACTTGTTCCACTCATGATTATAAGTTGTCGTTTTAAAAAAAAAAGTCATAATACAGCTAAGTCAATGAAAAACAACGGAATTGCTGTTATTTTTGACATTTTAAACATTAAACTATTCTAGAGCTGTAAAAAAAAAATATGGGTTTTATTCTCCCTGTCATCCTGATTATAGCAATGCCAAATGTTAGTAATTATATGTCTGTTTCATGACTTTTTGTACAATACACTGCTTGAAAAGAAATAATTTGTTTTTGTGTTACCACATTCTGAATAAGTGCTTTTTAAGAAGGGATTTTTTTGTGTGTCAAAATGTAGTTTTCAGAGGTACTATTTTCACATGCATATGGCTTTTTGTTCACTTTATTTCACTTTATGGTATTTGGAATGCATAGTAGAATCAGTAATTTTGCTTTTTAAACACTGTTGAGTTTAACCCCTTAACCCCAGCGGTATTTTCATTTTTGCGTTTTTATTTTTTCTCCGCATGTTCCCAGAGCCATAACTTTTTTATTTTTTGGTTAATATGGCGATGTGAGGACTATTTTTTTGTGGGACAAGTTGTACTTTTGAACGACTCCATTGGTTTTAACATATTGCGTACTGGAAAACAGGAAAAAAATTCCAAGTGTGGTGAAATTGCAAAAAAAGTGCAATCCCACAGTTGTTTTGTTTTTTTTCCAATCTTTACTAAATGCTAAAACTGACCTGACATTATGATTCTCCAAGTCATTACGAGTTCATAGACACCAAACATATATAGGTTCATTTTTATCTAAGTGATGAAAAGAAATTCCAAAGTTTGTTAAAAAAATAAAATTGCGCCATATTTCAAAACAGCTGGCATGTGCTGGAAAAGATGTGGGCTCAGCGCCGGAGACCACATCAAAGGGAGGGAGTCCGACATCGGTGAACTATTACGCCCGATTTCAGAAAAGGGTTAATTAGCATATCTACTGGTAAGTCAATAGGTTTTTTGTGATTTACTACTTTTATACATAAAATTGTATTTTTTTTTAATTTTGTGAGGATTAGTGATGAGCGAGCACTAAAATGCTCTGGTGCTCGTTTGTCAGGTCGAGCAAATTGGAATACTCGGGTACTTGGACAGAATAACGAGCCCAATGTAAGTTTATGGGAGACCCGAGCATTTTTGCGGCGATCCCCCCCCCCCGGGGGTTCTTTAAAGGTCTAAAAACATCTGAAAATGATGGAAACACTGCTCAAGTAACTCGGGGACCTCATGGGGATCACCTCTGGAAGCATTCCTGACTCTTAGTTCACAGCTTTAAACAATTTTTTCAGAGTTTCATGACATTTTTACCGGTGCACCAAAAACATACCAAAACGAAACCAAAACTGATTTTGCTGGGAAATATGTTAAGGTACATCCTTTCCAGGTTAATGACTTGCATATATGGCAAAATAATTAACCCCAGACCAAAATGTTCCTCCCCCACTTGGGCTATGTTCAGGTGCAGCATTTTTGAAGCGTTTTTCAAGTTTAACATTGCTTTCAACCAATACAAATGCATTCACTGGGAAATGTAATTGTAACATTTAATAACCCTAGCTGGCCATGTGGTGTGGGACACATAAGCAGACACATCTTGTTTCTTTTATGAAGGAGGGACTCTTAGAGTCACAGTGCCTATTTTTACAGGGGCATCAGGCGGCATTAATCTTCTTTTAAGGGCCATTATTAATCAGTGGGGCTCCTAAACTGTTATTGCCTATGCAGTGAGAGGATGGGCTGCCAAGAATTACGACGCACCCCAATACCCCTTTCACGAGAGGTACAGGAGAGCTTCCTGAAAAAATGTTGCATTTAATGCAAGGCCTAGCCTGCCCCAAAGTTACATGCACCCCAATAAGATTTTCAAGCTATGTACTGGATGTCCACCAGAAAATCCACCTCACATTATTTAATTCGTAATCCCAAACTATTTTTTTATGTATTGTCTGCAAGGCCTGCCCTGCTGCCAAGTTATCTGCACCCCAATATGCCTTTGAAACCACATACTGGATGGGCACAGGAAAATCCATTTCACATTAGTCATTTGTACTCCCATTCTGTTTTCTTATGCATAGACTACAAGGCCTGCCCTGCTACCAAGTCATATTCACCCCAATAACCCCAATCCCCCCTTGGAAGAAAAATGTAGGAGAGCCTATTAACAAAAAATGTCCCATTAAAAAGGAGCATGTCTCATAGACCTGGAATGTCCATACACTAAGTGTGCTGGCTGTCAAGCATTTTCCCCTGTGAGGTACACCTCAACCTTTTCCGCAACAAGTATTTTACGCCCAGCAAAACCACCCACCCTTGTTCGGAATTCGACCCTGACTGTAGCAGCACAGAACACGTTAACGCTGGTGATCTAGTGGCGGCAGATGATGAGATGTGGAGTAAGGCCTGATTTAAAACTATGCCCAATTTAAAGGAGCATGCCTCCTACACTTGGAATGCCCATGAACTTAGTGTATGGGCTGGCAAACATTTCCCCTGTGGGGTACACTTCATCCTTTGGCAGAACAAGTGCTTGATGCACAGCCTTAACACCCACCCTTGTTACAAATTCGACACTGGCTGTAGCTGCATGGTACACACAAACCCTTTGGATCTAATGGGGTAGGATGATGAGACTTGGAGGAAGGCCTGATTAAAAAATAGGCCCAATTTAACGGAGCAGGTCTCCTACACTTGGAATGCCCATACACTTAGTGTATGGGCTGGCAAGCATTTCCCCTTGGGGTGTAAATATTTTTTAAATTTTGGTGACGGCCATCATAACACCCTTGCAAAAATATAGAGTGGCCAGAGCATGATTGAATACGTTGACCATGGTGTTCAAGTGATGGTGGACAGTGAGGATAAGGAGAAGTAGGACACCAAATAGCAAAAAACACGAAGCGTATATCCATGTTTGGTTGTGAAGAGGTGCATGTGACTACACCTCACAAAAAAACACTACATTGGAGTTTATGCTTTGCCATCCTCATTTGGAAGTGTCGCAAAGTCATGCCCAATCCATCCCTTGTTCTTTTTCATAAGAGTCAGCCTGTCTGCATTTTCCGAGGAAAGGCGAATGCACTTATCTGTGATAATGCTACCAGCAGCACTAAAAACCCGCTCAAACAAAACGCTAGCGACAGGGCAGGCCAGGACCTTCAAGGCGTAGAGAGCCAGCTCATGCCACATGTCCAGCTTGGATACCCAATAATTAAAAGGCACACAGGAATCACAGAGGACGTTGATACGGTCAGCAAGGTACTCCCTCAACATCTTAGAAAAGATTGCATTCCTTGTGAGTTTACCCCACGCCTCAGTGCATGGGCGATGGGAGGGTCATAGAAACTGTCCCAGAACTTTGCCAGTGTTCCCCTGCCTCTGATGGAGTGCACTTGTGTCTGTGTCACCTGTCCTGCTTGGTAGGCCATGAAATGTTATCTCTGCTGTCTGCGCTTTGAGAAGGGAATATTTTAATAACTCTGCAACAATGGCCCTATGGTACTGCACTATTTTGGTACACCTGTCTGCCTCTGGAACAAGAGAAACAAAGTTAATCATTGTAGTGTGGGTCTAAAAGTGTCACTAGCCAGTAATGACTGTTACCAAATATTTTGACAATACGAGGGTCAAGGGAAAGGCAGCACAACACAAAGTCAGCCATGCGTGCCAGACTGGTAATAGGCAAGCCTTCCGTGTCCTCACCATCAGGATGACTGACCAAGGTGTCCTCAGAGCTGCCACTAGGAATTTTGGGGCCCCATACTGGCAAAATTTTCGGGGCCCCCTTGAGACTACGCCCAGGCTCTACCCCAGCCCCGCCTCCACCCCTCGAACTGTCCACAGTCCCTCCACTCTCTTGGAAAAACTCCACTTCACCAATCACGCATTAACAGTTCCCATCACCAGATCACACACATAGCTGGCAGCTTTTGTTTTGGCCAAAAGGTTTTTTAAGCCGCCACCACGACAAGGTAGACTCTTTTAGCCAGGCCCTACTCTACTCTAACCTATTAAACATTTGTTAAAATATCAAATACAATTTAGATATATTTTTATTTAGTTTTCAATTTTGAAAATGACCAATAATATCACATACAAGGGACAAATACCACCGCACTATGACCAGACTCCATATTTCCATCACATAGTGACCTATAATACCACATACAAAGAACAAATACCACCACACCATGTCCAGACAACACATTACCACCACATGGTGACCAATAATACCACATACAAAGAACAAATATCACCACACCATGACCAGACCACATATTACCACCACATGGTGATGAAATAATAGCACATACAAGGAAAAATATCGCCACAGCATGGCCGGACAACATATTACCACCACATAGTGACTGAATACTGCAATACTGATCAGTAATAGAAAATCACTTAACTAATATCACCATAAGGGCTCATACTCACTTGCAAGAGACTCACACGATTCTTGTGTGAGTCTCTAGCATGAAAACCTGGCGCTGCCGCCAGCACTGGACGCAGCGTGCGGCTACATGTATTTCTATGCAGTCGCACACTGCGGTCCGAGTGCCAGCGGCAGTGCCAGGTTTTCATGCAAGAGACTCGCACGAGAATCGTGTGAGTCTCTCGCAAGGGAGTATGAGCCCTAAGTGCCATTATACACAGGAGATCTGTACTTAGTATGCAGTGTCTGTGTACAGGTAATACACTGATCCCTGGTGACATTGTACACAGGATCACTGTATATAGTATACAATGTATAGTGTAAGTGTATAGGTAAACCACTGACTCACCAGTGACATCTCTAGATGAAGTCTTTTATCTTCATCCAGCACAGACCGCTGTCACTTCTTCCAGCCAGGGCTCATCTCTGCAGGAAATAACACAGTTATCTAGAGCACATTACTTATTTTTTCCCAAACTTCTACACTACACCACATGAAGAAAAAAAGGCCTTAAAATTGCACACTTTAAAAAAGAAAATACAAGTTTGGCATTGCCATGTTCAGAAACACCCAATCAAAATATAGCATAAGATAGTCTGATTGGTATATGGTGTAGTGAGGAAAAAAAATTAAAATGCAAAAGTTAAGTTTTTTTTGATCGCCGCAACATCGCAATAAAGTGCAGTAACAGGCGATCAAAACATTGTATCTGCTCCAAAATGGTATTAATAAAAATGTCAGATCGGGGCGCAAAAAATAAGCCACCACTCATCCCTGGATCACAAAAAATTAGTATGTTACGGGTCTTACTAGAGATTTGAGGACGCTGACAATGATGCTCTCAGTCCAAGTATGGACGCAGGCAGCCTAATAAGCAGGACTGCTGCACACACAAAAGGGTGGAAAAATAAACGCTTGGTAACTGTGCAGAAAAGAGGAAGAAAAGTATTTTTGCTTTTAAAAAAGCACTTTGCACAGCAGTGTACATTCAGCAATGCAGCTATCAGGGAGCCTTATAAGGCAGCCTAATAACCAACAGAGCTGATGCACAAAAATAGAGCCTCCCCTGTCACTACACACAAAGTGTTGTGTTGTAAGTGGAAATCGCTAGCAGCAGAAGCAGTTTTTTGGTTCTTCTTCCCTGACTAACGCTCTCCCTACAGAATCAGCAGCAGCAGCTCTCCCTATGCTGAGATCGGCAGAAGTAAGATGGCGGTCGGCGTGCACTCCCTTTTATAGCCCCTGTGACACCACACAAAGCCAGCCAATTACTTGCATGCCCTTCTCAAAGATGGTGGTGACCGATGCCTATGTCATCGCGTTGCCCACAGTGTGCGTCCTCCATCATTGGCTGAAAAAGGGCGCTGGAAGCATCTTTTGAAACGCGACTTTGGCGCTCTGGTCGCCGACCTCGTGGCCGACCTCACGCTATGGTCGGGTTATGTTTCATGAAACCCGACTTCAGCGAAAGTCGTCGACTTTTGAATATGACCGACCCGTTTCGCTAAACTCTAATCCCACCCTAAGGGGATACTTTGGAATTCTCCCTGGTGCAGTCAGGAGGGACATCCTGAAAAATAGGCATTAAACCTACCGGTAATTATGTTTCCATGAGTCCATCCTGACAGCATGGATAGCTCCCTTCCCGAAATAATTATGTCATATGTCGTAATATGATTCTGTAAATAAAGTGTTCAGTTGCATCATCCACGGTGTGGTACTTGGAAAAACACTGAGGGAATGGGGGTGGAGACTGTTTTTAACCTCTTGTGTGCTCTTCCTGTCCCTGCAAGGAGGCAAGGGACGTCCTCCCTGGTGCTGTCAGGATGGACTCCTGGAAACATAATTACCTGTAGGTCTAATGCCTATTTTATTGTAAAAATAGTTTTTGCATCACCATATTTGAGAGCTATAATTTTTCCATATTTTGACCCACTGAGTCATGTGAGGTCTTATTTTTTGCAGGATGAGTTAACGTTTTTATTGGTACCATTTTCGGGCACGTGACATTTTTTGATCGCTTTTTATTCAGATTTTTGGGATGCAAAATGAACAAAAACCAACATTTCAAGAAATTCTTTTGGGTGGTGCGTTTACACCATTCCGCATGCGGTAAAATTGATAAAGCAGTTTTATTCTTCAGGTCAGTGCGATTATAGCGATACCTCATTTATGTCATTTTTTTATGTTTTGGACCTTTTATACAATGAAAACTATTTTACATAAAAAATAATTATTTTTGCATCGCTTTATTCTGCGAGCTATAACTTTTTTATTTTTTCGCTGATGGCGCTGTGTGGATACTCGTTTTTTGCAGGACAAGATGATGTTTTCAGTGGTACCATGGTTATTTATATCCATCTTTTTGATAGCGCGTTATTGCACTTTTTGTTGGGCGGTATGATAATAAAGCATTATTATTTGCTTTGTTTTTTATTTTTATTTCTTAAGGGGTTCACTAAAGAGGTTAACTAATGGGGCAGTGTTATAGAGCGGGTCATTACAGACGCGGCGATACTAAATATGTGTACTTTTATTGTTTTTTTTTTATTTCCAAAAAATTAATTTATT
Source organism: Dendrobates tinctorius (assembly GCF_039654945.1). NCBI lineage: Eukaryota > Metazoa > Chordata > Amphibia > Anura > Dendrobatidae > Dendrobates > Dendrobates tinctorius. The sequence goes on from NW_027361708.1 coordinate 27,643,355, forward strand.
AGGGAATATATATTTTTTTAAATTTATTTAGCGATTTTTTATAAATTATTTTTACACTTTTTTTCAACTTTATTACATTGTCTGAGGGGGGACATCACTGTCATGTGTGAGATCGCTGATCTGACATATCACAGATCGCTGTGACAGATCAGTGATCTGACACTGGCGCTGCACAGGCTTCCTCATGCCTATGCTTTGTAGGCAGTGAGGAAGCCGGCTCCCTGCAGGCCCCCGAAGGTCTCCGTGCCATATTGGATCCGGGGACCTGCAGGGAAGGAGGCCCCCACAGCAGCGCTGCACATCGCGCTGCTGCAGGGGTCTCATGGAAGCACGGAGTTAGCCCCCTCCCTGCCGATACTTCCCTAAACCCCGGTACACTGCGATCGTGTTTGATCGCTGTGTGCCAGGGGTTAATGTGTCGGGGGCAGTTGGTGACTGCCCCTGACACATAGTGCTGGGTGTCAGCTGTGATAATCAGCTGACACCCGGCCTCAATCAGCGGCGCTCACAGAACCCTGTGAGTGGCGCTGATCGCTATGACGCACTATCCCGTCCATGGGCATAGGGGCCCGGGTCCTATGGTCGGAATAGTACGTCAGATGTCAGAAAGGGGTTAATATATAAATGTCATAATCAAAAATCTAAAATATATTGGTTGAATAAATTTAAATGACAACTAAATAGGTTTTTGTGATAATTGGAAATAATTAAATATTCCTTTAAACATTGCTACAATATATTGCAAATAGGATAATAATCTAAAATATGGTAAGATAGTAAATTGCTAAGACAATGCAACATTTACATAAGAAATCATTGTGGATTTGTTTTTCTGGTCATGTTACAACAGAGCATGAAATATTCAAAATGAAAGTAAAATATTCTCTGAAATATTGTTTTATTGCACAACATAATATAATAGTTTAATATTAGCAAAATGATATTATGGGCTAATGTAACATTTACATAAGAAATCCTGGGGCGCTTGTTTAACAGGTCACATGACAGCAGCAAATTGAATACATTTTTCAGTTATTAATTGCTTTAACCCATTGAATCTTAACAACAGCTGAGGGGCACTTTAGCTCAGAATTCCGAAGACTGTTTTGTGGATGGCTGAATTGTTTATTAGCCCTCAAGAATAACTGAATGCTAAACCACAGGAACATTTGTAGAAAACAGATGCATGTATGGTGTTAGGAACCTTTGAAAGTATACTGTAGATAACTGAGAGAAACAACTTTTAATATCAGTATAAGTCACGCCGTGGGCTTTAATTCTGTAAATCACATTCTTTCATAGTTGTAGCTTAAATACATCAGACACTTATTGTGATTTAAGGCTTTGAAGGAAGTCTGCTGTTTGAAAATTGAAGATTTCATTTATGAGCAATTCTCCCTATAGTACTTTCCTCACTCATCATGTGCGTGAACTACGGTAGACAGTCAGGATTAATGTGACATATGGCTCATTAAGGCTATGTGCACACGTTGCATTTTTTAGCGTTTTCGGAAATGCTGCGAAAACGCTATGAAAATGCATCCCATGTAATCCTATGGGATTCCGCATTGCTGTGCTAATGCTGCGGATTTTACCGCTGCGGAATCGCATAGGCCTCTTTCACACTTCCGTTTCTGACCATCAGTCAAAATCCGCCAGTTTTTGAAAAAAACGGATCTGCCATTTTTTTTGGCGGATCCGTTTTTTTCCCCATTGAGTTGCATTACCGGCGGATCTTGACGGATGGCCATCCGTTGGATCCGTTTTTTTGCGAATCCGCCAAAATGTTTGCATCCGCGTCTCTCTCTCTCTTTTTCCCGGACTGCGGTTCCTTTAAAATTCTGCATTCAACGGATCCGTCAAAAAAACAGTCCGGTGGCATCCGTTTGCATCAGTTACAAATGGATCCGCTCAAGTAAAAACGGAAGTGTGAAAGAGGCCATAGCGGTAAAATCTGCAGCATGTTCATTCTTTGTGCGAATGGCCTGAGAAGACGTTGCGTTCTCGCGAGCGTGACGCCACAAAGGTCCTTCGGGGAAAGCATCACTGGGACCGGGAGGAGATCAGGGGCCGTCGGAAGATGAGAATAACCATTTTTTAATTTTTTTTCTTACTTTTAACATCCTATCTTTACTATTGATGCCGCATAAGCAGCATCAAAAGTAAAAAGTTGCTCACAGTTGTCAAGCACTATGTTTGAGAAGTGTGACCAACCTGTCAATCACTGCTCCAAGCGATGCTTGAAATCGCTTGGAATGCGCAAGCATATTGCAAGCTAAAAACACTTGCGTTTTAACTGCGGCGGGAGTTGTGGACATTCCGCAGCATTTCCGAATGTGTGCACATAGCCTCAGATATCCGTTTTTCGAGTATGATTTCTATCCATATTTTTCATAGATAGAACCAATACCAAGCATTTTCTATGGGCCTGTTCACATGTCCAATTTTTCTTTTTTGCAGACCAAGTGGTGCAAACAATATCATGTCGTTATGTCTTATATTGATTGAAGTGTAAGTCTATTGGCTTGTGAAAAAATTAGACAATATTCGAACGCTGTCCAAGTGCTGTCTGTTTTTCATGGCCTGATATGCAGGAGAAAATAGAGAAACTTTTTTTCACACCCTAGAAAAACTGTTGAAACTCAAAGCAAACTCTCATGATAAATCTCAGATGATACTGATGAAAATCTGATGATACTATGAACAAAACCACTGATGAAACTAGGAGTGTTTTTCTCATCTGTCAAAAAAAACAAACTGAATGAGCACTGAGGCTGATTTATACCTTCTTGCTATGAAAATATCTGATGCAAGGTAGGGGCAGACATGAAGCCAACGTATTCTATTCAACTGAACCGGGGTCCAGAGACGGAGAGAGGCCTGTGCAGGACCGGGTCAAAATCAAGGAATTTGCCTCATTGTATGGAGTCCAAGGCTCTTTGTGGTCAATGGCCACATTACCCTCATTTTCATCTTTTTTGAAAGCAGCACGACTTTCTGGGATCTTTTCCTGCAATTCAATTGACTGCAATAAAAAGTAGCTGCAGTCACCCTGGGCATTCTGTCCTTTCTGTCCAGTGCCCTCTGTGTGACTCAGCAGAGATATGACGTTATTGCACTTTCTGCATCATCCAGCAAGTGCCCGGCCAGAAAAGAATGAAAGTGGTGCCTCAAAGCATCATCTGGATAGCAGTGTGACGACGGGAAGAGGATGGAGAGAACTATACAGGGTTGAATGTGGTTGGAATGAGCAGGACAAAAAGGACCGGACCGGGCGTACATTTTCCGTGATGGATCTGGAACTGTTGGGGCTGTCACCCATGTTATACAGGGGAATGCTTAAAACCCTGGCCCGACCTTTGCACTCGGTGGCAGAGGGTGCGGCTAAACTTAAAAAGTTGCAGTGAGCGGGAAACCAGACAGACTTGGCGGGAATGAGCAGACAGTTTTGGTGCTTCGGCCTCTGAGCATCCAGATGGAGCTGGCCCACATCACAGGGGCCCAATATCCTCACTCAGAGACTGTCAACAGAGAATTGTTAAGTGCCCGCTGGCACCTGTGACCGGGAGAGACAAAATCCCCAGTCAGAGATCAGACGCACGCATGCTGAGACAGAGAACCTGGGTGACCTGCCGTGAACTGTATCCTGATTCACCCATATACAGCTGCTGAGTTACGTTAAGCTCCAGCAGAGCAAGAGACTACTCACGTTCCTGCACAGCAGCCTCTTACCCAGGACTCCCTTCAGGACAATGAGGACTTAATGTCACCGCCAGGAACCGGATCCCCATCTGCTTCAGGACCACGCTGGACCCCTCACGCACCACTGCCTTAGCGCCACCATTTCAACCTAGGATTCCACATTCTGGATGCCGTCGGACTGATAATTTTACCGTTACTGAACTCTCCTCTAAAATTCCCTACTGCTGTTGTTTACCGCCTTGCATAATTTGTTACACTCCTGTGTTACATTACCCTCTCCCTTCGTGGAATATTCCTTGTTACAGTAAATCACCCATTAACCCTTGCTCTGCCTCCTGTCCATTACTGCATCTTGCAACCTGCTCACATGGTGACAGAGGACAATATAAGGACTTATAGTAAAAGGGGTGAGAAAGGATAATACAAGGTCATGTAATGAATTGAGGAGTGAGAGAGAACAATATAGGGCCTTATAATGAACGGGGTGAGAAATAACAATACTGTATTTTATATTGAGTTGTGGGTGGGAAAGAAAACAGTACAGGTTCTTATACTAAACTAGGGTGAGAGAGGACAATACAGGGACTTATAATGAATTGGGCAGTGGGAGAGAGCAATGATTATTTAATGAGTTTGAGGGAGATTCACGGGATAATTAATTTACTGTATATTTAATAGGTGGCAGAAAAGTGGATACTAATAGTGGGGTGCACAGCACTTATTTAGGAAAAAAGAACAGTGTCTCAGTAGTTAGAACTGTAGCCTTTTAACCCATGGGTTCTGAGTTCCATTTCCACCAAACACTACATCTGCAAGGGGTTTGTATATTTTCTCCATGTTTTTGAGGGTTTCCCCCAGGTTTTCTCCTGCATTAAAAAGACTTAGTGATTAGGAATTTAGATTTTGAGCCCAGTTGTACAGCACTGTTGAATTAATGGTCTCGATATGAGTAAAAAAAATATATCAGTATGTGAATAAATTAAATTACCATATGCTTTTGATGGTAAATGGCTAATCGTAAGTTGGAGAGGCATGTATTTGTATTAAAAAATGAGGTGTGGAGGTAATCAGTGTGGTAAAACGAGTCATGTTTAGAAATTTTGACATGGAGGTCTGACATATTCAGACTGGTTCACCGGGAAAAAGGTTAATCCCCCGGTGGACCGCTGTGCAGAATTATACCTCTAAACCCGTCTATATGAGCAGTAATTAGCACAATAAACTTGATTCATTATGTACAGACAAAAGCAGAATCTCATCATTCATTCAACAAGCTACCTAGTTTATAATTACATAAAAGAAAGGTAAATTTGCCAATGAGATTAATGTAATATTTGTATGAAGCTGAACAGTGAGCCCCAGAGTCAATTTTACTGAAGTGCTCTTGCCAGTGTAGACCAAAATTGCTCATAGGAGGTTAAATGGTACATTTCAGCACTTGTACTAGTGAGCCAGTTCGTGTGTTGTATATACAGTAGCACATTAATGATTTTTAATTGTTTTAACAGGGCATTCCATGGTAACTTACGTTACATTCACAAGCCAAAAACTGAGTTAATAATGGCTACAGACTGTTCTTTGAAGGCAGGCACAAAAATGAATGAATGTATATTGTACATTACACTATTCTCAATAGATTTCAACATAGTTTGATTTTTCAGCAATACAAATTAAATACAAAATACAGTGTCATTACTTGGTACCTTACGTTACACAAAAAGGAAAGGCAATTGTCCATATCATGAGACTGCCAAATTTTCTGTTCTGGTAAACAGGGGAGAAGCACTATTTTTATTGTATTAAAACACCATAGTCCAAGCAACTTTAACACATTAATTTTAACCTCTCAAGTTAAATGCAACAGTTTTTATTACAAGAAATGTAGGTATCTTACGTTACAACACAATATAGTAACTTACGTTACAAAACAAAGAATGTGTTCGACTTTGTCAGGGTTCATATTTGAGAAGGCAAAGTGACTTTATTTAGATGAAACATAGGCTGCATGTGAATTCATTGGTGTGAACTACATATATAGACTAAAATTTAGCATAAAAATGTCATCAATCAATATTCACACTTCAGTTGTCAACATTTTTGCAAAGTGGAAATTTTGATTACAAAATATGACCGTTGATCAATTACATAATGTAGGCTAAATATTATTCTAGGCCTACATATGTGGTCCAGTCCAATGAATTCAGACACAGCTAAAGAAGAACTTCAACAAGGATGTAAATTTGTGCTCACTGCTCATTTAACTTCCTGGTTAATCAAAAAATTCTCCTATAATAATAAGTGCCCACTTTAAATTTAATAATGTCCCGAGTCTCCCCCCCTGTACAGCTCCTCAATACACAGTATAATGCCCCCTCACTGTATATATACTCACACCTTAATATCCCCAAACTATTTAATGGCTCCAACACTGTATGATGGCCCCGTCACTATAATCCCCACACTGTATGATGGCCCACTAGATAGCATCCATATAGCACAGTGGTCTCCAACCTTTCTGACCTTGAGAGCTACATTCAGCTTAAGGCCATGTCACACTAAGCGAGATCGCTAGCGAGATCGCTGCTGAGTCACTACAACTGTGACGTTACAGCGATCTTACCAGCGAGATCGCTGTGTGTGACAGTGACCAGCGACCAGCCCCCCTGCCGGGTATCGCTGATCGTGCGCGAAATGTCTGGACATTTCTTTGGTCGCTCATGTCCCGCTGAGTCGCTTGTATCGTCACGTTTGACACCTAGCCTAACGACCTCGTTAGCGACTCAGAAGCAAGACAAGGTGGGGATTAGCGTTCCCGTTTCCACGCCTACCTCAGCTCCGATTGGTGGTCACTACAGCGTCCTGATTGGCGGGCTTCCTTTTAAAAGAAGCTAACAAAGTAGCGCTTCAGTTCTTTGTTCCTGACCCGGGTGTGTCCAAGTTGAGATCCTGTTTTTGTCCAACGGCTGCGACTCCATTTTGGATCATCTGCTTTTCCATCTTCGTTGCTTCTCTAGCCAGTTAATGGTAGGTATTTTTTTGGGGTCTCAACAGCGATTCCACAGCCGTAGCGTCCACCATTCAGAGCTGAGAGGGCGTGAGAAAGGGAGTGCAATCCACGCTTGTGTAAATACAGCGTCACACAGTACATCCCTCATCGAGGTGTGAATCGTCAATGGAACATGCAATGTGACAGGGTCCCAACGACCACCGACATCGTTACAAAGGTCGCTATGACACGCTAGATCGTTGCTCTGTCGTTGGGTAGATTGGACTGTCTGACATCTCAATAGCGACCACATAGTGATGCGGCAACGATCCCTGTCGTGTCGCATCGCTGTCGGGATCGTTATAGCGTCGCTAGGTGTGATGGGACCTTTAGACATAGGGTCACGAGCCACATCCAGCTCCCATCTCCTTCAAAGTAGTGTCAACCAAAGCCCCCATTACAGGTATAATGATAACCAAAGCTTTTCCACAGAAATCACTCCAAAGCAGTACACTGAGATCCAGGGGTTCCCACAATACCCCCATTCAGTATTCTCCCATCAAGAACTCCCAAAACACTGTCACATCCAACTTTGAGCATCTCCTCTAACAGCTAGTACCATCCTCCAGCGTACCATACCTAAAACGTCTCTAAACCCCTAACACCAGTAAATGTGCATCAGATCTGCCCTTCTGTGCAGGGCTACATAAGTAAATCACCATTTTGAGACGTTCTCTTCATATCTGTTTACTAGACCTGGACCTAATGCAGCAAGCTGGCTGTCCGCGAGCCACAATTCATGGGACCGTGAGCCACATGTGGCTCCCGAGCTACAGGTTGGGGACTCTTGTAGCATAATGCACCAGATAGTCCTCAATATAGTATAATGCACCCCCATTGGCAGAATCTATATTATAATGAACCTCCATAGGCAGCCTCTATATTATAATGCACCCGCATAGGAAGAGTATACATTATAATGCACCCCCATAGGTAGCCTTTGTATTATAATGATTGTAAGCATTGTTCAAAAATTGAAAGTCAGGTAACTTCCATTGAAAAGCTGAAGTAACTTATGTTACAAAGCTGATGGTAACTTACGTTACAATACGTTTACTTCATACAGAAATTGTGAAACATTTAGCAGCAACATGAAACTTAGTGAATAGTTAATACGTTATGCAATATAAGAACTCTGCAAGTTACAACTTAATTTATACTTAGTTCTCAATCCTACAAAAACTTTTTATCTTTTTGGTAACTTACGTTACTGAGAAAATGTCTACAATGGATATGTGCAAAATTTTTGGTAAACAATAATCTTACAGAGCCAAAGACATTATAGTATTTTGGTTTCCTAACAGTACTTCCTTTATATTTACTGAACTTAATAGTATTCCACATACCAATATAGCCTCTTACTGTATGATTCCAGTAAGAACAGTAGGTGCTCACATACAACCCTCTGCCATCTTGGATATATGTGGAATTTGAAAGAAACAGTGTTGCCACCTTATGCCATGTGTAATGAAGTACCAACTTACAAAAAATTAACTACTTACAAAATATTTAAAAATTTTGAAAATATTCATTCTCAGCATAGAACAGCCCTAACCATTTTTGCTATTTATTTGCTTATTTCAACCTTAACGAAGCTGTATCTTGCATGATACTTACTAGTGTTTTCTTTGTTTACTGTTTTAACAAAATATTCAAATGCCTCAATCAACTTGAGTATGTGATATAATAAATTCTGCAAAATACTTCTTTAAGGTGATCAGTTTATGGTGGTGATTTTTCTTACATGTTAGCAAAAAAATCAGACATATTTTAATTCAACATGTCTAATCCTCAACTTCTGAAGTTGTGAAATTTTGGAAGATACCTGTACAAAGTTGATTGTTGGGTTTCTTTAGACTTTTGTCTAATGTTTTTCTGGAAAAAAAAAAAGTAATAGTCATGCCAAAATTAATGTATTGCTTTATCAAACATAAATAGTAGTTTGCTTTCACAAAAGTCAACCTTAAGATATAGTGACTTGCTTTTATCATTACTTCAAAATAAAAACAAAAATCATTATTATCCAACTGCTTTTCCAAAACACATTGGCACAACATCAAAAATATACTGGACACTGACACTGACAGTCTTGAAAATTGTATAGCAGGATAAGAACAATACATGTTATACAGTAGATGTTAGCCACACAGCAATATAAATAATATTGCCTAATACTCAGTAGTAATTACAACCTAAAGCAAGAATTTCAACTTCAAATCTCTCTCTATAAAAATATAATTGTATTTTTTTTATTATTTACATGAAATTGAAGTGGAGTCTGTCAGCTGATTCATATTTCCTAAACTATGGGCAATAACCTTTGTTACATAGTAACATAGTAACATAGTTATTAAGGTTGAAGGGAGACTTTAAGTCCATCTAGTTCAACCCATATCCTATCCTAACTTGCCCTAACATGTTGATCCAGAGGAAGGCAAAAAAAACCCATGTGGCAACAGTAGGCTTCACATTGGGGAAAAAAATTCCTTCCCGACTCCACATACGGCAATCAGACTAGCTCCCTGGATCAACGCAATATTAAGGAGACTAGTGTATATACCCTGTAATATTATACTTTTCAAGAAAGGCATCCAGTCCCTTCTTAAATTTTAGTAGTGAATCACTCATTACAACATCATATGGCAGAGAGTTCCATAGTCTCACTGCTCTTACAGTAAAGAATCCGCGTCTGTGAGTATGCTTAAACCTTCTTTCCTCCAGACGTAGAGGATGCCCCCTTGTCCCCGTCACAGGTCTAAGAGTAAAAAGATCATTAGAAAGGTCTTTGTATTGTCCCCGCATATATTTATACATTGTAATAAGATCACCCCTAAGCCTTCGATTCTCCAAACTAAATAACCCCAAGTGTAATAACCTGTCTTGGTATTGCAGACCCCCTAGTTCCCTAATAACCTTGGTCGCTCTTCTCTGCACCCGCTCCAGTTCAGCTATGTCTTTCTTATACACCGGAGACCAGAACTGTACACAGTATTCTAAGTGTGGTCGCACTAGTGACTTATATAGAGGTAAAATTATGTTCTCCTCATGAGCATCTATGCCTCTTTTAATGCATCCCATTATTTTATTTGCCTTTGCAGCAGCTGCTTGACTCTGGCCACTAAATGTGAGTTTGTCGTCCACCCATACACCCAGGTCTTTTTCAGTGACTGTTTTGCCCAGTGTTTTACAATTAAGCACATAATTATACAACTTGTTCGTTCTACCCAAGTGCATGACCTTACATTTATCCCCATTAAAGCTCATTTGCCATTAATCAGCCCAAGCTTCTAGTTTACATAAATCCTCCTGTAATATAAAATTGTCCTCCTCTGTATTAATTACCCTGCAGAGTTTAGTGTCATCTGCAAATATTGAAATTCTACTCTCTATGCCCCCTACAAGGTCATTAATAAATATGTTAAAAAGAAGCGGGCCCAAAACTGACCCCTGTGGTATCCCACTGCTAACCATGACCCAGTCCGAGTGTGCTCCATTAATAACCACCCTTTGTTTCCTATCCCTGACCCAGCTCTTAACCCACCTACACATATTTTCCCCTATCCCCATTGTTCTCATTTTATGTATCAACCTTTTGTGTGGCACCTTATCAAAAGCTTTTGAAAAGTCCATGTACACCACGTCCACTGCATTCCCTTGGTCCAGTCCAGAACTTACCTCTTCATAAAAGCTTATCAGATTAGTCTGACAGGAACGGTCTCTTGTAAACCCATGTTGATATTGGGTCATAAGGTTATTCTTCTCCAGATACTCCAGTATAGTATCTCTTAGAAAACCCTCCAGGATTTTACCCACAGTTGAGGTTAAACTTACTGGCCTATAATTTCCAAGTTCAGTTTTTGTCCCCTTTTTGAATATTGGCACCACATTTGCTATACGCCAATCCTGTGGTACAGACCCTGTTATTATGGAATCTTTAAAGATTAAAAATAGTGGTCTATCTATGACTGTGCTTAATTCCTGCAGTACTCGGGGGTGTATCCCATCCGGGCCCGGGGATTTGTCAATTTTAGTGATTTGTAGACGTCGCCGTACTTCCTGCTGGGTTAAGCAGGTGACATTTAATGGAGAATTTTTATCCCTGATCATGTTATCCGTCATGGGATTTTCTTGTGTAAATACTGTTGAAAAAAAGTTATTTAGCATATTGGCTTTTTCCTCATCCTCATCCACCATTTCACCCAGACTATTTTTAAGGGGACCAACACTATCATTTTTTAGCTTCTTACTATTTATGTAGTTAAAGAATATTTTGGGATTATTTTTACTTTCTCTGGCAATGAGTCTCTCTGTCTCAATCTTTGCTGTCTTGATTTGCTTTTTACAGAATTTATTTAATCTTCTGTATTTAGTTAATGCCTCATCACTACCTACTTGCTTTAATTCTCTAAATGCTTTATTTTTGTCCCTTATTGCGCCCCTTACAGCTCTATTTAGCCATAGTGGTTTCCTCCTATTTCTCGCATGTTTATTCCCATACGGTATATATTGTGCACAGGTCCTATTCAGGATGCTAATAAATGTCTCCCATTTTCTTTGTGTGTTTTTATGTCTCAGGATATCGTCCCAGTTAATTGTACCAAGATCATCTCTCATCTGGTGGAAATTTGCCTTCCTGAAGTTTAGTGTCCTTGTAACCCCTCTACTACACGTCTTATTAAAGGATACATGAAAACTTATTAATTTGTGATCACTATTACCCAAGTGACCCTCAACCCTTACATTTGATATGCGGTCTGGCCTGTTGGTTAATATTAGGTCTAGCAGTGCCCCCCCTCTTGTTGGGTCCTGAACCAGTTGTGAAAGGTAATTGTCTCTCATCGTTGTCAGAAACCTATTACCCTTGCTGGAACTGCAGGTTTCGGTTCCCCAATGTATTTCAGGGTAGTTGAAGTCCCCCATAATAATGACTTCTCCTTGAGTCGCAGCTTCATCTATTTGCTTTATGAGGATATTCTCTGTAGCTTCCATTATTTTTGGAGATTTATAACAAACCCCTATCAGTAATTTATTATTTTTCCCCCCTCCCCTTATCTCTACCCACAGGGACTCTACATTTTCATTAGATTCATATATATTATCACGAAGGATGGGTTTTAAGGATGATTTTACATATAAACACACGCCTCCCCCTCGCTTATTTGTTCGGTCATTTCTGAACAGACTATAGCCCTGTAAATTAACCACCCAGTCTTGGCTCTCGTCCAGCCATGTCTCAGATATCCCCACCATGTCATAATTATGTTCCAACAACATTAACTCCAATTCCTCCATTTTGTTGGCGAGACTTCTGGCATTAGTATACATGCACTTTATGTATCTCTCTGAACCTCTATTCTTTCTTAAATTATTAACTGTTCTAACCCCACCCCCCATGCCACCTCCACCCCCAATGTCATTATTTGTGCCCAGGTCTCTATCTGCACTGTCTTCCCCTCCTATAAAAGGAATACCCTCCCCCCCATCCCTAGTTTAAACACTCCTCCAACCTTCTAGCCATTTTCTCCCCCAGCACAGCGGCACCCTCCCCATTGAGGTGCAGCCCGTCCCTAGCGTAGAACCTGTAGCCAACTGAGAAGTCGGCCCAGTTCTGCAGGAACCCAAACCCCTCCTTCCTACACCAATTCCTGAGCCACTTATTAACCTCCCTAATCTCCCGTTGCCTCTCTGGTGTGGCACGTGGTACAGGAAGTATTTCCGAAAATACCACCTTGGAGGTCCTTGCTTTAAGCTTACAGCCTAATTCCCTGAAATCATCTTTAAGGACCTTCCACCTACCTCTAACTTTGTCATTTGTGCCAATGTGCACCATGACCGCTGGATCCTCTCCAGCCCCTCCCAGTAATCTGTCAACCCGCTCAGCGATGTGTCGGACTCGAGCGCCAGGTAGGCAGCACACCGTTCGACGATCCCTGTCTTTGTGACAGATTGCCCTATCTGTTCCCCTAATAATTGAGTCTCCCACTACCAGAACCTGTCTGGCCTGCCCTGCTCTCCTATTTCCCCCCTTACTGGAGCAGACACTCCTCCGGCTTTCAGAGGACATGCCTTGCTGCAGCAGTGCTACTCCTGCACTAACACTCCCCTCATCTGCCAACTTAGCAAACTTATTGGGGTGTGCCAGATCAGGACTAGCCTCCCTGGTGCTCTTCCCTCTACCCCGCCTTCTAACTGTCACCCAGCTAGCTGCTTCATTTTCCTGCAGCTCCAACCTAGCATCCCCCCCCTCATCTATCCCATTGAGCGTCTGCTCAGTGAGCAGAAGACTCCTTTCCATATTGTCTATGGATCTCAGTGTTGCCAGCTGCACATTTAGATCCAGTATCTGGGCTTCCAAATGCACAACGTGCTCACATCTTGCACAGCAGTATGCACCCTCGACCGGCTGTTCAAGGATTTCATACATGCGGCAAGACGTGCACTGGATGGCATTGGCAATAGTGGAGCACATCCTAATGGGGATTGCACCAGACAATAAGATAAGCAAAAATAAATTTAAAAAAAAAAAAAAAAGAATTAATATAACAGCAATTCAGTAAGACCTCCCTTGGAAACTCCCTGAATCTAAAGTCACTGAATTTCAAGTCACACACTTACCACAGTTCGCACTTACGCTCAGTTCACACTTGCTCAGGAAGAAGATTTAAAAGAGTTTTTTTTTTTTTTCCCCTTTTACCAGCACACCACCTTGCTGCTCAATGCACTTCCAAAAGGACTGTTATTGCAGTCAAGTAATTTTTACAATAAAAAATACTAAAAACACTACAGTATGCTATTTCACAGGAACCACATTTATAAAAAGCAATTGGGGATGATATGAATAGAACGACTAGCTTAAGAGGCAGGTCTTCGGTATCTTCTCCCCTATGGGCACAATAGAGGAAACCTGTCATTCCAGGAAAGGGGGCATAGGAAGCGCAACAGTGTTTCAGAGTAAAACATACATTGATGCAATAACATGGTCAGGCTCTGATTTATTCTGACTAGAGAAGTGTGGAAATAATAAGATTCAAATTTTTGCCAAATCTCCTGGAGTTTAGTGGGAAACTGAATTCACAGCAAATTTGTTCTCCACAAATTGAATGTCCTTTATCATGCTTGATCATCATGGGCTTGATGTCGCCTGACAATACAAAGGTGACATCAATCCAACAAATATTACCCCACATGCCACCACCACAGGGCAAGTGGGAAAAGCGAGGCTAATTGCCAGAATTGGCACATCTATAAGATGCATCATTTCTGGGGCAGCTGAGAGCTGATGTTTTTAGCTTGGGAGCACCAATATCCATGGCCCCTTCCCAGGCTATTAATATCAGCCTGCAGTTGTCTGCCTAGCGTTTGTTGGTTTGATTTTATAGGGGGACCCCATGTCAATTTTTTTCTGTGTCTTCCCTGTAAACCAGCCAGTAAAGGCTAAGCAAACATCTGTGAGCTGACATTAATAGCCTGAGAACCTGGCTGTGATTGGCTGCTTAAATGATGTCATCATGATGTGCGGTCTGTGCGCATCATGATGCGCGGTCTGTGCCGACAGCTGGGGGTCTGTACGGGCCTGCCGGGGGCTTGTGCCGGCTGCCGGGGGTCTGTACGGGCCTGCCGGGGGCCTGTGCCGGCTGCCGGGGGTCTGTACCGGCTGCCGGGGGTCTGTACGGGCCTGCCAGGGGCTTGTGCCGGCTGCCGGGGGTCTGTACGGGCCTGCCGCGGGCTTATGCCGGCTGCCGGGGGTCTGTACGGGCCTGCCGGGGGCTTGTGCTGGCTGCCGGGGGTCTGTGCGGGCCTGCTGGGGGTCTTGCGTGTGTGCAGGCATCGTCCAATGGGACTACATGTCCCATCGGGCGATGCCTGCTACAATGACAGTGATTGACACATTAGCCAATGATGTACAGTAGTAGTCCCATCATCCGGCTAATGTGTTGAATGTAAAAAAACAAAAAAAAAATACATACTACATACATACATACTGCATATATACAACATTCATACATACTACATACATACTACATATATACAACATTCATACAACATACGTACATACTACATACTTCATATATACTACATTCATACAACATACATACATACTACATATATACTACATTCATACAGCATACATACATACTACATACTTCATATATACTACATTCATACAGCATAAATACATACTACATACTACATACATACTTCATATATACTACATTCATACAACATACATACATACGTACTACATATATGCTACATTCATACATCACACATACATACATACTACATACTACATATATACTACATTCATACAGCATACATACATACTACAACTACATACTACATACATACTACATATATATAAAATTCAAAAGAAAAGATATAGAAGGATGAATATGTCGCGATTTTGTCGCTGCTTCCTTTGGAAAAGTTGAACTTTGACAAAGGGAAGAAGGATGATAGCCAGAAAGAGGATGAGGAAAAACGGAGATGGCGATTGATTCCGCACAGATTGTCTAATTGGCTAGAGGCATTTGATATTTTGGCTAGCGTGTTTGGAGAGAAGGCACCTGAGAATTGTTCTCCTCTTTTTTTGTTTTTTAGATTCGATTGGGGAGGCTTATAGGGTGTAGGGGTTCAGGCTTGGCTCCGTTACGACAAACAGTTTAGGCGTAGGAAGGCGGTTTGTCCGGCAAAGACATACGTCTGTGGTTGAAGGTTATGATGCCGACTAAGTTCGGCCATTCCTTTCCTGGGGGTGCCGGGGGTGCCGGTTCATGAAATGCACAAAGCTGTGGACAAGGGGCAAGGGGGTCAGTCGGGGCAATTGGTCAGTCAGAAGCAGGGTCTCTGCTGGCAATTGAATGATGGCCAGTGTAAATTTGTGACTACATTACTGCAAATTCAAGCACCTTTGATCCCATTGCAAAGGAACCTCACATGGTGCCTCCAGATGCTTTAGGAAGCAGAAAGGAGAAGAAGAGTGAGAGTGCTAATTCAAAAGGGGTAGACGCCATTGAAACTGGCCACGATGGTCCCTTATGTAAGTAGGTTTCCGGATGGGGTTAAGTAGGAACTGTTGTCTGTTTTCAGTGATGGGTTTAAAATTCCCACCCCCTCCTTTTCAGATACCACGGGTGATTAACAATCTGAGGTCAGCTGACCAATATGCTGAGGTGGTGTCGTAACAGTTGGGGAAGGAGGCTAAGTTGTGAAGGATGTATGTGCCATTTAGGGATCCTCCGTTGAGGATTTGGTATACTCGCCCCTGGGTGTAGTGCCTAAGAAACAGCAGCATAAGTTCCGGCTCATTCATCATCTGTCTTTCCCTCATGGTGGGTCGGTGACTGATGGAATTGACCCGGAGTTGTGCTCTTTGTTTTATAAGTCATTTGAGGAGGCGGCAAAGTTTGTCTGGAAATGTTGGAAGTGGGCACTTTTGCCTAAAACGGATATTGAGTCGGCGTTTATGTTGATCCATGTTCATCCGGATAGTGTTAAGTTGTTGGTGTGTGACTGGGGTGGTGCTTTTTTGGTTGATAGGTGTTTGACAATGGGTTGATCGGTGTCTTGTGCATTATCGAAGCATTCAGTTCTTTTCTCTAATGGGTTGTCCGTGAAGTATCGGCTTTTGATTCCTTGATTCATTACCTGGATGATTGATTGTGTATCGGTCAGGCTAATTTTGGTTGTTGGGAGAGGTTACTTAGAGCGGTGGAATGGGTGACGGAGCGCTTCGTTGTACCGCTTGGTCCCGGTAAAACAAAGGGGCCTTGTACGTGCCTATCATTTTTGTGAATCATGATTGATTCGTTAAAATGTGAATCCCGTTTGACGGAGGATAAGGTAAAGGCGTTGTGGGATGAAGTGTCTCGGGCAAGACGGTTGAAGATATTGTCGTTGACATAGGTGCAGTCACTACTTGTGAATTTGACTTTTGGTTGTCGCATTATTACAGTAGGTTGGGTCTTTTCTCGACGGTTGTCGAGCACTACGGCGGGAGTGCGGGCTCTGCATCATTTTGTTCGGCTTCACAGTGAACATAAGGCTGATTTTTAATTGTGGGACTATTTTTGGAGCAATACAATGGACGTTTTTGGCTCATGGAGGAGGCAGTTGTAAATGACGACTTGGAGTTGTTCACAGATGCGTGTGATGGAGTGTGTTTTGGGTCATATTTTAGGGGCCTGTGGTGCTCGGCTGCGTCGCCTGAGGAGTGGTTTCAACTGGGCCTTGTTAGGAATATTGCTTGGTTGGATATTTTGCCTATACTGGTGGCTGTGAACCTATGGAAGAAGGAGTTTCGGGACCGAAGGATCCGTTTTAATTATGACAACCTGCGAGTTGTGTGTTCCATTAACGCTTGACGGCGTCCTCTCCTCCAGTGATTCGAGTCCTGCGGCACTTAATTTTGACTTATTTAACGCTTAACACTAGAAGTCCCAGAGAGGGGTCATTTAACATTTCTATCTTTGGAACCCAGAGACGGGTCGAATGACCTGAAGGATTTTATCTAAGGGTACCGTTACACCTAGCGACTCACCAGCGATCCCGACCAGCGATATGACGCGGTCAGGATCGCTGGTGAATCGCTAGGTGGTCGCTAGTGAGCTGCCACTCAGGCAGATCTCACCAGCGACATCGCTGGGGACGGGGACCGCTACTTACCTGTCAGACGCAGCGATCCTGCGTCCTCCCGCCCGGCTCCACGCGTCGCTCATCGTCACAGCAGGAAGCGCCGCAGGAAGTGACCGACGAGGAATGATCCAGCAGCTTCTCGCACGATCAGCGATAACCAGCGGGGGAGCCGGTTGGAGGTAAGTATCACATGCAGCGATATCGCTAGCAATATCGCTGTAACGTCACAAAATCGGTGACTCTACAGCGATATTGCTTGAGATATCGCAGTGTGTAACGGGGGCTTAACATCCTATAATCACCGTCTTTTGTTCTGTAATTATGGCCACTACTGTCGCACCACAGGAGGTTGTTGTTTTCCATTGAGTTTATCCTTTTAGTTTCTAGTTAGTTCTATTCAGTTTATTGTATTTGATAATATAAAGACTATACATATTGTATTTAGTTTAGTTTTATTTGAGCAAAAAAGCACTGAAACAATGAATCATTTTTTATATATTGTAAATAGAGAATTAGAAATTTTAGAGCAAGGTACAGCTGTGAGTAATGACCAGAAGCATTTGTGTCTAAGTCAAGAGGACTGAAATTTCAGTGTGAAAAATACACAAAAGAACAACTGTTATTTGTCTCCATGCTTTTTATTTTTTATATAAAAATATTAAAAAAATACAAGGAATAAAACAATTCCACACATATTTACAATAGGATGCAGTGGGGGCCGCATGTGTGTGTGTGAGTGGCATGTCCTTCTTGTGTGACTAGCATTTCAGCACTCACCGAGCAGTCTGTCTGCAGTGTCGGAACATACCTGGCACTTCCTGGGTATGTCCCTGGTACATTTGCCACACGTGTATTTGTAGCAGTCAACACATCTCTCAGTTGCACAATTGTTCGTGCATCGATGGTTGACCTGACACTTCGCCCTTTTGCCAGGGCAGGGTGTGGAAGGTTGTTGCCGAAGGAGTTTCTCCTTGCGTGCCTTCTTTTCACTCACATGAGAGCCACCTAACTCTTTTGCAAGCTCAACCAGGAAGTCCACCCGTCTCTCCTGCACTTCAGTGCATGCCTGATAAAGAACATGCGCATTCAGTGCTGCCATGTCAATCATGTTGTAGAACACGGCGACTGGCCATCTCCGTGTTCATGCACGCATGCTGTACTCCCGCACCATTTGGTCCATTACATCCAACCACACTTTGTGTGATTGTATTGTGTGACCGTGTTTGGCTTCCTTTTGTTGGTATCCTCAGTCTCAACTGCGCTGTGCATGCTGCTGAGAATGTAGACGGCCTTCTTTTGTTTGGGTGCATGCACTGTCAATGTAGCACCAGTAGTTGAAAACACCTGAGTGGTGAATTCAGTGCGATCCATCTGTCTAGCAGATTGAGGAATTTCCCGGCGACTATTGTTGACTGTGCCGAGGATAGTGGTTTTCCAGCTAAGCAGTCGTTGTGCAAGTGACAATGATCTAAAGAAATTGTCCGTGGTTACAGTTCTGCCCTTGTCCATGAATGGTTCCATCAGCCTCATCACTACAGTTTCGGACAATCTCTCCCCACTGGGACGACTGGGGTCCTTGCCAAGATATGGGAGGACATTACAGATGTACTTTGATTTCAAGTCGCAAGTCACCCAAAACTTGATGCCAAACTTGTCTGGTTTTGTTGCAATGTATTGCAGAAAACAGCAGCGAGTCTTTGACGTGAAAGCTGTTCATAAATAGCGATGTGTCGACTAGGGTTGTAGGATGAGATACAGTTGGTGACAAACGATCTCCACAAATCAGAGATTGCAGCAAATTTATCGGTCTCCGCTCGCTCACTGCGTGTGAACATGTCATCAAAGCGTAGATGTTGCATGATGTCTTGGAAGTGGTTTCGGGCCATAGTTGCAATGATCCTTGGGTTTGCCAGGTTTGCTGACCAGCTGTCACGTAGTGATGTTACCTTGGTCACCCCCCGCAAGATAATGACTGAAATAAATGCCATTAGTTCCGGGAGACCCATGAACCAATCCACCTGCTCCGTGTGACGTGCATGTTGAGTAGTCCATTCTTGAATGCTATGAAGCATGTCAAGAGTGATAAACAGAGGAAGCTCTGAAGGAGACTCCAGACACTTCGTCTGGCCTTAGCCCTTGGCTCTCCATCAGTAGGGTACGGTTTTATTGGGTTGAAATGGAGACGTTTCCCCACTTGTACTTCACGCCACACTGTGCCATCTTTTGCGGTCTCTTTCGGCTCACTCGCCAACCGAGCTCTCTTTTTTGGTAGAGGAGGAGTCTCCTCATCTGCAAGATAAATAATTTCAAATTAACATTTTGTTTTGGTTCTAAATAAAAAAGATAGTCAGGAAATAAAAATAGGTAATTTGAAAAATCTAACTTGAAGACAGCTCAGAGTCTGAATCCGATTGAAGGACTATGTCTTCTCCATCTGAGTCACAAGGGTTAGTGTTGCTCAGGATCAGTTCCAATGCCAGTTGAGTGGTGAGCCTTCTCTGCATTTTGTTTCTTGTGAACATAATAGGTGAAGCTGTCACCTATTTATCCCCCACACCACAAAAGGCTGCATGCAATTTTGCTAAGGTTTTAGCAACCTTATGGATATCCCCCGCACAACAATGCAGCTGGTTGGTGGGCAGACACAAGCTTACATTCTTTTGCTCTTTTACAAGACCTTTGTTGAGGTGGATAAACACAATTAATTTGTTTTGTTTTTTGTCTGTCATTTTTAACCCACTTCTTTCACATCTTTTTTTAAAAGAAAAACATAACTAAATTCTTTTAGAAAAACTTGAAAAATTGAAACAGATTGTATGTTTTGCAAACTATATGTACATTTGGCAAAATGACCAGCACAACATCACAGATCTGCAGCAAAAGTCACATCTCTCCCAACACTTCATGTGTGCTTCAAAACAAAATGTGTGGTTTATACAAATTGTCAGTTCCCTCAAAATGCAAAGTCTCTTGACCTGTGTTTCACACAGTGTTTTGAGGATGAATTCAGCTCTACTCCCCCCTGCAGATTCCTCAGACAATGTCCACATTTACAAATGAAAGGATGCTAATTGGAGCCATCAGAGTCCTCAGTTCGGACTAAGGGTCATTTGACCCTCTTTCGGGACTTCAGGGGGGAGCTCGAAATTTCTGGGGCTTCTAGTGTTAATGCTCATGTGACGGCTTCTCGGGTAGCAGGTATTAGGAATTCCATTGCTGATTCTTGATCTCGTTCACAGTGGTAGCGTTTTCGGTAATTGTCCCCAGATGCAGAAGAAGCGGGTTTCTTGAGTCCAGCCGGGCTTTGGAAGGTGGTCTCAGGGCTGCAGAACCTTTCATACGGGCATATCTGTCTTCTATTACTTGGTTGATCTATCAGTCAGTATGGATTTAACCGTAACCGTAATACAAAATGTTGGAAAAAGGTACTGTTTCAGCAGATCCCAGGTGTTTCCAGTCTAGGGGTAATTGTAAATCTCCATCTATACTTCAGACTTCAGACAAAGACAATCACAGGCGCAGTATGGTTTACACAAGAATATAAAAACTTGAAAAAAGGTAAATGTTTTACAAGCGTTCAGCTGCATACAGTGTTGGTGTCATTTTAAATCTCCTTATATTTAACCAGAGTAAGGCACAAACTCTCACAGCCTTAGTATGGATTACACCAGAATATAAAAATGAGAAAAAGGGAGATGTATTTGAAATGTACACCAGTATACAGTGTTGGAGTACTTTGAAATCTTCGTTCATATTTAAGTGTCAGTCAGCCAGTCCAGACTCTCCGCTAGAGGAAGCTAGATGGATAAAAGTACAGACGTAAAGACAAGTGATTTCAGAAGTGTTGGAATTACTATTCAAGGGAAAACCTCATGGGAGAATTCGCAGAGGCGATGCTGACCCTCAATAACTTTTACTGTGGATACAGCTAAAACACAAATTAGTGAAGAGAGGTGTTATGATTGAGTCACCGTAGGAGGCAAAATCAGAAATACAAGCTAAGTCCAGAAAACCAGAGAAGTTGGCAACTATCAGATTGCAGACCCCTGAACCTATCAACACAACTAGCAGTAGCCGTGGGGGGTTCCTACGATGCCCCAGACCCCTCGATCACGGCCGGAGAATTAAATAGGCCTAAAGAAAGAAAGGGGAAATCTAAACTGCCCCAGAGCAGACCCCAAAGCAATAGGCAGCCCCCAACATATAATGACGGTGAAGCAAGATGAAAACACTAACACAGACAGAAAGATAGACTGAGCAAAGACGGGGCCCAAAACTACATAGATAGGAAAGGACAGAAAGGCTGCTGTCTGCAATCTGCCAAAACCCTATCAAAGACATAAGCCAACAAGCTGATATGAAAAAGGCCTTGAAGCAGCTAGGCTTCAAAAACTAAATCAGCACTCAGGTATTTTCAGAAGACAGAGCTAAAGGAATTCAGCACATCCCAGCAGGGAATGGCAGAAATCCAGAAAAACAAAGCAAAACAAAGTCAAGCACCAATGCAAAAGGCCGAGCAGCAAACTTAGCTTTAGAGGAGCAGGAATTCAGACTGGTCTCCAAGGATCCCACAGAGAAATCACCCGCAGGGCAGAAGGGCGTCGGCAGCCTTATATCCAGTCAGTAACTCCACTCAGCCAGTCATCATCATCAGCCTCAGGTGTTTGATAATCAGGCTCACTACCTTTCTTTACCAGAAGAGGGAGTTCCTCGGGCCTCAGTAAAGAAGGGGAAAATGAACTCACAACAGTACCTCCCCCTTGAGGAGGGGTCACCGAACCCTCAACTACGCCACCAGGGCGATCAGGGTGAGCCCGATGAAAGGCACGCACCAATCTTTTGGCATGAATATCAGAGGCAGAGACCCAGGAATTATCCTCCTGACCATAACCCTTCCACTTAACCAAATACTGGAGTCTCCGTCTAGCCAGACGGGAATCCAGTACTTTCTCTACCTCATATTCCATGTTACCTTCAACCAATACAGGGTGTGGAGGTGCCACCCCCGGAACAACAGGTTCAACAAACCTCTTCAACAAAGATTTATGGAACACATTATGGATTTTAAATGTGACAGGAAGAGCCAAACGAAAAGAGACCGGATTAATAATCTCCACAATCTTGTAAGGTCCAATAAATCTAGGCTTAAACTTAGGAGAAACCACCTTCATAGCAATATTTTTTGATGATAACCACACCATATCACCAACCTTAAACTGGGGACCAATGGTCCTATGTCGGTTGGAAAACCGCTGGGCCTTTTCCTGGGAGAGAGATAACTTATCCACCACTTGGTCCCAGATCTGGTGCATTCTCTCCACCACAGTGTCAACACCAGGGCAGGCAGAGGGCTCCACCTGCCCTGAAGAAAATCGAGGATGAAACCCAAAGTTACAAAAAAAAGGTGACATCAAAGTGGCAGAACTAGCTCTATTATTTAAAGCAAATTCAGCCAAGGGCAAAAATGAAACCCAATCATCCTGATCAGCAGAAATAAAACATCTCAAATATGACTCCAAGGTCTGGTTTGTTCTCTCTGTCTGCCCATTGGTCTGAGGGTGAAAAGCAGAGGAGAAGGACAACTGAATTCCCAGCCTGGAACAGAAAGTTCTCCAAAATCTAGACACAAACTGGACTCCTCTGTCAGATACAATGTTCTCAGGAATCCCGTGCAAACGAACCACCTGTTGTAAAAACAGGGGCACCAACTCAGAGGAAGACGGCAACTTAGGGAGTGGTACAAGATGAACCATCTTAGAGAACCTATCACAAATCACCCAAATAACAGTCATCCTTTGAGAGACAGGCATATCAGAGATGAAATCCATTGAAATATGGGTCCATGGCCTCTTGGGGACAGGCAAAGGCATCAACAACCCACTAGAGCGAGAACACGATTTAGACCGGGAGCACGTCCCACAGGACTGCACAAAATTCCTGACATCACGAGACAAGGAGGGCCACCAAAAAAAATGACTCACCAGATCTCTAGTACCAAAAATACCTGGATGACCAGCCAAAGTAGAGCAATGAACTCCAGACATCACTCTCTTCTTCCACTGGTCAGGAACATACAACTTTCCACTGGGACAACGCTCAGGTTTGTCCTCCTGGAACTCTTCCAGAGCACATCTCAAATCGGGCGAGATGGCAGAAAGAACTACCCCTTCGCCTAAGATGGTAGCAGGCTTGGTCACCACAGGAGAATCAGCAAAGAAGCTCCTAGAGAGGGCGTCTGCCTTGACATTCTTCGTTCCAGGAAGAAAAGAAACCACAAAATCAAAACGTGTAAAAAACAAGGCCCACCTAGCCTGTCTAGGGTTCAAGCGCTTAGCCGACTCTAGGTAAATCAAATTCTTGTGGTCAGTGAGGACCACGACTTGATGCTTACCTCCCTCCAACCAATGTCTCCACTCCTCAAATGCCCATTTCATGGCCAACAGTTCCCTATTCCCCACATCATAGTTACGTTCAGATGGAGAGAACTTTCGGGAAAAGAAAGCACAGGGATTCATTTTAGATGTTACAGGATCCTTTTGGGTCAAAACAGCTCCTGCACCAATCTCAGAAGCATCCACCTCTACCTGGAATGGAAGTGAGACATCAGGTTGCCGCAAAACCGGGGCGGAGGTGAATCTTCGCTTCAGCTCCTGAAAGGAAGAAACAGCCTCCGGAGACCAATTTAACACATCAGCACCCTTCTTAGTCAAATCAGTCAATGGCTTGGCAATACTAGAAAATTTTGCTATAAATTTCCGATAAAAATTAGCAAAACCCAAAAACTTCTGGAGGGCCTTCAAAGAAGTGGGCTGAACCCAATCGTAAATGGCCTGTACCTTGGCTGGGTCCATTTCAATAGTTGACGGGGACAAAATAAATCCCAAAAAAGAAATCCTCTGTACTACAAAAAGGCATTTAGATCCTTTGACATACAGGGAATTCTCCCTCAAGATCCGGAACACAGTCCAAATATGTTCCACATGAGAATCCCAATCCTTGGAGAAGATCAAAATATCATCCAGATAGATAATCAAAAATTTATCGACAAAATCTCAGAAAATATCGTTCATGAAGCACTGGAAGACAGAAGGGGCATTAGTGAGCCCAAAAGGCATCACCAGGTACTCAAAATGTCCCTCCGGAGTATTAAACGCCGTCTTCCATTCATCCCCATGCTTAATGCGAATAAGATTATACGCCCCCCTGAGGTCAAGCTTGGTAAACCAGCAAGCACCTTTAACTCTGGAGAATAGATCAGAAATCAGGGGTAACGGATACTGATATTTAACAGTAATTTTGTTGAGGGCACGATAATCAATACAAGGTCTTAATGATCCATCCTTTTTGGCTACAAAAAAAAAAAAAACGGCACCTAAGGGTGATGAGGATGGTCTAATATGACCCTTCTCCAACGCCTCCTTAGTATAGGATCGCATAGCCTCGTGCTCAGGTACAGATAAATTGAAGAGCCGACCCTTGGGAAATTTACACCCCGGGCTCAGTTCAATTGCACAGTCATAACTCCTATGAGGAGGCAGAGACGCAGACTCATTCTCACTAAATACATAATAAAAGTCCGCCACATAATCAGGAACATCATGCGACTGAGGCGAGGTGGAAAACACCGGAGCCTCACTAAAGGCACACCGACAACCCCAACTCACCACAGACACAGATTTCCAATCCAAAACTGGATTATGAATTTGTAACCAGGGAAACCCCAGAACAATAGTATCATGCAGATTATGCAACACCAAAAATCTGCAATTTTCTTGATGGTCTGGGGCGACCCGCATTACCACCTGGGTCCAAAACTGAGGTTTATTTTTAGCCAAAGGAGTAGCATCAATCCCCCTCAAAGGGATAGGCGTCTGCAGAGGTGTCATCGGAAATCCACAACGTTTAGCAAAATCCAAGTCCATTAGGTTTAGGGCTGCTCCCGAATCCACAAAAGCCTTGGTGGAAAATGTGGACAGGGAGCAGATCAGAGTAAATAGCCAGAAGAAACTTAGGTTGTACACCCCCAACAGAAAACGTGTGTGCAAAGTGTTTCTCTCGTTTAGGACAGACAGAAATAATATGCGAGGCATCTCCACAGAAAAAACACAACTTATTACGCCTTCTGAACTCCTGACGCTGCTCTCTGGAAAAAACTCTATCACATTGCATAGGTTCAGACATTTGTTCAACAGGTGGCAACACCTCTCGTGCAGCTTTGCGTTCGCGCAAACGCCGATCAACCTGAATGGCTAATGACATAGAATCGTCAAGACCAGAGGGAACAGGAAATCCCACCATAGTATCTTTTACGACTTCTGACAACCCCTTCCGAAAGAGAGCAGCCAAGGCATTATCATTCCAGGTAGTAAGTACTGCCCACTTTCGGAATCTTTGACAGTACAATTCTGCAGAATCACGACCCTGGTTCAATGCCAGCAGGGTCTTTTCAGCCTGATCAATGGCATTAGGTTCGTCATACAACAACCCCAAGGCCTGAAAAAATGCGTTCACATTAGTCAGAATAGGATCATCTGGTTTCAAAGAAAACGCCCAATCCTGGGGATCGCCACGCAGCAAGGAGATGACAATTTTAACCTGCTGCGCGGAGCTCCCTGACGAGTTAGGCTTCAAGGCAAAAAATAATTTACAATTATTTTTGAAATTCAAAAATTTAGACCGATCCCCAAAAAATACATCAGGTGTAGGAATCTTTGGTTCATCAGCATGTGAATGAGCAAGGTAGGCGGAAATTCCCCGCACTTCCGCAGAGAGCTGCTCCACACGATCAGACAATTGCTTTATCTCCATTGAGAGAAAAAAAACAATTCCCCCTACGGCCTCAGAGATATAGAGGAAATAATATACACACTTTTTTTTTTTTTTTTTTACAATTCTTTCCTGCTATTGAGTACCCTAGGATCTGCGGTATGGCGGGTGATTCTGTTATGATTGAGTCACCGTAGGAGGCAAAAACAGAAATACAAGCTAAGTCCAGAAAACCAGACAAGTTGGCAACTATCAGATTGCAGACCCCTGAACCTATCAACACAACTAGCAGTAGCTGTGGGGGGTTCCTACGATGCCCTAGACCCCTCGATCACGGCCGGAGAATTAAATAGGCCTAAAGAAAGAAAGGGGAAATCTAAACTGCCCCAGAGCAGACCCCAAAGCAATAGGCAGCCCCCAACATATAATGACGGTGAAGCAAGATGAAAACACTAACACAGACAGAAAGATAGACTGAGCAAAGACGGGGCCCAAAACTACGTAGATAGGAAAGGACAGGAAGGCTGCTGTCTGCAATCTGCCAAAACCCTATCAAAGACATAAGCCAACAAGCTGATATGAAAAAGGCCCTGAAGCAGCTAGGCTTCAAAAACTAAATCAGCACTCAGGTATTTTCAGAAGACAGAGCTAAAGGAATTCAGCAAATCCCAGCAGGGAATGGCAGAAATCCAGAAAAACAAAGCAAAACAAAGTCAAGCACCAATGCAAAAGGCCTAGCAGCAAACTTAGCTTTAGAGGAGCAGGAATTCAGACTGGTCTCCAAGGATCCCACAGAGAAATCACCCGCAGGGCAAAAGGGCGTCGGCAGCCTTATATCCAGTCAGTAACTCCACTCAGCCAGTCATCATCATCAGCCTCAGGTGTTTGATAATCAGGCTCACTACCTTTCTTTACCAGAAGAGGGAGTTCCTCGGGCCTCAGTAATGAAGGGGAAAATGAACTCACAACAGAGAGGGTTGCTGTATCGCAGTGGCGTCGATACCATCACCGTTACTTGTCTCTATCAAATTGTGATCACAGGGAGAGCTGTAGACATGGTCCTCACTGCCTATCATGATTTGTCTGGTCACTTTGGAGTGCAAAACACAGAAGCCACAGGCCGTAGGGGATTCTATTGGATTGCCATGAGAGGAGACTTGATTAAATTTGCTGATGACACAAAACTAGGAGGGATAGCTAATACTAGAGAAGAGAGAGAGAGGATTCAAAAAGATTTAAATAAACTGGAGTAGTGGGCAGCAACTAACAGAATGGTTTTTAACAGGGAGAAATGCAAAGTACTACATCTGGGCAATAAAAATGAAAAAAGCATATACAGAATGGGAGGAATAGGGCTAAGTGACAGCACATGTGAAAAAGACTTGGGTATACTAATAGATCACAGACTGAATATGAGTCAACAGTGTGATTCAGCAGCAAAAAAGGCAAATGCAATTCTAGGATGTATTAACAGAAGCATACAGTCTAGATCACGTGAAGTCATTATTTCCCTCTACTCCTCTTTGGTCAGACCTCATCTGGAATATTGTGTCCAGTTTTGGGCACCACATTTTAAAAAAGACATCAACAAACTGGAGCAAGTTCAGAAAAGAGCGACCAGAATGGTGACCGGTCTGCAAACCCTGTCTTATGAGGAAAGGTTGCAGGATTTGGGAATGTTTAGTTTGCAAAAGAGAAGACTGAGAGGAGACTTAATAGCTGTCTACAAATATCTAAAGGGCTGTCACATTGTAGAAGGATCAACTTTATTCTCATTTGCACAAGGAAAGACTAGAAGCAATGGGATAAAACTGAATGGGAGGAGACACAGATTAGATATTAGAAAAAACTTTTTGACAGTTAGAGTGATCAATGAGTGGAACAGGCTGCCACGAGAAGTGGTGAGTTCTCCTTCAATGGAAGTCTTCAAACAGAGGCTGGACAGAAATCTGACTGGGATGATTTAGCGAATCCTGCTTTGAGCAGGGGGTTGGACCAGATGGCCCAGGAGGTCCCTTCCAACTCTACGATTCTATGATTCTATGAGACATTGAAAAATGGTGGCAGGAATGTCACACATCTGTGAATATGAAAAATGTGAAAGGGGAACATAAAGCACCACTGCATCCGATTGGGAGTTGACGTCCATTATAAATGGTAGCCATTGGTAATCTGAAGGTAGAGGCCAGCAGGACAGGACATAGCTACATCTTAACCATCATCGTTCAGTACACCAAATTTGTAGTGGCCGTCCCTGTGAAGTATTTAACTGGCCAGACTACACAGCGGAGGAGCAGGGAGAGTTAAGTATTGCAAGTGCTGTTTCCCTGAGCAAGCAGGGGGGACTCACTCATGGGCGCCGGTACTGGCACAGGGCCCCTCATAGTACGCCTATGTGTCTGATGGTGAGTGGGCCCCCCCACCGTCAGAGTCACTTTATTGTACTATGAGAGGCCCTGTGCCAGTGCCGTCGCCCAAGGGTGGGGCCACACACCTGTTCAGGGCAACAGCACTTGCCCGGGTGCGGCAGGTGGTGACCCCAGTCCTGGGGTGGGGGGCAGCCCATTTAGGGAGGTTTAAAAGTGGCATATGTTGATGTGTAGGCTTGATTTTCAGCTGCTGCAAATGGAGAAATTGGAGAAGTCAGAGGAAGAGGAGGACAAAAGCGCACCTTTTTT
Organism: Dendrobates tinctorius; assembly: GCF_039654945.1. Classification (NCBI taxonomy): domain Eukaryota; kingdom Metazoa; phylum Chordata; class Amphibia; order Anura; family Dendrobatidae; genus Dendrobates; species Dendrobates tinctorius. Next base: position 27,672,182 of record NW_027361708.1, read on the forward strand.
CTGGCAACCTATGTGTTATCAGGGGAGGGTGGGACAAAATCTTTTGAAACCCATGCATGGTTCATTTTAATGAAGGTTAGATCATCAACATTTAGGGTCGACAGATGGGTCCTTTTTTCTGTCAGGATTGATCCAGCAGCACTGAAGACTCTTTCTATTAGCACACTACCAGCCAGGCAAGCGAGCTAATGTAAGGCATATTGTTCCAATTCAGGCCATGTGTCCAGTTTTGAGGCCCACTTATCAAAGGGGAATGACCTGTGAGGGAAAACCTCGATATGGGAGGAGAAGTAGTTTGTAACCATAGTTGACAACTGCTGTCTCCTGTCACTTGCAATCGATTCTGTATTAGCTTATAAAGAAGGAAAGGGCGGGCACCACCACATATATGCGATAACCAATATAAAGGGTGCTGCCTGTGTGCCAAATACAAGATGTATGAAAGAAAGAAAAAAGACGGCATTCCAGGGCGCACACACCAATTAAGGATGAAGTGAAAAAGGCTTTATCGTAACATAAATTAGACACATGTTTGAAACATCTAAAACACTAAAACCAGTGATAGACTGTGTAATACATATAGAAAACATATGTTGACAATTAGAATAATCTGCATAAGTACCAGAAAAAGTGACAAAAATATGAAGGTTACAAAACAGTGATCATCCATTCAATATATATAAGGCTGGTTTCACATTTGCGTTTTTTTTTCGCGGTATTTTAGCGCTAAATAGCGCATGCGTTTTTTTTTCCTATACTTTGCATGGGATGCGCTTATGTGCGCATACACATGCGTTTGTACGCGTTTTTCCGCGCATGCGTTTTTTTGCGGTATGCGCTCGGGCGCACAAAATGCAACCTGTTGCATTTTTTGTGCGTCCGACTTGCCTCAAAAAAAGCATGCGCGCGCAATGCGTTTTTTTACAGCAAGACACCCATTATAAGTCTATGGTGAGCATATGTGCGCATTGGCATGCTTATGTATGCGTTTTTTTGCACATGCGTTTTTTTTTTTACCATTAGTTTAGACAATGGAATTTAGGGGTTTGGGTTACAGTTAGGGTTAGTTAAGGGGGTTTAGGGTTAGGGTTAGGGTTAGGGTCAGGGTCAGGGTTAGGGTTAGGATCAGGGTATGGTTTGGTTAAGGGTTAGGGTTAGGGTCAGGGTCAGGGTTAGGGTTAGGATCAGGGTGTGGTTTGGTTAAGGGTTAGGGTTAGGGTCAGGGTCAGGGTTAGGGTTAGGATCAGGGTATGGTTTGGTTAAGGGTTAGGGTTAGGGTTAGGGTTAGGGTCAGGGTTAGGGTTAGGGTTAGGGTATGGTTTGGTTAAGGGTTAGGGTTAGGGTCAGGGTCAGGGTCAAGGTTAGGGTTAGGATCAGGGTATGGTTTGGTTAAGGGTTAGGGTTAGGGTTAGGGTCAGGGTTAGGGTTAGGGTTAGGGTATGGTTTGGTTAAGGGTTAGGGTTAGGGTCAGGGTCAGGGTCAAGGTTAGAGTTAGGATCAGGGTATGGTTTGGTTAAGGGTCAGGGTTAGGGTTAGGGTCAGGGTTAGGGTTAGGGTCAGGGTTAGGGTTAGGGTTAGGTTTAGGGTCAGGGTTAGTTAGGGTTTAGGGTTTGGGTTAGGGTTAAGTATGGTTTGGTTAAGGGTTAGGGTCAGGGTTAGGGTTAGGGTCAGGGTTAGGGTTAGGGTTAGGGTCAGGGTTAGGGTTAGTAAAGTCATGGTTTGGGTTAGTGTGAGGGCCACCTAATGTTTGGAAAAACCGCAAACGTGGTAAAAACGCACTAAAAACGCATACAAACGCATAAAAACGCTGCGTTTTTTTCATGCATGCTCATAAAAATGCTTGAAAAAAACACAGCAGTTGTATGCTTTTGTATGCGTTTTTTCAATGCATTTTTTTGCGGGAAAAACGCGCTGCAAAAAAAAGCAAGTGTGAAACTAGCCTAAGCCACTACTGATACAGATATGTCTCTATGATAACAAAGAAATATGTCTCTCAACATATGTTAAAATATTTCACCCATGGTGGAAAACATCAAGGCAATATCAGAATAGTAAGCTATTGATGGTGTGGCTCTATCAGATCCTATATAAATCGCATGATGCAAAGATAGCCATACTCACCAAAAGATAATAAGCTGTGCTGCCTGTCCCTACGCGTATCGCTACGCCTTGTAGCTTCATCAGGGGAAGATTCTGTATTAGCTGTCGTGTGCGCGGGACTTGAGAAATCAGAGCACAACATGGTCAGGAAACCCCTGTCTCTAATGCCAGTTCGGCTTTGTGCACCACAAACACCTCTTCCATTTTGCCCACTACGGCTCGTTGGAGAACAAGCTCCGCTGCTGTGTCCTGGGAATGCCTCAAGCAACCGGTTTACCAGAGTTGCTTGTTTGTTAGCCAATATTAGCTTTAGGTTCTCCTGTGGCTTGATGTTGTGCAATTTTCCTATATAGCGTGGATCAAGGATGCTGGCCAAACAGTAGTCATTATCCCTCATCATTTTGGCAATGCGGGGGTCCCTTTTTAGAATCCACAAGGCATAGTCACACATGTGGGCCAATGTTCCAGGTGTCAATGATGCACTGCCAGTGGTGGATGGAGGAGCACTTTCTGGCAAATCCACATCCCTCCAGTCACGCACAAACCCTGTACCTGACCTTGCCACGCCCACATTTTCTCTTGTCCCCTGAGAAGCATCCTCCTCCCCAAAATAATCATCCCCCTCATCCTCCTCCTCATCTTCCTCTTCTTCCTCCTCCTCGTCCACGCCAGTTCCCTGACCAGACAATGGCTTACTGTCATCAAGGCTTACCTCCTCCTCCTCCTCCTGCAGACGCCTGATCCTTAATGTGCGTGAAAGTTTGCATGAGCAGACGCATAAGTGGGATGCTCATGCTTATGATGGTGCCGTCTGCACTTACCAGCCGTGTGCATTCCTCAAAACACTGAATGACTTTACAGAGGTCTTTCAGCTTTGACCACTGCACACTCGACAATTCCATGTCTGCCCTCAAACTGCCTGCCCGTGTATCCTCCCACAAATGCATTACAGCCTGCCTCTGTTCACACAGCCTCTCAACCATGTACATGGTGGAGTTCCATCTTGTAGCAGCATCTATGATTAGGCGGTGCTTGGGGAGGATGAGTGATCACTGCAGCTTCTGCATACGACTGGAGTGGATGGTTGAGCAACAGATGTGCGAGCACAGTCTTCGCACCTTATGAAGAAGGGCTGTTAACTCTGGATAATTATTTAGGAAGCACTGCACCACCAGGTTCAAGGAATGAGCCAGGCAAGGTATGTGTGTGAGTTTTGAAAGGGCTATGGCTGCCACAAAATTCCACCCATTATCACTGACTACCTTGCCTGGCTCAAGATGTAGACTGCCCAGACATGACTCAGTTTGTTGACGCAAGTAGTCGGCCAGTACCTCTGCTGTGTGTCTGCTGTCGCCCAAAGACATCATTTTTAAAACAGCCTGCTGCCGCTTACCACTAGCTGTTCGATAGTGGGACACCTCGTGTGCAACACTGACAGATGTGGATGGAGTGCTTGTGTGACTGCGCTCTGTCAATGAGCTTTTGCTTCTGGAGGAGGAGGGTCGAACGTCTACAGCCAATCGTTTATTATACCGTGGGCTAGGCAGCACTGTTCCACCGCCGCTGTCCCCTGTGGAGCCTGCATCCATCACATTAACCCAGTGCGCAGTGATGGACACGTAATGGCCCTGGCCATGCCTACTGGCCCATGCATCTGTTGTGAGGTGCACCTTTCCACTCACTGATTGTTTTAGTGCATGGACAATGCGGTCTTTCACATGCCAGTGCAGGGCAGGGATGGCTTTTCGAGAAAAGAAGTGCCGACTGGGTAGGTCATAGCGTGGGACAGCGTAGGCCATGAGCCCTCGGAAAGCTTTGCTTTCTACCAAATGGAAGGGCATCATCTCTAATGAGATCAGTTTGGCAATGTAGGCGTTCAAAGCCAGTGTACGCGGATGAGAGTATGAGTACTTTCTTGTCCTGCTCAAAGTGTCTGGTAGGGTGAGCTGGACTGGAGAGCTGCATATGGGGGAACTAGCATTGGACATGATGGACTGAGAAGGGGTTGGTGATGGTGAGGGTGTTGATGGCCTAGATTCAGTGTTTCCTCACTAAAATATTGTGATTGCCTGACTGCTTTGGCCTAGCGACGACACCTCAACATTTCTTGATGGTGGTGTGCTTAGTGGTGGCCTTACAGTGAGGGAACTTCAGTCGGAGCAGGTGCACATGTGCTACCTGAAGTTTTGTAGTCCGTCCATGCTTGCAAGTGCATGTAGGTTAAATGTCTAAGCATGCAACTGGTATTCAAATTTCGGAGATTTTTCCCTCTGCTAAAGGTCCTTTGGCACTTCTTACAGATAACCTTTGCGTCATCAGTAGGATTTTGTTCAAAAAAGTGCCACACTGCACTCTTCCTACTATGGTACAAATTTTCAGGGCTTGCATGCTGTGCTCATTTGACCGCCTGGCCAAGCTATCCTGCAACTCTTTTAGTTTTCTTAACAAGTTTTTTGACAGCAAAGGGCCTGCCGGATAACCGCTGCTGCGATGACGATGCCTGCTGCGCATCCTTCTCCTGTTATGACCTATTGTCACCAGCACCCTCTTCCCCCAATGGATGCCAATCGGGATCAACAACTGGGTCATCCATGACCTCGTCTTCAGTGTCATCTGCACCTTCCTCTGTACCTTCCTCTGTGTCACCGTGTAAGGTGGTATAGTATGCGGGAAGGGGAACCTGAGTTTCATCAGGGTTTGATTCGGGCTCAGTAGACTGCGAGGGCAATGTAGTGCTGTGGGTGAATGTACCAGCAGAATCATCTAGCAGTGGCTGTGCATCAGTGCACTCCATGTCAGATTCATCTTGGACTGGGGAATTCAGGATTTGACTTGATAACACAGGAATGGTATGTGAAAAGAGCTCCATGGAGAAATCTGAAGTGTGTGCTGCAGCATCCTTCACTTTTGGTGTGGGTGAAGGACACAAGGAAAGGTGTTGTTCCTGACCAGAAGCCTGCACTGACGACTCTGTGCTTTCAGTTTTTGTAACTTCAGAAGAGGAGGCAATAGAGCTAGAGGCTGTTTAGGCAATGTAAGCCAAAACCTGTTCCTGATGCTCCGGCTTTAAAAGCGGATTACCTACTCCCAGAAAAGGGAACCTTAAAGGCCTTCTTGTGCCAGACGATGATGCAGGCTCAACACCTCCTGCCTTAGCTGCTATTGTGCTTTTGCCAGAACCAGCCAATGCACCACCACCACCATCAGTACCAGCTGCGCCCCCCCGCCCACATCCGCGGCCTCTTCCACCATACTTCCTCATGTTTGGGAAAATGTACCAAAAATACCAGCAGAGAAATTGTACTGTATGAGTAGTGTACAGCTGTGTAAGGTGTATGTAAAAAGTGAAATCTCCGTATATATTTTGTGAGTCACAGACGCTCACCAAGTATGTATTTCACCGTAATCCAACAAGCAGATATACGGTACTGTATAAGAAGCGTACAGCTGTATACGTTGTTGGTGAAACTGTCAATCTCCGTATATGTATTTACGGAGTGTCACACACACACACGCTGACTCTGTATAGATGTGACCGTAATAAGAATAGCAGATATACAATACTGTTTGAGAATCGAACAGCTCAATACGGTGTATGGAGAAATGGAAATGTCCGTATATGTATTTACGCAGTCTCACAGACGCACGCTGACTCTGTGTAGATGTGACCGTAATAAGAACAGCAGATATCCGATACCGTTTGAGAATTGGACAACTCAATACGGTGTATGGAGAAATGGAAATGTCCATATATGTATTTATGGAATGTCACACACACACGCTGACTCTGTGTAGATGTGACCGTAATAAGAACAGCAGATATTTGGTACTGTTTGAGAATCAGACAGCTCAATACGGTGTATGGAGAAATGGAAATATCCATATATGTATTTACAGAATGTCACACACACACTGACTCTGTGTAGATGTGACCGTAATAAGAACAGCAGATATCCGATACTGTTTGAGAATCGGACAGCTCAATATGATGTATGGTGAAATGGAAATGTCCGTATATGTATTTTACAGAATGTCACACACACACGCTGACTCTGTGTAGATGTGACCGTAATAAGAACAGCAGAAATCCGATACTGTTTGAGAATCGGACAGCTCAATACGGTGTATGGAGAAATAGAAATGTCCGTATATGTACAGTTGTGGCCAAAAGTATTGACACCCCTGCAATTCTGTCAGATAATACTCAGTTTCTTCCTGAAAATGATTGCAAACACAAATTCTTTGGTATTATTATCTTCATTTAATTTGTCTTAAATGAAAAAACACAAAAAGAATTGTCCTAAAGCCAAATTGGATATAATTCCACACCAAACATAAAAAGAGGGTGGACAAAAGTATTGGCACTGTTCGAAAAATCATGTGATGCTTCTCCAATTTGTGTAATTAACAGCACCTGTAACTTACCTGTGGCACCTAACAGGTGTTGGCAACAACTAAATCACACTTTCAGCCAGTTGACATGGATTAAAGTTGACTCAACCTCTGTCCTGTGTCCTTGTGTGTACCACACTGAGCATGGAGAAAAGAAAGAAGACCAAAGAACTGTCTGAGGACTTGAGAAACCAAATTGTAAGGAAGCATGAGCAATCTCAAGGCTACAAGTCCATCTCCAAAGACCTGAATGTTCCTGTGTCTACCGTGCGCAGTGTCATCAAGACATTTAAAGCCCATGGCACTGTGGCTAACCTCCCTAGATGTGGACGGAAAAGAAAAATTGACAAGAGATTTCAACGCAAGATTGTGCGGATGTTGGATAAAGAACCTCGACTAACATCCAAACAAGTTCAAGCTGCCCTGCAGTCCGAGGGTACAACAGTGTCAACCCGTACTATCCGTCGGTGTCTGAATGAAAAGGGACTGCATGGTAGGAGACCCAGGAAGAACCCACTTCTTACCCCGAGACATAAAAAAGCCAGGCTGGAGTTTGCCAAAACTTACCTGAAAAAGCCTTAAACGTTTTGAAAGAATGTTCTCTGGTCAGATGAGACAAAAGTAGAGCTTTTTGGGCAAAGGCATCAACATAGAGTTTACAGGAGAAAAAAGAGGCTTTCAAAGAAAAAAATACAGTCCCTATAGTCAATTCTGGCAGAGGTTCCCTGATGTTTTGGGGTTGCTTTGCTGCCTCTGGCACTGGACTGCTTGACCGTGTGCATGGCATTATGAAGTCTGAAGACTACCAACAAATTTTGCAGCATAATGTAGGGCCCAGTGTGAGAAAGCTGGGTCTCCGTAAGAGGTCATGGGTCCTCCAGCAGGACAATGACCCAAAACACACTTCAAAAAGCACTAGAAAATGGTATGAGAGAAAGTACTGGAGACTTCTAAGGGGGCCAGCAATGAGTCCAGACCTGAATCCCATAGAACACCTGTGGAGAGATCTAAAAATGGCAGTTTGGAGAAGGCACCCTTCAAATAACAGGGACCTGGAGCAGTTTGCCAAAGAAGAATGGTCTAAAATTCCAGCAGAGCATTGTAAGAAACTCATTGATGGTACCGGCAGCGGTTGGTTGCAGTTATTTTGGCTAAAGGTTGTGCAACCAAGTATTAGGCTGAGGGTGCCAATACTTTTGTGTGGCCCATTTTTGGAGTTTTGTGTGAAATGATCAATGTTTTGCTTTTTGCTTCATTCTCTTTTATGTTTTTTCATTTAAGACAAATTAAATGAAGATAATACCAAAGAATTTGTGTTTGCAATCATTTTCAGGAAGAAACTGAGTATTATCTGACAGAATTGCAGGGGTGTCAATACCTTTGGCCACAACTGTATTTATGGAATGTCACACACATACGCTGACTCTGTGTAGATGTGACCGTAATAAGAAAAGCAGATATCCGATACTGTTTGAGAATCGGACAGCTCAATATGGTGTATGTATGGAAAAATGTTAATCTCCATGTATTATTTTATGGAGTCACACACATATAGCATGTATTTGTCCATGATGAGAAAATAGGGGGGAAGCCAGCACTGCTTAAGGTTAGAACGCATAAATTGAAGTGCATATGCACATAATATCCAGCTGTATTCAAAAATGAGATATTTGGCAAAAAAATTGATCAATTCAATTGAGCCACCCCGCCGCGCCAAGGCAATCTCATGTGGGGGGTCCTACTCTACATTTATAATAAATACTGTGCCATTACGGCCTCCTAAGAGCATGACCACATCAAGTGCAATCTGTACCTGAACATTGCTGGATCGCTCCCATGAAGCCAGATGAATCAAGTGCAGATGAAGGCCAACCAGGTCTGGACACAGACATATCAGGATTGACCTCCACACATTGCCCAACCAGCAAACATAGATGAAGGGCGATATTGGCCCGGACACAGGTGCACAATTAAATAGAGCTTGGGGCAGGGCGGGGCTGCCGTGTGTGTGCACAGAAGTCTAGATCCATCATAATGAACACAGAAAAATTTATAGCGGACATAGCCAAGCGTGCACGGCAGCAGTGGTGGTGAGCCACAAACCAACAACAAGAAAATAGGGGGGGAAGCCAGCACTGCTTAAGGTTAGAACGCATAAATTGAAGTGCATATGCACATAATATCCAGCTGTATTCAAAAATGAGATATTTGGCAAAAAAATTGATTAATTCAATTGAGCCACACCGCCGCGCCAAGGCAATCTCATGTGGGGGGTCCTACTCTACATTTATAATAAATACTGTGCCATTACGGCCTCCTAAGAGCAAGACCACATCAAGTGCAATCTGTACCTGAACATTGCTGGATCGCTCCCATGAAGCCAGATGAAACAAGTGCAGATGAAGGCCAACCAGGTCTGAACACAGACATATCAGGATTGACCTCCACACATTGCCCAACCAGCAAACATAGATGAAGGGCGATATTGGCCCGGACACAGGTGCACAATTAAATAGAGCTTGGGGCAGGGCGGCACAGTATTTATTATAAATGTAGAGTAGGACCCCCCACATGAGATTGCCTTGGCGCGGCGGGGTGGCTCAATTGAATTGATCAATTTTTTTGCCAAATATCTCATTTTTGAATACAGCTGGATATTATGTGCATATGCACTTCAATTTATGCGTTCTAACCTTAAGCAGTGCTGGCTTCCCCCCCTATTTTCTTGTTGTTGGTTTGTGGCTCACCACCACTGCTGCTGTGCACGCTTGGCTATGTCCGCTATAAATTTTTCTGTGTTCATTATGATGGATCTAGGCTGCTGTGCACACACACGGCATCCTCGCCCTGCCCCAAGCTTTATTTAATTGTGCACTTGTGTCTGGGCCAATATCGCCCTTCATCTATGTTTGCTGGTTGGGCAATGTGTGGAGGTCAATCCTGATATGTCTGTGTTCAGACCTGGATGGCCTTCATCTGCACTTGCTTCATCTGGCTTCATGGGAGCGATCCAGCAATGTTCAGGTACAGATTGCACTTGATGTGGTCATGCTCTTAGGAGGCCGTAATGGCACAGTATTTATTATAAATGTAGAGTAGGACCCCCCACATGAGATTGCCTTGGCACGGCGGGGTGGCTCAATTAAATTGATCAATTTTTTTGCCAAATATCTCATTTTTGAATACAGCTGGATATTATGTGCATATGCACTTCAATTTATGCGTTCTAACCTTAAGCAGTGCTGGCTTCCCCCCCTATTTTCTTGTTGTTGGTTTGTGGCTCACCACCACTGCTGCCGTGCACGCTTGGCTATGTCCGCTATAAATTTTTCTGTGTTCATTATGATGGATCTAGGCTGCTGTGCACACACACGGCAGCCCCGCCCTGCCCCAAGCTTTATTTAATTGTGCACCTGTGTCTGGGCCAATATCGCCCTTCATCTATGTTTGCTGGTTGGGCAATGTGTGGAGGTCAATCCTGATATGTCTGTGTTCAGACCTGGTTGGCCTTCATCTGCACTTGCTTCATCTGGCTTCATGGGAGCGATCCAGCAATGTTCAGGTACAGATTGCACTTGATGTGGTCATGCTCTTAGGAGGCCGTAATGGCACAGTATTTATTATAAATGTAGAGTAGGACCCCCCACATGAGATTGCCTTGGCGCGGCGGGGTGGCTCAATTGAGTTGATCAATTTTTTTGCCAAATATCTCATTTTTGAATACAGCTGGATATTATGTGCATATGCACTTCAATTTATGCGTTCTAACCTTAAGCAGTGCTGGCTTCCCCCCCTATTTATTTGTCCGTGATACCAGCCGGTACACGGTAGTGTGTGTGAGGAGCGTAGACCTCTATATGGTGTGTGCAAAAATTTATGCTCAGTAACTACTGTGCAGAGAAAAGGAATAAAAGTTTTTTTGCTTTTAAAAAAAGCACTCTGCACAGCAGTGTGCAAACAGCAATGCAGCTATCAGGTAGCCTTATAAGGCAGCCTAATCACCAACAGAGCTGTTGCACACAAAAGTGTGAAAAAATGAATGCTTGGTAACTGTGCAGAGAAAAGGAATAAAAGTTTTTTTGCTTTTAAAAAAGCACTCTGCACAGCACTGTGCAAACAGCAATGCAGCTATCAGAGAGCCTTATAAGGCAGCCTAATCACCAACAGAGCTGCTGCACACAAATATAGCCTCCCCTGTCACTGCACACTATACATTTGTGTTGTACAGTGAAAATCGCTATCAGCAGAAGCAATTTTTTTTTCCTGCCTAAATACTCTCCCTATTGAGAACGAGCAGTAGCAACCTCTCCCTATGGTAAAATCGGCAGAAGTAAGATGGCGGTCATCTGTCACGGCCTTTTATAGCCACTGTGACGCCACACAAAGCCAGCCAATCACTTGGATGCCCTTCTCTAAGATGGTGGGGGCCGCTGCCTATGTAATCGCGTTGCCCACAGTGTGCGTCCTTGATGAATGGCTGAGAAAAGGCGCAGGAAGCATTGTGGGAAACACGACTTTGGCATTGAGCCCAGCACAGTCCCTCACAGGACAGCACAGTCCCCGCACAGCCCAGCACAGTCCTGCACAGCCCTGCACAGTCCCCGCACAGTCCAGCACAGTCCCGCACAGCCCGGCACAGTCCCCGCACCGTACCTGCACAGTCCAGCACAGTCCTGCACAGGCCAGCACAGTCCGCCCAGCCCTGCACACACACACAGCCCATTTCTCGCCTTTCCCATTGACTTACATTGGACTCGCTACTCGTTACGAGTACCTGAGCAGTTAGGAGGTACTCATAACGAGTACAGCGAGTCCAAGTATTTCACTACTCGCTCATCCCTATTGATGGGTTGATAGAGGATAAAGGGTGGCCTAAGAGGAACCCAGGTTTGTTTCAGTGAAAGGTGTTTCCTGGTTCTGGAGACAATAAGTTGGTCTGATTGTGGCTTGCACAATACATTGGTGGATTGGGCCCATAATAGGGGGGCTATAAGAAGCTAAGAGGCCCATAAATTATGTGGCATCAGTGTGTCCAGTGTAACGCCAATGCTCCAAAGCTTAAAATCAATCTTGTGGATCATTAGAAGGAGTAGCTGCTTTCAACAATATGAAAATTGCTGAATGTGTGCACGCTCTTAAATTTTCGAAGATCTTACAAAGATAAGGCCCCAAACTATGTTCAGAGGTGTCCCCAACATCTTCTTTACTGTGGCTAAGATATTGTAACAGAGGTGTGTCAACATCAGCTGTTGCCCTAACTTTATTTCTTGGCTTTTTCTGTGCTGTTGGTGTTTGTAATGGGGTGATGACTTCAACATCAGGTGTTGTACTTGGTCCATGTGACGCTAGTCACTCATCATGGCCAAGCCGTGAGTCGGAGTGGTCAAGAAGTCCAAGGACAGAAGCCAGGAGGGTACGTCATAAACAGAAGGAAGAGACAAAAGGGTAGTCAGGTATCATTCTGAGGTCAGAGTAGTAGGTTAATGGATCAGAGCTGAAGGGGTTAAACAGGCGGATAGTCAGAACAAAGTCCAAAGTCAGGCAACAGATCAATCAAACAGAACACAAGGCACAGGAGAGCACAGAGCACAAACCTCACAAGATGAATGTACGTCTGGCAGTGGTCTGGGAGAAGTTAATCAGTTAAGTAACATTGCAATTACCCGGGATAGTGAACACCTGAGACAGCCAACGTCTCACAGTCACAGATTGTCTAGTCGAGCTGTCAATCAACACATTGACAGCTCAGCACCCCCCCTGTACCTGAATGCATGGCTATGCTGACCATCAAAGTACTGACAGCTTCAGCACGGCTCTGTACGGGATTGGATGACCGAGCTGTCAGTAACTGCATCCCAGACACCCTGAGGGGTGGAACCATGACAGTTCAGCTATTGCGTTTTGATGTGGTAATATGGGGGAATCTTCAAGACACAAAGGGTTTGCAGACTCCTCAGAAACAACAGTTTATGGTGTTCTCCTGTGTGTGATTTTTTTCTGCCTTAAATCCAAAACCACCAAAAAGTAAAGTTCATAAACAAATGAGAAACTTTAGCTAAATGTCATATTTTGGATTTTCTACAAAAGCAGGTTCCTAAGTTCGCAATAAATATGTGTCAATACTATGGCATTATCCTTGTATGCAATAGCGCACATCATATAATACAAGAAACATATTGTGTATGGAATTGCAACAAATAATAAACCAAATAGATATGGTAGTAGTGTATGTAGAGGCTCACACAATGATTTCCACCTCAATTTGATGATTTGACAATTTAAACATTTCAAATAAATAAAAATAATTAAGTAATAAGGAACTACAATGTACAAAAAAGTCAGAGCAAGGCAAAGTTGCCTCAAAGCAAAATACCTATCGATGCACTTGAGAAAGGAAGCCCAACTGCTTTATGTACATGTAGAGCTTATTTTTGAGTGGTGCAGGACCACTTTTTGCGCAATGCTGCTGCTTCTTTTGGCAATGCTGATTACGACAAAGAAAAAAAACAGGGCCAAAAAATGCAACTTTGATCATGCAGATACAAACATAATATACATTTGGAGTTTTTTACAGACCCCAAAAAGCGTTCAGTTATTACGTTCAACCCAGAAGAATCACCTCTTCTTGACCAAAATAATTAAACACCCCACATCCAGTGCCTTTGTCATGGCTGTAGAAGTGCACCAAACTTTTCTTGTTTTTTTAAGATAAACTATTTCCTGTAAAATTTACAGGTTTCCTATGTCATTTCAAGCCAGATATGAACCAGGAATTGAAGCTCAAGACAGATAATTGTCATATTCCTGGATCATTCTGAGAAGAGTGAAGAGTTGTTGTGAGTCTGAGAATATTTGGTTGTAGCTAGATCAAGCTGTTTAGAGGAAATTGTGAACCCAGGAATTGAAAGCTGAGGGAGATCATTTTCATATTCCTGGGGCATTCTGGGGAGAGTGAAGAGTTGGCGTGAGTCTGAGAATCTTTGGTTGTAGCTGGATCGAGCTACTTGGAGAAAATCGTCAAACCGCACATATAACGGTGTGCAAATCTTTCCAGCAATTCAACAGAAATTTGTTTTGTTCAACATGGAGAAGGAGATTACCCATATGGTGTGCTGCAGTGTGTGCTATATGTTTAGAGACTTGCCAGAAGAAAAGACAAACTTTATGTGCCAGAAATGCAAGCTTGTGACTCTGTTAGAGCAAAAGGTGCAAAGTCTTCAGGAGAGAATAGCTACATTGCAGCTCATCAAAGAAAATGAGGATTTCCTTGACAGAGCAGATGAATCTCTTCAGAATGTTGCAAAAGAAAAACTTTTCAGTATTCAGGCAGAAGCTAAGGACAGAGTATAAATAACAATTCAAAATGTTTGAAAATAAGCACCGTTCAATATACCTGCAGAAGATGAGAAATGGAAGCATGTGACCCAAAGAAGTAGGAGGATGAGGAGGCAATCAGCACCCATACCACTGAAGAACCGCTACCAGGTTCACTTGCAGGACAAGTATGAAGACATGCATCAAAAAAGTGCTTTACCAACAAAGAACACCCTAGTAAGAAATCAGAAACCTCTTGAAGGGAAAAAAAGAAATGCTGTAGTGATAAAGAAAAGGAAAGTGGTGGTCATGGTGGTTCCCTATTGAGAGGAACAGAAGCAGCTATCTGATTTCTGGACATTACCTCACAAGACGTTTACTGTCTTCCAGGCACACAAATCAAAGTTGTGTTTGAGAGGGTATCAAGACTCTTCGTTCTACAGATGATTACATATGTCTACTAATACACGTAGGAACAAATGGCACAGCAAAAAAGGACCTGGAAACTACATGCCGAGACTTTAAAGACCTACACTGGAAAGTCAAGGAACTGGGAGTGCAGGTCTTCTTCTCATCCATCCTCCCAGCAGCTGGACATGGACCAAGGAGATTGAACAGGATTCTACAGTTGAACAACTGGCTACGTCAATGGTGCCGTAAGCAGTGTTTTGGGTTTCGTGACCATGAATTGAATTATCTGTATGATGGACTCCTTGCTAGAGATGGGTTGCATCTTATGAAAACAAGAAAACACATAATTGGCAGATGCCTTGCTACACTCATCATTAGAGCTTTAAACTAGAGCAATATGGGATGGGAAATAAACGGCCAGATAAAAATATGCAGCTAATGAATTCCTTTGAGATCCCCGGTTAGAAGGGGAAATAAAGAACAAAAAACTAATTCTGAATGAAAATAGAGGAGCAGGAGAAATTGACTACAAACTGAAATGTGTCTACAAATGCACAGAAAATGAGAAACAAGCAAGGTTAATTGGAGCTGCTAACACAGGAAGAGAGATATGATGTCATAGGCATCATTGAAACTTGATGGAATGATACACATGACTGGAATGCAAGCCTTGAAGGCTACAACTTTTTTTTAGAAATGAATTAACATGAGGTGAGGAATTATTGCATTGTATTTCGGGAAAACACATATCTCCATAGAGATCCAAGCTTCAAAGACACCCGCTCTGTAGAAACTGTTTGGATAAGTATATATGGACAGACGAACAGAAAGAAAACTATTGTAGGTGTTTAATATAAACCACCTGGACAGACTGAAGATATGAATGAATTATTTTTACATCAGGTGTCTTTGCTATGAAAAAAAATATGACATAGTGACCATGGGAAATTTCATCTATCCAGATATTTGTTAGGAATCTCTCTCATTCAAAAGCAATGGGTCCAGAAAACTCTTATCTTCTCTTGCTTACAACTTTATCTTTCAAAAGGGAGAAGAGAGAACAAGAGGATCTGCAATCTTGAGCCTAATTCTTACCAACAGGGAAGAAATGGTTGAGGAAGTAAAGTTGGCTGGGAATGTAAGAGGCAGCGAACATGCTATCCTCAAATTTTGGACAACAAGAGGAGGAAGAGCAACCAGGATTCAGACTCTAAGGTTGGAATTTAGAAAGGCAGATTTTAATGGATTCAGAAAGAGAGTAGGAAAGGTCCAATGGCTGGATGTTCAAAAGTACAGAAATGTCCAAGAAGGATGGGAGTTTTCGCTAAATTTAATTCTCACTGTACAAACTAACAATCTCGACCAGAAGGAAGAATTTGAAGCATTTAGAGAGACCAGGATGGATGAACACATTACTTAATCATGTTAAAAAGTAAAAAGATATGTATATTAAATGGGAAAAGAGGTGCATATCTAAAAAAATAATATAATGCTGTCTGCAGAGAATGCAGGGCAAGTTTTAGAAGAGCAAAAGCCAGTAATGAAGTGTGGCTTGCAAGGGAGATCAAAAGCAGTGAAAAGGGATTTGGGGGGTATGCGAAAAGTGAAAGAAAAGTCAAAGATGCTATAGGATTTTTACAGGATGAAACAAAGTGGTCAAAAATGGTGTTGAGAAGGCTGAACATTTAAATACATATTTTGCATTTGTGTTTTCTAAGAAAGCTATTGTAACATCACCTGATCTTCGTGGTGTCATTGAAGAAATAAAAGAATCCACACTATCTATAAACAGAGAAATGGGGAGGGAACACTTAGCTAATTAAATGAATTTAAATCTCCTGGTCCAGATGAATTAAATCCTAGGGTGCCGAAATAATTAGCAGAGAAAATTGCAGAACCACTAGCTGAAATCTTTGAAAACTCCTGAAGAACAGGAGGAGTCCAAAAGATTGGAAAAGGGCAAATGTTGTCCCTATCTTCAAAAAAGGAAAGAAGATTGAGCCAGGAAATACAGGCCAGTGAGCCTTACTTCTATACCAGCAAAAATCTTTGAAGAAATGATTAAACAACATGTTTGTAAGTACTTGGATAAGAATACAGTAATTAACCAGAACCACCATGGGTTTGTAGCAAACAAGTCATGCCAGTCTAATCTATTTTTTTTTTCTGTGATGGAGTCACTGACTGTGTTGATCAAGGAAAAATTATCAAGTATGGGATTGACAAGGCTATGGTTAGGTGGATTCATAACTGTCTCAGTGATCATACTCAAAGAGTGGTAATAATTAGTTGTACATCCAATTGGAAGAGTGACTCAAGTGGGGTACCACAAGCTCTGTCCTAGCCCAGTGGTGTCAAACATTTTAATAAATGATCTACATAAGGGAGCTGAAGGTAAACTGATAAAATTTTCTAGGAGCAATAGCTAACACTACAGAAGACAGAGAAAGGATTCTGAAGGATCTAAATAAGCTCAAACAATGGACAGTAACTAATAAAATGGTATTAAACAGGGAGAAATGCAAGATTCTACATCTGGGCAAGAAAAACAAAAATTACATATACAGAATGGAAGGAATAGAACTCAGCATTAGCACATGTGAAAAAGACGGGTATACTAATAGATCACTGACTGCACATGAGTCAACGGTGTGATGCAGCACAAAAAAGGCAAACAGTTCTAGGATGTATTTAGAGAAGCATAGAGTCTAGATCACATGAAGTAATTATCCCCCTCTACTCCTCCTTGGTCAGGCCGCATCTGGAATACTGTGTCCAGTTCAGAGCACCACATTTTAAAAAATGACATTGAAAAACTGGGGCAAGATTGAGAAGAGCTACGAGGATGGTGCGTGGACTGCAAAGTATGTCCTATGAGAAGGCTAAGAGAAGACTTATTAGCAGCCCACAAATATCTGAAGGGATGTCACAGTTTAAAGGAATCATCATTATTCTCATTTGCACATGGAAAGAAGCAATGGAATAATAGTAATAATAAATGCTATTTTTATAGCGTCGACATATTCCGCAGCACTTTACATTTCAGAGGGGACTTGTACAGACAATAAACATTACAGCATAACAATAATCACATAGATCATAAAAGATAACAAGAGAAATGAGGGCCCTGCTCGCAAGCTCACAATCTATGAGGAAAACAGGTAGACATGAAAGGTGGGTGGTAACAATTGCCCTGGTTGTTTGGATCAGCCATAATGTTATGAAATTGAAAGGGAGAACATACAGATTAATTATTAGAAAAACTTTTTACCAGTAAGGGTGATCAATGAGTTGTACAGGCTGCCACGAGAGGTGGTGAGTTCTCCTTGAATGGAAGTCTTCAAACAGAGTCTGGACTGACATCTGTCTGATATGGTTTAGTGAATCCCTGCATTGAGCAGGGGGTTGTACAAGATGACCCTTGAGGTCCAGTCCAACTATAACATTCTATGATTCTATGTAAAAACTGATGTCACGCCGCCCGTGACACCGCTCTCACCTTGGGGCGGGACCTTGGGCCCGACCTCACCACTTCTGGTGCCACGGCCGCTCCGGGGGTCCCGTCGGGTGCGCACGTACACCTCTCGTGCCTAGTTCCATGGCTGCACAATGTTCTTAGTGCGCACACGCGCTCTTCTCAGCTCTGTCTCCAGTCTTGTCCTCTCTATGGTCCTGGAGGACCTGACCCGGAAGTCGAAGTGCCCATGTGCTATATCAGGCTACCTCTTCCTATGGGAGGTGCCTGATTATTATTGTGCTTCCTGGCTTGGTCTGCTTGGTCCTTGCGAGGCTGTGCGCTGTATTTTGGTCTCCTGCCTTGTGCTTCCTACCTGCACTCTGCCTCGTGCTCTGTTCCTGTACTCTTCCTTGCCGTGCTTCCTAGCACACACTCTGCTCCTGCACTGTGTTATGTTGTGCCTCTTGGCACACGCTCTGCTCTGTGCCCTGTCGTGCCTCTTGGCACACGTTCTGCTCTGTGCCCAGTCAGGGCTGCCACTAGGAATTTCGGGGCCCCATACTGGCAAAATTTTTGGGGCCCCTTGAAACTCCGCCCAGGCTCCACCCAGCCCCGTCTCCACCCCTCAAACCTTCCAAAGTCCCACCACTCTCTCTTGGAACAACTCCACTTCTGCACCATGTCCTCACAAATCACACATTAACAGTTCCCATCACCACATACATAGCCAGCAGCTTTTGTTTTGGCCAAAAGATTTTTTAATCCGCCACCACGACAAAGTAGACTCTTTTGGTCGGGCCCTACTCTACTGTAACTTACTAAACATTTGCTAAAATATCCAATACAATTTCGGAATATTTTTATTTATTTTTCCATTTTTAAAAATTACCAATAATGCCACAAACACGGGACAAATACCACCGGACCATGACCAGCCACCATATTACCACCACATGGTGAACTAAAATCCCATATACAAGGAACAAATACCATCACGCCATGACCAGACCACATTTTACCACCACATAGTGACCGGGGCCCCACTCCGGGCCCACTCTGCTCATCAGGCCCCATCCAGTAAGGGCAGTAATGCCCTGATAGCGGCCCTGCTTAGGTCAGTGGGTTTGGGAAGGATACTTATATTATAAAGTTTTTGGTAATATTAGGAATTATTAAGGTATATAAAAGAATTGTCCAGCTGAAAAAAGTGTATGGCCGGGGTCACACGAGTGATGATTCTCTCATGTGAGAGAATCAGCTTAATTATGCTACTGACACTCAGCTCAAACTCTCATCCAAGTGTCATCTGAGTCTCTTGCATGAAATAATCGGAGCACATTGAGAAGACAGGGAACTTAATTTCTCCATCTTCTCCATTGTCTGAGGTCGTGGATTCAGACTGCACTCAGCTGACAGCTGAGTGCAGCCTGATGGTTCACACGCATCCATAGATTTCAATGGGTCCGTGTGATCCGAATTCCAAAGCCACTCACGGCATGCTGCAGATTATTTTTCCACAGACGAATTCGGTCTGTAGAAAAAATCACAGATCTGCGATGCCCCATAGTATAACACTGTGCTGAGTGTTATGCAATAAAACATCACATAGCGCTCAGCCATGTTATACTCTTGTGTGAGCGAGGACTGAGAGCCTTTATTCCCCCTGCAGATCTTCTCTCATTAGCCTCTCATGCTGGAGTCCGGCCTCAGTTACTTCTCTGTAATACTGTGGAATTTTTGCATACTTTTAGGGTGTGTGCAC
Organism: Dendrobates tinctorius; assembly: GCF_039654945.1. Classification (NCBI taxonomy): domain Eukaryota; kingdom Metazoa; phylum Chordata; class Amphibia; order Anura; family Dendrobatidae; genus Dendrobates; species Dendrobates tinctorius. The sequence goes on from NW_027361708.1 coordinate 27,691,618, forward strand.
ATGTTGCGGATTCTGCTGCGGATTTTTCCACACAAATTTCACTGAATCCGCCAGTAAAATGACCTGCGTTTTACCTGAGGATTTTCTGCAGATTTTGTGCAGATTTCCACAGCGTTTTTACACTTGTGGATTCCTATAATAAAAGAGGTGTAAAAATGCTGCGGATCAGCACAAAGAATTGACATGCTGCAGATTTAGAGCCGCAGCATGTGCACAACAGTTTTGGTTTTAGATAGACTTTTGGGCTATGTGCACACGTAGTGAAACGTACTGCGGATTTTTCTGTGCGGATTTGGAAAAAGCCGCAGGTCAAAAGTCCTGCGGTTTACCTGTGGATTAGCCCTGCGGTTTCACACCTCACAATGGAGAAGGTGTGAAACCACTGCGGATTCCGCACAAAGAATTGACATGCTGCGGATTTGAACCCTCGGAAAAATCCGCAGCATGCACACAGCGTTTTTCATTTTCCATTGAAAACAATGGTACTGTACGACGGAGCTTAGCTGCGGCTCCAGAGCCAAAACCCCTGCAGATCCGCAGCAGAATCCGCAACCTGTGCACATGGCCTAAGGGTACAACGCAGCAGAATCTGCCATGTGTGCATATACCCTAACATATGCTGTGTTTGTGATTATAGTGTGTGGTTAGGGTTACATAACATCTCTGGGAGATGCTATAAATCCTGATGAGCAGTGTCCTGGCCCCCTGTCCCCTCCAGAGAAGGATAAAGCTGCTGTGCCCCCTCTGCCCCTGACAGGACACCACAGCTCCATTCTGAAGACTGAAGTTTTTTTACATAAGATTAGAGAGTAAATGCAGGGAATCCTAAGAGGGGGCTGCTGTCCTGTCAGGGGGCAGGCTGTGCTCAGCGGTCTTATGCTTCTCTGTAGGAGGTGAGGGGGCACTCAGCTCTGCTGTTATCTTGGTCTATAGCTGATACAGGCAGGGGTCAGACTCAGGACATAGCAGCGTCCTTCCTTGGTGAGTGGCTGCTGTGCTGATAGTGTGACTGACGCTGTCACTGAGCACACAGCCCACTCACTGAGGATCCATCTGCTACAGGGACTGGACTAGATCCTGGCAAGACACTGGCCATACACTTAAACAACACAGGCTCAGACACTCACCGGGGGGGACTGAGGGCTGCACTGCTGCTCAGTGACTCGCTCCAGACTGTGTGATGGGAGAATACTATAACTGCACTGCAGTAAGCCCGCGCTCAGCCAGGATTGGTTGCTGGAAAGTCCCACCCTCCTGTTGCTCAGCACTGGCTGCCTCTCCCAGCTGTCTGTCACAGTGACTCCTGCTCCCTCCACATACACAGAACGCCGGTTTATGAAAATTCTGAGCATGGGGCCCCTCCAGCTCCCGGGGCCCCTTACACCAGTAAGGCTAGTAATGCCCTGATGGCGGCCCTGTGCCCAGTCATGCCTCTTAGCACACCTTCTGCCTAGCCTTGCTCTCAGGTGTGCTTCTCTGCTATTGCTCTGTCTAACCAAGTAATCAGGTGTGCTCCTTTGCATGCACCCTGCTTTGCTCGCACCCAGGCTTGCTTGCCTGTGAGCGTCATGCATGCTTCCATGTACTTGCCTTGCACTATCCAGTATCTAGTGCACTCCAGTGTACACACCATGTATAGTCCAGTACCCTCTGTGCTCCTGTATACTTGCCCTCTATTTTACTGTACCCTCCATGCTTCCGTACACTTGCTCTGTACTATATCCTGCGTGCCCCTGTGTCCACGCTTTGCATACTTTCAGTTGCATTCTGAAGACACACTCACTCGTGTCACCTGTGAGCCGGCCACCTGGTGCCAGCAGTCGTGGTACCTTACCCCCTTGGGCTTGCCCCTGACACTCCCTGTATAGGGAGTTGTCCTCACTAGGTCAGCTTGCCCTGGGTGGGTTGGTGCCACGACCCAGAGGGTCCACTCCAGGAGTCATCACATCTGATGCTAAACGCCTGGATTTTGTATCCCTTGTATTGGCTCTTTTAGGTCTTACACCTCACTTTCTAAGTTTTCTACATGTGCCTAGATGGCAAGCCATTGGTTTGCATTCATCTAATATTTGCTTTTCATTTTCTATTACGTATCATTGTTTCACATGTGTTTTAATCTGTGTAGTACTTTTCACATTTGGCTCTTCTTAAACTCGTGATGGTTTTATATGTAGGCCTGGAAACCATCTGCAGAGACTTTGAAGACTTAGGCAAGAAAGTGAAAGAACTGGGAGCGCAGGTGGTCTTCTCTTCCATCCTCCCAGTGGATGGCCATGGAACAAGGAGGTGGAATAAGATTCTGCAGGTGAACAACTGGCTACGTCGATGGTGCCGTCAGCAACGATTTGGATTTCTGGATCACGGAGTGAACTACTTATACGATGGACTACTTGCTAGAGATGGGGTGCACCTTACGAAGACTGGAAAGCATGTATTTGGAAGTCGCCTTGCTACACTTGTAAGGAGAGCTTTAAACTAGAACAACATGGGAAGGGAAGCAAAAGACCAGAAAAAGCCATACACCTGACAAATGCTATTGAGAACTCTGCTATTAGAAGTGGAAAGGAAGAACAAAGACGAAAGAATCTAATTAATAAAAATATTGGAGAAAGAGAAACCAATCACAAACTGAAATGTTTCTATACTAATGCACAAAGCATGGGCAACAAACAAGGAGAATTGGAACTACTAACACAGGAAAAGAAATATGATGTCATTGGAATCACTGAAACTTGGTGGGACAATACACATGATTGGAATACAAGACTAGAAGGATACAACTTATTTGCAAGAAACAGACTTGATAAACGAGGAGGGGGTGTCGCATTGTATGTTAGAAACGCGTATATCTGCACAGCGATTGAAGCTTCAGAGACTGGGAGTTCTGTGGAAACTGTTTGGGTAAGAATACAAGGACAGAACAATGGAAAGGACACCATTGTAGGCATTTACTACAGGCCGCCTGTGCAAGCTGAAGCTATGGATGAACTCTTTATGCATCAAATGGCCAAGTTCTCCAAAAAATATGACATAGTTGTCATGGGAGATTTCAACTATCCAGACATTTGTTGGGAATCTCTCTCAGGCAAAACTAACAGGTCAAGGAAATTCTTATCCTCTCTTGCTGACAACTTTATCTTCCAAAAGGTAAGGGAGAAAACAAGAGGAACTGCTACCTTGGATCTAATCCTTATAAACAGGGAGGAAATGGTTGAGGAGGTAAAAGTGGCTGGGACCCTAGGAGGTAGCGACCATGCTATTTTAGAATTTTGGATAACTAGAGGCGGAAGACCTGTGAAGACTCAGACGTCAAGGTTAGATTTCAGAAAGGCAGATTTTAAGGGATTCAGAAAGAGAATTGGAGGGATCCAATGGCTGGATATCCTTAAAGACAAAAATGTCCAGGAAGGATGGGAAATCTTGAAAAATGAAATTCTCAAAGCACAGTTGTTAACAATTCCGAAAAGAGGGAAGAATAGGAAGCAGTTAAGGAAACCAGGATGGATGAACACAGAACTTAAGCACATGCTAAAAAGGAAGAAAAAAATGTTTATAAAATGGAAAGAGGGAGGCATATCTAAAGAAGAATATAATGCTGTCTGCAGAACCTGCAGGGCACAAATCAGATTAGCTAAAGCTGAAAATGAATTGAGGCTTGCAAGAGATGTCAAAAGCAATAATAAAGGATTTTGGGGATATGTCAAAAGTAAAAGAAAAGTCAAAGATGCTATAGGATTTTTACAGGATGAAAATGATGAAATGGTAAGACAGGATGTTGAGAAGGCTGAACTTTTAAATTCCTATTTTGCATCTGTTTTCTCTCAGAAAGGAAATGTAACATCAACTGTTATTCACTGTCCTATTAAGGGAATAGAAGAATCCAGGATATCTATAAACAGAAAGATAGTGAGGAAACACTTAGCTAGCCTAAATGAATTCAAGTCTCCAGGTCCAGATGAATTACACCCCAGACTACTGAAGGAGATAGAAGAAGAAATTTTTGAACCCCTCTCTATAATCTTTGAAAATTCTTGGAGAACAGGAGAAGTGCCAGAAGACTGGAGAAGAGCAAATGTTGTTCCTATCTTCAAAAAGGGGAAGAAGGTGGACCCAGGTAACTATAGGCCGGTGAGTCTGACTTCTATACCAGGAAAGATCTTTGAACAAATTATTAAACAACATGTATGTCAATACCTGGATAAGAATGAAGTGATTAAACAGAGTCAGCATGGGTTTGTAACTAATAAGTCATGTCAGACTAACTTAATTTCCTTCTATGACGGTATCACTGATTGGGTGGATCAAGGAAATGCTGTAGATATAGTATATATTGACTTCAGCAAAGCATTTGACAAAGTCTCTCATACAATCCTTATTGAAAAAATGATTAAGTATGGAATGGACAAGGCAACTGTTAGGTGGATTCATAACTGGCTTAGTGATCGGACCCAAAGAGTGGTCGTAAATGGCTGCACATCCAGTTGGAAGAATGTCTCAAGTGGGGTTCCACAGGGCTCTGTCCTGGGCCCTGTATTGTTCAACATCTTTATCAACGATTTAGATGAAGGAATTGAGGGTAAACTGATTAAATTTGCTGATGACACAAAGCTAGGAGGGATAGCTAATACTAGAGAAGAGAGAGAGAGGATTCAAAAAGATTTAAATAAACTGGAGAAGTGGGCAGCAACTAACAGAATGGTTTTTAACAGGGAGAAATGCAAAGTACTACATCTGGGCAATAAAAATGTAAAAAGCATATATAGAATGGGAGGAATAGGGCTAAGTGACAGCACATGTGAAAAAGATTTGGGTATACTAATAGATCACAGACTGAATATGAGTCAACAGTGTGATGCAGCAGCAAAAAAGGCAAATGCAATTCTAGGATGTATTAACAGAAGCATACAGTCTAGATCACGTGAAGTCATTATTTCCCTCTACTCCTCTTTGGTCAGACCTCATCTGGAATATTGTGTCCAGTTTTGGGCACCACATTTTAAAAAAGACATCAACAAACTGGAGCAAGTTCAGAAAAGAGCGACCAGAATGGTGACCGGTCTGCAAACCCTGTCTTATGAGGAAAGGTTGCAGGATTTGGGAATGTTTAGTTTGCAAAAGAGAAGACTGAGAGGAGACTTAATAGCTGTCTACAAATATCTAAAGGGCTGTCACATTGTAGAAGGATCAACTTTATTCTCATTTGCACAAGGAAAGACTAGAAGCAATGGGATGAAACTGAATGGGAGGAGACACAGATTAGATATTAGAAAAAACTTTTTGACAGTTAGAGTGATCAATGAGTGGAACAGGCTGCCACGAGAAGTGGTGAGTTCTCCTTCAATGGAAGTCTTCAAACAGAGGCTGGACAGACATCTGACTGGGATGATTTAGCGAATCCTGCTTTGAGCAGGGGGTTGGACCAGATGGCCCAGGAGGTCCCTTCCAACTCTACGATTCTATGATTCTATGATTCTATGATTCTAATTCATGTGACCTCTAGTTTTTTTTTTTAATAGTTATCCATTTAATTTTCTTATGAAACTTGACAGTTATTACAATTACTTTTCTGCTCTTTTCTCTTTTCCATTTTGCATTTATTTCATATTATTTTTTTATTATTTTTTTTACACCACCAATTCCCTGCTTCAGCACGGATCATTTATCTGTCATCTTATGTGTTCATTAGAGTTGAGCGAAACGGGTCGAAAAATTTCAAAAGTCGCTGACTTTTGGTAAAGTCGGGTTTCATGAAACGATACCCGACCCTAGGGTAAGGTCAGCCACGAGCTCGGCGACTTTAGCGCCAAAGTCGCGTTTCAAAAGTTTGTTTTCCGCCCTTTTTCAGCCAATCAGGATCCACGGACACTGTGGGCAACGTGATGACATAGGCAGGGGTCACCACCATCTTTGAGAAGGGCATGCAAGTGATTGGCTTGCTTTGGGGGGCGTCACAGGGGGTATAAAAGGGTGTGCACGCCGACCGCCATGTTACTCATGCTGATCTCAGAATAGGGAGAGCTGCTGCTGATGATGATGATTCTGTAGTGAGAGCGTTAGACAGGGAAGAAGACACCAAAAACTGCTTCTGCTGCTAGCGATTTTGCCTGTACAGCACACCAGTCACTGTGTGCGCAGTGCAAGTGGAGGCTATATTTTGCTGGATCAGCTGTGTTGGTTGTTAGGCTGCCTTATAAGGCTTCCTGATAGCTGCATTGCTGTTTTCCCACTGCTCTGCAAACTTCTTTTTTAAAAGCAATCCAAATTTTTTATTGTCCTGGTGAGGTACTGAGCGTGCATTTTTTCACACCATACAGCGGTGTACGCTCCTCACACAGTACCGTGTAACGGCTGTTATCACGGCCAGAGTGAAGCTATCTGTGTGTGACTGTAAGAATAAGTCGAGGACATGTTCCGTTCTTACAGACCTCCACCTTCTAGTTTTGTCTGCTTTTCAAACAGTTAAGTATATTTGCTGTTTGATCACATTCAAAACTATAGAGAGACAGCGTGTGTCAGTCCGTATACTTAAAAACACGAAAGCTTGACAATTTTACGGACACCGGACAGCGGTGTACGTGCACGCTCCTCTCTCAGTACCGTGTAACGGCTGTTATCACAGCCACAGTGAAGATATCTGTGTGTGACTCTGTAAGAATAAGTCGAGGACATGTTCCGTTCTTACAGACCTCCACCTTCTAGTTTTGTCTGCTTTTCAAACAGTTAAGTATATTTGCTGTTTGATCACATTCAAAACTATAGAGAGACAGCGTGTGTCAGTCCGTATACTTAAAAAACATGGAGCTTGACAATTTTACGGACACCAGACAGCGGTGTACGTGCACGCTCCTCTCTCAGTACCGTGTAACGGCTGTTATCATGGCCAGAGTGAAGCTATCTGTGTGTGACTCTGTAAGAAAAAGTCGAGGACATGTTCCGTTCTTACAGACCTCCACCTTCTAGTTTTGTCTGCTTTTCAAACAGTTAAGTATATTTGCTGTTTGATCACATTCAAAACTATAGAGAGACAGCGTGTGTCAGTCCGTATACTTAAAAAACACGGAGCTTGACAATTTTACGGACACTGGACAGCGGTGTACGTGCACGCTCCTCTCTCAGTACCGTGTAACCGCTGTTATCACGGCCACAGTGAAGCTATCTGTGTGTGACTCTGTAAGAAAAAGTCGAGGACATGTTCCGTTCTTACAGACCTCCACCTTCTAGTTTTGTCTGCTTTTCAAATAGTTAAGTATATTTGCTGTTTGATCACATTCAAAACTATAGAGAGACAGTGTGTGTCAGTCCGTATACTTAAAAAACACGGAGCTTGACAATTTTACGGACACCGGACAGCTGTGTACGTGCACGCTCCTCTCTCAGTACCGTGTAACAGCTGTTATCACGGCCACAGTGACGCTATCTGTGTGTGACTCTGTAAGAATAAGTCGAGGACATGTTCCGTTCTTACAGACCTACACTCTAGGGAGATTCCTATTCTGCCCAATTCTATATACACCTTGTAGTTTGTCATACACTAGCCACTTTCTGCCTGTGACATAGCGGTGTGATATTCACTGGGCCTCACACAATCCAACAGTGTCCACAAGTGTGTTCAGAAATTCTACATCTCCCCTGTCCTATAGTGACATTTTTCACATCTACGACATTGAGCCTGTGCCATAGCGGTGTGATATTAACTGGGCCTCACATAACAGTGTCCACAAGTGTGTTCAGAAATTCTACATCTCCCCTGTCCTATAGTGACATTTTTCACACCTACGACATTGAGCCTGTGACATAGCGGTGTGATATTAACTGGGCCTCACACAATCCAACAGTGTCCACAAGTGTGTTCAGAAATTCGACGTCTCCCCTGTCCTATATACACCTTGTACCTTGTTTTACATCACTATATATTTTGTGGGATTTTGTGTACATTTTTACCAAAAATGAGGAAGGCTGGTGGAAGAGGCTGTGGAATTGGGCGGGGGTTGCCAGCTGGTAATGATGGTGTTGGTGGTGGATCTGATGGTAGTGGCAAAAGCAAAATAGGACTGAATGCAGGAGGTGTTGAGCCTGCGTCATCGTCTGGCTCCACAAGGCCTCGAAGGCTTAGTTTTCTAGGAGTTGGCAAACCGCTTTTAAAGCCAGAGCATCAGGAAAAAGTTTTGGCTTACATTGCTGACTCAGCCTCCAGCTCTATCGCCTCCTCTTCTGAAGTTGTAAAAAATAAAAGCAGAGTCGTCATTGGAGGGTCATGTTCATGAACCACACCTTTCCTTGTGTCCTTCACACCAACCAAGATTGAAGGATGACGCAGGCCATACAACTGATTACTCCATGGAGCTGTTTTCTCATACCATGCCTGGGTTATCAAGTGAAATGGTGAATTACCCAGGCCAAGATGAATCTGACATGGAGTGCACTGATGCACAGCCACTGATAGATGATTCTGCTGGTACATTCTGTCAGAGCACTACATTGTCCTCGCAGTGTAATGAGCCAGATTCTGACCCTGATGAGACTCAGGTGCCCCTTCCCGCATACTATACCACCATACACGGTGACACAGAGGAAGGTGCACATGACATTGAAGATGAGGTGATGGATGACCCAGTTGTTGACCCAGATTGGCATCCATTGGGGGAAGAGGGTGCTGCTTCCAATAGCTCAGATGAGGAAGAGGAGCATCCACAGCAGACATCGACATCGCAACAGCTGTTATCTGGCAGGCCCGGAGCACTCAAAAGACAGGTTCCAAAAATCAAAAGAGTTGCTGGACAGCTTGTCCAGACGGTCAAAATAGCATAGCGTGCTAGGCCGCAAAATGTCTTCCAAAGTAGGAAGAGTGCAGTGTGGCACTTTTTTGAACAAAATCCTCATGATCAGGCCAAGGTTATCTGTAAGAAGTGCGCAAAGACCTTTAGCCGAGGGAAAAATCTGAAAAATGTGAATACCAGTTGCATGCTTAGACATTTAACCAGCATGCACTTGCAAGCGTGGACACAACACCAAACCTCAAGTACCACATGTGCAACTGATCACAAAGAAGGTAGTCAGCAACGCTACATTGTTTCCCCCACTGTTAGCACAGCAGCAAATGTTGAGGTGTCGTTGCAAGGCCAAAGCAGTCAGGGAATCCCACTGGTATATCAACGAAAGACTGAATCTAGGCCATCAGAAAGAACACCAACTCCATCACCATCATCAACCATATGCAGCTCTCAAGTCCAGCTCACCCTCCCAGAGACTATGAGTAGGTCAAGAAAGTACTCAGTCTCTCATCCGCGTACACTGGGTTTGAACGTCCACATTGCCAAGCTAATCTCGTTAGAGATGATGCCCTATCGGTTGATGGAAAGCGCAGCTTTCCGCGAACTCATGGCCTATGCAGTACGACGCTATGACCTACCCAGTTGCCACTTCTTCTCTCGCAAAGCCATCCCAGCCCTCCAGCCCTCCACCATCATGTGAAAGACCGCATTGTCCATGCACTCAAGCAGTCAGTGAGTGGAAAGGTGCACCTCACAACAGATGCATGGTCCAGTCGGCATGGCCAGGGCCGTTACATGTCCATCACTGCGCACTGGGTTAATGTGGTGGATGCAGGGTCCACAAGGGAAAGCGGTGGTGGGACAGTGCTGCCTAGCCCACGGTATAGGAAACAGTTGGCTGTAGGCGTTCGACCCTCCTCCTCCTCCAGAAGCGAAAGCTCGTCCACAGAGCGCAGTCGTACGAGCGCTCCATCTGCAGCTGCCACTGTTGCACACGAGGTGTCCCCCTATTGAGCAGCTAGTGGAAAGCGTCAGCAGGCTGTGTTGCAGATGATGTGTTTGGGCGACAGACACACCGCGGAGGTGCTGGCCGAGTACTTTCAGCCACAAACTGAGTCATGGCTGCGCAGTATACATCTTGAGGCAGGCAAGGTAGTTAGTGATAACGGCCGTAATTTTGTGGCAGCCATAGCCCTTTCAAAACTCAGCCACATACCTTGCTTGGCTCACACCTTGAACCTGGTGGTGCAGTGCTTCCTCAACAATTTTCCGGAGTTAACAGCACTGCTCCAGAAGGTGCGAAGACTGCGCGCACATCCGCCAGTCGCCTGTACACTCCATTCGTATGCAGAAGCTGCAGCGATTGCTCCACCTTCCCAACCACCGCCTCATTATCGACATTGTAACAAGGTGGAACTCCACCCTGCACATGGTTGAGCGGCTGTGCGAACAGAGGCAGGCCATAATGCATTTGTGGGAGGATACACGGCCAGGCACTTTGAGAGCAGACATGGAGTTGACAGGTGTGCAGTGGTCAAAGCTGAAAGACCTCTGTAAAGTCCTTCAGTGTTTTGAGGAATGCACACGGCTGGTAAGCGCAGACGACGCCATCCTAAGCATGAGCATCCCACTTATGCGTCTGCTCATGCAAACTTTGACGCACATTAAGGAGCAGGCGTCTGCAGCCAATGTTGACGAGGAGGAAGAGGAGGAGGGAATCCTTGATGACATTCAGCCACTGTCTGCTCAGGGACCTCTCCTGGACAAGGTGGAGGAAGAAGAGGAGGAGGATGATGATGGGGATGATTACTTAGGGGAGGAGGATGCATCTCATGGGGCAAGTGAAAATGTTGGCGTGGCAAGGTCTGGTACAGGGTTTGTGCGTGACTGGAGGGATGTGGATTTGCCAGAAAGTGCTCCTCCAACCAGCACTCGCAGTGCATCATTGACACCGGGAACATTGTCCCACATGTCAGATTATGCCTTGCAGATCCTAAAAAGGGACCCCCGCATTGCCAAAATGATGAACGATGACGACTACTGGTTGGCCAGCATCCTGGATCCACACTATAAAGGCAAATTACAAAACATCATGCCACAGGAGAACCTTGACCTAATATTGGCTAATAAACAAGCAACTGGTAAACCGGTTGGTTGAGGCATTCCCAGCACACAGCAGCGGTGATGGTTCTCACACGAGCCGTACGGGCCGGGGGCAGCTTGGCAGAGGTGTTCGTGGTGCACACAGCAGAAGTGGCGTTGGAGACAGGGGTTTCATGACAATGTTGTGGACTGATTTTTCAAGTATCGCTCACACAACTGGTAATACTGCATCGATGGAAAGTGACAGGAGACAGCAGTTGTCAACTATGGTTACAAACTACTTTTCCTCCCATATCGATGTTCTCCCACACAGGTCATTCCCCTTTGACTATTGGGCCGCTAAACTGGACACCTGGCCTGAATTGGCACAATATGCCTTACAGGAGCTCGCTTGCCCAGCTGCAAGTGTGCTATCGGAAAGAGTCTTCAGTGCAGCTGGATCAATCCTGACAGAAAAAAGGACCCGTCTGTCAACCCAAAATGTGGATGATCTAACCTTCATTAAAATGAACCATGCATGGGTTTCCAAGGATTTTGTCCCACCTTCCCCTGATGACACATAGGGTGACAGAAAAATGGCTTGCTTTGGTCCTCCTCTTCCTGGGACTTGAACAATTTCGCCTTTTGCATCAGCTGAATGTCCAACATCAACATATGCCACTTTCTAAAACTCCCTAACTGTGCTGCCTCCCCCCCATGGCCGGGGTCACCACCTAGCGTACGAAACCGTGCGAATGCCATTGCCCTGGACAGGTGGGTAGGCCGACTCTTGGGCGCGGGCACTGGCACAGGGTCCCTCAGTGCAATCAAGTGTCTCTGATGGTGGTGGTGCACACCCGCCGTCAGACACACCGCCGTACTATGAGGGGCCCAGTGCCAGTACCGACGCCCCCGAGTGGGCCCCCCTTGCTTGGGCAGGGCCCCAGCATTTGCAATCTTTACCTCTCCCTGCTCCTCCGCTGTGTAGTCTGGGCCGTCAAATCCATACTGGGCCTGACACCGTCTGAGCCTGCCTCCTGATCTATAGACATATATTTTGAATGTGTACACTATGCTATCCATACATGTTATCCGGGGATACGGTACCCTTTCTCACCTTTGTGCAATCATGTGTAATCCATACTGGGCCTGACACCGTTTGAGCCTGCCTCCTGATCTATAGACATATATTTTGAATGTTTACACTATGCTATCCATACATGTTATCCGGTGATACGGTACACTTTCTCACCTTTGTGCAATCACGTGTAATCCATACTGGGCCTGATACTGTCTGAGCCTGCCTCCTGATCTAAACATATATTTTGAATGTGTACACTATGCTATCCATACATGTTATCCGGGGATACGGTACTCTTTCTCACCTTTGTGCAATCACGTGTAATCCATACTGGGCCTGAGAACGGCTGGCGAGCTGTTAAGCAAGCTATAGCACCTGTGGTTTGCACACGTAAGTTTTTCATTTTTTCAGGAATGATGGTTAGGCCTAATTCCGGAACTGCGGTTGACCTGCACTTACTGGGAAATCATCGTTCGCGGGTAATAATTGTAATCCCAGATCCCCATCACTAACATTGTTCAGCGGGTTATCTGCACCTGTAAGCGACAAACGCTGGCCTTTTCAGTGTAGCGCACATGCAGCCACGGACATGTAAGGGCATGACACACCAGTTATTAGCCAATCTCACGTGCCAGAGCCTCGCGTGTCCCTCTAGTAAGCCGGACTCGGACCGCGGGGCATGACGGAGTCTCGTTCGTTAACTGAATTAAGCTTGCAATGTGTGCATCTTTTTTGTTGCTGGATGGTTGAGGTTGCCCATGTTGAGTCAAATTACGCCGTAGGCTCCACTCCTGGAGGTGCCCTTCTGGACATTCCTTTAAGGTTCAGCTTTGCAACCATACTGCCCACGTAAAACAAACACTTTGCCTTCATGAACGCTGTTTGGAGGGTCGTGACTCGTGGGAATAACGCCGCCCAATCAGTTAACCTGCTAGAGAGATCCTTCGTTGCTCCCAAGCATGACATCACACTCCCTAGGAGAAAGGTAATGCCACTGTGGCGACCGTACTCCTGGGGGCGACACAAGTGCACTGATGCCCAGCCACTGCTCGATGAATCTGCTGGTACATTGACCCAGACCACTACATTCCCCTCGCACGCTACACGGCCTGAATCTGACCCTGATGAAACTCAGGTTACCCTTCCCATATACAGTTCCATCTTACACGGTGACAAAGAGGAAGCTGCAGATGAAAGTGCAGGTTCGGCCCACCCGCCATCAGACACACCACCGTACTATCAGGGGCCCTGTGCCAGTGCCATCGCCAACGAGTGGGCCCCCCTGCTTGCTCAGGATCACAGCACTTGCAAGGTTGAAATACTGTACAGTGAGATGGAAGATGGGGACGACGAGGAATCCAGACTAGTACAGGGATTCCCTAGCGAGGAGACTTATTTGATTGTTTTCAATGTTGGGACAGCAATTTTTGGGGAGCACTATACTCTGGAGAATGATAGATGGGGCCCACCATACACTGGAACATTCCAAAGGTGGACATCAGACACTGGAGCAGCATTTACAGGGCCCATTATTCACTAGAGCATTAGAAATGGGGCCCATTATGTTTGGAGCATTATTTGGGCCCATAAGACAGTGGAGCTTCATCCATGGGGACCAACATATACTGTAGCATTATGTGGAGCTCATCATATACTGTTTCAAACATTATATGGGACCAATGATTCTGTATGGAGAAATAGATGGGCCTCGTCATGAGATGTAAAAAGTGAAGTATTTTTCATTGTACTATACCGCTATTTCTCTGCCGTATCGGAGCATCATGAGTTGTGGTATGTGTTAAAGGGGCGCTCTTTCGCCCAGGGCACATGAAAACCTGAAGCCAGCCCTACCCCCCCACAACTTTAGCCAAATAACCCCCATTTTTCAGTGCGTAACTAGTATTATGAAGTTAATTAAGGTTGACAAGCTTAAGTAAGAAGAATTGATGCTTTTGGCATTCAAATGGGCACTGTAGGTGTGTTTCCTGTCCTCCTCTCACTGCCGACTTTAATTCCCCATTGACTTACATTGGGTTTCGTGTTTCGGTCGGACCCCCGACTTTTCCCTATAGTCGGCCGATTTTGCTCGACCCGACTTTTGGAAAAGTCGGGTTTCATGAAACGACACTCGACCCTAAAAAAGCAAAAGTCGCTCAACTCTAGTGTTCATAATCACTTCCAATATTATTTTTCTCTTTATGACTACTTTTCCTCATTCACTTCATTCTTTTTTACATAGTATCACATCCATTTACATTCTTTCAATAAAGCTTTCAAATTAGTTTTTACTTTTGCACGTTATTTTATGTGTTATCCTACCTTTTTTATTTATTTATTATTCTACCTTTAAAACACCATTGTGTTTTAAACTATATACTTTATTTGTAGTCACATTTTCATTTTAAGTGTGTTCATATTTGAATTCTTTTTTATGCAGCCCACTTACTCTCTTTGGTTATAATTTTATATCATCAATCTAGGTTATTTACTTCTTCTGTCCTTGTTTTATCACAATCTTTACACTTTCTTTTGTCATCAGCTCATTTTATCACTTTGATTTCATTACACTTTTGTATTTCTTTTACTTTATATATAATTGTCATCGCCTGTTTTGATTTCTTACTGTCCTAAAATGTAGGCTTGGTGTTAATCTATTTACTTTAATCAGGTTTTGGCCACTCAGACATATCAAACTCCATTGTTTTGTGCTGTGCTTTATATGTTCCTTACTAACGTGCTCCATCTATTTCTACATTGAACCCTATGGTACTTTCCCTGCCCCCCTTCACTAATGCTACCATATAATATGCTCCCAGCGGTGAGCGCTCTTGTTGACTGCCCCACCTCCATTTTCTATGGTTGCGTGTCTCTCTGGCCTCCCTTCTCCCCACCTACACCCTGATACATCTGGTGTGGGCTGGCAGTGGTGATATCATATACGTGCCTCTGGATTTCTGGTTTCGGTGCAGCTGGTGGTGGGTCCCCACATACATATTTGTGTATCTTGTCCTGAAGTCACTCCCTTGGAAGAAACCGTATGTGAAACGCGTGTCGGGGTGTTCCTTCTGGAGATTCCACATTAAGGTCTTGCCTCTCTGCAACTTTTACCTTATTGCTGTTATTGCTGCATTAATCTATAGGCTTGTACCATCTACTCCCCTTCTGTTTTTTTCACTTTTGTCTTTTTCATGCCATATATGTTTACTGCTTGTCAGCCTTCAATATTTTTTCTAATAGATGGTTTCTTGTGATATTTGCTCACTACCTTAATTGTTACTTTTAGAAACTACTGCTAGCCATTTGGTGTCTCCTTATATTATGACAACTTTGATCCAGTGACATTTCTAATTTTCCTTTTTGGGGTGTTATTTATTTTTTCAACAGTAAACTACTTTATGCATTATTGATAAATTGTTATCCAGACCTGTTTTGTGGATATACCTTCTGTCTGACATATTTTTTTATCTGCTTTTATTTATTGTGTTTTGTATACCAATAAAGATTTATTAATTTTATTTTTACTCTGGCTTTAACTCCTAATGCTTTGTATGTTTTATAGTGTGATCCTTTTTTGCACATCCATGGAATTACATTTATTAGTCTAATCCGATATATACAAATAAGTAGTGCATGCTGCAGTTTTTTTATGGATGCTCGGATCAAGAAAAAAATAGTTCATCTGAACAGCCCTATGGTATAACATGGGTCAGGGTGCTGTTTAACGTGCAATCTGATTAAAAGTTGGATAGCTCACATCTGATTTATACGTTAATCTGCATGAGCCTTTACTCAAAAATGTTGTGATATATCTTCCAGTTTAATGTCAGAATTCTGTTTGAGGTATCGGGTTAGATTTAATTCTTTATTCTGAAACTGGCTGTGCATTTAAGCCCATTTTTTCCTATGAAAACAATGAGATATCTATATGCAGGAAAGAGGTTGAAAATAACCTAAAAATTAAAAAAGGAAAACAAAATAGGGAACTAGATTTCAATATTTTCTAACAGGACTTCATTACCAGAAGAAGCTAGATGAAGGATCCTGTGTCATTGTGTGCAAAGAGCAGAAGACAAGTACTTATATCTGTCTTTAAAACTGTCCACTTCTTGTATGTATGGAATAGCTCAAAGTAGAAAAGTTAAGGCTTGCAAAAAGAAAGAAACATTGACAAAAAAGAGAATTATGCATGGTGTGCAAGAAATACGCATGGTTGGAAAGCAAGTGGGACTCTTAGGGGGAAAATTGTAGTGACACTTACCACGAACTGTAGAGGAAACTTCAATAGGCTTCACAAGCACAAGCTTCATTTTTTGTTAGAGTTCTGGAGCGCTGAGAGACCTTTTGGTGGTTTCTTTTTTTTATATTCCTGTGGTTATAGCACAGATTTTATTATGTAAAAGAGAGGTTGGAAGATTATGTATTCTTTCTTGCTTCGTATTTTGTTTTTAAAGTATTTTTCCATTATGCCTGTGTTTTGTACCCTCAGTTAGGCAATTAGTTTTTTAATGACAGTATCCCTTGATCATTGACTACATAGTTGCATATCTTTTATTTTATATTTCCAATTCTTATGTGTAATAGCTGAGGGAGAGGACATGATAGTGTAAGAATAAAAAATATCATACCAAGACTAAAAATGTGGGAGCCGCCCTCCTTTGTCTTTTGCCTTTATATTGGTGGGAAGGAAATGGAGGTAATAATATCGAATATTAGGCACATTCCATATTTTGGTCACAGCTGGATAATATTTCCTCTGACAGCGACACCATCAGTTTGAGTTGGTGTTCTGTATCGTCCGTCTCACCACCACCAAAACATTTAGGGCCTAATTCATTATTATATTTATTATTGAGTTTTTTGTGTTATGCATTTTTCCCATTGTACCCATCTTTCCATTTGAGCCTTTTCATTTAAGACTTTAATTCTATTTTATGTGTGTGGATTTTTTTGTTCACTACTGCAGAGTTTGGTTCCCAGATTTTTATGCATCTTTTGCGACTTTTCAAAAAGTCACAACATTTTCTGCAAATGTAGACCAGTCATTAGCAGAGTCATTTTATGTAAGCCAGCTATTATGTCACAATTTTTGGCCATTTAGTGAAATATACCACATTTTGTGATATAAAGTAACAGCAGTTAACGAAAGAAAAACATTTTTGACTTTGTATAATATTTAGAAACTATATGTGCCAATTTTGGAGAATATACCAAAACAGCAAAAAAAAGAAAGTAGGTAAGTGGCAAGAATCTCCAGAATATATTAAAAGCTTATTAGGTACAAATACAACATTCTGTTTAAAGGTTTTCTATTTATTCAATCATTATTCTTTTCTGCACTTTATATTTTATAGTGCTTATTCACCATATACCTATTGGTTTGTTATCGTGTCTGCAGACATTTCTACTCATCCATTTTTCAATCTCTTGATTTGATGTGGGGCTTTATAATCATTATTACTTGCTGCATTTTTATGCTTATTCAATATAAAAAGAAAAAATATCCAACTCAATAAATGTACATTAACATTTTTCTAATGCTTTATTCTAATATGTCTAACAGGTACAGCAAACCCATTAAAAAAATCTATACCATCAATGTGTTTCTGTCATCAAGTGCCCTTACTAATGGTGTATTAAAAAAGGAACACTATTGCATGAAAATACCTTTGGCTCTAGTCAAATCATGGGATTGGCTGATTAGTCTAAGTTAAGTCTAGCGCACATTTGGGATAGTAATGGAAGCAAACCATAAGCACATCCCAGTGGTATTGGAGCACAATAATAACATCATCATCACAAAGAAATGTTTAATATGAATAATAAATGTACTTAGGGGAAAGAAAGAGGCATAATATGGTCTTGAAAGACCCAAAAATGCTCAAAACCATACCCAAAATATTATTTATATTCAAAGCTGTAGTTCTATCATGTTGTTGTCATTGATGTTACCTCCTGGAGTTCCAATACCACTATGGTGTGCCCATGATTTGATTCTATTAATACATCAAATGGGTGTTATATGCAAATCTAATTTAGAATAATTAGCCCTCCCATGTATTAATTGGAACCAAAAGATCTTTTAGGCTGTGTGCCCACGATGCGTTTTGTTAAGCGTTTCCGCAGCATTTTTGCCGGATCAGATGCTGCAGAAATGCTTAAAAGATGCATCAAATTAATTAGCATGCGTTTTTGGCTTTTTGTGCCAATGCATGCGTTTTTAACCGCTCAGGAATCGCTTAGCGGCTAAAAACGCAGCATGCTCATTAATTCCCGCATTGCTCAGCATTTTTAGCCATCCCCAATGATCCCAGAAATCGCGTGTCAAAAAATGCGTCAAAAACGCGCAAGAAACGCGCGGAAAAAGACACACGTTTTCTGGGAAAGGGGATCCTTTTCCTGAGCGTTTAAAAACGCTAGCGTGGGCACATAGCCTTAAAGTACAGTAACAATATTTATCTTTTTCATACACTA
Organism: Dendrobates tinctorius; assembly: GCF_039654945.1. Lineage (NCBI taxonomy): Eukaryota > Metazoa > Chordata > Amphibia > Anura > Dendrobatidae > Dendrobates > Dendrobates tinctorius. Next base: position 27,710,023 of record NW_027361708.1, read on the forward strand.
AGAGTAAGGGCGCTTGATGCCATAAATACATTTTGTGGTATACATTTTTTTATAGATTTGCTGTACCTATTTTAACCCCTTAGTGACAGGGCCAAATTTTTGAAATGTGATCAGTGTCACTTTATGTGGTAAAAACTCTAAAACACTTCAGCATATCCCAGTGATTATGTAAATGTTTTTTCATGACACATTATACTTTATGATAATTCTAAATTTAGGTCTATATGTTTTGTGTTTATTTATAAAAAACATCAGAAATTTGACAAAACTGTAAAAAAATAGCAATTTTCAAACTTTGAATGATTATCCCTTTAATTCAGGATGTCACACCACAGAAAAACATTAATAAATAACATTTCTCTCATGTCTGCTTTAAATCGACCCCATTTGTAAAATGTTATTTTATTTTGTAAGCATTTTAGGAGGTTTAAAAATGTAGCAGTCATTTTTCCTTTGTCCAAGAAAATCTTCAAAATATTTTTTTTAGGGACCTATTCAGGTTTGAAGTAACTTTGGGCGTCCTATATATTGTAAACCCCCCAAAGTGATATCATTTTCAAAACAGCACCCCTTGATATATTGAAAACTGTTTTTTTTAATTAACTCTTCAGGTGCTTTTCAGGAATTAATGCAAAGTGACATGACAGGAATGAAAAAGTGTATTTTTACCACCAAAATGTCGCTAACGTCTGAACATGTTACTATAGCCGGCAAAATCTAAGGCCACTATTTCGTCATGAATTGCCATGGCAAACAGCAGGACTACACAATCATGATCTCAGGGTGCCGATAGGGTTAAAGAGGTAGCCCCCACACTCCATTAGCCATTTGTATGATGTAGTCTCTATTGACAGCAGCATCTATGGGGCTAAACAGATATGGATGGTGCCAACGCAGACCAGTGGTGACAAAGCAAGTTGTAAGCTATAGTGTACAGCCGACAGCTGCTGGATTGTCACCTGTATGGGGATGCTATTCTCTTATGTCTCAGGTCAGTTAAAAGATGTATTGGCGGTCATTAAGGGGTTAAACATTTTGGAACGTGGCATTGAAGAAATGTTAATATACATTCATTGAGCTGGACGATTCTGAGAGTTCACGCAGTGTGAGTGTGGCTGTGTTCTGATCCCTCTCGCTTGTTGGATGACTACTCATACATGCAGTGTCAATGCATGCATTCTCTCAATATTCCTCTCGTTTCAGCATACCGTCCACTGTGTGATTCTTGAGCAGCGAGTGGCTGCTGTAGATAGGAAAAAGGAATGAGAGCACACCTTCACTGGCACTGTGAACTCTTGGATCCTGCAATGTTAGTGTGTGAAAGACTAGAGATTAATTTCAGGCAGCACTTCAAAATAAGTGCTGTCAATCAGTATAATCAGAGGTGTTAAGGATTGTCATTGAAATTGCAGAATAATACACTGAGTCAATGGCCATGCAGAGTGCACGAGGATCCTTCAGTTACCTATGATATAAAATGTGCTTTTTTATTTTATGTCAAAGAAAATTAGTGAAATCTGAACTAGAGGTGTGATTTTATAGGGGCAAAGCCCCATCTGAATGTGTAAGTGATTTGATAAGAATTTTAGGTCTGACTCCCTTTAAGCTACACTTTTGTCAATATGCACAATTTAGCTGTTTGTTAAGAACACCGAGTTGGTCTTTTTGCAAGGTTATTTGAAAAAGAAAGATCCTGTGACAACATCTTTGAACAGTAGCCTGATTCAATGCTTTTCATTAAAGGTCTTTATATTATGCAAACTGTTTTTTAGCCTTTTGTCTTTATAGTTCATAACTCTGCTGTCATGTAGCTTTGAAATTATCTAAGAAATAAATTACCAATTCAATAAATAAGCAAAACAAAGCATTGTTAAAAATTATTATCACCCTTTAAGCCTGGAACATAATTGAAGGATCTTTATCACTCAGCCCTGTAGTGTTTGCAGCTGTGAGAGGCATAACCTAGATAATAAGGATGAGATAGTGTTGCCAAAACCTGCTGATAGGCAAGCAGCTCCCATGACAGCTAATTTGTTCCATGTAGCTCAATCATTAGTTCATTTTTCTATTGCTGGAAGATTTATTAACTATTATATCTATATCTATCAATTAACAGGCTTTCACTTATGCAGTCTATGACACTTACACAGTGGGTATTTAATGTATCTGAACGGTATTATCCAAGCTTAGCAGAAGAAGCAGCTTTTTTATAGTTAATAACGCCATTTGGGTGTTACTAAGATATTAATTTATTATTCAGCCATGTATAACTAATAACACAGGATAATTTCTGCTCTTTTTTTTCTTTAGCCCTTTATTATAAGCATATTATGTGACATAAGTGTCAATCTACACAATACCTTGTGAAACTTCAGTTACTCATCATTCAGACATGGCAATATTGGTCACGGTCATTTTTTATTATAGTAGTAGTAAATCAGAAACAGTTCTAATTCTTAATGTGATAAAGTATTCTAAGCTTTTGATGTTGATTTTTAAGGGTCTTTGGATACTTTATGATTATGGGACTTCTTAGCTTAGGCCCCGTATCCTCAGAATACTATATAGTGGCATAAAAAGTCTCATGTGGTTCTGCAGAATGGAATATGTTTGGGGGAGATTTTTTTCTAAGATACAACATTTAATAGAGAATGCCACATTTTATATCAGATTTGTATGGCATTTTTGCTTGACTTATCATCAAATTGAGTGATATGGAAGTGCAAATAGTCCCAAAGACGCTTCTGGTTTCCCAGATTTTACACTTTGATAGTTTATACAATAAAAACAAATCAAGACCTATATTTTTATTTATAAATGCATAATAGTGAAGATATAACATGACTAGAGTTGAGCGATACCGTCCGATACTTCAAAGGATCGGATCGGAATGGATCGGCCGATCTTTAAAAAAAGTATCGGTATCGCCGATTCCGATACCGGAAGTCCCATTCAAGTCTATGGGACTTCCGGTATCGGAATAAGAAAAACCCTGTTTTTGCCTTGTACAGCCTCTCTGGGGTCTGTACGGGCCTTTCGGGGGGCTGTGCCGGCCTGCCAGGGGGTCTGTGCAGGCTCCGGTGGTCTGTGCCGGCCTGCCGGGGGGCTGTGCCGGCCTGCCGGTGGTCTGTGCAGGCTCCGGTGGGCTGTGCCGGCCTGCCGGGGGGCTGTGCCGGCCTGCCGGTGGTCTGTGCAGGCTCCGGGGGGCTGTGCCGGCCTGCCGGGGGGCTGTGCCGGCCTGCCGGTGGTCTGTGCAGGCTCCGGTGGGCTGTGCCGGCCTGCCGGGGGGCTGTGCTGGCCTGCCGGTGGTCTGTGCAGGCTTCGGGGGTCTGTGCAGGCATCGTCCGATGGGACTACAAGTCCCATCGGGCGATGCCTGCTACCATGACAGTGATTGACACATTAGCCAATGATGGGACAGTAGTAGTCCCATCATCCGGCTAATGTGTTAAATGTTAAAAAAAAAAAAAAAAAAATACTACATACATACTACATACATACTACATGCATGCTACATACATACTACATGCTACATACATACTACATGCATGCTACATACATACTACATGCTACATACATACTACATATATACTACATGCATGCTACATACATACTACATGCTACATACATACCACATACATACTACATACATGCTACATGCTACATACATACTACATATATACTACATGCATGCTACATACATACTACATGCTACATACATACCACATACATACTACATACATACTACATGCTACATACATACTACATATATACTACATGCATGCTACATACATACTACATGCTACATACATACCACATACATACTACATACATACTACATGCTACATACATACTACATATATACTACATGCATGCTACATACATACTACATGCTACATACATACCACATACATACTACATACATGCTACATGCTACATACATACTACATATATACTACATGCATGCTACATACATACTACATATATACTACATGCATGCTACATACATACTGCATGCTACATGCATGCTACATACATACTACATACATACTACATGCTACATACATACCACATATATACTACATACATACAATACATTCATACAATACATACATAGACATACAGTACATATAACATAGAGTAACATACTTACCAATACTTGTCACATTGTTCCCCGAAGCCATTGTCTTTTCCGGAATAAATATTAACATAACAAACCACAAAAATACTCACCCACGATCCGAAGCAGTCCATGAGTGTGTCCCACGACGATCTTGGGTAGAGAACTGCAGCATCAGATGATGCTGCCGTTCTCTACGGGCTGCAGGAATCCAATGACGGAAGGTAGGTATCCTTCCGCACTGTATTCCTCCGCCACTTAAAAAAAAAAAAGTCCCTAGTCTCACTTTATGCCATTGCTGTGTGGGAATTTCCCACGCAGCAATGGCATAAAGTGAGACTAGGGACTTTTTTTTTTTTAAGTGGCGGAGGAATACAGTGCGGAAGGATACCTACCTTCCGTCATTGGATTCCTGCAGCCCGTAGAGAACGGCAGCATCATCTGATGCTGCAGTTCTCTACCCAAGATCGTCGTGGGACACACTCGTGGACTGCTTCGGATCGTGGGTGAGTATTTTTGTGGTTTGTTATGTTAATATTTATTCCGGAAAAGACAATGGCTTCGGGGAACAATGTGACAAGTATTGGTAAGTATGTTACTCTATGTTATATGTACTGTATGTCTATGTATGTATTGTATGAATGTATTGTATGTATGTAGTATATATGTGGCATGTATGTAGCATGTAGTATGTATGTAGTATGTATGTAGCATGCATGTAGCATGCAGTATGTATGTAGCATGCATGTAGTATATATGTAGTATGTATGTAGCATGCATGTAGTATGTATGTAGCATGTAGCATGTATGTAGTATGTATGTGGTATGTATGTAGCATGTAGTATGTATGTAGCATGCATGTAGTATATATGTAGTATGTATGTAGCATGTAGTATGTATGTAGTATGTATGTAGTATGTATGTGGTATGTATGTAGCATGTAGTATGTATGTAGCATGCATGTAGCATGCATGTAGTATGTATGTAGCATGCATGTAGTATGTATGTATGTAGTATGTATGTAGCATGCATGTAGTATGTATGTAGTATGTATGTAGTATGTATGTAGTATGTATGTAGCATGCAGTATGTATGTAGCATGTATGTAGTATGTATGTAGTATATATGTAGTATGTATGTAGTATATATGTAGTATGTATGTAGTATATATGTAGTATGTATGTAGCATGTAGTATGTATGTAGCATGTAGTATGTATGTAGCATGCATGTAGTATATATGTAGCATGTAGTATGTATGTAGCATGCATGTAGTATGTATGTAGTATGCATGTAGCATGCATGTAGCATGCATGTAGTATGTATGTAGTATGTATGTAGTATTTTTTTTTTTTTTTTTTACATTTAACACATTAGCCGGATGATGGGACTACTACTGTCCCATCATTGGCTAATGTGTCAATCACTGTCATGGTAGCAGGCATCGCCAGATGGGACTTGTAGTCCCATCGGACGATGCTTGCACAGACCCCCGGACATCAGCACAGCCCCCCGGCAGGCCGGCACAGCCCCCCGGCAGGCCGGTACAGACATCCTCAGGGTGCACAGACCACCGGCAGGCCGGCACAGCCCCCCGGCAGGCCGGTACAGACCCCCACAGGGTGCACAGACCATCGGCAGGCCGGCACAGCCCCCCGGCAGGCCGGTACAGACCCCGGGCAGTCCACACAGCCCCCCCGGCAGGCCGGCAGAGACCCCCGGAAGGCCCGAAATGACGGCGCATCATGATGCGCACACACCGCGCATCATGATGACGTCAGGCTGTCAATCAACTTTGAACTTCCGATTCCGATGCCGAATTCCGATATTGAAAAAATATCGGAAGTCGGTATCGGAATTCCGATACAGCAAGTATCGGCCGATACCCGATACTTGCGGTATCGGAATGCTCAACACTAAACATGACCCATCACATATGCAAGTATAGAGCTTTAATACTAAACTAATGTAAGACTAGGTTCACATTTGCATATATGTGCGCAGAGTATCATCTGCATGTGCAATCGTATGTCAAAATGCATGCAAATGCATGCTAACGCAACTTTTGTATCCAAATGAGCTTACAAAAGACGCAAAAAACAATGCATATGCATGCGTTTGTATGCGTTTTTGCATGTGTTTGCGTTTTTTCAGTGCATGCGTTAGGAGTATTTCCTTTACAAAAGCCACACCCAATGGCCATGTCTCATTTCCTGGACATGATGTGTGAAGAATGCATGTGTATCGAACGCATGTTTACTCATGTCCTTGCGTATGCATGTGTTACCGCAGACAGTAATGTGTTTTTTTATGTACTCATCCGCATGCGCATGCCTGTGGATATTTGATGGATGTTTGACTCCTCAAAAATGCAACATGTTGTGTTCGCGCTTGCATATGGATCCGCAAGCAAACGCATACAAATGCATGTCCCTGCGTACACCATGTTAAACATATGTACACATGACGCATGTGGATCTATGCGGATCAAATGCTGCACGCACAGATTTTGCATCAATATGTTCATACATGGCCATAATAATGACAGTTTTAGATGCAGCCATAATAATATTCCTACGATCTCAATAAATTACATTCAACCCCTAAACCCTTTTCTGTTCTGCTACGGAAACATAAGGACAGGTTAGAAATGCAGACAGATGGGAAACACAGAATCATCTATCACCACAGTTTATGAACTATTCGCACCAGAGTAATTTAGTGGATGATCCTCTACAGTTTCTCATTTTAGTTTTATTTCTGTCTCTTTAAACTAGGGCTGAGCGCTCTCTAGTCTGCAGGCTGTGTCCTTACATGAGCCTGCTTACTCCTGTTGTTAGGGCTGGCGGAACGCACCAAATAATAAAGATGGTAATAAGGTGCGTTTGCAGCCCGGGGTCCACCGTGCAGGGGTGGTAACCTGCTGCTCAGCAATGGCGGATGCTATATGGCAGTATACTATAAGAACACATGCGGGTTATCGTCACCCGGTGTGTACAGGGGCGGACTCTGTTGCTTCACAGAGCCGCACTACCGCTGAACATAAATGCTGGAGCCTGTTTGTGCTCACAGAGCTCGGCTAAAAGAGCGCACAGTGTACGGCCACAGAATGCTACCCCAAGAACACGGGGTTAGAGTCCCTCTAGGCCCACTGAGCATGCGGCGTCACTGCCACGAGCGCCGCTAAAGACGCTGGCAGAGGACTGTGGAGCACGTGCACTGAGGCGTGCTGGATCACTGGTGAGGACCAATGTCTGACTCAAACCCTGACCTACATACACCTAAGCCTGGGAGCTAGCAGGCTAGGCTGCACAACACATGCTTACCAAGGGTAGGGGTATCATAATGAGTCAATCACCAGATACATTCATACGTGCATACATCTCTCACACCTCATAGTCTGTAAATACAGTCTATCCTAGCACATGGGCGAACGGCCATGCGAACCTTTTATAGCCACGGGCATCAGGGACCTTCCTGGCTTCTCGGATGGGCCAATCCGAACACGAGCAGGACCTGAGCACATGACCCTCGATCTCCAATGGGAGATCACTCCACGGGCATGCTTAGTGGCCCGACATGAGGACTTAGTCCCTGGAGAATCTCGCTGCTGAGCAGCATGCATTGTCATAGCTGTGCCAGAGGTGGCAGAAGCAAGCAAACCCATGGAGTTGGTCTGGGCAGAGCGCCAGGACCGACGAATCTGCTGAGCAGGTTCCACTGCGGTTGAAGAAGAATGGGAGACCACTGGGTGCAAGGCTCTGGATTCCTGCTGTGCAGTGGCAGGAACCCCACGCCTAACATTACCCCCCCTCCTAGGACCCCCTCCCCTCTGAGCCTCGCTACACTCAAACGCCACAATGAGGAGCGGAGCATAGATGTTCTCCACTGGCTCCCAGGTCCGAGCCTCTGGACCATGACCCTTCCAATCCACCAAATAAAACTTTTTGCCCCGCATCACCTTGCATCCCACGATGGCATTGACCTCAAACTCGTCTGAAGACAAGTCTGGTGTCCCGGCAGATGACTCGGAGAACCTGGACAAATGAACAGGCTTTAGGAGGGACGCGTGGAATGTATCAGAGATGGCCAAGTGTGATGGAAGGGCCAGATGGTAGACCACAGAGCTGATCTGCTCAAGGACCTTGAAGGGGCCAATGTAGCGCAGTGAGAACTTAGCGGACTCTACCCGCAGCCTGATGTTTCGGGCGGAGAGCCACACCAAGTCACCAGGGGCAAAAGTCAGAGCAAGGCGCCGGTGTGCATCAGCGGAGGTCCTCATTCTCTCCTTGGAAGCCCGGATAGCATCCTGGGTTCGATCCCAAATGTTGCGTGCCTCCACCGCCCAGTCTGCCACCCTGGAGTCGGTGGATGACACGGGCATGGGCACAGGGACGCGCGGATGCTGACCGTAATTTAGGAGGAATGGGGTCTGACCGGTGGAGTCGACCACAGCATTGTTCAAAGTGAACTCTGCCCACGGCAGCAAGGATGCCCAGTCGTCCTGCCTGGCCGAGACAAAATGTCAAAGATATGTGATCAGGGTCTGGTTGGCTCTCTCTAACAACCCGTTCGTCTCAGGATGATAGGCCGAGGAAAGATTCATCTCAATGCTGAGCAGGGAACAAAGCTCTCTCCAAAACTGGGACGCAAACTGAGGACCCCGGTCACTGACAATCTTGTCCGGCATGCCATGCAGGCGGAAAACGTGCTTAATTAACAACACTGCCAGGCCCCGAGCAGAAGGTAACCGGGAGAGAGGTACCAAGTGCATCATCTTAGAGAAATGGTCGGTGACAACACAAATGACCGTGCTGCCACTGGACTTGGGTAGCCCCACCACAAAGTCCATACCGACCGTCTCCCAGGGCCTGTCCGCTACCGGCAGAGGAAAAAGAATCCCAGCGGGCCACTGCCGAGAGGACCTATTCTGGGCGCAAGAGACGCACCCCTGAATATAGTCCCTGATGTCACGGGCCATATGCGGCCACCAGTATGTCCTCGCCAAAAGCTCAGAGGTCCGTTTTGTCCCGAAATGTCAACCCACCCTGGACGAGTGAGCCCAAGAGAGGACCTCTGGTCACAGATGGGCAGGGACAAATGTCTTGCCCGGAGGTACTGACTCAAGGGCAACCGGAGCCACAGTCCTCAGGCTCTTGGATGGGACGATCAGCCGAGGCTCCTCCTCCTCTACCTCCGATGACACCACAGAGCGGGAGAGAGCATCGGCCCAGACGTTCTTCTCCCCGGAGAGAAAATGGAGGGTAAAGTGGAACCGGGAAAAGAACAAAGACCATCTGGCCTGGCGAGAGTTTAGCCGCTGGGCTGTTTGCAAATACACCAAGTTTTTGTGGTTGGTGAACACCTGGAAAGGGTGACGAGCCCCCTCCAGGAGGTGTCTCCACTCCGAGAAGGCCAACTTCATCGCTAGCAACTCCCTGTCCCCGATGGCATAATTCCTCTCCGTTGGTGAAGGTCTTGGAGAAAAAGAAGCATGGGTGCTTCCGACTTTGCGTGTCCTTCTGAAACAGGACCGCTCCAGCACCGACGGAAGAGGCATCCACTTCCAGATTGAAGGGCTTATCTACATCGGGGTGATGTAGAATGGGAGCGCTAGCGAAATGGGACTTAATGGAGGAGAAGGCCTTGGAGTCCGGTTCCGACCACAACTTAGGATTTGCACCCTTCTTGGTGAGGGCTACCAAGGGGGCTACCAAAGTCGAGAAGTGGGGGATGAATTGACGATAATAATTTATGAACCCCATAAAGCGCTGCACCGGTTTGAGAGAATGAGGTTCCTGCCAATCCATCACCGCCTGTAGCTTGGCAGGATCCATGGCCAATCCCTGGGCGGAGATGATATAGCCCAGGAAAGGCTTGGACTCCTGCTCAAACACACACTTCTCCAATTTGGCATAGAGGGAGTTTGCCCGCAGGCAATCGAAAACTTTGCAAACATCTCTCCGGTGGGAGTCAATATCTGGAGAGTAGAATATCATCCAGATAGACTACAACCGAGGTGGTAAGCATATCCAGGAAGATATCGTTCACAAAGTCTTGGAAGATGGCCGGGACATTACAGAGGCCGAAGGGCATCACCAGGTATTCATAGTGCCCATCCCTGGTGTTAAATGCCATCTTCCATTTGTCCCCATCTTGAATGCGAATCAGGTTGTAAGCCCTCCGCAGATCAAGTTTGGAAAACACCCTTGCTCCCCGTAGCCTATCAAACAGCTCTGATATCAGGGGCAGAGGATACTTATTCTTAACAGTGATGGCGTTAAGACCCCTGTAATCACTGAAAGGACGTAGTTCCCCACTCTTCTTCTGGACAAAGAATAATCCCGCCCCCGCTGGTGACACTGACTTCCTAATGAATCCTCTTGCCAGATTCTCCCTGATGTATTGAGACATGGCCTTTGTCTCCGGGAGAGATAGGGGATAGACTCGACCCCGGGGAGGCTCAGTACCAGGCAAGAGGTCAATAGGATAGTCATAGGGGCGATGTGGTGGAAGGGTCTCTGCCGCCTTTTTGGAGAACACGTCCGTATACTGTCGATAGTGTTTGGGGAGCAAGGAGAGATCAGCGGGAACCTCGGTGGAGGCAACCTGAATGCACTCCCTCAGACATCTACCCTCACATGATATACTCCACCCAATAATCCTCCCTGAGGGCCACTCTATATGGGGGGAGTGGTACCGCAGCTAGGGGACCCCTAGAAGTACCTGGTCAATACCCTCGGGCATGACGAGGAGGGATATGATCTCCTGATGAGATGGAGCCACTGAGAGTAACAAGGGGATGGTCTGGTGGGTTATCTGTGAGGGTAGAGTGGCGACGTTCACGGTGACTGGTGTAGACATCATAACCAGAGGTATAGCATGCCGTTGAGTGAAGGCTGATGACATAAAATTGCTCTCTGCCCCGGAATCCACGCAAACCTCCACCGCCAGAGTGGAAGAATCAAACTCAAGTGTCCCCTTAAAGGACAGCTTGGAGGAAAACGTCGCTGATTCTAGTGCGCCGCCTCCTACGGCCACTAGGCGCAAGCGTTCTCCCTGCTGCTGTGGGCACCGGTTGGCAAGGTGACCGGACTGCCGGCAAACATGACAGCTCACAGGAGCTCGAGCGGACCGGGGCCTTGATCCCTCACGGGAAGCCCCCTGACGCTCTGACGCCCGATTGGAAGATTCCAGAGGTTTAGCAAAACTAGGTGCCAACCTAAACCTCTGCCTACACTGGTCCCGCTCCAACCTTCACTCGGCGAAGCGAAGATCTATACGGGTGGAGAGAGTGATAAGCTCCTCAAGTGTAGCAGAAATCTCCCTGGTGGCCAAAGCTTCCTTCACATGGCCAGCCAAACCTCTCCAGAATGCCGGAATGAGGACCATATCTGGCCACTCTAACTCTGAGGCCAGCATCCGGAACTGGATGCCAAAGTGGCTGACCATGGATGAGCCCTGTGACAATGCCAGCAGCCAGAGCGTGGTGTCATGGGTGACTCGTGGTCCCAGGAAGACCTACTTCAGAGTGTCCAAGAACCGCGAGACACTCTGCACCACATGATCACCACGCTCCCACAGCAGTGTGGCCCACTCCAAAGCCCTGCTCGACCAGAGGGAAATAATAAATCTCACTTTAGTCCGCTCAGAGGGGAATCGTGTGGCCAGCAGCTCCAGCTGTATAGAGCACTGGCTTTCGAAACCCCTACAAGAAGCACTATCACCCGAGAACTTCTCAGGCAGCGGGATGCGGGACAAAGTCAGGGCAGGGATAGCTGTGGTCACACGGGAGACAGCCTCTGTGGCTGCCTGAACAGCGACCGCAGTAACATCCGCAGCTGAGGCTGAACGTTCAAGAGAAGCCAACCTGCCCTGCAGCTGCCGGATGTACTGCAGCAGTCGCTGTTCATCCACCATTACTAGCCAGACTCTGGTGCTAGGATAATGTTAGGGCTGGCGGAACGCACCAAATAATAAAGATGGTAATAAGGTGCGTTCGCAGTCCGGGGTCCACCGTGCAGGGGTGGTAACCTGCTGCTCAGCAATGGCAGATGCTATATGGCGGTATACTATAAGAACACACGTGGGTTATCGTCACCCGGTGTGTACAGGGGCGGACTCTGTGCTCACAGAGCTCAGCTAAAAGAGCGCACAGTGTACGGCCACAGAACACTACCCCAAGGACACGGGGGATAGAGTCCCTCTAGGCCCACTGAGCGCGAGGCTTCGCTGCTACGAGCGCCGCTAAAGACGCTGGCAGAAGAGTGTGGAGCACGTGCACTGAGGCGTGCTGGATCACTGGTGAGGACCAATGTCTGACTCAAACCCTGACCTACTGTGCCTACATCTAAGCCCGGGCGTTAGCAGGCTAAGCTGCACAACACATGCGTACCAAGGGTAGGGGTTTCATAATGAGTCAATCACCAGATACATTCATACGTGCATACATCTCTCACACCTCATAGTCTGTAAATACAGTCTATCCTAGCGCATGGGCGAATGGCCAAGTGAACCTTTTATAGCCACGGGCATCAGGGACCTTCCTGGCTTCTCGGATGGGCCAATCCGAACAGGACCTGAGCACATGACCCTCGATCTCCAATGGGAGATCACTCCACGGGCATGCTCAGTGGCCCGAGATGAAGACTTAGTCCCTGGAGAATCTCGCTGCTGAGCAGCATGCATTGTCATAGCTGTGCCAGAGGCTGCAGCAGCAAGAAAACCCGCGGAGTTGGCCTGGGCAGAGCACCGGGACCGACGAATCTGCTGAGCAGGCTCCACTGCGGCTGAAGAAGAATGGGAGACCGCTGGGTGCAAGGCTCTGGATTCCTGCTGTGCAGCGGCAGGAACTCAATGCCTAACACCTGTCATAATGTGGTTACCATACACTATGACATCTCTGGCAGACATCATTTTCCTTATTCCAGCACACTTTACTACTACTGACTCCCCAGCTGATGCACCATGACTTCTGTCTGCAAGTGCAGATTGGTAGGAGATCTGCTGGTCTTTAGCCTCACTGTTTCCTAATACAATATAATAATTATAGAGCAGTAGTCGCCAGCCTTTCTGACCTTGAGAGCCACATCCAGCATTGAGAAAGGGACACATTAAGGTCTAAGAGAGAGTCGGGAGCCACATCCAGCTCCCCCTTCTTCACAGTCTAGAAACAAAGCCCCCATTACTTGTATAATGAAAGCCAAAGGTTTTCTACACCAAGGCAGTATATCATGATCCATAGGTTCTCACAATACCTTCATTCAGTATTTTTGCATTAATCACTCTCACCACACTGTCACATCCAGCTTTAAGCATCTCCTCTGACAGTTAGCATCATCCGGTCTCCAGTGTACCTTACTTAAATTACCGTATATACTCGTGTATAAGCTGAGTATTTCAGTACTTTTTTGTGCTGAAAATGCCCCCCTCAGCTTATACACGAGTCAATTATCCAGAAAGCCATGGGGGAGGGGGAGCGGTGGAGCAGTGGGTGACAGGAGACAGGATCCTGTGGCTGTAACTGTGCCTGCTGCTAAGGATAAATTAATATACATTTCTCTTATAACAATGCACAGTGACAGCCGCAGTTGCCATCATCCAGAAGACATCCTACTCACCCACCAGCATGCCCTCGAAGCATCCGGTGTCATCACGTGGCACCGCTCATTAAGGTAATGAATATGCACGTGTCTCCACTCCTATAGGCATGGAGCGCATATTCATTACCTTAACGAGCGGTGCCACGTGATCACGCCAGAAGAGCTGCTGGAAGCCAGAACCATGGACATGCTGCAAAGGCACTGGGACCACTGAGATGCTTTGAGGGCACACTGGTGGTGAGTAGGATAGGGGCTAAGGAACCATGCATACTAGGAAGGGATGGGGATCCATGCATAGCAGGAAAAGGACCGGGGAGCCATGCATATCAGGACAATGACTGGGGAGCCATGCATAGTAGGACAAGGACTGGGGAGACATGCATAGCAGGACAAGGACTGGCGAGCCACGCATAGCAGGACAAGGACCTGGGTGCCATGCATACAATGACAGGGACCGGGAGCCATGCATATCAGAACAGCGATGGGGGAGCCATGCATACCAGGACAGCGATGGGGGGACAATGCATACCCAGCTTACACTCGAGTCAGTAAGCTTACCCAGTATTCTGTGGCAAAATTAGGTGCCTCGGCGTATACTCGGATCGGCTTATACTCGAGTATATACGGTATCTCCAAACCCCAAGGCCAGAACATACACATTCAGATCTGCTATTTTGTGCAGTTACTCACAAAATTCCCCATCTGGAGACCTGCTCTTCATTGTTGTTTGTTAGACATGGTGCTAATGCGCCAAGCTGGCAGACAGCTGCGAAGCACAAATCAGGGGCCTGCAAGCCATATCTGACTCCCGTGCAACAGGTTGGAGACCCCTGTTATAGAGGATCATCACATGTGGCAATTAAAAATATACACTCACTGGCCACTTTATTAGGTACACCTGTCCAACTGTGTGTTAAGACTTAATTTCTAATCAGCCAATCACATGGCGGCAACTCAGTGCATTTAGGCATGTAGACATGGTCAAGACAATCTCCTGCAGTTCAAACCGAGCATCAGTATGGGGAAGAAAGGTGATTTGAGTGCCTTTGAACGTGGCATGATTGTTGGTGCCAGAAGGGCTGGTCTGAGAATTTCAGAAACTGCTGATCTACGGTGATTTTCACGCACAACCATCTCTAGGGTTTACAGAGAATGGTCCGAAAAAGAAAAAAAATCCAGTGAGCAGCAGTTCTGTGGCCGGAAATGCCATGTTGATGCCAGAGGTCAGAGGAGAATGGGCAGACTGGTTCGAGCTGATAGAAAGGCAACAGTGACTCAAATTGCCACCCGTTACAACCAAGGTAGGCAGAAGAGCATCTCTGAACGCACAGTGCGTCGAACTTTGAGGCAGATGGGCTACAGCAGCAGAAGACCACACTGGGTACCACTCCTCTCAGCTAAGAACAGGAAACTGAGGCTACAATTTGCACAAGCTCATCGAAATTGGACAGTAGAAGATTGGAAAAACGTTGCCTGGTCTGATGAGTCTCGATTTCTGCTGCGACATTGGGATGGTAGGGTCAGAATTTGGCGAAAACAACATGAAAGCATGGATCCATCCTGCCTTGTATCAACGGTTCAGGCTGGTGGTGGTGGTGTCATGGTGTGGGGAATTTTTTCTGGGCACTCTTTGGGCCCCTTGGTACCAATTGAGCATCGTTGCAACGCCACAGCCTACCTGAGTATTGTTGCTGACCATGTCCATCCCTTTATGACCACAATGTACCCAACATCTGATGGCTACTTTCAGCAGGATAATGCGCCATGTCATAAAGCTCGAATCATCTCAGATTGGTTTCTTGAACATGACAATGAGTTCACTGTACTCAAATGGCCTCCTCAGTCACCAGATCTCAATCCAATAGAGCATCTTTGGGATGTGGTGGAACGGGAGATTCGCATCAGGGATGTGCAGCCGACAAATCTGCGCCAACTGTGTGATGCCATCATGTCAATATGGTCCAAAATCTCTGAGGAATGCTTCCAGCACCTTGTTGAATCTCTGCCACGAAGAATTGAGGCAGTTCTGAAGGCAAAAGGGGGTCCAACCCCTTACTAGCATGGTGTACCTAATAAAGTGGCCAGTGAGTGTATAACATCCCAGCATGAAACATTAAAGAGAACTTTATACCATCCTGGATTGCAATCAGCTATTCAATTTTAATTATTATTATCATTGAATTATTAACATTTAGCAAAATTTAATTGCTTCAGTATAGAAGGTTGTAGGCATATGACATTACTAGTGATGAGCATATTGGTAGCCATCGTGGAGGAATTGCAAGTTTACTCTAAAGTTTAGAGTCAGCAATTTGAATGATTCAAAGTGTTTGGGAGATCTAGTTTCTAATATAGTAAAACTAGGCATCCTATGCTAGCAATATATCCTCTGTAACATAAAATATTTAAACAGCTTCTCTTATTTGATCTGTTGTAGATCTGTTAAAATCTATTTCTGTAATGTCACATACTGACTGCATTCATACCACAATACCTTCCAGATAATCAATGATCTTCAGTCTCTGTGCCTGCACCCTTATCTACTATATAATCATCTAATTCTGTCTGTCTATCTCTCTGCATTAGGCTGGAGTCACACACAATGATTAAAAAATCGGTGCGATTTTTACGGTACGAAATTGCATAAAGGTTTCTTGTCCACGGATCCGTCTGTCATCCGAATTTCCGGCTATGAACCGATTTTAATCGCATCTAAGCATCCAATTGACATCCAATGCCAATGCCTGATGCTGTTTCCTGTTGACCTGGAGAAGTCTTGCGATTTTATCGCAAGTCACACTTGTGGTCCGTTTGTAATCCGATTTTTAATCGCACCCATAGACTTGCATTGGCGAGTCCGATCCGAAAATTGGTGACAATCGCAGCATGCTGCGATTGTCTCGGCCCGAGGAAACGTTCCGAAAAAAAATCGGATGATGGGAGCTGCCCCATAGAATAACATTGGGACGAATGCAATGCGATTTTTTTTATCGCATTGCATTCATCCGATTTATTCGCTAATGTGACTCCGGCCTTAGACTGACAGTAGTGCAAGTATGTTTCCCTAATTTTATCATTTCCAGAGACTTTAATGGCCCAGTCTAATCTGTAAAAAAGGTGAGACTAGGACGTGCTCTGAGTCTCAGGTAGAAGAGACGCAGTCTCGCTGATAAAATGGATGTGTGGGTGGATCAATGGCCCTTCATGGGTCGGTGTGCTGTCCAAATAAAAACAGGCACCACAATGACGTGTCACACAGATGTATGAATACAACCACAGGCTTGGGGCTATATTCACACATCTGTGTTACATGTCTTAGTGCTGACTGATTCTTATTGAACAGCACTTGGACCTATAAAATGGAATGCATGTGTTCACTCATCTGTTAAAATCATGGATCCAACAGTGAGATCTGTATAACTCAAAGAAAAACCTATTCTGATTCAATTTTGCAGATTAGACATGGTCGTTTAAGTCTACGGGGATTTGTATAAAATTTATGAAGCATGGAAGACATAATGTGTGAATGAGTTTAATTCAATTTTTTCCCTGCTCCGTTGCTAAGAGTCATGGGATAAAATACTGTAATTCAGACTGATTACTGTCTACTGATTCAGTGAAAATAAACAGATGACAAAAATATAGATGCAACTTAAATGAAGCAAAATTGACACCAGAGTAAAAAAAATCCATACATTTCTCTCCAATGTAACCTCAATACGGATGAGTAAATGCAGTCTTACTCTGCATCATGTTAAATTACCATATTTTTTTAACTTTAAGGCGCATCCCAAATTTAGAGGAGGAAAATAGAAAAAAAATTTTTATGTGAAAATGGGGATCCGTCATATAGTCCAAATTTAGGTTATTGTGGGCAACGACAGTGGTGGAGCAGGGTCACAGGAGGCAGGGGCAGGGTGGCCGCTGCAGGAAGCCGGCAGCGGCAGAAATGCTGTGGTGCTGCAGGTCCTGGACTGGGAGGAAGGGTCAGTGCAGTAGCCATTGATCTTGTAGCAGTCACTGTTGTCCCCACTCTGCATAGTCATCTTAATTTTCAGGAAAATGGCTCTGGAGGCGGAGCATGCTTAGATTGTAATTTCGGCTTGTCATTGAGCTGAGATCTAAATCTGCGCATGCGTCGACACCGGCACCATTTTCCTAAAGCCCACCACTGGGAGATTAATGAGCACAGTGGGGACTCAGCTCCTGCCTCGCACCACTGACATTTTACTGAAGTCCAATACTGGGAGATCAATGGCTCTTGCCTCATACCACCAGAACACCCCCTCCTTCAAGCCCAGGCCCACAGCATCACCCCACTCCTGCCATACCAGGTTCCTTCAGTGATGACCATGCCTCCTGTGACCCCACTTCATCCATAGTGCCCTACACCCCGGTAAGCCACATTTAAGCTACAAGATGCACCCCTTTTTTCCTCCCATAGTTGGGGGAGAAAAAGTGTGTCTTACAGTCTGAAAAATAAGGTATTGGCTTCAAACTACAGGACCTTCACAGTACACTATTAAACTAAGCTCCCAGCACCAATAAAGAACTGCTCGCTTACCATTCTAATGCACATCATATTACAGAAAAATGGACATCAAATTTTTTTTTAAATTGAAGTTTTATACTAAAAATTATTTTTTTAGGAATTTGTGATGCATTTTTCTCTAAATATTTTCATGTTACTATAACAAAAAAAGATATAATATGGCAGTGTTAAATGTGGTCGTAGGCCTCTTCACTTCCTCCCTCTCCCAGTAGTTATCACAAACAATTTGGATTGGCAAGTTAGGTCTCATGGCTGCACACCAATATTAGGCCTAACGATTTTTAAATGGAAATCCAGCCTTCTGATTTCTCTCTGAAAAAGAGTTTTATCACAAATGGTGAGACGGTCCTGAGACTGCAACAAAGTTTTAACACAATTTAGTTAGATGCTGGAAGATCAATTTCACACAGGACAGGATCCTATCTAGCTAACTGACAATTTCACTTTCAGCAGCAGCAGCACTAGTCGGAGCACCTTCTCTGCACTGTGATACTGAGATAATGGCACCAGCAAAATGAAATGGCCGCTTTTTAAATGGACAGGGACATGTGACTTTGGCAGCCAATCACAGACGATCTTGTTTCATTACATTGTGGATGCTCTATTCGCCCAGATTGGCTGCCGGAATGTACACACATTTAGTTATTAAAGAAAAAAAGTTACACTCTGCAGCTCATCTGACCTAGACACACCCCTTCCCCTCATCATACAGTTCTGCTATCCTAGCCAAAATCATAACAAAAACATTAGTGGAAATGCGATGATTTACTGAACTGTGACCAAATTTTGTCAACTTTAAATAAAAATGCGTGGGAAACTGAACACGAATGATATCTTACAGATTATCATACCTTGAATAAGGGTGAATCAGCACTGTTTTGGAAATTTGGTTAGGATAAATATATCCCTGTGTGTGCTGTGGTCGTTCCCAATTATACTGAGTATTTTGAGTGCTCAAGAATGACACTGAACACTCATGGTGACAGATGTTGTGAATTCGTTTTCTGGCCTACTTCTGGTTACTACTGAAGGTAGTGGAGCTGGTCAAATTGACAGAGGGGTCGCAAGTTCTCTTTCTGGGCTCCCTCTGGTGTTTACTGGAGGTAATGGAGCTGATCTGATTAACATAGGCTTGCCACCTGATAATGAGGACGACGATTGGAGATCTGGGGTTTCAGACTGGATTTAAGACAGCCGACTCCCTCTATCCCTGATGGTGATTTTCTTCCTGCCTGCTGAGGTCTTAGTTTCCAGCTCAGTCCCTGCATGTTCAGCTAAGTGATCATTTGCTATTCTTTTTTCATTTGATCTGGTTTTGTCTATTTCAGTTTTGTGTGGTCAGCCAGCTCCGGCTGGGGCTATGCGGAATCACCATTCATATGTTACTGCTAGTGCCAGTTTGTTTTTGTCCCTTATTAGATTGGCTTCTTTTTGCTCTGCTTTCAGAATATAAAAGAGTGTTAGGCATCAGGCTCCTGTGTCTGCTCTGCAGGAATCTAGAGCCTCACATTCTGCGGTCTCCTGCTGTCTTTCTACTACAGAGGAGATTACTTTGCAGCAGACCGCTCCAGAGACTAAGTCCCTCTGTGCTCCTACTGGGCATGCTCACGAGACGATCTCCCATTGGAGATGGGGAGTCATGTGCCCAGGTCCTGTTCCAGATCTCATTGGTCCATCTCGGAGATCTGGAAGGTCCCGCACGGCTATAAAAAGCACGCATGACCATTCCGCCATGCGCTAGTATAGACTATATTGCTATGTGTGAATGGTGACGGATGTATGACTCTGGTGACTGACTCATTTGAAACCCCTTCCCTCTGATATTACGCATGATGATAGGGAATCAGTTTAGTAGTCAGCGCCAGTCAGTGGCAAGCCTTAAGCCACTGTGCTCACCGCACCGCTACGCTAGTGTCCGACATTACGCTTGCCTTCCAGCCTTGTCGTCAAGCGGCGGTGTCCTACACCGCGCTTCAGTTGCAGCCCCCCTTGGCGCTTACAGTAGCGATGCCGCACACACGGTAGGTCTAGAAGGACGCAGCTCCTCTGTCTTAGGGCCTGCTCCTGTGACCAGATACCATGTGTGAACAGAGCCCGCTCTGAGCACTATGGGTGAAGTTGAAATCGTACGCATTATACCACCATATTGCTCCTGCCATCACTCAGCAGCGGTTGTAACACCTACTGCATGGTGGACCCCGAGCAGCGAACGCACTTTATTATTTTTATTTAGTGCGTTCTGCCGTTTCGAACACCAGAGTGCTGATATAGTGGGCGAACTCGTGCGACTTCAGTATTTTTTGCATCAGATGTGTTGGACTTTTTTGCAGGGTTTTTTGCGTGATTGCAGATAGTGTCTTTCCTTTCCTGCCTAGACAGTGTGGGCCCCATCGTTTGCTCAGTCTATTTTCCTACCTGTGTTTGTGTTTTCATCTTGTCTCACCGACAATGTATGTTTGGGGGCTATCTATTCCTTTGGGGTCTGCTCTGGGGCAGTTTATATTTCCCCTTTCTTGCTTTAGGCTTAGTTTGCTCTCTGATTGTGCCGAGGTGTCTAGGATCATCGTAGGCACGCTCCATGGCTACGGCTAGTTGTGTGGATAGGATCAGGGGTCTGCAATCCGCTTAGTTACCAACCTCTCTGATTTTCTGTGGTTTAGCTTGGGCTTGCTCTCCTCCTCGGTGATCCAATCATAACAGACAGAATAACATTCCATCAATACTGATGGTTTATTGTACATACATGGTTTTATAATTGCATATAAAAAGGAGTGGTTAGTTAATTACCATATGGTCAAGCTCCTTTGTTATTGGCTATTTAAATATATGTATGGAATATAACGTGATTAATGCATGGAAAAATGCTGATTAAGTAACTAAAGTGTAACTGTCGCATCTTGTAACCAGGACAGAGTTGAGACATGTACTCATCACTTTAGCACATCTGGTGTTGTTCCTCTTTTCTTATCTTGGAAAGTCCCAAAGAGCTTTCTGGCTCGTGGCAGTCATTTTAAAGCAGTGGATTATAGTGTATATATTAGTTGCTATTCTATATGAGTATATATGCAAGTGAGATCTACATGAAATATATATATATTTCCATCACAGTACCTGGTCCATCACAGATTAGCTCTTACTGTCAGCAGGGTCCTATTTCTCATGTAGAATTTAAGGTGTTATTGTAAGCAGGGTTCTGTCTCTTTCCTGTAGAGTGTACATGATTATGGTTAATGAGGTTGCAGTGCAAGTGCCCGGGGGGAACTAGATGATATAGGTGACAGGGACAGCCAATAATAAAGAAATTAGGAATGTCACAGGCAGTGTTGTGGCGTACTAGCCCTGTGTCCCTCACACTGAGCCTTCACAGCCTCTTAGGCTATGTGCACACGGTGCGGATCCTCCCGCAGATTTTTCCCCGTGGATTTTACTAAATACACAGGTCAAATGACCTGCATTTTTCCTGCGGATTTCTTCCTCTTTTTGCGGTTTTACTGCCATTTTTGTGCGGTTTCCACCTGCGGATTTGTAGAATGGAGCAGGTGGAAAACTGGAGCAAAACCGCACAAAAGAAGGGACATGCTGCTTTTTTTTTCCCGCACAAAAACCGTGCGGAAAAATCCACAGCATGTGCACAGCATTTTTTTTTTTTACATAAGCTATAATGGTACTGTACATCACCTGCAGTTCTGCTGCAGATCCACAGCAGCAAATCCGCTGCGTTTCCGCAGTAGAAACCGCACCGTGTGCACAGACCCTTAGTGTGTATGTGTGCAGTTTCAAGTATGAATGCTGACAAGGGCATTAGCGTAATCAAAAAGGAGTCTTTACTAGTGTTGAGCATTCCGATACCGCAAGTATCGGGTATCGGCCGATACTTGCTGTATCGGAATTCCGATACCGACATCCGATATTTTTTCAATATCGGAATTCGGCATCGGAATCGGAAGTTCAGTTGATTGACGGCCTGACGTCATCATGATGCGCGGTGTGTGCGCATCATGATGCGCCGTCATTTCGGGCCTTCCGGGGGTCTCTGCCGGCCTGCCGGGGGGCTGTGTGGACTGCCCGGGGTCTGTACCGGCCTGCCGGTGGTCTGTGCACCCTGTGGGGGTCTGTACCGGCCTGCCGGGGGGCTGTGCCGGCCTGCCGGGGGGCTGTGCTGATGTCCGGGGGTCTGTGCAAGCATCGTCCGATGGGACTACAAGTCCCATCGGGCGATGCCTGCTACCATGACAGTGATTGACACATTAGCCAATGATGGGACAGTAGTAGTCCCATCATCCGGCTAATGTGTTAAATGTTAAAAAAAAAAAAAATACTACATACATACTACATGCATGCTACATACATACTACATGCTACATACATACTACATACATACTACATATATACTACATGCATGCTACATACATACTACATGCTACATACATACTACATACATACTACATACATGCTACATGCATGCTACATACATACTACATGCTACATACATACTACATACATGCTACATACATACTGCATGCTACATACATACTACATACATACTACATACATACTACATACATACTACATGCATGCTACATACATACTACATATATACTACATGCATGCTACATACATACTACATGCTACATACATACTACATATATACTACATACATACTACATACATGCTACATACATACTGCATGCTACATACATACTACATACATACTACATACATACTACATACATACTACATGCATGCTACATACATACTACATATATACTACATGCATGCTACATACATACTGCATGCTACATACATACTACATACATACTACATACATACTACATACATACTGCATGCTACATACATACTACATACATACTACATACATACTACATACATACTACATGCTACATACATACTACATACATACTACTTACATACTACATACATACTACATACATACTACATGCATGCTACATACATACTACATATATACTACATGCATGCTACATACATACTACATGCTACATGCATGCTACATACATACTACATACATACTACATGCTACATACATACCACATATATACTACATACATACAATACATTCATAAAATACATACATAGACATACAGTACATATAACATAGAGTAACATACTTACCAATACTTGTCACATTGTTCCCCGAAGCCATTGTCTTTTCCGGGATAAATATTAACATAACAAACCACAAAAATACTCACCCACGATCCGAAGCAGTCCACGAGTGTGTCCCACGACGATCTTGGGTAGAGAACTGCAGCATCAGATGATGCTGCCGTTCTCTACGGGCTGCAGGAATCCAATGACGGAAGGTAGGTATCCTTCCGCACTGTATTCCTCCGCCACTTAAAAAAAAAAAAGTCCCTAGTCTCACTTTATGCCATTGCTGCGTGGGAATTTCCCACACAGCAATGGCATAAAGTGAGACTAGGGACTTTTTTTTTTTAAGTGGCGGAGGAATACAGTGCGGAAGGATACCTACCTTCCGTCATTGGATTCCTGCAGCCCGTAGAGAACGGCAGCAACAGCTGATGCTGCAGTTCTCTACCCAAGATCGTCGTGGGACACACTCGTGGACTGCTTCGGATCGTGGGTGAGTATTTTTGTGGTTTGTTATGTTAATATTTATCCCGGAAAAGACAATGGCTTCGGGGAACAATGTGACAAGTATTGGTAAGTATGTTACTCTATGTTATATGTACTGTATGTCTATGTATGTATTGTATGAATGTATTGTATGTATGTAGTATATATGTGGTATGTATGTAGCATGTAGTATGTATGTAGTATGTATGTAGCATGTAGTATGTAGCATGCATGTAGTATATATGTAGTATGTATGTAGCATGTAGTATGTATGTAGCATGCATGTAGTATATATGTAGTATGTATGTAGCATGTAGTATGTAGCATGCATGTAGTATATATGTAGTATGTAGCATGTAGTATGTATGTAGCATGCATGTAGTATATATGTGTTATGTATGTAGCATGTAGCATGCATGTAGCATGCATGTAGTATATATGTAGTATATATGTGGTATGTATGTAGCATGCAGTATGTATGTAGCATGCATGTAGTATATATGTAGTATGTATGTTGCATGTAGTATTTATGTAGTATGAATGTAGCATGTATGTAGTATGAATGTAGCATGTATGTAGTATGTAGTATGAATGTAGCATGTATGTAGTATGCATGTTGTATGTATGTAGCATGTAATTTTTTTTTTTTTTTTTTACATTTAACACATTAGCCGGATGATGGGACTACTACTGTCCCATCATTGGCTAATGTGTCAATCACTGTCATGGTAGCAGGCATCGCCCGATGGGACTTGTAGTCCCATCGGACGATGCCTGCACAGACCCCCGGAGCCTGCACAGACCACCGGCAGGCCGGCACAGCCCCCCGGCAGGCCGGCACAGCCCCCCGGAGCCTGCACAGCCCCCCGGCAGGCCGGCACAGCCCCCCGGCAGGCCGGCACAGCCCCCCGGAGCCTGCACAGACCACCGGCAGGCCGGCACAGACCACCGGAGCCTGCACAGACCCCCTGGCAGGCCGGCACAGCCCCCCGAAAGGCCCGTACAGACCCCAGAGAGGCTGTACAAGGGCAGGAAAGGGTTTTTCTTATTCCGATACCGGAAGTCCCATAGACTTGAATGGGACTTCCGGTATCGGAATCGGCGATACCGATACTTTTTTTAAAGATCGGCCGATACCATCCGATACGATACTTTGAAGTATCGGACGGTATCGCTCAACTCTAGTCTTTACTGAATTCACTTCACAGTACAAAGTCCATAGCAATGGTATCACAGTCCTTCACTCAAGCTTGAAATTTTGGGTAGCAAGAGATCTGGTCACTGTGATATTTAAGATGGAATCTTCCCAGTTAATGGCTTAAATAAAGTGATCGTCTGACTGCCAGTTATATACCAGGTTGCGATCTTAATTCACACAGTCCTTCAGTTATATTACTACCAAGGATGGGCTTACACAGTTGGGTTCATTGTGGAAATAGTGTTCACTGCTTACTCACGATTAAGTCTTGATACGGTTCCCTGTTGCAGGTCATACAGTATGAAATGCAGGAATAGAATATGAGGCACTCATGCTGGCAGAACCATTAAAGGCATGAAGTGTAGCCAAAGAGCCCTTGTACAGCTCTATATCTTCTGTCTCTATGATGATTGAAATTTAAGATGCCTTCCTGGCATAGGTTGTGGCAGTTTCCTGGCCAATTAAAGATTAAGGAAAGCAGTACCTAGGCTAAAGGCAGAGCAGCCGAGGAAGTTGACCTCTCCTCACGTCTCGCCTCACAGGAAGGACAGGAACTCCTCCCCGACTCTAACCTCAACAGCTTCTAGAGGTTTCCGCAGGAAACCAGGCTGAGAGAGACATGTGACCAAACTCTTTCATCTTTACACTTTCGACAGTAGATGGTAGTATAGGACAATTTATAGAATAAACCACATAACAGGACATAGGTTTTGGTAACGACCCAACAACTATATTTTGCAACAGATAGGAGGAGGTACTGGGACTTTACAAGGTTCTTTCTACTGTAGAGTGTAAGCTCTTATGGTCGGCTAGATCCTCTCTTCTGTAGAGTGTAATCTCTTATGTTCAGCAGTGTCCTCTCTTTCTCCTGTAAAATGTAAGTTCTTATGATCAGCAGGGTCCTCTCACTCCTCTGAAGAGTGTAAGCTCTTATGGTCAGCAGGGTCCTCTCTCCTGTAAACTGCAAGGTCTTATGGTCAACAGGATCCCCTCTTTTTCCTGCAGAGTGTAAGCTCTTATGGTAAACGAGGTTTCCGCTCTCTTCTAGAGTGTAAGCTCTTATGGTCAGTGGGGATCTCTTTCCTGTAGAGTGTAAGCTTTTATAGTCATCATGGTTCTCTCTCTCCTCTCCCCCATGTGTATTAATTAGAAGCTTTACAGTATTGAGATTTGCACAAATTTGTCTGCTGTGAACTCAATTTTGAAGAAAAATTTGGCGAATTACAATTTGAAAAAATCTGCTCATCTCTATAAGTCACCAATCAGTAGCACTACAGCTGGTATGGAACAGTAATTGATGCTTTAGAGACACACTTGGTGCAGACTGAGCAAGATGTGATATTGTGGTAGCATGCAACATTTTTCTCACTGATAGCAAATGCAGCTGTGGAGGGTTATGGGATAGCACTCAGCATACTGGGATCCTTCAACCTGGAGATTCAGACCTGATTCCTGCTCCTTTTTAGTTATGGTAGCTACTTTTGGGGGATGATCAGAAATAGTTTTGATAATTTTTTTAATTAATCATATCTAGAAAAAGTGTTTAGTGTATGGCTTCCTAATATTTTCATAGACAAATAAAGCAGCTAAAGTAGTAAACAGGTCATTATTGAAGATTTCTTCTACAATTGTAAAGTTGGTCAAAGTATAAGATGAATCAGTTTTACAGGGTTAACTATGTTTTATATTTCTTACAAGCTATAATATGTTTTTACTTACATTGCTTACTTGCATGTTTTAGCACTCAGAGATATTGGAATTCTATAATAAGGAAAATCCAGAAAAATTTATATTTTGTTAATCTATTTTGAAAGGTCAGTAGAGAAAATCATGAAGTATGCAAGCTTCAACACCTGCTGATTTCCAAATCTATCATACATAGCACTTTGAAACTATAGATTTTTTAGATTAAAATAAAATAAATAAACAAATTAAAATATTCATCTCTGGATTCTCAACAGCAGCTACCACCAGTGAGCATTCCCTGTGTCTTTAGCTCTGAGCCCATAGTCTGTCACCAGAAATTTGTTTTAATCATGCCATGTAAGGTTGTTAAATGTCTGTGATCGTCCCTTTCTCCTCAACTGGTTATTATAATGAGTGCCTGGGTGATCCACAAGGAATCCAGGGTGCTCACTCAAGCATAGTTCCTGTGTCCCCACAATCATCATGACATACTATTATATAAATATCACCACTGCTTGGGTGACTATTGTTGCAATCCTTCTGCCCTCTGCCTCTTGGAAATACCCTGCCAAAGACAATCCAATGTTTTCTGATGGTGGTCCGGAATCTAGGACTGAAATGTTAAATATATAGCACTATTGAACTGTCTAAATAAAATATTTTCACTACTTTACTATTCAACCCCAGAGTGTCAAGTTATTCTCTATTTATGTTTTGGACTGGATCCCTACTCAGGTACTGCTTATCTAACGCAGTGGCATATACAACTATATAATACTGTTATGTCAATTTTTGGGAATAACTAGCTTACCATGATGTAAAGTACTTCATTTCAAGTTAAGAAAGTAAAATAGAAAAATCAAATTTTAAATGTTAGGGATGAGCAAAAGTGCTCCGTGATACTCGGCTATCACTCTAGTATCAAGATGCTTGGGCTTGGATTTACTTTTTATTTGGCGAGTATTGGGCAATGTCTATGTAAAACTAGACACAGCCAGTAAGAATGCAGGGATTGTCCGCGCATCACTGTAATGCCATAGCCATATTCTTTGTGGTATCACTATGATTGGCTTGCCGGGTGACATCATCAGGGATTCTAAAATAGCCGGTGCCACCAAGCTTGGCTCAATGACACCACTGCACAGCTCTGTGACACTTTGTATTGGAGGGAGAGAGTGCTTGTCTAGGCCTCTGTGTGCACAGTATAACGAATCAGAGTCCTGTAGTGTTGAGACTGGTGCTGAAGCTAAGCCATCATTTGCTTTGCTGTTTCTATCACATACATTCTACATTTAGTCTAAGAGGGAAAGAGTCGTAGGAGCAAGGAGAGTGGCTAAATACAAACAATCAGCAGACAGGAATTAAGGCTGTGCAGTCCATTACCAAATATGTAGCTGCATTTTTTGGAGGTGGTGAAAAATTGAATATATTTTGATCGAGTATTACATGGTTTGTGTTACTTTTTGTGTTATATAACACTCAAAACTAGCATGGAATAACTTTCCTGGATTAAATTTCTTACCCATACACTATTATGAGTTCAAAGGTAAAATTTATATATATATATATATATATATATATATATACACTGCTCAAAAAAATAAAGGGGACACAAACAAGAGAATATAACTCCAAGTAAATCAAACTTCTGTGAAATCAAACTGTCCACTTAGGAAGCAACACTGATTGACAATCAATTTCACATGCTGTTGTACAAATGGAATAGACAAAAGATGGAAATTATTGGCAATTATCAAGACACACTCAATAAAGGAGAGGTTCTGCAAGTGGGGACCACAGACCACATCTCAGTACCACCAATGCTTTCTGGCTGATGCTTTGGTCACTTTAGAATGTTGGTTGTGCTTTCAAACTTGTGGTAGCATGAGACAGACTCTACAAACCAGCTCATCATGGGCCTTGTTGACCTCTCTCCAAAAGTAACGTTTATGATTGTGGCCAAAAACTTCAATTTTGGTCTCATCACTCCAAATTACCTTGTGTCAGAAGTTTAGAGACTTGTCTTTGTGCTGTTTTGCGTATTGTAGGTGAGATACTTTGTGGCATTTGTGCAGTAATGGCTTTCTTCTGGTGACTCAACCATGCAGCCCATATTTCTTCATGTGGCTCCTTAGCTGATGTTATTTGTGGGTTTTTCTTTGCATCCCAAACAATTTTCCTGGCAGTTGTGGATAACAATTTTGTTGGTCTACCTGACCGTGGTTTTGTTTTTACAGAGCCCCTGATTTTCTGTTTGTTACTCACAGTTTCTTTTTGTACCAGTGACGTTATAGCGATATTGCTAGCGATATCGCTTAGTGTGACAGGCCCTTAAAAGTAGTGAAGGATTTCCAAACAATGAAATTTTGCTATTTACATATTTGCCAACTAAATTATACCAGACTACTGGAGCAATTGTACGATTACATTATATATTGGAAATAATTAATTGTATACCCTCCATCTGGGAAAGAGAAATAATGTAGTGGGGGCGAAATTAATATTCCTTTTTTGTTTCAATGTCTTAAAGAGTTATGCCATTTAAATAGAAATAGAAGACGAAGTTAATACATACTCCGCTAATAGACTACTAAGTGTCACTTTATTATCAACATCATTATAAATTAAAAATGTAATTGGTTAAACCTATTTAATAATGTTTTTCTTTATCCATTTTATTTCACTGACACCTGACAGATAAGCTATCCTTGTATGTTCACTGATGACTATTGATGTACGCTAACAAAGTCATCTAAACAACATTACAAGGGAAACAATGAAAGCAAATACTTAATGAAAACTCAGCATGATCTAATTTCTAATGGAAAAAAATAAATGAATAAAGCACAAATAAGAAAGTAATAAAAAAAAGTAATTTGCTTTTTCTAATACATCTGTAAGAATGCTAAATTTTACCATACTGTAGCTCTTATAGATTTTTTTTTAATTGGATAGAATCTTTTCGATAAACAGGTTTTATGTTTTCAGTGAACTGTTTAATATTAGCTTGGCACTTCATTATGAAATTTTGTTTCTTATTTTGACATTTTATAGAGATGAGCCATCACTAAAATGCCCGTATGCTCATTTCTCAAAACAAGTAATTCCTAATATTCAAATGTTCATTTTGAATATTGAGTATTATGGAAGTAAATAGGAATTCCGAGAGGTCTGGTGGGGGCAGTGAAAATGTTGAAATGGATGGCAAAAATGCTGATTGGAAGGAGAACAGCATTGGTAGACCCCAGGAAGCATCTCTGAATCCCAGATCGCTGCTGAGAACAATGGTGTCACACAGAAATTGCATTTTACAGGAAAAAAATGTTAAACATTTTTTTTTAAATATAATGACTTGCCTATAAGGCAAAATTAAAAAGAGAATTGAAAAAAAAACAAAGTTGAATTTTTTATAATAAAATTAGGGACTCAGAGGGACTTAAATATACACTGTATTAGAAAATAAAGGAGGGCCCCATAAACATTGTGTTCAAAATGTCATATAGTGATACTCCAAGACTCATGAAGGCCACGCACTAAGTGCAAATCCTTCCAAAAAAATACAAGCAGGGTCATCCATATACTCTTGAAGGTACAAACTGCATTGCCACATTCATTATTGTGAATAAAGTGTAGTTATGGTACTTCTACACTCATAAAGGCTTTGTGCAAAATTATAAGTAGGGTTATCCATAGACTCTAGAAGGCAACAACTAGCGGGCCTCATTCAAGTATAAAATATTAAAAAAATAATGTGCTGCTATCATCTGGTAAGGTCTAAGTCAGTCTTTGTTCATTGTTATCAGAGTGAGCCTGTCAGCACTTTCTGTTTGACAGGTGAAAGCATCTGTCTCCTATGACCCCACTGAAGCACTAAAAATTTGCATAAACAAGATGCTAGTGGATTGGCAGCCCATCACCTCTAAGCCATGGAGGGACAGCTCATGCCAGGAGTCCAGCTTTGAAACCCAATAGCTGAAGGTTTCAGAGGATTTAGTGAGCACACTGGTTTGGTCAGCCAGGTATTGCTTGACCATCTTTTAATACTTTTCCATATTTGTCAAAAATACCAGGTCATGAGAGCATGGATACTAGGAGGGTGTCATGAAATTGGCCCAGGCCTTTGACACTGTACCCCTGCCTCTGCTGTACCTGATGTGTCTCTACCTCACCTCTCCTCCTTGGTTGAGAAGCATGCCCCCTGCCGCTAGCATTGTCTGATTGGAATTTTTTTAACATATTTTCCACAATGGCCTTCTAGTATAGCACCATTTTAGAAGACCTCTCTGCATCAGGGAG
Organism: Dendrobates tinctorius; assembly: GCF_039654945.1. NCBI lineage: Eukaryota > Metazoa > Chordata > Amphibia > Anura > Dendrobatidae > Dendrobates > Dendrobates tinctorius. The sequence continues at coordinate 27,741,091 of NW_027361708.1, forward strand.
AAGAGATACAAAGTTTTCATTGTAGCGTGGGTCTACTTTTTGGGGGGCCAAGATGAATGTAACACGAGGGTCATGGGAAATGCAGGGGTAGAAAAAGTCTGCCATATGTGCCAAGGTCTCTTCAGCCAAGACTTCACTGTCTCCAATATGATGACTACTCTCCATCTCCTCATCTTCCATCTTTTCCTCCTCAATCCCCTCATCAGCCTATCCATGTAAGATAGACTGGGAGAAGCTTGTGTAAGTACTAGACTCTTTTTCTTTCAGCCAGCTCCTTTTCCTCCTCCTATTCTTCAGCCTCCACCTCCTCATTGTTACCCAATCTGCGCTGAGCAGATAAAATGAGATGAGGCTGAACAGTATCTGTCTGTTTCAGGTCTTATTTAGCCTTCACCTGGTCCCCATGCAAAGCTTCTTGTTTAATTGTTAGCGACTGTTTAAGTAGGCAGAGAAATGGGATTGTTGTGCTGATTATGGCATCTTGGCCGCTCACCATTGTTTTCAAGTCCTCAAAGCCTTGAAAAACTGCACAAATGTCACACATCTATGTCTACTCTTCAGTTGTTATGTGCAGAGGCTGACCAGAATACCGACTGGTGTGTTGGAGCTGCTATTCCACAACTGGCCTCTGCTGCTTATTAAGCCTTTGCCAGCATGTGCAGTGTGTTGATATAGCACATGGGCATCATGTAACACACAAGTCAGTGAGCTGGCATTTGCATGCGCTGCTGCAATAGTGCCAGATCGGCGGCAGCTGTTGCCAAATTGCAGAAATGGGAGCTGATGCGGCGTATCGTGACTAAAATCTCTGTCTAATCTGGGTAGATTTTCAGAAACCGCTAAACTACCAAGCTGAGCACATGTGCCAAGCATGGTATGTATGTGAGCTTGCCAAGCTTCACATCCACCATCAGGTTATGCCCATTATTACACATGACCATGCCTGGTAGGAGGTTCAGTGGCAAAAACCACAGATCTGTCTGGCATGTTATTCCTTTAATTAACTCTGCTGTGGTGTGCAGTTTGTGTCCTAGACAAATTAACTTCAGCAGAGTCTGTTGCCGCTTTACTGAGGTAGTGCTGCAGAGCTTCGAGCTGATGTTCTGAGATAGCACACTTGAGATGTAGGATGAAGAGGGGCAGGAGGGACTGCAGGAAGTGATGTAGGAGGTGTAGGAAGCCCTGATAGAAGTAATAGCAGCAATTCTTGGAGATGGTAAAACATGTGCTGTGCCAGGGTGTGATTCTGACCCGGCATCCACCCTGTTTACACAGAGTGCCATCAGGAAAATGTAGCATCAGTGCCCACAAGTGCTTGTCCACTTGTTGGTAAGTAAATGGATAATCCCAGTAACCATGTTGATAAAGGCATGAGAGATGTTCCTGGACACATGCTGATACAATGAGAGCATGCCACAACTGGAAAAATGGTGGCAGCTGGAGGACTGAGTACCAAAGCAACAATTTTCTACACCTGTACCAGGCCAAATTTTATTTTTATTTGAAAATGACAAAGTAACACACAAACCAAGTTCTACAGGGTGGGCTGTTTATATGGATACACCTAAATAAAATGGGAATGGTTGGTGATATCGATTTCCTGTTTGTGGCACATTGGTATATGGGAGGGGGGAACTTTTCAAGCTGGGTGGTGACCATGGCGACCATTATGAAGTCGGCCATTTTGGATCCAACTTTATATTTTTTCCAATGGGAAAAGGGTCATGTGACACATCAAACTTATTGAGAATTTCACAAGAAAAAAAATGGTGTGCTTGGTTTTAATGTAACTTTATTCTTCCATGAGATATTTGCAAGTTTATGACCACTTATAAAATGTCTTCAAAGTGCTGCCCATTGTGTTGGATTGTCAATGCAACCCTATTCTCCCACTGTTGACACACTAGATATTCATATGTTGTCTGCACTGATTTCTAACAGATTGTCCTTGCTATTTGAAATGGACCTGAAAGCCAGAGAGACTGCTTGGCGGTCCAAAGCCTCTGTTTTATTTAAACATGGGGTTTCTCCAGGAGTGTAGGATTTTTCGATGGAAAATAGAGATCTTTCGTTGCAATAGAAAAATGCTGTACACAAAAGAATGAAATTATGGTGGAACAAAACCACCTTGGAGAATTATATTTCGCAAAACATTGTGCCTAGAGGCCTTAGGGTGCAAGTATACCTGTCATTTGATTTAGATGATTCAGATTTAACCCAAAGATGGAAGCAAACAGCGACCACTTGCTCTATGGAGTTTTTGATGATTATAATAGATAAAAACATTGCAGGTCTGAACGTTTTGGATAATGATATTGTAGATCTCCATAAAACTCTAAAGAGAACGTTAACTACTGAAAAAATGGAGGAGCTCTCTAAGACACTGGAAAAAGATACAGATAAATGGGAAAATGATATTAGCCAACTTAAACTGAAGAAGTTCGTTAGAGACATGGCTGATTTTGAACCAGATGAAATCTTCAAATTGCAAGAAGAGAGCTGGAACTACGGGGATTGCACCAATGAAGACGAGCAGTTTTGGGAATGAGCAATCCTCATATGCAGAGAGCAGTACCTCTTGCAGAGCTCTAAGGATAATTAATTGCTCACACACAAAGGTGGGGAACAGGGAAAGGAGAAAGTACCAAGTTATGCTTTATAACACAAGAACGAATAAACATTCAAATGATAGATCTAAGGTAATTAATCTGTCAGATCGTATTCTTACTGAGCCACAGATTAAATTGCTAGAAAAAGGTCTAACATTTTCTCCTTCTTCGCATTTAGATAAGTTCAAGGTAGTGAAGGATCTGAATTTCTTTGCATGTAAAGTCATTCTACAAAAACTACATTATAGAACAGATCTTGACTACATTTTTCCTACTGATGCGGAGAAGGAGGTGTTGCAGAATCTGGAGGGTCTTTTAGAAGAGAATTCTGAGGAAGAAGTTGGTAAGTTTCCTATACACCTTATTAAGAAATCTACCAAGATTCCCAGCCTGAGCACTTGTTCAGCCGTGGAAATTTTTATCAAAATGGTAACCAAAGATGTGGAGGGTTTACCTAGTATTCCAGAATGGGTCTCGAATATTAACATAGAGGAGAATAGAGCCCTTAAACAGTTGCAGGATTTGGATGACATTGTCATCTAAGAAGCAGATATAGGCAGTAATATTGTAATTTGGCCAAAGATCATGTATCAAAGACAGGTGGAAAAGATATTGAACAATTCAAATTGCTATAAAAAACTGCATTGCAATCCATTAACACAGTTTCAACAGGAATTGGTTAACATCTTGGAAGCAGCACTAGAGGAAGGTATCATTCCTAAAAGTTTGGTAGAAATGGTGATTAAATTACAACAAAAACTAGCAACATTTTATTTGCTACATAAACTACATAAACATCCCATGGACCCTCCGAGCAGGCTGATAGTGTCTGGTATTGGTGGGTTAATTGAAATTGCTTGTACGATTATTGACTTTTATTTACAACAGTTAGTACAAATGCTTCCCTCTTATACAAAGGACACTACAGCGATGCTATGCAGATTGGATTCTTTGCAGCTTGGAGACAATGACTTATTGGTAACAGCATATGTGGAGGCTCTCTACTCTATTAGGCATGATGAAGGTCTTTTAGCAGTCTCGCATTATTTACATGAGAGCAATTTGGAAATTTCATTAATAAATTTGATTTTGACACTATTGAGATTTGTACTTGATCATAATATTTTTATGTTTAATGGTGACATCTATTTGCAGCAGCAGGGCACTGCAATGGGGGCCACTTGTGCCCCCGCGTATGCAAATTTATTTATTGGCCTATGGCAGCGTTCAATTTTTTTGGGAGATTGTGTCATTGGTACTGAGGCTATACAAGGGTGGAGTCGCTATATCGAAGACATTTTCTTTATTTGGGAAGATAGTGCAGAGAACTTAATATTATTCATGGAAGAATTAAACAACAATGACCAAAATATTAGGTTAGCATTTAATTCTAGCAGGGCTGTGGAATTTTTAGATTTGAAAATAATGGCACGCCCTGATGGTAAAGTAATAATAGATGCCTTCAGAAAACCTACAGCGACAAACACACTGTTGCATGTCTCTTCCTCACATCATAGGTCTACTATAAATGAAATTCCAACGGTGCAGTTCCTTAAGCCCTGTCACACACAGCGATCTCGCTAGCGAGATCGCTGCTGAGTCCCAAGTTTTGTGACGCAACAGCGATCTCACCAGCGAGATCGCTGTGCTTGACAGGTATCAGCGACCGGCCCCCCTGTTGGGTATCGCTGATCGTGCTGGAATGCCCTGGACTTTTTTTGGATTGTTGGTCTCCCGCTGGCCAGCACGCATCGCTGTGTGTGGCAGGCGGGAGATCAGCGATCAGCGAGCTCCCAGCTTGTATCCAAGGTAAACAGCGGGTTTCTAAGTGCCGCATGGCGCTTAGAAACCCTCTGTGTACTTTAGATATCAGTGCGCTGGTGCAGGGAGCTGGTAACCAAGGTAAACAGTGGGTTTCTAAGTGCTGCGTGGCGCTTAGAAACCCGATGTTTACCTTGGTTACCAGCTCCCTGCACCAGCACGCTGGTATCTAAGGTACACAGCGATGCGAGCACTCGTTGTCGCTGGTGCTAATCGCTGGTGAAGCTGCCTGTTTGGCAGCTCACCAGCGATCATGTAGCAACACAGCGATCCTGACAAGTTCATATCGTTGTCGGGATCGCTGGTGAGTCGCTATGTGTGACGGGGCCCTTAGAATGAAGAAAATTTGTATGCTGGAAGAAGATTATGAATGGCAAGCATTTGATTTGGCTCGGAGATTTAATGATTGAGGCTATAGTAGGAGGCAGATTACAAGGGATATAACAAAGCCTCGGAATCTACTAGAGATGAACTGTTGCATGGTGGAAAAGTAAAGGAACAGCAATGTAAACAGAAAAGCAAATTAGGTTCATTACTGATTTTAACAAATAATGACTGGAACTTAAGGTACTGTCACACTTAGCGATGTACCAGCGATCCCAACCAGCGATATGACGTGGTCAGGATCGCTGGTACATCGCTAAGTGGTCGCTAGTGAGCTGCCACACAGGCAGATCTCACCAGCGACATCGCTGGGGTCGGGGGTCGCTACTTACCTGTCACACCAGGCGACCCTGCGTCCTCCCGCAGGAAGCTGACGACGAGAAACAGTCCAGCCTGTTCTCGCGCGATCAGCGGTAACCAGCAGGGGAGCGGGTTGTAGGTAATTATCAGACACAGCGATATCGCTAGCAATATCGCTATAATGTCACAAGTTATAGCGATATTGCTAGCGATATCGCTTAGTGTGACAGTACCTTTACTGGGATTGTATGTAAACATTGGGGGATCTTGCTAAGTGATCCTATCCTAAAAACCTGTTTATTGGATTATCCATTGATTGTACCTAGACGATCATGTAATCTTAAAGACCTGTTGGTGCACAGCCATTATCCAAAGTACTCTTCTAAAAAGTTTGAATTGGAATGTAATGGCTTCTTTCCCTGCTCTTCTTGCAAGGCTTGTAAAAATCATTTTAAAAGTAAGAACTTTTCGAGTTTTGATGGCTCGAGGATATATGACATTCGGAAGAGACTAACATGCTCCCTTGGTTTCAATGCTTTCCTTTAAATATCTAGTTTCCACCTGCCCTGTTTTAATATTTTATTATATGTGTGTTTTTGTGTCTTGATTTTAATTTTGCTTTTTTTAATTTCAGTTTTCATTGGGAGCTTTTCGGGGCCCACATGAAATCTTGTTCTGAACCCTTCTCCATCTGTGGTATTCGGCAAAATTCAATTGGATCAACTTTGAATGAGCCTTTTTTTGAACAAAGACTTCTTATCATAGAATCATAGAATCATAGAACCGTAGAGTTGGAAGGGACCTCCTGGGCCATCTGGTCCAACCCCCTGCTCAAAGCAGGATTCGCTAAATCATCCCAGTCAGATGTCTGTCCAGCCTCTGTTTGAAGACTTCCATTGAAGGAGAACTCACCACTTCTCGTGGCAGCTTGTTCCACTCATTGATCACTCTAACTGTCAAAAAGTTTTTTCTAATATCTAATCTGTGTCTCCTCCCATTCAGTTTCATCCCATTGCTTCTAGTCTTTCCTTGTGCAAATGAGAATAAAGTTGATCCTTCTACAATGTGACAGCCCTTTAGATATTTGTAGACAGCTATTAAGTCTCCTCTCAGTCTTCTCTTTTGCAAACTAAACATTCCCAATTCCTGCAACCTTTCCTCATAAGACAGGGTTTGCAGACCGGTCACCATTCTGGTCGCTCTTTTCTGAACTTGCTCCAGTTTGTTGATGTCTTTTTTAAAATGTGGTGCCCAAAACTGGACACAATATTCCAGATGAGGTCTGACCAAAGAGGAGTAGAGGGAAATAATGACTTCACGTGATCTAGACTGTATGATTCTGTTAATACATCCTAGAATTGCATTTGCCTTTTTTGCTGCTGCATCACACTGTTGACTCATATTCAGTCTGTGATCTATTAGTATACCCAAGTCTTTTTCACATGTGCTGTCACTTAGCCCTATTCCTCCCATTCAATATATGCTTTTTTCGTTTTTATTGCCCAGATGTAGTACTTTGCATTTCTCCCTGTTAAAAACCATTCTGTTAGTTGCTGCCCACTTCTCCAGTTTATTTAAATCTTTTTGAATCCTTTCTCTCTCTTCTCTAGCATTAGCTATCCCTCCTAGCTTTGTGTCATCAGCAAATTTAATCAGTTTACCCTCAATTCCTTCATCTAAATCGTTGATAAAGATGTTGAACAATACAGGGCCCAGGACAGAGCCCTGTGGTACCCCACTTGAGACATTCTTCCAACTGGATGTGCAGCCATTTACAACCACTCTTTGGGTCCGATCACTAAGCCAGTTATGAATCCACCTAACAGTTGCCGTGTCCATTCCATACTTAGTCATTTTTTCAATAAGGATTGTATGAGAGACTTTGTCAAATGCTTTGCTGAAGTCAAGATATACTATATCTACAGCATTTCCTTGATCCACCCAATCAGTGATACCGTCATAGAAGGAAATTAAGTTTGTCTGACATGACTTATTAGTTACAAACCCATGCTGACTCTGTTTAGTCACTTCATTCTTATCCAGGTATTGACATACATGTTGTTTAATAATTTGTTCAAAGATCTTTCCTGGTATAGAAGTCAGACTCACCGGCCTATAGTTGCCTGGGTCCACCTTCTTCCCCTTTTTGAAGATAGGAACAACATTTGCTCTTCTCCAGTCTTCTGGCACTTCTCCTGTTATCCAAGAATTTTCAAAGATTATGGAGAGGGGTTCAAAAATTTCTTCTGCTATCTCCTTCAGTACTCTGGGGTGTAATTCATCTGGACCTGGAGACTTGAATTCATTTAGGTTAGCTAAGTGTTTCCTCACTATCTTTCAGTTTATAGTTATCCTGGATTCTTCTATTCCCTTAATAGGACAGTGAATAACAGTTGATGTTACATTTCCTTTCTGAGAGAAAACAGATGCAAAATAGGAATTTAAAAGTTCAGCCTTCTCAACATCCTGTCTTACCATTTCATCATTTTCATCCTGTAAAAATCCTATAGCATCTTTGACTTTTCTTTTACTTTTGACATATCCCCAAAATCCTTTATTATTGCTTTTGACATCTCTTGCAAGCCTCAATTCATTTTCAGCTTTAGCTAATCTGATTTGTGCCCTGCAGGTTCTGCAGACAGCATTATATTCTTCTTTAGATATGCCTCCCTCTTTCCATTTTATAAACATTTTTTTCTTCTTTTTTAGCATGTGCTTAAGTTCTGTGTTCATCCATCCTGGTTTCCTTAAATGCTTCCTATTCTTCCCTCTTTTCGGAATTGTTAACAACTGTGCTTTGAGAATTTCATTTTTCAAGATTTCCCATCCTTCCTGGACATTTTTGTCTTTAAGGATATCCAGCCATTGGATCCCTCCAATTCTCTTTCTGAATCCCTTAAAATCTGCCTTTCTGAAATCTAACCTTGACGTCTGAGTCTTCACAGATCTTCCGCCTCTAGTTATCCAAAATTCTAAAATAGCATGGTCGCTACCTCCTAGGGTCCCAGCCACTTTTACCTCCTCAACCATTTCCTCCCTGTTTATAAGGATTAGATCCAAGGTAGCAGTTCCCCTTGTTTTCTCCCTTACCTTTTGGAAGATAAAGTTGTCAGCAAGAGAGGATAAGAATTTCCTTGACCTGTTAGTTTTGCCTGAGAGAGATTCCCAACAAATGTCTGGATAGTTGAAATCTCCCATGACAACTATGTCATATTTTTTGGAGAACTTGGCCATCTGATGCATAAAGAGTTCATCTATATCTTCGGCTTGCACAGGCGGCCTGTAGTAAATGCCTACAATGGTGTCCTTTCCATTGTTCTGTCCTTGTATTCTTACCCAAACAGTTTCCACAGAACTCCCAGTCTCTGAAGCTTCAATCTCTGTGCAGATATACGCGTTTCTAACATACAATGCGACACCCCCTCCTCGTTTATCAAGTCTGTTTCTTGCAAATAATTTGTATCCTTCTAGTCTTGTATTCCAATCATGTGTATTGTCCCACCAAGTTTCAGTGATTCCAATGACATCATATTTCTTTTCCTGTGTTAGTAGTTCCAATTCTCCTTGTTTGTTGCCCATGCTTTGTGCATTAGTATAGAAACATTTTAGTTTGTGATTGGTTTCTCTTTCTCCAATATTTTTATTAATTAGATTCTTTCGTCTTTGTTCTTCCTTTCCACTTCTAATAGCAGAGTTCTCAATAGCATTTGTCAGGTGTATGGCTTTTTCTGGTCTTTTGCTTCCCTTCCCATGTTGTTCTAGTTTAAAGCTCTCCTTACAAGTGTAGCAAGGCGACTTCCAAATACATGCTTTCCAGTCTTCGTAAGGTGCACCCCATCTCTAGCAAGTAGTCCATCGTATAAGTAGTTCACTCCGTGATCCAGAAATCCAAATCGTTGCTGACGGCACCATCGACGTAGCCAGTTGTTCACCTGCAGAATCTTATTCCACCTCCTTGTTCCATGGCCATCCACTGGGAGGATGGAAGAGAAGACCACCTGCGCTCCCAGTTCTTTCACTTTCTTGCCTAAGTCTTCAAAGTCTCTGCAGATGGTTTCCAGGTCGTTTCTTGCGGTGTCATTTGTCCCCACATGTAGTAGCAGGAATGGGTAGTCATCTGTAGGTCTGAAGAGTCCTGATATCCTGTCAGACACATCTTTAATTTTTGCACCTGGAAGACAGCACATTTCTCTTGAAGTTATATCCGGTCTGCAGATAGCGGCCTCTGTTCCTCTCAACAGGGAATCCCCCATGACCACCACTCTCCGTTTCTTCTTCACAACATTTTTCTTTCTCCATCCAGGAGGACTCTGAAGGCGTACAAGGTTGCTGTTTGTTGGCAAAGTCTTATCCTGAAGTAATTCTTCATCGTTTTCCTGCGTGAGAGCCTGGTACTGGTTTCTGAGCAGTATGGGTGCTGACTGCCTCCTGATCCTCCTGCTTCTCTGGGTCACATGTCTCCATTCCTCTGTTTCTTCAGGTGCAGTTCGAATTTCTTCTCTTTCTGTAACATGAAGAGATAATTCTGCTCTGTCCAAGAACTCTTCACCTTCCTTAATGATCTTCAACGTAGCTAACCTCTCTTCGAGATTTTGCAACTTTTCCTCCAACAGGGACACAAGCTTGCATTTGTGGCATGTGAAGTTTGGCTTTTCCACTGGTAAATCTGTGAACATGTAGCAAGAAATGCAGCTCACCAAATGGCTCCTGGCCTCTTCCATCTTGAGATTTCTTAAAAACGATGAAAGATGAGCCAAAATTCGCGCGCGGTTTTTCCGATTTCCTCTTCTCAGCTGCAACGGCCAAAACCCAGTGATCGTTGAGCTCGTGGAGACTCTTCACTTATCCCAGAAGGCACTGGGAATATGCAAATGATCTCCTCAAGACTCTTCCCCTGGTTTTCCGATTTCCTCTTCTCAGCTGCAACGGTCAAAACCCAGTGATCGTTGAGCTCGTGGAGACTCTTCACTTATCCCAGAAGGCACTGGGAATATGCAAATGATCTCCTCAAGACTCTTCCCCTGGTTTTCCGATTTCCTCTTCTCAGCTGCAACGGCCAAAACCCAGTGATCGTTGAGCTCGTGGAGACTCTTCACTTATCCCAGAAGGCACTGGGAATATGCAAATGATCTCCTCAAGACTCTTCCCCTGGTTTTCCGATTTCCTCTTCTCAGCTGCAACGGCCAAAACCCAGTGATCGTTGAGCTCGTGGAGACTCTTCACTTATCCCAGAAGGCACTGGGAATATGCAAATGATCTCCTCAAGACTCTTCCCCTGGTTTTCCGATTTCCTCTTCTCAGCTGCAACGGCCAAAACCCAGTGATCGTTGAGCTCGTGGAGACTCTTCACTTATCCCAGAAGGCACTGGGAATATGCAAATGATCTCCTCAAGACTCTTCCCCTGGTTATCTACAAGATCTAAGTATTGTATTTTTTTGAGCAATACATTTGGACTTTTGTTCTATTTGTGACATTTATATATCATTGTATTACTTATGTTTAGGTCTATTTTGTTTTGTATTAGGCTATATAGTATTATCTTTGGAGCTTTTTAGATTTATGTGGTATTATATAACAACATGGCCGTATGTAGATATTTAATAGTGCTTTATTACACTTTTATACATGTATATAAATTCACATATTTATATATATGTTTTTTCAATTTATATATACATGTGAGTAAACTATATGTACATATATATTTATATTTATGCACACCATTATTTTTGAATCTTCTGTCACATCACTTTTAATACATTATACAATATATATGATTATAAACACACTGTTTATATATAGTTGTCACATATATGGCCGTTTTCTCCCTGCTTTTTTTCACTCCCTCACATTTTTTCACTCTCTCACATGTATTTAATACAATATACTTTTTTCACGTCCCATAGTCTGACATAACTTAGGGTACCATTACACTTAGCGATGCACCAGCGATCCCGACAACGATATGGATCGCTGGTGCATCGCTAAGTGGTTGCTAGTGAGCTGCCACACAGGCAGATCTCACCAGCCACATAGCAGGGGTCGGAGGTCGCTACTTACCTGTCAGACGTGGCGATCCTGACGTCCTCCTTCTCACGTCGCTCGTCGGCGCCACAGGAAGCCCAGCAGGAAGCGCCCGACGAGAAACGGCCCAGGACCATCTCACACGATCAGCGATAACCAGTGGGGAGCCGGTCGGAGGTAAGTATCACATGTAGCGATATTGCTAGCAATATCGCTGCTATGTCACAAAACCAGTGACGTTACAGCGATATTGCTAGCGATATCGCTGTGTAACGGGCCCTTTAGTTGCACTTTTCTCCTTAGTTCTATTTTACTAAGCTATTATTGCAGCGGTTATCTGTGTGTCTCGACTGGTTTAGCGGCACATGCGCACTTTGGGATGCCCCCGGGAGGACTTCCGGTCATGTGCCACCGTGGTATGTAGTGCATTCAACGCCTGTTGATCCAAGCGCATGGATCAGAAAGTCACTTTTGCTACATAGGGGAAGTTCGGGAAATGGCACATGTGCAATAACAAGCTAATCATGCCGACACCGTTATCAGCTGTGAGATCTGCATAAATAAGGTGCATGCCACACAGAACACACATTGCCCCCATTGTGAAGAAGCCATGAAGGCAAAAAGGTGCTGTCGGGGTAGGACAGCGGGTACCAGGAGACAGGGATACACTTCTATGTAGGTAATGACATGTTGATGAAATAGCATTTGTTTTTTGCACATGCACTGAAGCACTTTATGACTCTATATGCCGGTGTATGACTATTCACCATTGTGATTGATACCTTGCTACAATAGATTGACACTATGCATGTTTAAATTATTTCGCTGTAGGTTGACACCAGGGGATAGCCTTAGCAACTATTATATTTAATTTTTTTGCTTCTGATTTTACTAACACTGGTTCTCCTTTTGTTTATTGTCCTTTTTTTCACCTGTTTGAGAAATTCTCTTTGAATACTGGATTTTTAATATTATAAATAAATATTTAATTTTATCTATTTTGTTTGCCTATACCTCTCAATCCTCGTTTGATTGGTTGGGGTTGATGTGTTTATTGTATTGATATGAGGATTGTAATAGACCTTCAATGGACATTTGATATTCATAAATTGAACACAGGCGTCAGCTGATGAGACTATTCTCCCATCATCAGCTCATGCTATCTCTGCTACATGTGACAAAAGATGTTGCCAAATGGGAGTAGATGTTCCATCAGACAACACCTAAGTACAATCACTATGGACTGTTCATCGCATGGGCACACACACACAGACAGACCCAGACACACACACATATTTTCTGCCCACACACTCTTCCTCCTTCTGACATCATTTCCTTTGACAATTTACAGCATTTTTGGCAGCAAATCTGCAGCAAATGCGCAGCAAATACCCGAACCTTTCTATACCTGTTTTTGCTGCAGATTTGACTGACTCAATTGAAGTCAATGAGTCAGAAACGCTGCTGAAATGCAAACAGAATTGATATGCTGCAGAAATCAAAATGCAAATACGGACGGAAATTTATTGATCGTTTGCACAACGCTTCAGGATTGTCATTGAATTACCTTGCATAAGTAGTCCATTGCATTTTTGGACCATCTATGTGGGTAAAAAAAGCCTTGAAAACATCAAAAACACATCATGTGCACATAGCCCAAAGAAAATCTGCCATCAGGATTTTTTACCTCAAATCAATGGCATGTATGTTTAATGCTTTAAAGATGATTAAATCTTTACCTTTCTTGTAGAAATCTGTTTTGCTGTTTTAGAGAAAATCATAATTGAAAATGTATGCTAATGACCCGCAAGTGCAGTGGGGAGGACACTGTGTGTACCGCTCTCCTGCATCTCTGCCTTTCCCCCTGCTCCTCCTGCTTGCCTTTTGTCTCTGACTGGCAGGTCACTGTAAAGCCCCTGTCACACACAGCGAGATTGCTAGCGAGATCGATGGTGAGTCACAAGTTTTGTGACACAACAGCGATCTTACCAGCAATATCGCTGTGTGTGACATGTATCAGCGACCGGCCCCCCCACCGGGTATCGCTGATCGTGCTTGAAAGCGGGACTTTTTTTGATCGTTGGTCTCCCGCTGGCCAGCACGCATCGCTGCGTGAGGCAGGCGAGAGACCATCGATCAGCAAGCTGGAGCTGGTATCCAAGGTAAACTGCAGGTAACTAAGCGCGTGTGTCACTTAGTTACCTGCTGTGTACCTTAAATACCAGTGTGCTGGCGCTGGGAGCTGGTATCCAAGGTAAGGCTAGCTTCAGACTAGTGTTTTTGCCTGCAGCGCATGGTGCCACTAAGCCCCGCCCCCTGCCGTGCCCCCTCTGGTCATCTCCGTCTAGTGTCGCACATCGCTGCATGCGATCTGCACACTCTTTATCATAGGGTGTGCAGACCGTGAGCTTGCCGTGCGCTAGTAGGATTTTGCGTGCGCTGCGCCCTTTTGACGGTGCTCAGAGCGCACCAAAATGCAACATGGTGCGTTCGGCGCATGTCGGCGCAACATCAAAAGGGCGCAGCACACGCAAAATCCTACTAGCACATGGTCAGCACACTGTCTGCACACTCTATGCTAAAGATAGGGTGTGCAGATCGCATGCAGCGATGTGCGACACTAGGTGGAGATGACCGGAGGGGGCACAGCAGGGGGCGGGGCTTAGCGGTGCCGTGCACTGCAGGCAAATATGCTAGTCTGAAGCTAGCCTCAACAGCGGGTTTCTAAGCGCCACGCGGCGGTACACTCTCCTAAAAAAAATTGAAGATTTAAAATGTGGCCTCAAAAATGCTCAAGATTGTGGACAAATCAAAACAGTTACAAAGGCATTGTATATCCTGAGCATAAACCCCTTGCATAATTTTATATTTTTGTTAAGAATTAGAATTTATAATTAAGAATTTGCAGTAAAGCCATTTTCTGCCTCTACTTCCCAATAAGCACAATAGAATAGAATAACATAATAAATAGTTGAGTCTTTAGGGCCTGTCACACTAAGCGATATCGCTAGCAATATCGCTATAACGTCACTGGTTTTGTGACGCAGCAGCGATATTGCTAGCGATATCGCTATGTCTGATACTTACCTCCGACCGGCTCCCCCCGCTGGTTATCGCTGATCACGCAAGAACGGCCTGGGCCGTTTCTCGTCGTCAGCTTCCTGCTGGGCTTCCTGTGGCGCCGACGAGAGACGCGTGGACGCGGGCGGGAGGATGTCAAGATTGCCTCGTCTGACAGGTAGTAGCGACCCCCGACCGCTGCTATGTTGCTGGTGAGATCTGCCTGTGTGGCAGCTCACTAGCGACCACTTAGCGATGCACCAGCGATCCATATCGTTGTCGGGATCGCTGGTGCATCGCTTAGTGTGACAGTACCCTTTCTCCTAAGGCTGAATTCATAGGTAAGATGCTAATTAAAATAGGTATTTGTTTTTGATAAGAGAGGGTGTTTAAAGTGACCTACATATTCCCTTCACTTTTCAGCAGTAAGAGCTCAAAGCAATTAGGGATTAGTGACTCGCATTGATTGCCATGTAGAAGAAATAGATAATACACACATAGGGCTGTATCAAAATTTAACACTTTCAGTGTAATTATAAAATACAAAGGGAATTGAAAAAAAATAGATAATTTCTGGTTTGATGTTCAGTTAATCAAAATTAATATCAATTTATTTTGGGTGTATAAAGGTACAGTAGTTAATTAGCAAATTTTATCATGTACAATGGATAAAAAATGTGTTTGATAAACTGCCAATTTTGGAAATTTTCCCACTACAAAGAATGGAGACGTCTGTAATTTTTATAGGTAAAATCACATTGCATGATTTTTACTTAATTAATTTTGTCATTTTGTTGCATGAAATAAGTATTTGATTACCTACCAACCAGCAAGATTTCAGATTTTTTTAAGAAGCCCTCTTACTCTGCACTCATTACCTGCATTAAATACACCTGTTTAAACTTCTTACCTAACAAAAAAGTTCCAGCAACAAACATCCAAATCAGATTGTCGAATAGACGTTCGTTAAAACTTCATCTTTATTGCAATATCATTAAAACCACGCTGTTAAAATTGTAAATCCAGGTGATTACGCGTTTCGAACAAAAATGTTCTTAGGGTACCGTTACACCTAGCGATGCACCAGCGATCCCGACTAGTGATATGACGCGGTCAGGATCGCTGGTGCATCGCTAGGTGGTCGCTAGTGAGCTGCCACACAGGCAGATCTCACCAGCGACATCGCAGGGGTCGGGGGTCGCTACTTACCTGTCAGACGCGGCGATCCTGCGTCCTCCCGCTGGGCTCCACGCGCCGCTCGTCGACGCCACAGGAAGCCCAGCAGGAAGTGGCCGACGAGGAATGGTCCAGGAGCTTCTTGCGCGATCAGCGATAACCAGCGGGGGAGCCGGTCGGAGGTAAGTATCACATGCAGCGTTATCGCTAGCAATATCGCTGCAACGTCACAAAATCGGTCATAACCATGTCTGTGATCAGTACAGAAGCAGAGTTAACTAGAATAGGAGGAAGGTAAAGGAAATGAAGTGAGCAATTAATCATGCAAATAAGACAATTATACTAATGACACAAAGAGAAAAAAAACACACATGTTCATAATGTCATAAGTGTGCAAACATAAATTCAATAATAATACATAATATCCATTCTCTTATTCAATCCAGAAGGGACTCTGCAATTAAACTTAAATATAAATTGCGCTTCTTTGAAATGCAATGCTTTATCTCTATCACCACCTCGATCACTGGTAAGAACTTCTTCTAATGCATGAACATGAAAAAAAATCTAAACAACCTTTATGGCCAGACGGAAAATGATAAGAAGCTCCTGATAAACTTCTTGTCGTGACATTTGTAGCATCATATATATGTTCCGCAATTCTGGTCCTGAGAGGTCGCGTGGTGCATCCCACATATTGAAGATTGCACTGTGTGCACATGATAACATAAACCACACCTTGTAGGTTGTGCTGCAATTAATAAACGTACGATTCTTATGTGTATATGGAGCAGCTGTAGCTCTAATTTCATTTGCATTATCCATATAATTATCCCAGGCATGCTGAGAATAATGTTCGGACAGGCGAATATATTCGAGCTAAAAGATGCTGTACTAATGGAGAGGATTTTTTGAAGGAGTGTGCTGTTATTGACCGCAGATTTAAAAACCTTGGCTATTCAACTAATGTGCTAGAAAAGGCAAAGATTAAGGCTGATAGTAAAAGTAGGGCAGAATATTTACAGCAGAAAAAAACTGCACGAAAAAATCTGCCTAATTTAACCTTCACAACTACATATAGCGATAATTGTTACCAAGTAATTGATGTGATTAAAAAATACCTTCCTGTGTTACATGCTGATGACAGCTTGAAAAAGCTGCTGGTAAAAAGCGTAAATTTTGTATCCAGGAGAGGTACTACTATCGGCAACATGATATCTCCTTCTGATCACACAGCTAGAAAGAAGGGTAAAGCAAAACACAACTGGTTATCTTTGTCTGGTTCATACAAGTGTGGTAAACGACAGTGTGGCTTATGTCGATATATGGATAATTCAAATGAAATTAGAGCCACAGCTGCTCCATATACACAGAATGTCACCCCACACTATTACTGACCCACAGCCAAGCCAGTCATGCTGAAGGATGTTGCAGGCAGCAGATCTCTCTCCACGGTTCATCAGACTCTGTCATGTTTGTCACATAAGCTGAGTGTGAACCTACTGCCTGCAACATCCTTCAGCATGACCGGTTTGGCAGTGGATCAGTAATGGTGTGGGATGGAATTTCTTTGGAGGGCCACACAGCCCTACATGTGCTCGCCAGAGGTAGCCTGACTGCCATTAGGTACCGAGATGAGATCCTCAGACCGCTTGTGAGACCATATTCTGGTGCGGTTAGCCCTGGGTTCCTCCTAATGCAGCACAATGCCAGACCTCATGTGGCTGGAGTGTGTCAGCAGTTCCTGCAAGATGGAGGCATTGAAGCTATGGACTGGCCCACCCATTCCCCAGACCTGAATCCGATTGAGCATATCTGGAACAGCATGTCTCTCTCCATCCACCAACATCACGTTGCACACAGATTGTCCAGGAGTTGACCGATGCTTTAGTCCAGGTCTGGGAGGAGATCCCTCAGGAGCAAATCCGCAACCTCATCAGGAGCATGCCCAGGCATTGTAGGGAGGTCATTCAGGCACGTGGAGGCCACACACAATACTAAGGATCATTTTGACTTGTTTCCACTTTAATTTTGTCTTGTTTTGATTTTCATTTTGACTTGCTTCCACTTTCATTTTGAGGGTCTCTCCAAGTCCAGGCCTCCATTGGTTCAAAAATTTGATTTCCATTGATGATTTTTATGTGATTATGTTGACAGCACATTCAACTTTATATAGAACAAAGTATTCAATGAGAATATTTCATTCATATAGATCTAGGATGTGTTCTTTGAGTGTTCCCTTTATTTTTTTGAGCAGTTTATGTGGGATGCACCATGTGACCTCTCAGGACAAGAATTGCGGAACATATATATGATGCTACAAATGTCACAACAAGAAGTTTATCAGGAGCTTCTTATCATTTTCCGTCTGTCCATAAAGGTTGTTTAGATTTTTTTCATGTTCATGCATTAGTAGAAATTCTTACCAGTGAACGAGGCAGTGATAGAGAAAAAGCATTGCATTTCAAAGAAGCACAATTTATTTTTAAGTTTAATTACAGAGTCCCTTCTGGATTGAATAAGAGAATGGATATTATGTATTATTATTGAATTTATGTTTGCACACTTATGACATTATGAACATGTGTTTTTTTTCTCTTTGTGTCATTAGTATAATTGTCTTATTTGCATGATTAATTGCTCACTTCATTTCCTTTTCCTTCCTCCTTTTCTATTTAACTAAGCTTTTGTACTGATCACAGACATGGTTATGACTAAGAACATTTTTGTTTGAAATGCGTAATCCCCTGGATTTACAATTTTAACAGCATGATTTTAAAGATACTACAATAAAGTTGAAGTTTTAACGTCTACTCAAAAATCTGATTTGGATGTTTGTTGCTGGAACTTTTTTGTTTGATTATTACAGCTGCTTTTTCTGAGCACCATCCTGGAGTCCACACCCAAAGTCACAGGAATTCATTCAATGTTGAGCTGAATACCTTTTTTTCTCTCCTATATTAAACTTCTTACCTGTATAAAAGACACCGGTAACACACTCATTCAATCACACTCCAACTTATCAACCATGGCTAATATCAAAGAACTGTCTAAGGACACCAGAAACAAAACTGTAGACCTGCACAAGGATGGGATATAAGACAACATCTGTTGGTACAATTATTAGGAAATGGAAGAAACACAAGAAAACTGTCAATCTTCCTTGGTGCTAGGAGCACAGTCTAAAACATTACTGTTGGCAACACACAACACAGTCATGGATTAAAATTCTGCAGTGTATGGAAGGTCCCAATGCTCATGCTAGCACATGTCCAGGTCTGTTTAAAGTTCACCAATGACCATCTGGATGATCTTGAGGAGGCACGAGAGCAGGTCATGTGGTCAAGTGAGACCAATATAGAACTTTTTGGTATCAACTCCATTTGCTGTGTTTGGAGGAAGAAGAAGGATAAGTACAATATCAAGAATACCATCCCAACCATGAAGTATGCCACATGGGGTTTTTTTGCCTTCCTCTGGATCAACATGTTATGGCAGGTTAGGACAGGATATGGGTTGAACTAGATGGACTTAAAGTCTCCCTTCAACCTCAATAACTATGTTACTATGTATGGTGGGGGAAACATCATACTTTGGGGGTATTTTCTGCACCATATTGAAGAAAGGATGGATTGGGTCATGTATTATGAGATTTTGTCCAACAACCACCTTCCGTCAGTAAGAGCATTGAAGATAGGTCATGGCTGGGTCTTACAACGTGATAATGACTTGAAGCACATAGCCAGGATAACTAAGGAGTGGCTCTGTAAGAAGCATTTCAAGGTCCTGGAGTGGCATAGCCAGTTTCCAGACTGAACCAAATATAAAATCTTTTCAAAAACTGAAAGCTGTAGAAAAGATATGTATGCAGTGCTGTGCAGTGCTGTGATGTTCTTCAGGAAAGATGTATATCTTTGTACCATGTTAGCCAGTAGATAGAAAAATATTCAGAATTGATGTGCTTCAGTGTGTTCAAATAGGATCAAGAACTACAGGAAACTCCTGACCTTTGTAATTGCAAACAAAGGTTTGCATACCAAATATTAAGTTCTGTTTTTCTATTGTATCAAATACTTCATGCAATAAAATGCAAATTAATTATGTAAAAATCATATAATGTGATTTTCTGGATTTTGTCTCTCACAGATTGAAGTGTACCTATGATAAAAATTATAGGCCTCTTTACTCTTTGTAGGTGGTAAAACTTGGCAAAATTGGCAGTGTATCAAATACTTATTTTCTTCACTGTATGTCATGGTGTAAGGGTACACAACAGATAATTATGACATGAGTAGCATGCATTTCTTTTTTCTTATTGAGCTAAACAATTGTTTTAAATGTTGGTGCATTTTGGTTATTGTACTCATATCTCACAGATGAATGTTTGTAACAAATAGTAAAATCCGTTTTTTTTTCTGTCCACCCATGCTACTTAGTTTGTCACAGAAAGAAAACTACTGTTAAGACTAAGATTCATCATATCCTATGGTTTGAAAATATCCCTGACTAACTTTTTATCACACTGACTAAAAGATATAGAGAAAACATTCATATATACCGTATTATAATAGCACTTTTTTGTCCATAGCAGCAGCTCATTATTCAGAGCATGTGACAGTTGGTTTGAAAAGGCTGCGATCCCACATAATATCTCCACAGGAACATATGGGCATATCACTGTCGATATTGCTGCAGTAATATCCACTTTGGCCTTTAAAGAAGCACTCCAGGTAAGTTTTTTTATTAATTAAATGTGTGATTAAGCGTGTTATGTAGTGTGTTAATATACAGTATTTTTCAGACTACGAGTATAAGACAACAAATTTGGGAGCAAAATGAGGATGCGTCTTATAATCTGAATGTAGCTTACCAGTTGTGGGGGAGGTGGGAGTGGAGCAGGGCAACAGGAGGCAGGTTGCTGGCGGCAGGTGCAGAGCCCATGCTGCACACATTGATCTCCCTGTGGTGGGCTACAGGTAAATGGCATCAATGTTGGTGCATATGCAGACTTATATCTCAGTTCAATGATGATCCAAGATCTTAATATGCGCATATGCCACTTTTTAAGCCATTTTCCTGTAGCCCACAGCCAGGAGATCAGTGTGTACAATGGAGGCTCCGCTCCTGCCTCGCACCGTCAACAATTTCCTAAAACCCATCACCGAGAAAGCAATGTCTCCTACCTTGCACCAGCTGGACATCCCCTCCTTTCAGCCCAGGGCCAGCAGCATCCCCCCAGTCCTGTCAGCGCCAGCTTCCTCCAGTGGCTACCCTGCTCCAACCTCCTGTGACACTGCACCACCACGTCTCCTCCATGGAAAGCAAAATTCAGACTATAACAGGAACTCCCAGTTTTCACATAAAAAATTCATCCTCTAAACTTGGGGTACGTCTTATGGTCCGGTGCCTCTTATAGTCCAAGAAATACAGTTCTCACCTACTGCTGCTCTCTCTGGTGTCCAGTACTGCTTTTCTCTTCTTCTCAGTGACATATTGGCTCTGTAGACTCTCCGGGTCACACTGCTCTCTGCATGTGCCTTAAATGTCTTTTACAATGTATGCCACTGCAGCATCAGAACAAGGTTATATAAGCTTTCTTTGTAAAAGAGGCTATCAGCTCACCGAAGGAGCATAGAGAGAGGCAGCTAGTCTTAGTTATGCTGACATTACTAAGAAGAGGGAAAAAACAGTGCTGGACATCAGAGAGAGCAGCAGTATGTAAGTATATTAATACACTGACACTACATTACCAGCACATATATAAACATTTGTTGGATAAAAAGCGTAATGGGAGTGCTTCTCTGATGCTGCAGATATCATTTCAATGGAAGAATGGGAGAGCTTTTGCAAAGAAAAAGATGAAGCTCACATGTACTGTACATCTGCAGGAAAAATTATTGACATGCTGTGGATCTCAATGCTGAATCTCCTGTCAATTTATGATGTGGTATACTTTGCAGCATGTGCTTCACATTTTTCAAATCTCACGCACTGTTTTGGCACAGTAAAACTAAACAGATTAGGGAACTTAGCCTAAAGCAGAAAATCATTTGCATGTGGTGGTCCTGATCAATTTTAACTTGGATGGACAGGCATTTTCCTATCATCACATGGGCATTCATATAATGCAGAAAATGGTCAGTTCCAGAATATGGGACTCTCATTTTTGACATTCATGTGCCTTAAGATATGTGGCCTGAGGTTTTATCCAGTACATAACTTCTTTAAGTAATTATCAAACATTCATCATGATACTCCCCAATAAAAAGTATCTATTAAACATAAATTACAAGATCCAAATACTCCATGGAACTAAACACTATAGAATTTAATAATTTGTCAATCCTGCACTTGATGTGGTATCATTTTTGTTACTTTTTCAGATTTCTATGCATTTAAGGAAATTTGTTATTTGAATGGAGGTAGAGGTGAAACACTCAAGATTATTCCACATCTTTCCCGTGCAATCAGGGACCTTTTGACACTTTGCTAATGTTATTGTCATAATGATAGTTTTTCTACATTCACAATGAAAGGTCAAATCTAAAGTTGAGTATAGATCGGCTTTTTAGTTACCAGACAAATGATTCCCCTTATGTATATGGCCTATTTACATAAGGACACCAGTTTTATCCCGCAGTATTCAGGATTCTTTGAATGTCACACAGCTTGAATTCAGTTTCCACATTTCACTTTGAACAATCAAAAACAATTTAGAGAAATGAGTTCTATTTACTTCTACCATCGACATTGCTTCTTTTCATAAAGTCAGTCACAGTGGGGAATGCTGAGAACGCTTTCACTGAGCTTAGTTCAAAAGTGCAGCAGAATGTTCAGAAAGAGTGTTAAATATTGAAATCCACATTTACAGTTCTTGTCTGTGAAATCTTTGCAGACGTAGATTACAAACAAGACTTGATTAGCTCCTGGAGTTAGTAGAAATTGCCATACAAACAGATGCAGAACCATTATGTAGTTAAAAAAAGTAAACATGGCATTGATTAGACATGAAATTATATTAGCATGACTTCATCCAAATGTGGTTTAAATGGAACACATTGTAACAATATTTACACATCTATGGGTGTCTTATGTATACAAGCAAATTATTTTAAATTGTAGCAAGAAGTAAGCATGGGGCGGTTAAGTTCTGTGATACAAACTGTTTTTACACTGTTCATAAAAACGAAGCTTTAAGAGGTTTGATTTTTTTAGGCATCACAAATATTAATCTGTTCATGAATATCTTAGCAATATATAACCTAAAAGTAACATTAAAGGGTTAATCTCAGCATAACAAATTGTTAAAATTGCAAACTGCTAAAAAAAACCAAGCAACTTTACAATTTGTTATTAAAAATTCTCTTTGTTCTCAAAAATGGGGAGATTTCTAAGGGCTCCCATGCACATTAGACTAAAGTCGGTTGAATCTGCCAATATTGATGGGTTCGAACGACAGTCTAATGTATATGGAGGAGCCGGTCAACTGATGATGGGGAGAGATGTCGATTGTGGTTGTCCAATTTCAGACTTCTGATTTCATTGTTCTACCAGAGATACGACACTGTTCAATGTGTCAGCTTATTGTTTCTCACAGACAACACTGAAGTGCTCGGCTGAGCAAGTACAGTGCCTTACGAAACTATTCGGCCCCCTGGAACTTTTCAATCTTTTCCCACATATCATGCTTCAAACATAAAGCTACCAAATGTAAATTTTTGGTGAAGAATCAACAACAAGTGGGACACAATTGTGAAGTTGAACGAAATTTATTGGTTATTTTAAATTTTTGTGGAAATTTAAAAACTGAAAAGTGGGTCGTGCAATATTATTTGGCCCCTTTAACTTAATACTTTGTTGCACCACCTATTGCGATTACAGCTGCAAGTCGCTTGGGGTACGTCTCTATTAGTTTTGTACATCGAGAAACTGAAATTCTTGCCCATTCTTCCTTGGCAAACAAAAGCTCAGTGAGGTTTGATGGAGATCATTTGTGAACAGCAGTTTTCAGCTCTTTACAAAGATTCTCGATTGGATTCAGGTCTGGACTTTGACTTGGCCATTCTAACACCTTGATACGTTTATTTGTGAACCCTTCCATTGTAGATTTTGCTTTATGTTTGGGATCATTGTCTTGTTGGAAGACAAATCTCCATCCCAGTCTCAGGTTTTTTGCAGACTCCAACAGGTTTTCTTCAAGAATGGTACTGTATTTGGCTCCATCCATCTTCCCATCAATTTTAATCATCTCCCCTGTCCCTGCTGAAGAAAAGCAGGCCCAAACCATGATGCTGCCACCACCATGTTTGACAGGGGGATGGTGTGTTGAGGGTGATGAGCTGTGTTGCCTTTACGCCAAACATAATGTTTGGCATTGTTGCCAAAATGTTCAATTTTGGTTTCATCTGACCAGAGCACCTTCTTCCACATGTTTGGTTTGTCTCCCAGGTGGCATGACAACAAACAACACTTTTTATGGATATTTTTGAGAAATGGCTTTCTTCTTGCCACTCTTCCATAAAGGCCAGATTTGTGCTGTGTACGACTGATTGTTGTCCTATGGACAGACTGTCCCACCTCAGCTGTTGATCTCTGCAGTTCATCCAAAGTGATTATGGGCCTCTTGGCTGCATCTCTGATCAGTCTTCTCCTTGTTTGAGATGAAAGTTTTGATGGACGGCCGGTTCTTGGTAGATTTTTAGTGGTTTGATACTCCTTCCATTTCAATACGATCGCTTGCACAGTGCTCCTTGGGATGTTTAAAGTTTTTTAAATCATTTTGCATCCAAATCCGGCTTTAAACTTATCCAGAACAGTATCATGGACTTGCCTGTTGTGTTCCTTGGTCTTCATGATGCTCTCTGTGCTTCAAACAGAATCCTGAGACTATCACAGAGCAGGTGCATTTATACAGAGACTTGATTACACACAGGTGAATTATATTTATCATCATTAGTCATTTAGGACAACATTGGATCATTCAGAGATCCACAATGAACTTCTGGAGTGAGTTTGCTGCACTGAAAGTAAAAGGGCAGAATAATATTGCACGCCCCACTTTTTATTTTTTGCATTTCCACAAAAATTTAAAATAACCAATAAATTTCGTTCAAATTCACAATTGTGTTAAACTTGTTGTTGATTCTTCACCAAAAATTTACATTTGGTATCTTTATGTTTGAAGCATGATATGTGGGAAAAGGTTGAAAAGTTCCATGGGGCCGAATACTTTTGCAAGGCACTATACTTCTGTTTATGGGAGAGCTGCCTGAGATTGCTGTTGGCCAAATGATCAGCTGAAGCATGGTTCAACCAACAGCCATCTAATGTGTATGGCCTATCTAATTCTATTGGCTATTGCTAATCACCTAAGTTACTGTTACTGATAACCTGAAATGTTGGTCATTATCTTAATCAAAGAGAGCAATCACCCTGTCGCCTTCACTGAGAGGTATAGCAAAAGAGTTGAGCTAGCTCTGTAACTGGACTGTGCTAACCGCACATATGAATGAAACGGATGCCAAGCGACTAGTTACCCCAGTCCTCACGCTACTGAAACCCATGCCTGACTGGCACCCAAGGCATGTAGCTGATTAGAGACTCAGTCTGAGAGCCATGGGTACGAAACAATATATGTTAGGCATTGGGTTCCTGTCGCTGCACAGCAGGAATCCCGAGCTTTGCCTTCTGCGGTCTCCCATTCCTCTCTGGCCGCAGAGGAGGCTGCTCAGCAGAGTCGTTGATCCCGGCACTCTGTTCAGACTAGCACTGTGGGTTTGGTTGCTGCTGCCACCTCTGGTCCAGCTATAGCAACACATGCTGGTCAGCAGCAAGCTACTCCAGGGACTAAGTCCTCCTTTCCGACCACTGAGCATGCCTGTGGGATGATCTCTCATTGGAGATCAGAGGTCACATGCTCAGGTCCTACTCCTGCTCTGGTTGGATCATCTGGAAGGTTCCGGAAGGTCGCGGCTATAAAAGCCTTGCATGGCCACCCCGCCATGCGCTATGATAGAGATTAATTCTCATTGTTATAGTGGTGTGTGTGTGATGATGGATGTATGAGACAGGTGAATGACTCATAATGACTCCCCTCCCTCAGTTGTGTATGAGTAAGGGACTCAGAGTTAGAGTCAGCACCTAGTACTGGTACTGCCTAGCACCGCAGTGCAATCAGCTCCTTCATCCGTTAGCGCCAGTGGGTACCAGTCAGCACAAGCACCACAGTACCGCAGGTGTAGCAGCATCCATCTGTTTGGCGCCATGCACAGATAGAGTGCTTTCCAGTGCCAAGTTTAGGTTGGTTAGTGGCAACCACAAGTGCAGATGCAGTATGCGCTCAGAGCGGTAGTCTAATGTTTGCTGCGCACTGTGACGGCAACCAGTGCACCGAGTTCCAGGGGGAACTTTCCCTGGCTCTGCAGTAGCAGTTCTGGGCACTAGTGGATCTATAGCGGCACTGTTCTTGTGTCTCGGAAGCAGTGTCCTGTGACCTCATGCTAGTGATCCTCTAGCCGTAACCTGTGATGCTTAGCAGGCTCCGGCATCGGGTTCTGCGGACTCTGTGCAGTAACAGAGCCCGCTCCCTATTACACCGGGTCAGTGGTTCCCCTCCGGTGTCCATCGAGCAGTTTACTACATGCTGTCTGTTGTTGTATAGCAGCAGTATACCATCTCTGCACGGTGGACCCCGGGTTGCGAACGCATTTGCCTATATTTTATATTCAGTGCGATCCGCAACCCTAACAATATAAGTGTGCAACCTGTCTGCCAATGTGTACTGGTTCATGCAAAGGCAGACAAAGAAACGTTCGGACAGAGTGGTAGAGTATCCATCCACAATCAACATAAATAACACTTGCACGCCCGTGTGCGGCGCTGAGAACATTTTAAACACTAGGTTCGACCCCAAACACTCACACCCAGTCAGTCGAGGCATTGCCCGTGGGCCAATCCGGAGCTGTCACATCACCAGAGCAGCTAACATCCGACCACCAATGAGAGCCTCACATCACATGCTCAGTAAGGTGATCTCTGGACTTAGACTCCAGAGTGTAAGACTGCACCTGTATTTCCCTGGTTACCATAAACTTGGCTGGAGAGCCAGAAGTAACCAAACGTATACCACGAGCCTGAGCAAGATGCTTTGACTGGCGTCTGTGTTGAGCAGCAATCGCAGCGGTCGGACCTGAATGGGAGATCGCAGGACCTGATAATGTTTGAGATCTATTCCATGCACCTGGAAAATCACATAGGGCATGATTCACAAAGATGTCTGCTGTAAAACACCTTCATTTATCACAATATCAAGGTTACACAAAAATGTAGCTACATTTTGTGTTTTTACACCAGTCCCATTCAGTTTTACCAAAATGGACTGTGCATGGTTGGGATAGGCATGACTAAGCATGCCCGTGTAATTTATTACAATTTCACCAGTAATGTACTCTAGTAAGTTTATTTCTGTTGGAGGCTCATTCACCTACTTCATTAAGTGACTTGCAATTTCTAATGAATTGGGCATATTGTCCTCCAGCCAGCCGTTTCATAAGATTTCTGTGCACAATGACAGAGTTAATGAATCAGGCCCATAATATATGAGAAGGTGCATACCCATAAGAATATTGTTGGTGGATCCAGGTGAAAATCAAACGTCAGGCCGACCTTTAATCACAGGCTGCTGATGTGGTTTTGACAATTTTGAACAGAGGCTTTCTCTCATATCTCTCGCTATGTGTCACAATGACCATTTGGGCACATGTTCAATATTTGATCAGTATTTTACCTCAGTATGTGTAAGCCAAAACCAGGAGTAGGTCAAAAATGGAGACGCAATGACATGTTTCTATTATACTTTTCCTCTGTTTGTTCCACATACTGATGTAAAATACTGACCAAATACTAAATGTGTGAACGTGGCCCAAAGGTGAGTGTTTTATCTCTGCCTTCCTCCAATTTTAATAAAGTTGACACTATACAACATTGCTGAAAGCTTCATGTGACTGCATGAAATAAGAATTTGGTATTCTAGCATGCAATACTATGTTGTTTTTTTATAGAGAGATGTAGCCAGTGGAATGATTATGGAAGGTCTATAATATTCTTTTCTAAAACACTGATTTGTCAATTAAAATAAATATTAACATTATGCAGACACGGAACAAACTTGCAGCAGTTATAGGTTGATATCAACAGATCAAGCTATAAAATTCATAGATTCCGGCACAAAGTCCTCGGGAAGCTCTGCTAAAAGAAGTATACAGTTTTGTGAGATAATATTATTTCTTTAAAATACTGTTCATTGAAGTTTGCATTACAATGAAAATACTAATAATATGATGTGTATTTTACTTTACAATTCATTATAGAAACTTAAAAAAGTACTAAAATAATGAGAAGCGGTTTGAAGTTTTTTTGACATCTATTTTAAAGGTAACCTGTCGGTCTGTCATCTGTCAGTCAATGCCAAGGCGTACTTATTTTGCCGCCTTCAGCTCTGCGGGCAGCAACTGTTGCCGCAACGGCGGGCTTATATGACTGAAATCAGGTGACTTCCAGAAGAAATAAAATTCATTTTCTCCTGGCTGCTGCACTTTCAGTACAAGGACGGACAGCTATGTAATGCTATAAGCCTGCAGATTAACCCTATATTTGCAGGTTAATAGTGTTATTGGACATGACAGGTTCCTTTTAAGCTTTGGTTGAAATTGTATAGAGGATGGAGAATAGAGATAAAGATATGATCCATTATAGGGTTTTGTAGGATAAACTATGTGATACAATATACTGCAATAATGTGCATTAAAATATACATATTATTTCTGTGTTTTATGACTTCAGTACAGAGGAGAGATCCAATTAGGACTCATTTGTAATGTATATTATACAGAATCTCCATTATTTACAATAATAACCAGTTTAGGTTGAAAAACAAATCACAACATTTTGTATGGAATAAATAGTTTGGGACAAGAGTATTGCAGGTAGACAAGTCTAAGGCCGGGGTCACACTGGCAAGGAATACGGCCGAGTGAGAGGTGCTAAAAGCACGCATTAGACACGGACCAATGATTCTCTATGGGGTCACTCGCACCAGCCGTATATTTCTCATCCGTATTCTACGGTCCATGCCAATCGCAGCATGCTGCGATTGTCAGCGTACTACTACCGTAGTACGCCAATGCAAGTCTATGGGTGCGCAAAAAATACGCATTACACACGGACCACACATGTGACTTGCGAGAAATACGCACCAGGTGTCTTTTAGCAAAGCCGGCAATTCAGTGCGCGATACAGTAAACTCACACTGACAGGTTTAATAAAGAAACGAAAGAATAGATATAGACACATAGAATACATATATGTATATATATATATATATATATATATATATATACATTCTATGTGTCGATATCTATTCTTTGGTTTGTGTTATAAAACCTGTCATAGGGCTCCATTATATGTCCATTTTGCAAGCCTGCGAGAAAATCTCACCATACGGATGCCATACGGATTACATACGGGTGCTTACATGCGCAAAATACGCAACCGCACCTTGATTACGGATGACATACGGAGCACTGTTTAGGGGACATTCATCCTTATTACGCATGTAAAATACTGACCGTATTTTGCGTCGGTTAGTGTGACCCCAGCCTTAGGAAGCTAGATTGAAGGCTGATTTTCACTGTCTGAAAATGATTCAGAGTCTAACAATAATGATCTATTAATCACGATAATTATGTCACGTGAATGGGTTGAGCAACATATCGATGCATCCAAAAATGCTTGTTTATTATGTATGAAATAATTAAGCAGGTGAAAATAATCTCGCTCATCTATCAAAATTTGTGTAATGTAAATGGAGATTGTTCACTTGCTCAAAAATGGGCAAAAAGGAATAGTAATTAAAATTGTGAATAAATATTGTTTTTAACGATTGGCAAATCTTGTTCCCAGGCAAATGAAGGCATTAACAATGACTTTGTGTTCATGCCATATTATTCACCATTATTATTGGAAATGCTACTGTTCATATAAAACCGTAAAATTGATTATCGAACATTTTATCACTTATGGAATCTGATTGTTGTAGAATCCTACACCTCAGATCATCTGTCTGTGTGAATAGTCCATAGTTCTCAAAGTTATGATGTGAAGATTGCTATTCAACCATTTATTTAAGATTCTAGTCCA
Organism: Dendrobates tinctorius; assembly: GCF_039654945.1. Classification (NCBI taxonomy): domain Eukaryota; kingdom Metazoa; phylum Chordata; class Amphibia; order Anura; family Dendrobatidae; genus Dendrobates; species Dendrobates tinctorius. Next base: position 27,770,662 of record NW_027361708.1, read on the forward strand.
GTATAAGCACCTGTCGGATATCAGTTATGTGAGTTACAATCGCATCGTATAAATGATTATCTGCACACGTAAAAGATCCATGAAAAAAAATCACATAATCTGAAATTGTGAAATACATAAATTTGTTCCAATGCTAAAGTATATACTTTAATCTGATTATTTCCCTTAACAAATAAAAATATGTGTCACGCTGCTGCTATGCAGGTAGATGCAAGCTCAGATGGCAATAGAGTGGAGAGAGGACTGCACACAGCAAGAGGAGAAATGCAGCGCAGCAGTGAGGCAACCACCAGGTGGCAGCGGAATCATCAAACAGGCTGGGTTGATATTAGTCTGTAGCGCAATACCAAAGGAATAAACGTAAATAAGCAAAATGGGTCAGGAGCAGACATGCCAAAGACAAGAGACAAGCAGCAGGTCAGATTCCAAGCCAAGTCAAATACCAAGGAGTCAAAACATGAAAGGGGAACACAGAGTCGGGACGGGAAGAGGGGAAAAAACAGACACGGGTACAGTCAGCAAAAGCAGCAAGGCAAATCAGGGCAAGCAGAGCCAGCTACACATGCCGCAGGCAAAACCTATACCTGACACTGCCTGCAGGATGCAGTGGGGAGAAATAGCTGGCCAGAAGCCAGAACAAGGCAGTGAAAAGTTAACCTTTGACATGATCAGACCAGGAAAGAGAGACAGGATACAAAACGCAACCTGGGTCATGACAGTATGGAAATTTTCAATTTCCTAATCTCATGCACATAGAATATTAGCAGCTAATATGGTGTAGTTAATGATAATTATGTAATGCTTAGAAATGAATTAGATACAGAGGAAACATTAAGTTTAGGAGCAAAGATATGTTTTGTCATCATACTGTATGTGTAAAACTTGTTTATTTCTTTTTTTCAAGTTTATATACTTATCTACACTTCATGTATGTACTGGACCATTTGTAGGAATACTCTGTTTTCTTTATATATGTATGTTTTTCATTTTTTATCTTTACATTAATAAAATATGTTACACTTTATGAGATCCCCTTGCACTCTTGCTCCTTGTGTTGGTTGTGCTATTTATCCTAGAGTGTGTCTCTGGAAAGTTTTTCTTTATCATTTTTTTGTAAATGAACTTTTTTATATATAGATGATACATTGACCATTTTTGTTTTACATGTTATATAAACAATAACATTACACATTTTTTATATTTGTTTTTGCGTGGTTATTCTGTTTTAACGCTGAGTTCACACGTAGCTTTTTTTCGCGTTTCTGCAGCTGTTTAAACACGCAATTTTGCTGCAAAAACGGGAAAAATTAGCATCCCATGCATTCCTATGGGATTCCGCAATGCTGTGCTAATGCTGTGTTTTTTTCCGCGGCGGAATCACTTCGCGGTAAAAAAACGCAGCATGCTCATTAATTTAGCGGAATTGCGGCAATCTCGCACCCATAGGAATGCATTGTTCTGCTTACTTTCCACATGTGGCTGTGCACACCATGCGAAAAGTAAGCAGAACATTTGCGGATGGTACCCACGGTCCGGAGGAGAGGAGACCGTCCTCCGGGCTGTGGGTACCATATCCCTGTAAAAAATAGAATTAAAATAAAAAATATTGTTATTCTTACCTTCCGGCATCCCACGCAGCCTTCCTGCCATTCTCCACACTCCCAGTGCACAGCGTCATCGTGAATGACCGTGAGATGTCACGATCCCGCGAGAATGGACGCCATCGCGATCATTCTCGCAAAAGATTACTTTTAATATTTATTTTTTATTATTTTTTACATCTTATCTTTTACTACTGATGCTGCATAGGCAGCATCAGTAGTAAAAAGTTGGTCACACTCGTCAAACACTATGTTTGACGAGTGTGACCAACCTGTCAATCAGTTCTCCAAGCGATGCTACAGATCGCTTGGAAAGCGCTAGCATTCTGCAAGCTAATTACACTTGCAAAACGCTAATTTTTCTGTGGGAAAATTGCGGGAATTTAAAATGCTATTTTCCCACGGAATGGAATCCGGAATTCTTGTGGTAATTTCCGCGATAGTTCCGCTACGCGTGAACGTAGCCTCATAGTTTCCATATTTGAAACATCCACTAGCTATTTATATGAGTAATTTATTATTATTTGTAAGTTTATATTCAAGTAAAGAAGTGTAAGACAATAATTGACATTTGTTATTTATCTTAAGAAAAAAGCATATTCAGAGTGCAGAAGCAGAACATTAATTAGAAAAAGAAAATTATTTACGGTGGGTATCAAATACACAAGAGCAAAGGTTGTTCATGAACATGTTTATAATGAACTGGGTGTTTTAAAATCATGGGCAAATTAACAAACTATAGAGACTTGATAAAACAATAGGAGGACTAATTGGAAAATTGTTATGGAGATCACATAGTCTCATTAGATGCAAACTAATTTGTTTGGCACAAAGTAACTTTCTTATCTTTCTTTTTTGATGAAATTTTTTTAAAAAACCTTCAATACATTTTCTTCTTTTTAGATGCTAAACAAGATAGCAGAACAAAAGATGTTTATAAAAGCTAAGGAGCATTTTTCAGTATAAAATTATATAATTAGCATGAATATTAACTAAACTTTAAAGTGGAGTGATTATTTTGATTTGGTGTGTAATGTAATGCTACCCTACCAGCTCAATAAACTCTTGAATTAATCATTTTCTGTTCAAAGGTGTACTTATACATCTCTAAACTGACTAATTGTTGGCACATGTAGTTTTTAATTCTGCCAAATGATTTCAGGCATATAAGACATTATATTTAGTACTAATTTTTATAGACATTGTCAGAGGATGGTGCTCATAGGATTCTCTGAGGGGCGTGTCTTTAGGCTCCTCTGCATTAATAGGCAATGAGCAACCCCCCTTAATAAAGACAATAAAAATTTGCAGACTAAAAATACTCATATCTCTGGAACTGTTCTATGGATTATAAAATAATAATAGTAATAATAATAGAATACTCAGAGAAATGACATGAATAAAGTATGAGCAAAAGCTAGCCACATTTGACCTCGTGATGGATTTTCTTCATCTTGTGAATGATCATATTGCATGGAGCTACAGTAACCTTACCTGGCAATATGATTCTCCAGGTCAGTACAGTTACGCAGATAGCAAATATGTTTTTGTTTTTTTTAATTAAGTAGTGAAAAAATTCTGAAATTTGTAAAAAAAAAAAACAAGTTTGCTTTTTTCATTATTTTCTGAGACCAGTAACGTTTTCATTTTTTGGGATATGGGACTGTGTTTTAGGGACTATTTTTTGCACCCTGAGCAAATATTTTTATGGATACCATTTTGAGGACAATGCCATGTTTTGATCACCTCTTATTTCATTTTATTGCAATGTTGTGGTGGTCAAAAAAACATAGCTTTTTGTGTTTCAATGTTTTTTGTTACGCCATTGGCTGATTGGATTAGTTTTTTCATCGGAATTTTACAAATTTTGCGATAATAAACATGTGTATTTTTATGTTTTTTATTGTTTTATTTTTAGAGGGGAAAAAGGGAGTGATTTTAACTTTTGTATTATTTTTTAATTTTTTATATTTTAAAGCTTTCTTTTGTAACTTTTTACTGTGTCTGTTAGTCTCCATAAGGGACTTGAAGCTGCAATCATCCGATCGCTTACATCAGCATAGCTATGTACAGTGAAGAAAATAAATATTTGATACATTGCCGATTTTCACGTTTTCCCTCCTACAGTAAATGAGGAGGTCTGTAATTTTTATCGTAGATACACTTGAACTTTGAGACATAATCTAAAAATGAAAAACAGAAAATCACATTGTATCATTTTTAAATAAATAAACTGCATTTTATTACATAAAATAAGTATTTGATCACCTACCAACCAGCAACAGACCTGTTAGTTTTTCTTTAAGAAGCCTTCCTACACAGCAATCATGAACTGTATTGATTGCACCTGTTTGAACTCGCTATCTGTATATAAGACACTTGTCCACACACTCAATCACACTCTAACCTCTCCCCCATGGAAAAAAATAAAGAGCTGTCTAAGGACACCAAGGACAAAATTGGTGATCTGCACAAGGCTGGGATGAGCTATATGAAAATAGGTAATTAGTATGATGAGAACCCAACAATTGTTGAAGCAATTATTAAAAAATGTAAGAAACACAAGATTACTGTCAATCTTCCTCGGTCTGGCGCTCCATGTAGGATCTCATGTGGTAAGGATGATTCTGAGGAAAATCAGAAATCAGCCCAGAACGACAGGTGAGGACCTGATCAATGGCATGAAAAGAGCTGAAACCACAGTCTCAGGCACTACCATTAGTAACATACTACGCCACGCCATCATGGATTAAAATCCTGCAGGATACACAAGGTCATCCTGCTCATGCCAACACATGTCCATGCACATTTGAAGTTCACTACTGACCATCTGGATGATCCATAGGAGGAGGAGGCATGGGAGAAGGTTGTGTGGTCAGATGAGACCAAAATAGAACTACACTTGCTGTTTTTGGAGGAAGAAGAAGGTTGAGTACAACCCAAGAACACCATCCCAACCATGAGGCATGGTGGGGGAAACAGCATACTTTTTGGGTGCATTTCTGCATAGGCGACAGGGTGACTGCACCGTATTGAAGGGAGGGTAGATAGGGTCATATATCATGAGATTTTGTCTAACAACTTCCTTCCTTCAGTAAGGGCAGTGATGATGGGTCATGGCTGGGACCTCCAGCATGACAAGGACCAGAATCACACAGCCATGGCAACTAAGAAGTGGCTCCGTAAGAAGGGGGCAGGTCATTATGAATACTTAATCAGAGCACCGCATGAAGACCCCCCACAGACGTGTACCCGAAGTACGAGCATATAATTAACTCGAAACTAAAAATAAAGATTACACAACAACCACAATACAGATTTAATCAACCAAGGTATCATTTTAATCAATATGACGGCACTGACCTGACAGTGTATGTTGGTTACTCTGCACAATTCTGCTGACAGGTTCTCTTTAAAGAGCTTGAAGGTATTTGATACAGTGCAAGGAAACCTCAACCTGTTGCATACATCTTTTTAGAGCAATTGGTGTGCTTGGAATTTGAATCAATTTTTTAAATTCAGCAAAGCTGATGAATTTGCATAGATTTGTTCATCTCCATTATTTACATTACTTTATGATTCAATCCTTTTAAAATAGAAGAAAAAAATATTTTGTAAGTAGTTTCCGTGTATGCCACACTCATCAAACAATTGCTATGTCTTTCAGATGTTCTTTGGATGAATCATCTCATTATACATTTAAATATGACCTTTACAGGGTAGTTTTTTAATACAACAATTATAGGACACGTAACATCATAAAAGGTACAAATACAGCATTACATGATTGTATAATAACCTCAAGAGTCTCAAGTCCTAAATTATTTATAGTTTTTCCTATGCTGTCTGTATTAGAGGTTGAAAAATACATTCACGCTACAAGTCCATGAAAATATTAATCCTTCATAATTAGTTTAACTTTGATTTGATATCAATACATGCATGGTGACATATATTGATGTGAAGTCTCTTTTCTATTAATGATATTTCTAATATGATTCATCCTTTTTGTCATAGCATGTACTTTGAGCACTTTTACACATGACAGGTAATCCTACATTATAAATGCAGGAGTTATAGTAGAAATGACAGGGTCAAGAGTGAAGATGACCAATTAATATCACAGAATACTTCAAAAGACTTTGACATTTCTTGAAGGGTATGTAACTTTTTCAGCAATTAGAAGACTGAACCTAGTAAGAGCACAATAAAAAGCCAGGTGGCACCAATGCTCATAGTAATGGTTTTTTTAAGTTAAGATCTACTAAATGTTAATAGGTGATACTGAAATTTTATCATTATAGGGAGAGAAAGTTTAACTGCAAATACAGTACAATTGTATTTTTAATAGCCGATCCATATAGTATAAATAATGGAGTTATGTCAAAGATGTTAAGGGCTCAGTGGGTTTGGTGGGTTCTTTAAGCTGTAGGTCTGGGTGGGCAGACTGGAGTCGATAATGCAGTGGGTCTTGACAGATGGCCTATGAATTAGGAGGACAAGGAGAGCAGGGTATATAGGATAGTAGACAAACAAGCAAAGTGGGTAGGACTAGATAAAGCTGAACATGTTGTACAGATATGCAATTGAACAGTAACTGTATAGGAAAGAGATATCTTCCAGCAAGGAAGCAGTTAATCATAGGAATGCAGACATGTTTATTTAATCTGATATTTTCCAACAAAGATGCAGTTAATCATAGGAAAAACAAAGGAGAACATGCACGCTGGAATTTTCTTGAAGGATATTGATGCATGCAAACTAAGACTTGAAACATTGAAATGGTTAGCCATGGGATAGCAATGAATCTTGGGGAAACTTGAGACTTGCTTGAAGAGATGTGTCACCTTGATTGCAGAGACCAGAAGTAAACAGCCCAGAGAACTGTTGCAAGAAGTTTGAAACTTTCTTGCTGAGTGATAAATGTGATCAACGCCTAATAAGTTGGCCAGATCTTGGAAATAATGCTCATTGTAACACTGAAGTCAGGAGTAGCAGTAGAAATTATACACACAAGAAATGATACACTCCTTGCTGGAGATTAGCCAAATTAAGTAGAAATGAAATAATCTTCTGACAAACTTGAAGAAACTGAGGACAATGCATCTGGTCACTGCCTAAGCTGCCTCAAATGGTCTAGGGTAATAATGTCAGTGGTGTTTGCTTGGTTACCAGAGAAGTCCAGCATGGATGGCTGCAAAGATAGATGGCCATAGGAGAAGAGAACGTGACCCAATGCTGTAGCTAGAATTTGAGAGTAAGACAATACCTTAATGTCTCTTGTTTTAATTTCTGCATTTGTGTTTATATTCTTATTTTTACAGAATATGTGAAAATAATTGGAAGATAATTGGATTTAAAAACAAAGTCTAAAAAAGCATAAATGTTTCTTCCTAGAGATGGTTGAATCTTTTGAAATTTGAATTTGCCAGACTTGATAATTTTTTTCCCAAAAATCTGATTTCTCCTTCCTAATATCCTTGCCATAGTCAAAGGAGGACAGTTGTGGATTACTTTTGGTGGTGCTATTGCAGAGATGGCTGTGCTTCTGCAAGTGGCTGCCACAATGTTAGCTGCGCTATGTTTTTTTTTACACTACCAAACCCATTGCCACTTTTTCTTTTACTGTATGTTCTGCAACACTAAAAATAAAAATAGTTTTTGGCTGTTTTTAATCCAATTATTTAACATGTTCAAAAAGCAAAATGGGGCAGAAAGTCGCAGTATTTGTATTTCAGGTACATTTGTCAAATTAGGCTGGTAAAACAGGTGTTCAAAAACAGACATGCACAGCTAAATGTCTCCATTGTTTACATCGTTCCTATTTTTTTTTAACAAATTTCAACGTTTCCACACAGGAAAGATGTATATCTTTGTACCGTGTTAGCCAGTAGATAGAAAAATATTCAGGATTGAGAGTCCTCAGTAGTTGATACCTTTTAATGGCTAACTGAAAAGATGGTAATACATTGCAAGCTTTCGAGACTACTCAGGTCTCTTCATCAGGCTAGACTAATACAAAATCTGAACGTTTCCACAGATTTTCTTCTTTAGGGAGGAAGATGACTAGAATTTTAATGCCACCTATTGGATGTATCAGGTAGCAATCCATTGTCGACCATTTAATGAGCCTTGTTACATGACTGAGGAAAAAAGCCTTAAGTCATGTGGCAAGGCTTGTTAAAAGGTCGACATTGACGTTTAGGATTGCTACTTCCTAAAGGTGGCAATAGAGTTCTAGTCCTCTTCCTCTCTGAAGAGACAATTTGCATATTACCCAGAGAAGCATTGCTGCTTAAAAGTCTCCTCATCTCGGCATGCTTAACATGTCAGTCTCTGCAAGGAGAAACGTTACTCCTTGGAACCTTTTCACCAAAATGATAAAATATAAATTTCTAGGTAGGCACATGTCCAAAAAGCCAGCACTTGAAGGAAAGCACTGTATTGATGTGACATATACAGATGTAAAATTTGACTGTTAAAACAGGTATATTAAAAAAAAACATTTTGCAACATGCATGCACACTTTGTGAGTTAAGTTTGGAAGAAATGTGAGGGTATATTTTATACCACACACAGGGGATACTGGTGTAGGCGCAGAAAACAAGCTTCTAATAAGGAGGATATAACAGTATTACCTGACAGCACGGGTAGATCAGTGGTGAAAGCTACTAACCAATGAATCCAAGGTCTACAGGGAATCACGTAGGTGGGGTCTTAGAATGCGCACAAATATTGTAGGCAACTACATACTCCCGAATATTCTGGTATGGTACAAACCACCAAAAACGATGAGTAAGAAGCCCTGGGTGGTTTTATTACCAGGATGTCTAGCCAAGACTGAATCATGATGCCCACTTAAAAGTTTAAGGTGGAGATTACCTGGAATAAACTGTTTACCTGAAGGACAGACAGCAGCAGCAGTGTTCTCCTAAGCTACAATGACCTCCCTCTCCAGATCAGAACATAAAGTTGCAATATCTACCCCTTTCTGTAACATAGGAACCAGTTCACAATTATCTCCTACCCCAGGAAAACAATGACAAAAAGCATCCGTCTTAGGCCTCTTTCACACATCAGGTTTTCGCCTTCAGGCGCGATCCGGCGCTTTTGACAGAAACCGGATCCGGCGAAATGCAATGCCGGATCCGGTTTCCCCCCCATTGACTTGCATTTGCGCCGGATCGCGCCGGATGGCCATGCGTTTCATCCGGTTTTCGCCAGATCCGGCAATGTGTCGCAATGTGTCGCGATCCGGCGTCTGGAAAAAACGTCTACTGTAACGTTTTTTGTCTCCGGCGAAAAAGCCGTACCCGCCGGATCCGGCGCGTCCGGCTTTTTCACACAATGAAAGCCTATGAGCGCCGCAATGCGCCGGATCCGGCGAAAGCCGGATCCGGTGGCCGGATCCGGTTTTTTTGGTCTGAGCATGCTCAGTAGCTCTGCCCACAGGAGATATATAAAAGCAAGACAATGGGACCCTCAGCCACACCCAACATGCCACCCAAGCCAAGAACCAGGAGCAGGAGAAGGCAGCAGACATCTGCAGCAGCAGCACCATCAGCACCACCCCAAATGGAGCAGCATGCTGAACGGGAGGGGAGTCCAGAAGCAGATGAGAGATGGTAATTATCAAATCCCCCATTCCTCCAAACTAGGGCCATGGAATATCAAGATATTCATTGGCCCTTTGTTTCTCTTTATTCAACAGCCGCCAAAGAGATGCAGCAGCAGCAGCAGCAGCAGCAGAAATGGCATCACTGGCAGCAGCAATACCCACAGCCATGGAGTCTGGCCATCAACAGGACAGCACATCTTCTTCTGGGAGCCCTCCCTCGCATCGTCAGCGTTTGACGGTAAGTTTTTATTTCCAAAATCCATCATCTCTGTAATATATGTCTATTCATTGCCTTTTATTTCAAAACAGGAATCACAAGATGAAGAGGAGCTCCCAGAAGAAGGAGGAAGGGGTGGACAGACGCTTGGAGTGGGCTCACAATTCGTAAGTTTTTTGCATCAAACGCAGAAACACAACATCACACTACACACAACACATAGAAAACAATGTTCTGCAGACCACACACAGCAAACAAATGCCTACATCCAAACTCATAACATTTTTTGTTTTCTTCTCTAGTCTTCCCAATCTGGTGCTCGGCCAAGAGGTCCTCGCAGTGCCTCCCAGGGTCGTCGGCGACAGCAACGCGGCGGTCACCAGCGTGTAAGTATAAATATTTTTGCTTTGTTTTTTTGCACTTTTTATTTCATTTCTTTTGTGGAGGCTAATTATGTTATTTTTGTCTTTTTCTTTAACAGCCTTCACAGCGTGCTCCCGACTCTGACGGTGAGGATGGAGGGATTGATGTGGACCGCCTCATCGATCTCGTCAGAGAAAGGGAGCCGCTCTGGAATATGGCTGACCGCCACCACGCTGACCTGATCATTACCCGACGACTCTGGGAGGAAATCTGTTCTCTCCTTGTGGGCCGCTGGGAGGACCTCGAAGCTCGGGACCAGATTAAAGAGCGTAAGTATATACAGTAACGGTTGCTTGATGTAAACCAGTGTTTCCCGAACTCCAGTCCTCGTGGTCCCCACGGATCATGTGTTCAGGATTTCTATTTACTATTGAAATCCTGAAAACATGACCCCTGGGGACCATGAGGACTGGAGTTTGTGAAACACTGATGTTGTATACTAACCACTCCTTTCTCGTTTCAGGGAACAGAATTGTGAATCGGTGGCGGTCTGTGAGGGATCGTTTCAAGAAGGAGTTCAATAAAGAGATGCGGGCCCCGAGTGGATCTGGAGGACGCAGGAGCAAGTACAAGTACGCACAAGCCCTGTCGTTCCTCCGGGAAACAATGCTCACCAGAAGGTAAATATTACACACCACATGTGAAAAAAATGTTAGATGTAACTTTTTTTTTTCAGCCAGGGCCATACCATGTCAGTATTTTAATTGTTTTTTTTTCTCTTTATTCCACAGCACGGTGAGCAGCACTCGGGAGCCTGCACGATTGGACCCTTCTGAGGCGATCCCTGAGGAGACCGGCACCGAGGGACACTTCGACCTCCCCGGTACATCTGCACCTTCCCTGCCTTCCCACACATTCGACCCATCTGTCCCATCCACCAGCACAGGAGCATCGTGGCCGCCTACATTACATGAAGCTGCTGGTGAGGAGATCGCTTTCCCTTTACCCCACCCTTCTGCCCCTGCCACCTCTAGTACCTGCGGGTACTGGGCGGCAGCGGCAGAGGGGTCAGGAAAAGAGTTATGCGCAAGAGTTATTGCATCTGAATGCATCTTTCCAGAACTGTCTAAAAGTCTTGTCAGAGCAAATCTCCGCAGGCTTTCAGCAGATCAACTCCAGCATTCTGGAGGTGAAGACACTTCTGCAAACCATGCATTCAGAAGCAAGATCTTCGCCCAACCACACCTTTTTCAGGTCTGTTGTGGAGCGCATGGCAACACTATCTCCTACCCAGCAGATGCATGTAATACATTCGTGCCACGGTGCTCTACAGCAGGTTACCTCCCAACCTCCACCTCCCACCACTGTAGTTCCTCCACCTGCACCCCCTCCAGCCACTTTCCATCCTCCCCCTCCTATTACATCTGCACCCCCTCCAGCCACTTTTCATCCTCCCCCTCCTACTACATACCAGCAACCTGCCCAGTACCAGCAACCTCCCCAGTACCAGCAACCTCCCCAGTACCAGTCATCTCCCCACTTCCAGCAACCTGCCCCGTACCAAACTCCTTCCCCGTACCAAACTCCTTCCCCGTACCAAACTCCTTCCCCATACAACTTTCCATCAACATCATCTGCTCCTACAGTCCCTGCCCAACCCTCCACTCCACCACCCACCACCTCTTCTGCTTCCCACATGTCCACCCATTCTGTAGCTTTTTCCACACCTTCACCTCTAACTGTTCCTTCCCCACCAAGATCCCAGTCCTCTCTCCACACACCCAGTGTCGAAGTGTCCCGCAGCCCCTCCAGCAGTATTTCCACCCCACAGTACACAGAATTGTAATGTGTGTTTTTTGTAATAAAAATGCCCATTGGGTTTAAAACCTTTCTAAAAAAGTTTTTTTGCACTTTAAAAACATTTTACAAAAAAAAAAAAAATTTAAATAAAAGTTAAATTATCGTTTCACAATGGTTGTCTGTCATTTCTTTCTGCGGCGAACTATGTTTTAAAAAAAGGTTAAATACAGGGTATTTCAAAGGTAAAAAGGTATTCAAAACCAGGTATAACTGTGGGTAAATTTTAGCTTTTTGCCACAGTTGTGTTCCTGGTTGTGTTTGAAGCAAAGTATTTCACTTAAAAAGTTGTGTTTATTGTTGGTGATTTCCTACCAATGTACACAACTTTTGTTAAAAGGTGAAATACTTTGCATAAAACACAACCAGGTACACACCTGTGGCCTAAAGGTAAAAATAGTAAGACCATGACAAGATAGCCAACTTTGGTTGGCAAAGGTATATACTGTTGGTCCAGAAGGTACACAAGTTTAGGGCAAAAATCTCTCACACTCTGTCATCCCAGTGTACTCTGCCTTGAGGTGACATAAAGTATAGTGGAAAATTGTCCCTGAAACCGTCACAGAACTTCTAGTGGTAATATTTCCAATGACAACATCCATCTTCGCCAGTAACTTGCTCTTCTCTCCAACCTGCACTTTCTTCTCTACAACCTGTCAAAGAAGGGCTGTAGGAACATGCTATATCTAGTTTTCCAGTAGCCAATCCCGTTCGGAAGGCCACAAGGGTCAATTTTAAAAACCGGATCCGGCGTAATCCGTCGAAAAACGGGTAGAAAAACGGATGAACCGGATGAGACGGATCCGGTTTTGTCTGTCAAGAACAAGACGGATCCGGCAGAAAACCGGATCCGGCACTTCAGGTTTTACAAAACATTTGCCGGATCCGGCATTCCGGCACGACGCCGGATCGCGCCTGACGCCGAAAACCTGATGTGTGAAAGTAGCCTTAATGTTCTTATATCCCGGCCTATACTTCACAAAAAACTTGAATTTGGTGAAGAACAATGACCATCTTGCATGCCTAGGTATCAAGCGCAGATTACAAATATAAAAGATTTTTATCTTTCAATATATTTTTATTAAACAATTAAAACAGTTTTCGTAGCATCTGAGAATATTATATGATAAACTTTTGGAAGAGACAAATAAAGAAGTGACCAATCCCCTTCTTCTTCGCAAATATTATGTTAGCATTTATATGATAAACCAACTATATTCATGCCTTAATATACAACTTGCTCATGTTTCGTCGATGAAAAGGGGAGAAGAGATTAGAATCATTGACAAACATAATAAACGAAAGTAGAAAGAAGAGAGGGAAAGCAGGAAACAAAAAAAAGAAAAAAAGAGGAAATAGTATATCAGAGGCTCAACACCCCCCACAGTTCTTGCTAAAGATTTTGAGAATGTGTATCTTGTGTTAACCATATCTGGAAGTATTGTGACTCTTCAAATTGAATCCATGGATGCCACATTGCAAGCCATCCAGTACTTAACCTGTCGTTGAACGCCCTAATCTTCTCCATTTGCTGCAGAACATTCATCACCTCCACCCAATCTATCCATTTTGGCGAGATCGGGGATCTCCAGAGCCTAGGTATAATTTGACGCATCGCTATCATAAAATATGGGAATGAATCTTTCTTGATTTTGGACATGAAACTCGGGAAAATGGACAGTAAAGCTATCTCCGGAGATGCCTTGATCTGGGTTTTAGTAATATGGCTATATAACAAAAATATTTTGTTCCATAGAGATCTGATCCCCTGGTAGCTCCACCATATATGTAGCATCGACCCAGTTGCATTGCTGCATCTCCAACACAAATCTGAGACTGTCGGATAGATCCTATGTAGTTTAACGGGCGTTGTATACCATTGTGTCAATATTTTATAGATCAGTTCCTGGACTCTCAAAAAAATGCCCACAGGACCAGGGAAGAAATATCAAAAGTGCAATCATATAATCCCTTTAAAAATATGAAACTTTAATAAATTGAGGTAAAAAAACACCCCCCAGTGCAATAACGCAATTAACAAACTCTATACAATAATAGCCTACGATAGCCCTACAATAGCATGCTATCCCTTCCTGATAGTGGAGGTTGGCACCCTAAAAGATACGATTTGGCGCCCCCACTCCACGGCAGCTGTCCCAGACTCGCCCTAAATGACCCTTATAAACTACAGGTGGGAAAACAATAAGCAAATAAAAGAGATGAAAGATAGTGCTTAATATAATACACAGGCTATTAATGTACAATACATAAAAGTCAGGCTATTACATGTAAACATAGAGAAACCTCTTGTATAACCAATAGATAGTAGCAAGTCTTGTCTTCCATAAGTTACCAGTAGATAGTGGCAATCTTGTCTTTTTGGGTGTTAATAGACTACAGAAAACATAGATTCCTTATGCATTATCAAATAAAGCCAAAAAAAAACACTCTGCAGTAAAATCAGACAAGCACAGACAAGAGGTAAAGAATAGCGTGGTTCAATAAAGGAACATCAGAATTATATCCATATTGGTTCCCATAGAAGGCAATGGATGATACCTATTGCCAAAACAAAAAAAAAATTATAGAAACAGCTGGGGGTTAACCCAAACTTAGCTTCCAGCCTCGATGTGTTTCCCCATCCACACGGTTCATCAGGAGGCACAATAAGGAACCAGCCAATTCATGGATGTGAGGTGTCCAGATAGAGAGTCAAGAGTTTCTTAATTGTGTTATTGTACTAGGGGGGTGTTTTTTACCTCAATTTATTAAAGTTTCATATTTTTAAAGGGATTATATGATTGCACAGTTCCTGGACTCTGCAAGACACCGAAAACCTATGTGTAAGAGCAAATGATTTAGTCCTCGCTTCAGCTGTGATTTCTTTATTCAAGTCTCTCTGCCACTGGATCGTACACTTGAGAGACCTGTCCCCAATCCCCCAGACACTATTAGGCCATATATCAATGATATAGCATGTGCTGGTGCCTGTGGCTGAAAACATAACTGTTCAAAAGAGGTGGACATGTGGAGCAACACCCCCAGAGCCAGGGACCTAATGTAACTGAAGTTGAACGTATTGTAGCCAATATCCTGGAGCTCGTCCCCTGTCTCCTAAGATGTCTTCCAAGGACTTGATACCAATCTGACTAGTCACATCCTTAATATGCGGTATAGATCCATGAATGATAGGAGGGATTATAGAAGCTAATCCCTGTTACACAGTGGGGGAAATATAAAGGATATTTATGATCGGTGACTACCTTGACCAGATGTACTGCCCCCTTTAAAAAAAGTCACCACTCTTCAAAAGCCCACATTATTGCCAAGATTTTCCTATTACCAATGTCATAGTTTTGCTCAGACGATTATTCTTTGGAAAGTGTGCACACGGATGTCATTTACTTGTATTTGCACCTGTGACAATACAGCCCCATCCCCATCATCCTCTACAATGAATAGCTGAGTGATGTTAGGCTGTATATGAATTGGCACATAATCAAAGCATTTCTTTATGTATCAAATGCCTCACAGGCTGGACTGGACAATTTGGAAAAGTCTGGCTGGCCCTTTCCTGGTCATTTCCATCAGAAGTTTGGCCACTACCGAAAAGTTTTGGATGAAGTTATGGTAGTAATTGGCAAAACCTATTAACCTTCGTAAAGTTTTTAAGTCTTCAGGATGATTCTGATCCAGCACTATCAATACTTTCTACCGATCCATGCGAAAATCAGTTTACGATAAGTAATAACCAAGAAAAGGTATCTCCTGAACCGAGAACATACATTTCTCTGGTTTGACAAATAATGTATTGTCTTTGAGTAGCTGTAAGACCTGCCTGACATGTACTTGATGTGACTCGAGGTCAAGCGAGTGAAAAAATCAAAATGTCATCAAGATAGACTACCACAAATCTAACAGCCAGGTGACCTAAAATGTAACTTTCAAAGTACTGAAAGACGGCGGGAGCATTAGTCAACCCAAATGGTATCACAAGGTTTTCATAGTGTCCCTCAGATGTGTTAAAGGCTGTCTTCCACTCATCTCCCTCCTTAATTTGAATGATATTATATGCCCCCTGAGGTCCAGTTTAAAAAAACATTTTGCCCCAACGATCGGGTTAAAGAGGTTCGGAATGAGATGCAGAGGATATGGAACCTGGACCGTGATCCAATTTAGTTTGTGGAAATCTAAGAAGGGGCACAAGCCCCCATCCTTTTTCTTAACACAGAATAACCCACTACAACGGGAGATAAGGAAGGTCTGATTTGAACCTTTGCCAGACTTTTTGTGATATTGTCTTTCATGGCCTGCCTCTCAGGACCAGAAAAATTATATAACCTGCTCTTAGGCAGCATAGCACAAGCAAAAAGATTAACAGCGTAATCATAAGGATGATGAGGAGTCAGGCAGGTATTTTGGCAGAGACTGGGTATCCACTCTTGCCAACCATGTGCCCAAGCAGTGTCCTTGACATTACTCGGTACCCCTTACCACCACCTGAATCTGCAATTCTGCTAATGGATAGTGCAGCATAAGCCAAGGTAGTCCAAGAACCACAGGTGAGGGTAAGCCCTCTAACACATGATAATCAATTAATTCTCAGTGCATGGCCCCTACCTGCAGATGTATCACTTGAACCACCTGAGTAAAATACCCCTGGCTCAAAGGTGCAGAGTCAATGGCAATTATGGGTTTTGGTCTAGACAGTTTTTGTAGCTTGAGACCCTGGTCCTGGATTTACTTGGATTCAATCAGATTAAACCCTACACCACTGTAAAAAAAGGCTGAAATAACCACTTTAATTACGCTGAACTGTGGGAGGACTGAGGACTAATAAAATGAGTCATACCCCCAATTTCATGGGTTCCTCAGTTGACTCAGCCCTAGGTTCCCTTGGGGTATCTCTTTATGTCTTTGTTGAAGATAGCAGTCCATACATATAGCTAGAGACATGGCTGCCTCCAGAGAAACTGGGGTCTCATAAAGGGCAAAGGCATCCTATACTCTCACATAAGGTCCCTGACAGAACAGACTACAGAGCGAGGGATCATTCCACTTTGTATCCGTGGGTCACCTACAGAGCTCAGAGCAATACTCCTTCGCTGGCCGGTCTCCCTGCTGAAGCTGATATAGTTTAGATTCGTAGCAGTTTAGAAGCTTTGTCGAACATATTCCATGAACATCGGGACATATTTCCATTTTGAATCGAACTTTGAAAGGTTCACTCATCTCTTCTCAGAAACACTATGTTTGATGTACCCATATTTTTCGCTTTATAAGACACACCTGATTATAAGACGCATCCCCAAATTTAGTGACGAAAAAGAGAATTTTTTTATGTTAAATGGAGGTGTGTCTTATAATGCCAGTGTCCATCTTTCAAATCATATACATGTCCCTCATCATGGTATCTATATAACCCCCATCCTGGCACACTGCCCCCTTGTGCTGGCACATAGCCCCCCATCTCATCCTGGATATGGCCCCCCTGGTCACTATATGCTCCCCTGTTGGCACTCACATGGCCCCCTCTCTCTATATGTCCCCCTGCTGGCACGTACATGGCCCCCCTCTCTCAATATACTCCCTTGCTGGCATGCGCACAGCCCCCCATCCCTATATTCCCCCTGCTGGCATTCACATGGCCCCCCTGTCCCTATATAGCCCCTGCTGGCATGCACAAGGCCCCCCTGTCCCTATATTCCCCCTGCTGGCATTCACATGGCCCTTCGTCCCTATATTCCCCCCTGCTGTCAATCACATGATAAAATAACAAACACTTAACTCACCTTCCTGCTTCCAGCATCCCCGTGGCTCTTTCTGTGTCTATGCTGACATCCTCCTCCTGCAAGGGCACGTGTCAGCAGCTGCTCATTCTAGCAGTTCCTTGTAGCTTCAGGATCTTCTGTCACGTGACCAATAGGACCTGCGGTCACGTGACTCCCGCACCCTCGCAGGAGGAGGATGTCAGCACAGACACAGGAAGAGCCACGGGATGCTGGAAGCAGGAGTCATCATCGGAAGGTGAATATAGTGATGCGGCAGGGGGGAGTGAAGGCTCATGTAATATGCACTGCTCCCCTGTCTACCAACTAGGCGTGGCTTCAGTACCGAGGTGATGGACAGCAGGTGCAGTGAATATTACATGAGCCTAATGAGTGGGAGCACGTGACCACCCACTGTCTCTGCAGCCTGCAGCCAGCTCACCCCAGCCCCCTGACATCACGCCAGAGCGCCCTCCCCTACTCTGTAGCACAGCAGCACACAGATTCGGATTATAAGACGCACCCCCCAATTTCCCCCAAATTTTGGGGGATCAAAAGTGCATCTTATAATCCGAAAAATACGGTATCCTTTGGAAACTAATGATAAGTGGATCTTTTGAAAATTCAAATTTCCTGGCTTCTCTGAATTTTCCTCTAAAATTTTGTGATGAATAAAATTGCTCAATTCTTCCACACTACAGAAGAGCGAGACGACCATGCTAATAATAAGATCTTATACGCTACAGGAGGAAGAGAGGGGCACATTCTGATCATAAGAGCTTACACTCTACAGGAGAAAGAGACATAACCAGTTATACTGGAGATGGAAAATTACTCTGCCATTCAAACTGTGCTTCTCTGGAAACCACTGATCTGTCATAGCCCAGGTGCTGGCCATCACTCCACAAGGTTTCATAATCTGCTAGATGTCATAGCTGCAAGGCATTATAGGGAAGCCCAAATGGCTGTACAAAAAACAATAGCCTGCTCTTTGATGCCTTTTGAGTGAGGACAATGGTGCAGAATGTTTTTTTTTTTGCAAACTGTAAGTTGTATCTCAAAGAGTTTGAATTTGCATAAAACCATGAATTTCAGGAAATTCGACTCAAACTCTATCCTCTGTGGATCAATCCCATTATCTGTAGCTGGAAAATGTTTTTCTTACTCCTAGTTGTTGAGGAGTGTGACCCACATATTAGAATCTATTCCATAATGCATATATAGTTACATAAGAGGTGCACCAACTAAGAAAGGTATTAATTTGAAAGACTTTTCTCATGGGATTGGAACATTTTCCTGCATGATTTGATATGCTATAACAGCAGTTGCATAATTTTGGGCTAAATTTGAAACTCCACCAAATGAGTGGGAAGAAAGATGGAATTTGTAAGATGTCTACTTTTCTTGATCTAAGACTACTTGTTTTGTCTATTTGCTATGCATTCACGGTAAGTGATCCAATGTTTCTTTAAGACAATTCCAGAGATGAGTGGATAGATGCATGTGGGATTAATTTTGAATTGAATTTCCTGAAATCCAAGGATCAAAGGAAATTGAAACAATCTGTGTTTCGATTCAGCAAGAACAGCAAAAAACAACGGCCCATAATGCCTTGGAGCAATACGATCACAAGGTGTAGCTAAACCTGTCAGGGAGGCTATAACAGGCAGTATAAAGCATAGAAGCCAGCCAGTGAGAATCATAAACCAGGCATTGATCGCTGCTGATTTTCACTCACTTGTGGCTGATGCTCATTATTACATTGGTTATACCATCTGGCTGCCTGACTGTCTATTGTCTGTCTTCAACATTGTTTTACTGTCGGTGGCCCATGCTTAGATAGGCATATGTATAAAGTTATATGTGGAGCCTCAGCATATATATGAAGAAATATATTAAAAAATATATCCAGATGGTCCCACCTATAGTGCCCGATGTTGATCCTTGTATGGAGCTGATAAAAGTCCAAGTCCTGTTGATAGATAATGAATAGAGATGAGCGAATATTTCAATATTCGGCTCAGATTACAGCCACCTAATTTGTAATATTCGCCAATTAATTAATCGAATATTCGCCAGACATAACCGAACGCCATTCACCTCATTGGTAGAAAAAAACAAACGCAGGCATAACACCTTAGAACGGCCACAAATGCTGCCAAACCACATCAAATTAGGGGCAGAAACCAGGAAAGTGGCCTCAATTCACCCACAGTACAAATTATAGCATGGCACTGCAGCTATCAGCCAGGCATGAGGAATCGGGGTCTGGGACAGCATTTACAGCTTTGTATTGAACATCACAGTAAGACGAGGTGGGTGAAGGATCGGTGTAGGCCCCCTTTGCTGGGAGTCCTGATACCGCATGCAACACTTCTACCTGCTTTCATGCTGAGCCACACTCAGGTGGCACAAATATCAGTTTTGTAAACTACCATTGTCAGAAAAATGTTAAGGAGTCCAAGGAAATGGAGGCCTGACGGTCTCGGAGGCCTACTGCTACAGGCAACACACATGAAGGAGACCCAACCATGAGTGTTCACCTTTCCAAAAATTATTGGCCGACACCACCAAAGTGGCATCAATTTCACCACAGTAGAAATAGTGTAATAGGACTGACAGTTCTTCCATTACACCTAATCCAGCAGATGGACACCCTACAAGGAGTGTTCACATTTAAAGAGAATGAGGGCCTTACACCACATAACTGGCATCAATTTCACAACAGTAGAAATAGTATAATAGGGACTGACAGTTCTTCCACTACACCCAGTCCAGCAGATGGACACCCAACAAGGAGTGTTCACATTTCCAAATATTATTGGCAGACACCACCAAAGTGGCATCAATTTCCCCACAGTAGAAATTTTATAATAGGGACCGAAAGGTTTTTCACTACACTCAATCCAGCAAATGGACACCTTACAAGGAGTGGTCACATTTGAAAAAATGAGTGCCTTACACCACAGAAGTGGCTTCAATTTCACCACAGTAGAAATAGTATAATAGGGACCAACAGGTCTTCCACTACACCCAATCCAGAAGATTGACATCTAACCAGGAGTGTTCACATTTTAAAAAATGAGGGCATGGCACCACTGAATTGGAATAAGTGTCACGAGAATAGAAATAGTATAATTGGGATAATTCTATTACAGCTAAAACCTCCAAGGAATGTGAGGTGAGCTCAGGCCACTCAGCCATTTGGAAGACAAAAATGAGAAAGGGTCCAAACCCTCCCTGATAATATTGATATTTATTTATAGATACTCCTGCACCATCCTCTCCATTAATTCACCACGTGTAAGATTTGGACTCTGTTGTGCTGGTGCACGAATTGGTCTAAAAAAAGTGTCAAAGGAATCACAGAAATTGCTTCTTCCACTTCCACCACTGCTGCTGCTAATGTTTTGGTGTTGATGAATTGACGGGCCGGAGGTTGGAAGTCTGCAACTGTGATGCGAACTGCGTGCTTCACTGCTGTCTTGGGGAAAAGCTCTCTTAAGGTTGCATAAAAGTGTTTCAATACTCCTGAATTCTCAGGTCCCTTTCTAGGGCAGGAATCATCTGGCAAAATTGGGTTTTATAACATGGATCTAATAAGGTGGCAACCCAGTAGTCAGCATTATTCCTAATCATAAATATATGGGGATCATGTTGCAGATAGTGCAGCAAGAAGGCACTCATATGTTGGATTCTACCATGAGGTCCAAGCCCATGCTGTGTTGGTGGCTGAGTAACAATGAGACTCGTTTCCTCTGTCCCCTCCCACCAACCATGAACAACAGAGAGGGGAGGATCATCCTCTTCATTCGACACTTCCTTGCCCATCACCTCTTTCTCCTCCATTTGTTCCTCGGATCTTGCACCTTTGATAACAATTTGCCTGTTATCACCATCCCCCCTCAATCGCAGTAATCGACCCTCCTTTTGACAACTGCCTGTGTGACGACATTCTTGAACTTAGAGACAATGTTATTCCTTCTGCAGCCTCCTCTACTTCCTCCTCTTTTTCTGGGACCATCATATCCTCCCGCAGGCTATTCAAAGTCTACTCCAGCATATAGATGACTGGACAAGTGATGCTGATGTCGGCGTCGTCAGCGCTAACCATCTTAGTAGCCATTATAAAACTGTGCAGAAGGATGCAGAGGTCCTTAATCTGTACCCACTCTGTAAACATGATATGCACAACGTCCATACTGCTTTGGCCCAGGCTATACGACATTACATACTGTGTCACATTTCATTGCTGCTGCCACAGTTGCTGCACCATGTGCAGAGTGGAATTCCACCGTGTCCGCACATCGCATATCAACCTGTTAACTGGCATGGACAAAGACCTCTGTATCAATGCAAGTCAATAAGCAGAGGGGTGCTAACGAAGGAAATGAGCACACAGCTTTTGTGCTTTCTGGAGCAGCTCACACAGGCCAGGTTAGTGGATGAGAAAATTCTGTACCACCATGTTGAGGACGCGAGCTATGCAAGGCATGTGTGTGAGCTTGCCTCGCCATAGGGCCGCCATCAGGTTCGCACCATTATCGGACATGGCCTTCCCTGGATACAGGTTCAGTGGAGACAATCATTTATCAAATTGAGCCTGGAAAGCTGTCCACAACTCTTCAGCTGTATGACTGCCGTTTTCAAGGCATATCAATTTTAAGACTGCCTGATACTAGTGAGCCCTGGCTGCGCAGTACAGAGGTGGTAGTGGTTCACTCTGCACTGTTGGAATGCATGTCTCATGAAGGCTGAGGTTGAGGGCACAGGTGGAGGCCCTAGTGGAGATAGAGAAGGCAGAAGCAGTGGAGGAAGTGTTAAATATAGAGGTTTGTCCTGCAAACCTTGGGGATTCCAAGACTTGTGGAGCAGCACTTGTCCTCATAGCTACCAGAGTCACCCTGTGATGCGAGTCACTAAAGTAATTATTAGTACCAGAAGTGGAGAGAAAGACTACAATAACAGATGGTAATAATATATACGACTTACTGGATAAGTAAAGGGAGGTCAAACATTCCGAGGTCAGGTCCAGGAAACGTCAGTACAACAAGGGGTAATCAGAGACGCTATCCAGTTAACAAGTCGGGGTCAGGAAAACCAGAAAGACAAGACAGTTTACAGGGAGTAGGCACAAGAGAAGTCAGGACACTGGCAGAGTCTAAAGGCCCCTTTACATTTAGCGATGCACCAGCGATCCCGACAACGATACGACCCCGGTCAGGATCGCTGGTGCATCGCTAAATGGTCGCTAGTGAGCTGCCACACAGGCAGATCTCACAGCGATGCAGCAGCGATACAGCGGTCGTTACTTACCTTTCAGACGCAGCGATCCTGATGTCCTCCCGCCCGTGTCCACACATTGCTCGTCGGCGCCAGCAGGAAGCCCAGCAGGGAGCGGCCGACGAGAAATAGAGCTGTGAGATCTTGCGCGATCAACGACAGACAGCGGGGGAGCCGGTCGGAGGTAAGTATCACGCATAGCGATATCGCTAGCGATATCGCTGCTGCGTCACCAAATCGGTGATGCTTTAGCGATATTGCTAGCGATATCGCTATGTGTAAAACCCCCTTAAGTCCGGGAAGGGAATAAGGTCAGACTTGGTCAGGCTCAAAGCACAGAGGGATCAGTCTTACACAGGCAGCAGCAAGTGTAAGATTGACATTGGATGGAGGAGCTAGCATGCTTAAGTAGAGGACTAATCAAGGGAAGTGAACACAGATGATTGCAGGACAGACCCAGCAAAACCAAAATAGACTGACAGTCTCCACACAAAAGTAACAGGATAGCAGACAAGAACAGTGTGGAGATTGTAACAGTACCTCCTCTTCAAGTGGGGGCCACTGAACCCCCAGGTTTCCCATGAAACCTCCGATGAAAGGTCAGGACCAAATGATCAGCCCTTACAGAATGAGCTAGGAACCAGGACCATTCCTCAGGTTCTTACCCCTTCCAATGTACAGATATTGAATGGAATTCCGGACCATTCGGGAATCAATGATCCTTTGTACAACATATTCCAAGCAACCTTCAATAGACACTGGAGGAAGCGGGGCTGAGGAAGTCAGAGCAGGTGGAATAAACTCCTTCAATAATGACTTGTGGAACACATTAGGAATACAGAAAGTCTGAGGGAGTTTTAATTGGAAGGCAACTGGATTGACCACCTCCAGAATTTCATACAGACCGATGAATCTAGGACTCAACTTCAGCGAGGGCATCTTCAATCTAATATTCTTAGAGGATAGCCATAAATTACCTCCCATTTTGAAGGCGGCCCCTAATGAGCATTCCGCTTTTGCCGATGTTGAGCCACCCCAGTGTTCTTTTTAACCTCCTTCCAGACACCTCCCAGCTCTTGAATGGTGACATCCACCCCAGGATACCCAGAACTTTTCCTGGGGAACTCACCAAAATAAGGAGGAAATTTGTAATTACAGAAAAACGGTGAGGTCCCTGTGGACTGATTAACCCGACTGTTAAAGGCAAACTCAGCCAGCAGAATATAAATGATGACCAATTCTCCTGCTGATCGGTGACAAAACATCTTAAAATTTGCTCCAAAGACTGATTTTTCCTCTCTGTCTGACTATTATTTTCAGGGTGATAAGCAGAGGAAAAGGGCAAATCAATCCCCAATTTTCTGCAGAAAGCCCTCCAAAATCTAGAGAGGAATTGTACATTCCTATCTGATACAATATTTAGAGTAATCCTATGCAATCATACCAGATGAATAATGAACAGTTTGGAGAGCGTTTCAGCATTGGGTAACCCAGATAATAAGTCGAAGTGAGCTTGTTTGCTGAAGCAATCAACTACCACCCAAATAGCAGTCGTCCACCCAGACAGCGGTAAATCTGAAATGAAATCTATGGTCAAATGAGTCCATGGCCTGTCTGGAATTGGCAAAAGAGCCAATTTCCCGGTCGGCCGCCAATGCTGTACTTTATCGCGTGCGCAAGTTTCACAAGCTCACACAAAATCTCTAATATCCTTATGCATAGCAGGCCACCAAAAGAGACTAGCAACTGCCTTCTGAGTGGTAGTGACCCCAGGAAGACCACTCAACACAGAATCATGGAATACTTGCAAAAGGTGTAATCTGAAATACACAGGGACAAACAGCTTGCATTCAGGGGTATTGGAAGGAGCCAAGGACTGAGCAGTACGATTTCAGCTTCCAGCTCAGAGGAAACCATTGCCACAACAGTACCCTGAGGATGAATGGAGGAAGGAAGTTCTGGAGGAGACACAGAATCAAGACTACGAGACAGGGCATCTGCCCTCACATTCTTAGACCCTGGTCTGAACGTAATAGAAAAATTAAATTGTGAAAAGAATAAAGACCAGGAGAAAATTTTTTTAGAGAAGAAGGCACATGGTCACAGGTTAATTAAAGGCTCAGGACCTTGAGACAATACAGCCCCCATCCTGACCTCAGAAGCATCTATCTCCACAATGAATGGCCTCTGGAGGTCTGGTTGCACAAGAACAGGAGCAGACATAAAACATTTCTTCAAAATTTCAAAAGCCCCAACAGCTTCTGGCGACCAAACCTTTAGCTCCGACACTTTAAGAGTGATGTCTATAAGAGGCTTGACGATCTGAGAAAATCCTCTAATAAATTTTCTGTAATAATTAGCGAACCCTAAAAAGGGCTGCAGAGCCTTGAGGTCACTGGGTTGATCCCAATCAATGATGGCCTGAACTTTCCCAGGATCCATCTTAAACATGGAGGTTGACACAATGAAAACCAAAAATGATATTTCTTGAACAGAAAAGGTACATTTTTCAATTTTAGCGAACAATTATCTCTCAACATTTGCAGAACCAAATGGACATGTTTATAATGTGAATCCAGGTCAGGTGACAAAAGTAGAATATCTAATATATGCTTACCTTGTAATGTCTTCACATCCTGTTTTGTTCAGATGTGTCCGGATTCCAGAATTCTAAGCGGTGGAAGTTCACCGACCGCCATATTGGGGCACCCAAGTGATGGGTTTCTCAATATGGAAATGCCACACACACACATACTGTATACGCCATACGCACACACTGTATACACCGTACCAACACACACACACACTCTGTATATGCTGTATGCAACGTCTTGCACGGTACCACCAACTGAACACTGTCACGAACATGCCGCCGCCAGGATCAGCCGAATGATTCACATTCATGGAGCGCATGTGCAGTTTTAATGATAGAAATGTCTAAGTGGTGGAGTTCAACCTCTTAGCATTGTCATGGGTAGGAGGAAACAATCTTATACGTAACCACAACTGTGGAACCGTGGGCTGGCTGCAGTGCTGTGAGAGGGCGGAGTACGGTGAACCGTACAAACTGCTGGCTGGACCATGAGAGAGGTGCAGGCAGAGATGTTACTGTGGATTGAGAAACTTATGATGTGATCATCCTCTGAGATCAGTCAAAAACAGCAGGCATGTCCGCTTCCGTTACAGGAGAAGGTGGCCTCTCAGTCAGCATGACTCAAGCAGGTAAAGAAGCTGAGGTTCTGTGGTCAAAAACCTGCATCTCAATAGTTGGCATGGTAACAGAGGAGGAGGAAGAAGCAGCAAATGAGATTGATGAGGCTGCTGATGGTTGTTGAAGTCCGCTGGTCTGCATTTTTGTGCAGGGGGATTCCCACAGTAAAGCATGTTCTCACATGGACTATTCCAAAGCTGGCAGAATTATTGTTCTGCCATGTAGCTAACCAAAGGCTGCATTTTTTTTATGCCATGTAGTAAAGAAAAGGCTGCATATATATTTGTATGCCTTTGTTTTTTATTGTGCTATGTATTTTTTGTGGTTCTAAACAATCCATATACGCAAATATTAATTTTTTTTTGTTTCTCGGTTTCACAGATTCCTGGCTACTGGTGAGAGGCTCTCTTCACTGCACTTCCAGTACCGTATTGGAATATCAACCTTGTCTGGAATAGATGCGGACACCTGCCGGGCTTTGTGTGACGTTCTCTGTCCCGAATTTACGAATTTATGCCCCTGTCCACCATGGAAAGGTAGTTTGTAATTTCTGAAAGATTCTGGACAGTCTGCAATTTCCCTAACTGTTTGGGTGCCATTGATGGGAAACTAGTGTTTAGCATTCCGATACTGCAATATCGGGTATCGGCCGATATTCGCGGTATCGGAGTTCCAATACTGAGTTCCGATACTTTTAGAATATCGAATACCGGAATCGGAAGTTCCCATAATGCAATGAGCCAGTTTGATTTTATTCAGCCAATGAGGAACCCTAAGAAGTGTGGGCACATCCTGTTATGCATGTTAGGCATGTTAACTAATGGCATGGCTGTGATTGGCTGCTGAAATGATGTCATGATGCACTATAAAAGCCGCCGCCATTTTGGGTTCACTCTGCTGTGAATTTACTTAGGGACAGGACGCTGCTGTTCTGACTCTGAGGGACAGTTTGAGCTAGCGATTTGCTTTATTGTGCTTTACCCAGGCTACTTTAGCAACCGCGGTGTGAGAAACTTTCTTTTGCCTTGCAGCGCTGTTCACAGCTGTCTGCGAGGTCTCTGTGTGTGAGTGCAGCTCACGCTGTAGTGTGTTCTGCAGTCACCTCTGGTTGTATTCCGCTCAGCGTGCGTCACTGCCTCATACATTGTCCTTTTTTGCATTAGTGCTGCTCATTTTTCCTGATTTCTCCTATTAGTGTGGTTCCATCCGTATCCAGCTAGATTGCTTGAAAACACTATATAGGAGTAGATAGAGGATCTTTTCTGCAACCTTGCAGCGCTGTGCATGGCTGTCTGCGAGGCCTCTGTGTGTGAGTGCAGCTCATGCTGTAGTGTGTTCTGCAGCCTCCTCTTGTTGTAGTCCGCTCAGTGTGCGTCACTGCCTCATAGATTGTCTTTTTTTGCATTAGCGCAGCTCATTTTTCCTGATTTCTCCTATTAGTGTGGTTCTATCCGTATCCAGCTAGATTGCTTGAAAACACTATATAGGAGTAGAGATAGAGGAGCTTTTCTGCAGCCTTGCAGCGCTGTTCACGGCTGTCTGCGAGGTCTCTGTGTGTGAGTGCAGCTCATGCTGTAGTGTGTTCTGCACCACCTCCAGTTGTAGTCTGCTCAGCGTGCGTCACTGCCTCATACATTGTCCTTTTTTGCATTAGTGCTGCTCATTTTTCCAGATTTCTCCTATTAGTGTGGTTCCATCCGTATCCAGCTAGAATATTTGCAAACACTATATAGGAGTAGATAGAGGAGCCTTTCTGCTGGCTTGTGCCCTGCAGCCCCAGTCAGATTAGTATTAGCATTGTAGGTTACCTTCCTGCATTGTAATAGCTACAAAAAGTTTGTGATACTATTGGTTTAACATCTTTGGGCATATCCAGTGTCTTTTTGTGAAAAAAAAAAGTTAATAAAGTTCACCAAACACTCCACTTTACAGTTGTGTAGGCCACATTAGGTCATATTAAAGTCTAGTCCACACTTTATAAAATTAGTGTTTCTTATACCTGTTAGCAGCTGTTCAGGAATAAGCACACTAAGCCCTTAGTACTTTTCTGCCTATCTTTATCTGTCTACCAAGATGAAGAAGGCAGGGAGTAAGGCACATGGTCATGGGCGTGGAGTTTCTGCAGGGAGTGGACGTGGGGATTCTGTGCCTGCTGCGGGCACCAGTGACTCAGCATCCCCCAGTTTTACCAGGGAACAGTCCTTTATGCGCAGCTTTGTAGGAGCTCGCCATACCCGACTGCTGCGGGACGAAAAAATTGAAGCCATTGTCGCATGGATGGCAGCTAACACATCGACTTCAATTAGTTCCAGATCCTCTCAGGTCCAGAGCACTGAAGAGCACCCATCTGTCTCTTCACCACCTGCCAAATTGCCCAGGCAGTCAGAGAGCCCTGGACAGGAGCCATCTCTACTTCTGTTCTCTGAATCTGTTGACTTGGAAAGAGGGGGCCAGCCAAGCAGCATTCGCGAATTTGAAGAAGAGGCAGTATGCAGTGATGCGCAACAGCTTTGTCTCTCTGAATCTGAAGAGGCGGGTGGACCAGTGCCTATGGCAGCACACCTCAGTACGCATCTGATGATGAGACTCAGGTGCCACTTTCTGGTGCATACTGTGCTGTCGAGACTACCCAGGAGAAGCAGTCATTTGAAGAGGGTAGTGTAGATGATGAGGTCCTTGACCCATCATGGCATGAGGTACAGGAAGGTGGTGGGAGCAGCTCTGAGGAAGAGATTCCCCGAACGGCCAAAAAAGGAGGGAGAGGGAGGGGGCAGGCTCGATTGCCTGTAGCCTCCACTTCGGCACCCATTAGGAGCATGCCTCTTCCAAAACTGAAAATGGGCGCTCCCAAGATTTGCAGTGCCTGGTCCTTTTTTGATGAATCCTTAATGGAATAAAATTCTTGGACTTATGTGCACTGCTTGGCAAAGTATCACATCCAGGTTATATAAAGAGTTTAACCATTTATTTCCCAATGCGTTTCGAAGTACATCACACTTCTTCCTCAGGGAATGACATGAATGAACAAATGGAGCTATCTCCAGTTATATACATCCACTGTTTGAAAATTGGCGCCAATAGTGACATGTGATACAACGATAATGTCAAAGTTCATATGAATAAAACAGTATAAAAACATATTATTTAATCTTAAATTAATAAAATCAATTGTTCTTTTAATTATATTGCAGGAAAAAGGTTATAATAATGAGAAGATAAAAATATTTATATAAAAAAGAAATATGTCTTTCATTAGTCAACGATCAAAGGTTTGTTCAATATCAGAAACAATTGTAGGTATCAGGTTAAAGGCGCAGACCTACAAGGAAACCAACTCAGCAACTCCAGAGAAAATCAAGATCGCATCAGGAAGAAAAGAAGAAACTCTCATTTCCATATCGATACCTACACTTTTTCTTAAAAAAGAGGAATTAATCCCCTGTGGAAAAAGTGTGATGTACTTCGAAACGCGTTGGCAAATAAATGGTTAAACTCTTTATATAATAAATCATATAGCATACCCTAAAAATAATACTTTATTGATAAAAAACCCACCAGGGTCACACCACAAGTGAACACAAAAAAACAAGACAAAAAAGTGTCCAAAAATACAAAACACATAAAATTGTGGGGAATATCCTAGGAGTCCCTATTGATGTCTCCTGTTTTCACCTTCCTAACCGCGGAGGTTGGCACCCTAGGGGGAACGTTGTGGCGCCCCCGCTCAACGGTGGCTGTCCCTGGGGGCCCTATTGTACCCTGGCACCACTAGTGAAGTCCCTTCCCCGATACTAAGGGGTCCCCTATCGAATAACAGAGAGAATCCTACGATGAGGGGGACCCTAGAGCCCACAAAATATTGCACATATAATAGAACACATCAATAAAAGGCATATAGGGATACAGTTCCGAAAATCTTGATAATAAAGGATTGATATGCTATACATAGTCCCATCTAGACTCGTGGCTCCGACATATAGATACAACTGAGAGGATAGAGTGCATCGTGACTCATCAGCAGCAAACAATGTGTGTCAATCCACCCGATTGTAGCAGCATGAGGCGTCTGAGGCTATGGGACAGTCGATGGATTATACGATGAGTATTTTTACTCCTTTATCTGAGCTTTCCACTGATGAGATTTTTTTATCTGTTGTCTGACAATATGATGAGATCTGTGAAATAATGCTGTGGATATAGGCTCAATTTGTTCTTTTGACCTTGGCTATTTTTACATATCGTGACTTATATATATGAGGATGTGGTATCTTGGATTACATATATATATTTGTGAATCAATATACATGCTGCTACAATCGGGTGGATTGACACACATTGTTTGCTGCTGATGAGTCACGATGCACTCTATCCTCTCAGTTATATCTATATGTCGGAGCCACGAGTCTAGATGGGACTATGTAAAGCATATCAATCCTTTATTATCAAGATTTTCGGAACTGTATCCCTATATGCCTTTTATTGATGTGTTCTATTATATGTGCAATATTTTGGGGGCTCTAGGGTCCCCCTCATCGTAGGATTCTCTCTGTTATTCGATAGGGGTCCCCTTAGTATCGGGGAAGGGACTTCACTAGTGGTGCCAGGGTACAATAGGGCCCCCAGGGACAGCCACCGTTGAGCGGGGGCGCCACAACGTTCCCCCTAGGGTGCCAACCTCCGCGGTTAGGAAGGTGAAAACAGGAGACATCAATAGGGACTCCTAGGATATTCCCCACAATTTTATGTGTTTTGTATTTTTGGACACTTTTTTGTCTTGTTTTTTTGTGTTCACTTGTGGTGTGACCCTGGTGGGTTTTTTATCAATAAAGTATTATTTTTAGGGTATGCTATATGATTTATTATTTTGAGACCCTTGAGTATTTAAATTGATTTTTGTCATTAAACTCTTTATATAACCTGGATGTGATACTTTGTCAAGCAGCACACATAAGTCCAAGAATTTTATTCCATTAAGGATTTATACTGGCGGTCACAGAGTGGACCTTTGGACATGCAGCAAGCTGACAGTTGATCTATATGCCTTAATCTCTCCTGGAAAGGGTGAGTAAACGTCTTTTATTTCTTCCAATAGTTGCCCAGATAAGACCCTATTGCGCTCTTTCTCTCCTATAGTCTGTACATATTGGTCCTTTTTTGACACAGTTGTAGAAGACATTTGCTTTGTCAAATGCAAGCTGTGTAATCATAAAGTGAAAAGAGGGAAAAGTGTCAGCAACCTCAATACCACAAATATGTGGAAACATGTGCGGAAAAACCATGTGATGGAGTTACAAAGACACACTGAAGACCTAGGCCAACCTACAGCGCCACCTACCACCTCTTCAGCTCATGTTGTAGCCTCTTCCTCCAGCTCACACACAGCTGGTTCGACTTCCTCACAGGATCGCCATGGAAGAACCTCTGGCACTGTTGTACAGAGACACAGTGTCATTCCACCCACAGCACCACGTTCCCTGTCATCCTCACACTCCCAGGCCAGTCTACAGCCATCGGTATAACAGGCATGAGAGGAAAGGTGCCCATACTCGGCAAACCACCCCCAAGCACAGGCTCTGAATGCTGGCATTGCAAAACTACTGTCCCTTGAAATGCTTTCATTCAGGTTGGTGGAGACTGACACCTTCCATTACTTCATGGCATTGGCAGACCCACAATACAACGTGCCCAACCGCTTTTATTTCAGCAGGCAAGCCGTCCCTGCCCTGCAAAAACATGTGGAGGGAAAAATTAAACATGCGCTACTAAACGCCATCAGTAGCAAGGTCCACCTGACCACCGATGCGTGGACCAGTAACCATGGACAGGGACGATATCTTTATCTCACTACCCATTGGGTAAATGTTGTGGAGCCGGGTACAGATCTTGGGAGTGGCGCTGTACGTGTTCTGCCAACTCCAAGGATTGCAGGAATCCAGTCTGTACACATTGACTCCTACTCATACTCCAGTTCCTCTGAATCAGCGCTGCAGGAGCTGTCACAGTCTACCTCCACAATGACCCATGAACGCTTACCTGTTACGACCGATATGAGCACAGCCGTGGCCAAACGTCAACAGGCCGTATTGAAATTAATTTCTTTGGGGAATTGAAGTCACACAGCGCAGTAGCTCTGGAATGCCATCAAGCAGGAGAGCGACGTGTGGTTTGTGTCAGTGAATCTCCAGCCAGACATGGTAGTATGTGACAGTGGCCGAAATCTGGTGGCAGCTCTGGGCCTAGGCAACCTCACTCACATCCCATGTCTGGCACATGTGCTCAACTTGGTTGTGCAGTTTTTTGAGGGACTCTCCGGATCTTGATGCACTGCTGCACAAGGTCTGAATAGAGTGCGCTCACTTGCGGCGTTCCAGCATGGCAAGATCGCGCATTGCAGCTCTGCAGCGCCGATTCCACCTTCCGGAACATCGCATCATATGTGACCTACCCACCAGGTGGAATTCAACGTTACATATGTTGGAGAGGTTGTATGAGCAGCAGGCAGCAGTAATGGAGTACAAGCTGCATCAGGCGCAAACAAGTCGCACTGCACACCGTTCACACTTCACTACCACTGAGTGGGCCTCTATGAAGGACATCTGCCACGTTTTGCATGCCTTCGATGATTCCATGTGGATGGCGAGTGCAGATGATGCACTAGTCAGCATGACTATCCCCCTTATCTGCCTGCTTGAAAAAGCACTGCAAGCACTAAGGGAGGAGGTTGTGGAAGATGTGGAGGATGAGGAGTCACAAATGCCTTCTGCTTCTGGACAGTCTGTGCAACGTGGTTCCTCACAAAGGCCTAGGCAGGGGACACTTTGTGAGGAGGATGAGGAGGAGTCAATGGAGGAGGAAGACATCAGTCCAGAGGAGGGAGGTACACAATGCTCTAGTAGTCAGTATGTAGAGCGAGGGTGGGGTGATGCAGAGCAGGCAGAGATGACGCCTCAAGCAGGGGACAGCGTTTCTTGGCCAGTTTGCAGTCTGCAGCTCATGGTTGTTTCATGCTGCAGTGCCTGAGAAACGACTGCCGCATCGCCCACATTCTCAACACGGCTGATTATTGGGTGTACACCCTCCTAGATCCTCGCTACCGGGACAGCGTACAAAGGCTCATACCAACGTTGAACCGGGAGCGTAAACTGCGGGAGTACGAAGAGTCACTGGTGCAGTCCATAATGTTTTCCATTCCACCCGACAGCATTGTTGCTAGTGCTTTACAAAGCAGCTCTGTGCGTCGAGGCAGTGGAGGAAACTCTGCACAAAGAGGGAGCAGAGGCAGCGCCGCAGCACAAGGCAAGACCACTATGGCCCAAATGTGGCAAAGTTTTGTGTGTCCACCACAATTGTCTACACCATCAGCGACGCCTCGAGTCAGCAGGAGGCAACGCTTCCGTCAGATGGTGACAGACTACATGTCTTGTCCTCTCAGTGTTCTCCCACACAGCTCTTCCCTCTTCAAGTTTTGGGTCTCTAAGCTGGATACATGGCCAGAGCTTAGCCAGTATGCATTGGAGATGCTGGCTTGCCCTGCTGCTAGTGTATTATCGGAACGCGTCTTTAGTGCCACAGGTGGTGTACTAACAGACCATCGCATGCGACTATCCTCCGATAAGGTTGACCGGCTTACTTTTCTGAAAATGAACAAGGCCTGGATCTCGCAGGAATTTGCCAGTCCTCTTCCAGATTAAATAATTCGTTGGCAGCAGTATCCAGGTCTCCAGTTGTGTTCATGTTTCTACCACCTGAACTGTAATCCCTGGGCTCCATAACCGCCAGTTGCTGCTCAGAAGTGCCATCTGCACAGTCAACACTTGCTCCTGTGTTATTGGGGTTCAGTAACGTCAGCTGATCCCCTGCTGTGTGTCCAGCAATTTCTCCTGCTCCGACCACACTCACACTACTACAGATATTAAACTTGCTCCAATTAGGCCTCTGGCTGCACTCTGTTTCTCCTGTAATCCCTGGGCTCCAACACCGCCAGTTGCTGCTCAGAAGTGCCGTCTGTACAGTCAACACATGCTCCAGTGTTATTGGGGTTCAGTAACGTCAGCTGATCCCCTGCTGTGTGTCCGGCAATTTCGCCTGCTCTGTCCACCTTCACACTACTACAGATATTAAACTTGCTCCAATTAGGCCTCTGGCTACACTCTGTTTCTACTGTAATCCCTGGGCTCCAACACCGCCAGTTGCTGCTCAGAAGTGCTATCTTTACAGTCAACACATGCTCCAGTGTTATTGGGGTTCAGTAATGTCAGCTGATCCCCTGCTGTGTGTCCGGCAATTTCGCCTGCTCTGTCCACCTTCACACTAGTACAGATATTAAACTTGCTCCAATTAGGCCTCTGGCTACACTCTGTTTCTACTATAATCCCTGGGCTCCAACACCACCAGTTGCTGCTCAGAAGTGTCTTTGGCATGGGTACTCCCTCCTGCCCAGCCTGGTTCCAGCACGCCAGCTGTTTCCGGGTAGTGCCAACGTCACTTTGCCTCCAATATGTTGTCCTGTCATGTTGTGGTTGGGTTAGCCGACTCTATGGTGCCTGCAGTTTAGGTGCTTCCTATGTGGGCTGCGGGATCTGGCAATGAAGGCTGGTTCCGTAGTGCCAATAGGACAAGCTCACCCTGTAGGACTGTGGGTTTTGGTAACTCTGGCCGGCTCGCAGCCTTGCCACTTTTTTTTCATGTGTACCTTCTGCTGCCTATCTGAGTTCCAGCACCATTAGCTGGTTCTTTGGAAGTCAATCTTGAATATGTCCCCCTGGGTTCCAGTAACGTCAGCTGGTTCCAGGCAGAGCCTTTGGCTTAGGTGTCTCCTTCTCGGTATCCGAGTTCCACCAACGTCTGCTGGTCCTTGGTAGTGCTTTCTGGCACAGGTACCTCCTGCTTAGTAACCGGGTTCCAGTACCATCAGCTGGTCCTCGGTAGTTCCATTGGCTCTTGTACCTTCGGCTACCCATCCAGGTTCCAGTACCGTCAGCTGGTTCTCAGCAGTTCCTCAGCCTTCTTGTACCTTCTGCTACATTTCCAAGTTCAAACTTTTTCATGGTTTTTGGTAATCACTCTGGATCTCCCTGACGACGACCCTAAAGATGACAACCCTGATGACCACCCTGAAGAAGACGACGACCCCGAAAACGACGACCCTGGAGACGACGATCCTGAAGACCACCCCGAAGAAGACGACGACCCAGAAGACGACGACCCTGAAGACCACCCCAAAGAAGACCAAGAAGATGACCCTGAAGAAGATGACCAAGAGGACAAAGAACAAGAAGACAACCACTAAAATACAGAAAAACAAGAGACAGAACACCAAGAAGCAGAAGAGCAAGAAGCTGCAGAACAAAAAGCAGAACATTAAGCATAAGACTAAAAATCAGAACAAAATTTATTATCTAAATTATAAGCAGAAGAAGACTAAGCAGTGTATGGGGGTGAATCCGTTCCTCCTCGTGGTGCCCCTGGAAAATACCTGCTGCTGCAGGCAAAACTGAACGCAGACAAATCCTGTTGTAAATATTTTGTGACAGGCAGAACGGAAGGTGTAATCTTCAAACTTTTATACATAGCAACTACAGGAATGCCTGTCACAAATAAGAATATGATGAAGAAGAAGAATATGAAGAAGATGAAGAAGTAGAATATGAAGAAGACTAATAGTTGAATAAGAAGAATATGAAGAATGTATAAAAAAGAATAATAGGAAGAAGATGAAGAAGATGAATAAGGTGAAGAACAAGTTGATGAAAAAGATGCTGCTGCTGAGGATGATGAAGGAGAAAGTGTGGGAGAAGTAAAAAAGAAGGTGAAGAGCATGGAAGTAGTAAAACATAAATATCTGACAAAATATAAAAAAGCTTAACATAGTCAATATCTTTGTAACTCCGAACGAAATTAATTCCTGCTATTCGATTTGATTGGGCTAAACCTCTATGCCTTTAATGTCTCCTCCACCTCCCCCAATATGCTCTACATTATTCTTAGTTGTTTTCCTTCATGTAGAATTAACCTACAAGGAAAGTAAGGGTTTATTTTCATTACGATATTTGTGTCCCATTGACTTACATTGGTTTCCGGTATCGGAATAGGCGATATCCGATATTTTTGGGGTATCGGTCCGATCCAATCCGATCCGATATTTCCCGATATCGGAAGGTATCGCTCAACACTATAGGAAACACATCCATATTATAAAACCAAAAAGAATAGGCTCTGAGTGCTATAACTATAAAAAGTACTTTTCTACAGTACTCATGGCCATCTCGAATGCAGACTGTATGTTTATTGCAGTGGACATTGGGGCATTTGGCCGTGGGAATGACTCCAAGGCTTTTAAGAACTCTGACATAGGCCAGAGGTTGTATGGCAACGAGTTCAATTTCCCCAGGCCACGGCCTCTTCCCAACACCGAATGTCCACCTCAGCCCTTTGTAATGGTTGGGGATGAGGCATTCCAGATGTGCCAAAGCCTGCTCAAGCCCTACACCAGCCGGGACTTGGACCACACCAAAAGAATTTTTAATTACAGGCTGACCAGGGCCAGAATTGTTGAGTGTGCCTTTGGTATACTTGTCTCCAGATGGCGCATTCTCAGCATAGCCATTATTCTGAAATTGGAAACAGTGGATGAGGTGGTGAAGGTCTGTGTGGTTCTACATAATTTTGTCATGGTTAGAGAGCACCTGAACTTTGAACTCGATGATGCAGCTCCTAACACAATGCCTGAATTTACTCAGCCCTCTCTCAGGTCATCCGTTGAAGTTGGCCAAATGAGGGACCAATTTGCAGCCTCCTTCAACTCTGATGTGGTACGGGTGGAATGGCAATATTAAATAGTGTAAACCAAGTTTTCTTTTGTGTGTATGTTAATAAAAAATCTGTGTTGATACCTGTACCAAGTGCACTCTGTCTTCTTACACTTCAATACAATAATCAACTGGCCCAGTGTACCAGTGAATTAATGATGCTGTGTCTTGTGCATCATGAATTTACTAGTACTCCTGACCAGGTGACTATACATACACACAAGTTGTATGATCTTTATCATCTCTACACTTTGAGTTCAATTTGCTGTGACGGTGTAGATAATACAAATAATTTTTATGTCACCTGGCATGATGTTAACAATAGTGATTTGGGACTGCAGTTGCAACTCTCACTATTTATGACACCTAACGCTGTGACTATAAATATTATGTGTTGTATCATCACTGTGGCTTCAGTTTGAATGCAGACAGTAGACATAATAAAGTTTATACAACTAATACAATATCCAGGCCTGGTGTCATGCTGAAGTGAGGACATCAAAAGTAACGCATCCAGACTTCAGAAGGTTATCACACATGGGCAGGAGAATACACATAAGAGGTAAACTGCAGCATCGCTACAGTCTGATAGAAATATATGCAGACTGAAGCGACGCTGCAGGTTAAAACTCATGTGTATTCACTTGGCCAGGTGTGATAGTTATGATACAAGGGCAGGGTATTGTACATATGAAGTGTATTTTCCCTATCATCTCCTCAGTTTCTCAACACACTGAATAGAGGATGTGCTTCATTACAAGGTATATCTAGAATCACCTTGCCTTGTATCACAAAAGGTTAAATGATGTTGGTAAAAACACACCATAGTCAATTAACTTTTGATGATACCTGGCAAGGTAACAATAGATACACCTTGCACTTAACAACATCCTCTATTCAGTAGGTGTAATATTAGCTAACTCAAGAGACTGGTGTGGAAAATACAAGCCATATAGATTTGTTTTTGACTACACATATCTCCAAGAATGACACAAGATACGTGGCAGTAATGGAGCTATGTGGTGACAAAAACGCTAAGTGTACGGCACAGTGTGTGTACGGCACAGTGTGTGTAGGTGATGAAAGACACATTAATGAAACAGTTTTTTGTGAAAGCAGAATTGCACATTTATTTAAAAAAATATATTTTGAAAGACGTTTGGGGGATGAGTGGGATACTTTGGGGGTGTGGAGAGACGAGGAATGGCTGGAAGTTGAGGAAGGGGTTCTAGTTGAAGGGGCGACTAAAGTAGTGGGGGAAGGGAGATAAGGGATGGAAACGGAGGCAGGTTGAGAAACATTTGGAGGAGAGGGGGGACTGACAAACAAAGTCTTTTGTTTTTTGGTCTTCTTTGGGGCAAGAGTCACCTGCCTGGACCGGCTACCACCGTGTGACTGCCTTACATTGCTTCCCCGCCTGGAGATGGTGGACCGTGTCCGTGATGAGAAAAAGAGGGAATGTGGGTCACCCCTCTGCTGCTTGGTTGTGACAGTGGCGGTGCTCCTTGAAGGAGAATATGTGATGTTGGTGCTCCTAGATGGAGAAGTGTTCTCTGTGCTT
The DNA here is from genome assembly GCF_039654945.1 of Dendrobates tinctorius. NCBI lineage: Eukaryota > Metazoa > Chordata > Amphibia > Anura > Dendrobatidae > Dendrobates > Dendrobates tinctorius. The sequence continues at coordinate 27,808,949 of NW_027361708.1, forward strand.
CTTGTTGGAGAAGTGGTGGCGGTGCTCCTAGTAGGAGAAATTGTGGCGGTGCTCCTAGTAGGCGAAGTGGTGGCGGTGCTCCTATGATGTGGAGTGGTGGCGGTGCTCCTATGAGGTGAAGTGGTGGCAGTACTCCTGTTAGGAGTCAGGTTTCTGCTGTCGTTATGCAGGAATCCAGACCCTCACATTCTGCAGTCTCCTGCTGTTTATCTACTGCAGAGGAGATTGAAGAGGAGATTGTCTTGCAGCAAATCTCTCCAGAGCCTTCTGTCCATCTTCTGAGCATGCTCATGAGACGATCTCCCATTGGAGATCGGGAGTCATGTGCTCAGGTCCTGCTCCAGATCTCATTGGTTCATCTCGGAGATCTGAAGGCTTCCGGAAGGTCCCGGCTGCTATAAAAGGCGCGCATGGCTGTTCCGCCATGCGCTAGTATAGACTATACTTACTGCTGTGTGAATGACGATGAATGCATGATTCTGGTGAATGACTCATTTGAAACCCCTATCCTTTGATATTACGCTTGTGTGAGAGATTGAGTTTAGTACCAGCGCCAGTCCGCCTCTGCTTCATTGTCCACAGCTGCTAGCGTCCGACATTGCGCTTGCGCCTAGCATTGTCAAATAGCGGCAGTGTCCTACGCTGCGCTGCAGTAGCAGCCCATGTAAGCGTTTGCGGCTGCGACGCTACACACGGTAGGTCTAGAAGGACTTTGTGCTGCCATTCCTGTGACCTTATACCGTGTGTGAACCTACCCTGAGTACCTGTGACCTTAACAGGCTCAGCACTTTTGTTCATGTTCATAGGCATCTCTGTGATTTAACAGAGACAGCTCTGTGCACTAGGGTGATGGTTAACCCTGTGCACATTACCGCCATATTGCTTCTGCCACCACTCACTTAGCAGCGGTTATTTCACCTACTGCATGGTGGACCCCGAACAGCGAGCGCACTTTATTTATATTTTTATTTAGTGCGTTCCGTCGTTCCTAACAACTCCGATGATGAGGAGTGGTGGCGGTGCTCCTAGAAGGCGAAGTGGTGGCGGTGCTACAATGATGAGGAGTGGTGGCGGTGCTCCTATGAGGCGAAGTAGTGTCGGTGCTCCTATGATGAGGAGTGGTGGCGGTGCTCCCATGCTGATGCTGAGTGGTGGCGGTGCTCCTAGATGGAGATGTTGTGTCGGTGCTCCGACCAGGAGAATAGGTGGTGGTGGCCCAAGCTGGTTGTGCAGTGGCGGTGCGCCAAGATGTTGGAACGATGGCGGTAGTGGTGCTCCAGACAGGAGCAGCACTTGCCATGGTGGTGGCGGGGGTGGAGTGTCCAGCAGCACTCGGCATTGGTGTGGTGTAGTTGTGTCCGGCTTGGCTAGGAATGCAGGTGGCCGTGTTGTGGTATGCAGCAGAAGTCGGTACTGTGGTGAAGCGGGTCAGTGGTGACACTGGTGGGAATGACATCACTGAGTGCTGCACGTACTGATTCTGCTGCATAGCCTGTAAGAAAGCAGAGTTGCAGGCCTGTAACACATTCAGCTGTTGCTCAGGACTAAGGTGTTCCGCCATGCCCTGTACAATTTTACTAAATAAATGGTGCGCTGGTCTGTCGAGGTCAGCCTCCAGCCGATCAAGGCGCTGGTCGACAGAGTGGAAGCGGTGTTCCATGTGGGTAAAACCGCATTCCATGAGTGAAAAACCGCTTTCCACTCTGTCGGACAGCGACTTGATGCTGGCATGAAAGGCCTCGCTCAAGTGCATGAACTCGGACAAGACAGGCCTGTCCAAGGCCCTCTGCTGCTGGCGAGTAGTGCCTGCATAACCAGTGGCAGAGACCTGGGACAGGGGAACACCTGATGGACCAGCTTCCTGGTCACCAGCTGTCCGTGTTGCTGACCTGCAAGTTGCTTCCTGGCTGTCGGATGGCTGGGACGCGTCCGAGGTCGATCGATGAAGGACAGGTTGCAGGGTGCTGCTCCAGGTGCTGTGGAAAGAAAAGTAAAACATTACTATCATGCATTTACTAGAAGCATCAGCTGTGGAATAGAAAAGCACAGGTTATTAAAAAAAAATATAATAAAAAAAATAAAATACTTATGCTCTAGTGGCAAGGACCGGTCTCAGGAAAGCTAACTTGCGATGATAGCGGTACTTTGTTCTGGTCCTTGCTGCTGAACGACTGCGAACCTGTCCCTCAGCATGAACATCAGTGTTGAAGCGGTCCTTCATTGAGCACCAATGTGTGCGGACTTTGTTCACTGTGGAAAAAACAAAGAAAAAACGTTATACAATGCACTGATGGCAACATCTGTATCATCTCACACACCTGAGTGAACGTGGCAAACATTCAATGCGGCATCACAAAAGAATTCAATACACAATGCAGTCACTGTTGATCCTGAGGTCACAGGAGTGTTTACTGCAAGAATATATCTTGCAAGAAACACACCAGTATAAACAGCATTAAGAGTCAAAGCATGATCAATTGCCTTCATTGGCCAATTCTCTACCTGGCTTCTTCATTTTCTTTCAACTGACATCTCCACTGTCATCATGGGCGACTTCAACATCCCCACTGATACCCTTCAGTCAGCAGCCTCCAAACTCCTGTCCCTTACTTCATCCCTTGGACTTACTCAGTGGTCCTCCTCAGCCACCCACACCAACGGACACACATTAGACCTGGTCTTCACCTGCCTCTGCTCTCTTTCTAACTTCACCATCTCCCCTCTCCCTCTATCTGACCACCATCTACTCACTTATATCCTGCAAAACGCGCACCCCCGCAGAAACCTTGCACACCTAGACACCCACACGCTCTCTGAGTCTATTCTACCACTGGCATCCATATCCTCACTCCATGACACAGACACTGCTCTCTAGAATGCCACTCTTGCATCAGCTAGTGACGCGGTTGCCCCTCTTGTTCATGGCAGAATGAGATGTATCGACAGACAACCCTGGCACAATAACACCACTAAAAAGCTCCGGCAAGTGTCCAGGATTGCAGAGCGGCGCTGGAAGAAAGCAAATTCACAAGACGACTTCACCGCATTCAAACAGGCAAAACTTGCTTTTAAATCTGCCCTCACCTCTGCTAAACAGGCCTACTTCACAACCCTCATATCTTCCCTATCTTACAACCCCAAACAGTTATTCAAAACTTTTAACTCCCTCCTCCACCCACCACTGCCCCCTCCAACCTCCCTCATCTCTGCCGAGGACTTTGCCACACACTTCAAAAATAAGATTGACCAAACAAGGCAAGTCTTCATTGTTCAACCACCACAACCACTTTGTATACCAGACCAATGCCCAAATCCCATAACCTCACTCTCCAACATCACTGAAGAGGAGCTTAATTGTCTCTTCTCCAAATCGCACCTCACAACCTGTGCACTTGACCCCATTCCATCTCATCTCCTCCCCAACCTCACCAACACACTTATCCCATCCCTAACCCACCTCTTCAACCTATCACTAATGTCTGGTACCTTCCCTTCTTCTTTCAAACATGCCACAATCACGCCTATCCTTAAAAAGCCAACCCTCAACCCAACCGCTATGTCCAGCTATCGCCCAATACTGTTGCTCCCATTCGCTTCCAAACTCATGGAGCAGCACGTCCACGCTGAACTTTCCTCACACCTATCATCTAACCTGCTCTTTGACAATCTACAATCTGGTTTTCGCCCCCATCACTCCATTGAGACAGCCCTGACCAAAATAACTAACGACCTACTTACAGCCAAATCAAATGGACAATACTCTCTACTCCTGCTTCTCGACCTGTCCTCTGCATTCGACACAGTTGTCTCCTCCTTCGGCATCAAAGACCTCGCCCTATCCTGGGTCTCCTCATACCTTTCCAACCGCACATTCAGCGTCTCCCACACCAACACCAGCTCCTCATCCCACCCTCTCTCTGTTGGAGTCCCCCAAGGCTCTGTTTTAGGACCTCAACTCTTCTCAATCTGTACACTTGGTCTGGGGCAACTCATAAAGTCCCACGGATTCCAGTACCACCTTTAAGCTGATGACACTCAGATCTACCTCTCTGGCCCAGACGTCACCTCTCTGCTGTCCAGAATCCCAGAGTGTCTATCAGCCATATCCTCCTTCTTCTTCTCTCGCTTCCTCAAGCTCAATGTGGACAAATCTGAACTCATCATCTTTCCTCCATCTCACAGATCTTCCTTACCCGACCTAGCTATAACAATTAATGACATCACGCTTTCCCCAGTATTGGAAGTCCGCTGCCTCAGAGTGACTTTTGACTCTGCCCTGTCCTTCAAATCGCACAACCAAGCTCTTTCTACCTCCTGTCGCCTCCAGCTCAAAAATATTTCCAAAATCCATCCTTTCCTCAACCCTCAATCTACTAGAATGCTTGTGCACGCCCTCATTATCTCCCGCCTCAACTACTGAAACATCATTTTCTGTGGTCTCCCTGCTAACACCCTCGCACCTCTCCAGTCCATCCTTAACTTTGCTGCCTGACTAATTCATCTCTCTCCTCGCTACTCCTCCACTTCTCCCCTCTGCAAATCTCTTCACTGGCTCCCATTCCCTCAGCACATCCAGTTCAAATTACTAATACTGACCTAGAAGGCCATCTATAACCTGTCTCCCCGATATGTCTCTGAACTACTCTCCCGATACCTTCCCTCACGTAATCTCCGGTCCTCCCAAGACTTCCTTCTCTCCTCCACACTTATTTGCTCCTCATCCAACTGCCTCCAAGACTTCTCCCAAATTGCCCCTGTCCTCTGGAATTCTTTGCCCCAACAAGTCCGACTATCAACCACATTTGGATCCTTCAGATGGAACCTGAAAACCCACTTCTTTAAGAAAGCCTACAGCCTGCAATGACCATGCTACCTCCTTCTCTCTCACCACTACTGGTGATATCACCTCAACCAACACCAGAACTGCTGCAACCCATCAACCTACTTTCTCCTTCGCCACCATCCTGTAGCATGTAAGCCCGAAAGGGCAGGGTCCTCTCCCCTCTGTATCAGTCTGTCATTGTTAGCTTGTTTACTGTAAGTGATATCTGTAATTTGTATGTAACCCCTTCTCATGTACAGCACCATGGAATCAAAGGTGCTATATAAATAAATAATAATAATAATAATCAATACAGCAGTCCAATGCACAAATCAGTCACTGTTGATCCAGAGGACACTTGTGTGTTTACTGCAAGAATATATCTTGCAACAAACACACCAGTACCTTCAGGAGCAAGAATGACACCAGAATCAATACAGCAGTCCAATACACAAAGCAGTCACTGTTGATCCAGAGAGCACTGGTGTGTTTGAAGCAAGAATATATCTTGCAACAAACACACCAGTACCTTCAGGAGCAAGAATGACACCAGAATCAATACAGCAGTCCAATACACAAAGCAGTCACTGTTGATCCAGAGAGCACTGGTGTGTTTGAAGCAAGAATATATCTTGCAACAAACACACCAGTACCTTCAGGAGCAAGAATGACACCAGAATCAATACAGCAGTCCAATACAAAAAGCAGTCACCGTTGATCCAGAGAGCACTGGTGTGTTTGATGCAAGAATATATCTTGCAACAAACACACCAGTACCTTCAGGAGCAAGAGTGAAAACAGAATCAATACAGCAGTCCAATACACAAAGCAGTCACTGTTGATCCAGAGGACACTGGTGTGTTTGATACCAGAATATATCTTGCAACAAACACACCAGTACCTTCAGGAGCAAGAGTGAAAACAGAATCAATACAGCAGTCCAATGCACAAAGCAGTCACTGTTGATCCAGAGAGCACTGGTGTGTTTGATGAAAGAATATATCTTGCAACAAACACACCAGTACCTTCAGGAGCAAGAGTGAAAACAGAATCAATACAGCAGACCAATACACAAAGCAGTCACTGTTAATCCAGAGGACTCTGGTGTGTTTGATGCCAGAATATATCTTGCAACAAACACACCAGTACCTTCAGGAGCAAGAGTGAAAACAGAATCAATACAGCAGTCCAATACACAAAGCAGTCACTGTTGATCCAGAGGACACTGGTGTGTTTGATGCCAGAATATATCTTGCAACAAACACACCAGTACCTTCAGGAGCAAGAGTGAAAACAGAATCAATACAGCAGTCCAATGCACAAAGCAGTCACTGTTGATCCAGAGAGCACTGGTGTGTTTGATGCAAGAATATATTTTGCAACAAACACACCAGTACCTTCAGGAGCAAGAGTGAAAACAGAATCAACACAGAAGTCCAATACACAAAGCAGTCACTGTTGATCCAGAGAGCACTGGTGTGTTTGATGAAAGAATATATCTTGCAACAAACACACCAGTACCTTCAGGAGCAAGAGTGAAAACAGAATCAATACAGCAGTCCAATACACAAAGCAGTCACTGTTGATCCAGAAAGCACTGGAGTGTTTGAAGATGAGAATATCTTGCATGAAACACACCAGTATCAACAGCATCAGGAGTGAAAACATGATCAATACAGCATTACAATCTACAATGCAGTCACTGTTGTTCCTGAGGACACTGTTATGTTCCCTGATAGAATATATCTATCAGGAAGCACAAAAGTATCCTCAGGAACAAGAGTCATTGCAGCATCAATCAGCAGGGAAATACTTACTAAACGCCTTTTTTTGAAGCTGCAGAGGCGCTGTCCCAGCCCTCCATCAACGCTGCGGCCACCTCATTGCATAGCTGCTGGGTCACCACAATGTCTTTGTACTGCTAGTCACGGCTGTCCGACAACGGGACACGTTCCTGGACAAGCCGTATCAGGTGCTCATTGTCGAGTTAGATGTCTTCATCCCATTGTGGAATCTAGAAAATAAAAAATTATAATCTTGGAAATTGATGAGAATCACATTGAAAAAAAAGGAAACAGGAAAGAAGAAAGATATAGATGAAAAACAGGACAGAAAAAAAGGAATAGAATTTTTTTTTTTTTTTTTAAAAGGGACCTTAAAAGACTGGATACTTACATTGCATCTCCTCGCCGTGACTTGGATAGGCTGCTCCCGCTGTTCCGCCCCACTTGCCGGTTCCGATGCTGAGGTCTGTAAAAGAACACAAATTACCCATTTGTAGAGGCAGCTATACTTACACAAAGGCATCAAAATCCTCACCTCTCGGTCAGCTTGGGCCAGTTCTTCTTCGGATGGCGAATGTTCGGATCCAGAAGACATGCTGGAATAAAAAAAACAAAAACCATTAGTACATAATATATTTTTAAGGGCAGGCACACATATATAGATTTTATAATACTCACATTTTAGCTGCTGAAGCTGTATTCAAAACTTGAGTCTTGTCTCTTGCTGGGTGGGTGTATTGTCTCTTGCAGGGCTTATCATCTCTTGCAGACTGTCTGTAGAGTGTGGTCTGGCACTACAGACCCCTTATTTTATGTACACTCCTCCAAAACAATGTTGCTTGTTTAGGAGGTGGATTAAACAAGTGTCTAGACATTGTTTACTCTGAAATCGTGCGTGCCCACAAAGCGCTGATATGCGCACTTCACAGCGCACGTCAGCAACCCCATAGACTCTAATGCTAATTTTTTGTGCATTGCGTGCGCACACGCGCGCATGCGATTTTTTAACGATGTTGGGCGGAACAAAAAATGCAACATGTAGCGTCCGGCGCATCTGGTCGCACACCTGGAAAATGTGCAGCGCACGAAAACACTGAGGCACGCGTGCAATCGCTAGACACTGCGCCCGCCATTTTAAAGATAGGGGACAATTGCGGTTCATACAGGTCGCTTACTGTATGACGTTAATAATAAAAGACTTTTTTGTGGCCTATGGATCAAGCCTCTGTAACACACAAGATGCTACAAATTATTTTTAAAGTCAGGTCCCTTAGTGTATGAGGTTAATTACAGAAGACTTTTTTGTGGCCTATGGATCAGGCCTCTATAAGACACGAGATGCTACAAACTATTTTTAAAGTCAGGTAGGTCCCTTACTGTATGCCGTTAGTAACAGAAGAATTTTTTGTGGCCTCTGGATCAGGCCTCCACAGCTTAATTTCAACCTAACCAAATGACAAAGTGTGATATGATGGGTTGTCTAACTTTTGCAATTGAAAAATTATACATTTTTTTAATGTGCCCTAGGTCTGCAGACTGGTTTATATCACAGCCATAAAAATACAACGTGGGATACAGCAGGCTGTTTCACATTTAGCTACAGAAAAAATGATGACTTTTTTTAATGTGCCTTAGGTCTGCAGACAGTTTTAAATCACCGCAGCACTAAATGACAAGGTGGGATACAGCAGGCTGTTTAATATTTATTTTACTAGCTACCTGTGAATTAGAATGCTATACTTGTGCATGGATCACAATAGAAGCAGTCCACAACACCTGCCCTGCTGGCTTTGTTTCTGGACCTCAGTAAAGGCCAAAAAAGTGCTGAAGGTAAATTTAACAGCCACACTGGACACTAGATACCTACAGTATCTGACTGAAATACAACCATCTATCTAAGTAGCTGAAATGTGGATACAGCAGGCTTTTTCACATTTAACTAGTGAAAAAATATTATTTAAAATGCTATAATTGTGAATGGAAGCAATGTGCAACACACTTGTAGGACATGTGCCCTGCTGGCTTTGTCTGTGACCCTCAGTAACGACCCAAAAAATAAAAAAAATCCAGAAGGTAATTTTTACAGCCACACTGGACACTATCTAGCTACACTATCTGACTGATAAACAACTGCCTAACCTGCGCTGTTACGGTGTCAAAATGATGCCAAAACAAAATGTCCACTATTTATATGGAGAGGGAAATGTGATTTCAGTGGCCAATAACACAAGCCCTTATCATTGTTTCCTGCGCCCTGATTGGCTAGCCGCAATGTGCACACATAAAGTTAGGAAAAAAAAGAATACTGCTGTGCTCTGCTTACAAGAACGTCGTGCCTCTGAGCTCTGAAAACCCACTCCCCCTCATCAAACACTTGTCAAGCGCTCATGATACACCAGCACCATTATCGTTACTAAAGTGCTGAAAATATTTTTGTGGCTGCGCAAATATTTTCCCGCACTTTTACCAAATGTTACCAATTTTTACAGATTTTATAAAATTTTGCTCATGTTTCCTATCACGAATCCATATGTGCCACACTCGTGTCGAATTTATATTTGGCGATCGTTTTCCAAACAAATTTGCTCATCAGTAATAATGTCCAATCTGGTGATTCTGGTAAGGTAAAGTTAGGAGTGTTCTCATAGAATCATAGAATGGTAGAGTTGGAAGGGACCTCCTGGGCCATCTGGTCCAACCCCCTGCTCAAAGCAGGATTCGCTAAATCATCCCAGACAGATGTCTGTCCAGCCTCTGTTTGAAGACTTCCATTGAAGTAGAACTCACCACTTCTCGTGGCAGCCTGTTCCACTCTTTGATCACTCTAACTGTCAAAAAGTTTTTTCTAATATCTAATCTGTGTCTAGTGTTCTCAGTCAAGATGTGGATGCAAATAAACAAAATGTCCCTTAGGAGATTAATAAGGGGTTCTTGTCCAGACACAGACATCCTGTGTGCAACAGTGGGCACGTGATCCTGGAGATGTGTGACATCAGTTCTCTGAAGGTACAGTGACAAGATAATCCAAAAAGCATGTTGAAGAATGCTGTTCCTCATTCTCAGTTTATGGTTTACTTTGGCAACAGTTCAACCTGTACAGGGCATACACCTGCCCATTGGAGGAGCACACTACTGGAACCTGGTAGTGCAATTAATAAGATTTATGCTAAGATGACAAATGACACTTTCATTGTGTAAAATAACTTACAAGAAACTGACTAACTTTATTAAATAAGAATATACATTATATATGGAGAAAGCTTACAGTATATAAAAAAGTTTTAAAAGGCAATGTTATAGGGACTGTGGCTTTTCATCTTGTTTGCCTGAGCATGTGGTGAGTATTAACATATAAAGTTTAAAAATAAAACAGGATGTTTTAAATGGATAATGATAGAGTTCAATTTTGTCAATTAATTCCATCAGGGCTAACTCTTTTATGTAAAAATCCATCTCAATTCAATCCTGGACGTTTGACTTAGTCACCTCCTGTTTTCCCTTTGGGGACAATTTGTATTCCAAATAATATTGTTCTTTTGCAAGAATGTTTTTGTTCGATAGTGTTAAGAAAAAGCTTTTTAGACTTTATTAATAATGTTGGCGTTCTTTATTTCTTTTGGTAAGAGTCCTTTTAGTTTCTCCATCATATATTTTCATATATCTTGTTATATGGGTGCTGCCTAATATTGTATTTTGTATGACACCTTTTGTATAAAATGATATGGAGTCCGTTAATTTCAAAGAATCAGAGCCATCTGAGTTTGAAAATTCTTGTAGGTGTTTTGTCCTTTCTAGTTAATTTATAGTAAGAACTCTTTCTGCTGGCTTGAAACCTTTGTTTTTTGGATAAAAATGTGAAATAGAATTTGTGTTTCTTTAAGAATTTCCCTTAATTAATTTTAATTTGATTTTGTTTAGTGGCGGGTGTCACAAAAATTTGACAATATTTATGCTCAACTAAACACTAATTTAGTGTCGACTGGATTGTGCTCACCAGTCACTTTATTCTATCCAAGAATTGATCAATGTTTGAAGATGATTTTTATGATTATTATGGTATTGGGGGGTAAAAGAACAACCCTTCTTACACTTCTTACTAGCCAAGAAGAGATCAATCAAGTTCCCATTATCATCCAATACTTAACATGCTTCACAATAGCATGCTCTAACATCCTTAGAAAGGATAAAATAATTGATAATTACTTCCCAGTTGGAAATATTGATTTAGCATAAGCCATTAAAAATGTTAAATGTAGGTATACTGCACCATGGTATGTAAGACATTAGATGTCAAAAACATGCATTTACATATGTTTGTGTGGGGCCTTTTTTGCATTTTCTAAAAACTTTTTCTTCAAGAGAGAAAGCTAGTTTGCAAATGTTTTTTAAGTGGAGCAGAACAGTTGAATGTCAAAAGAAGCATTAATTAGGTCTTGGCTGCTAGATTAATTTTGTGTGTCAATTGGCTTGAAGTGCTGTTTAGAAAACAATTATGCAACAAAGAATGGTGATGACACCCATTCATCACTAGCTTACCTTGTCTAATTGTTTTCCAAAATCATGGTTCATCTTGTAAAACATGTCCAAAACAGCTTCACTGTCTGGTATGTGAATGATTTCAATATTTACACCGCCATCTAAGTAGAAGTCTGTTCTACATGATGAGAGACGTTACGGCTATGTGACATTCAAGATGGATATTGTTCTATTTTTAAGATAATGAAAATGGATTACTTTGCAATTAGGAAGACATACATGTTGATGGATCATCCATCTACTCTGTATAAGGAATATTTTTAAGTCTTGTTTCGCTAGTTAGAGCACACTATGAATCAAATGGGTATGATTAATTGCTAATTTATGATATATCCATTAAAAGTCGGAAAAGAAAAAAGTGTGCATAAATATATATTTATATAATGTAATGCTTAACCCTCTATTTGCAGTAGAGTTATATTTAATGTTTCTATTAATCTTAGTCATGGGTTGCCTTTGTTATCCTATAGTAATTACTTTTCATAGGAAACTTTAAAATATTAAGTTCCTTGAAATGGGAAATACATTTATTTTGTGATGTTGTTTAGGTTGGAGACTACAGTTTACTTGCTCTATGAATGCATTCATTCAATTATAAATTATTACAATGCATTCCTACTTCCTTAATGAGTCTTCCAGAGGCCACAAAGGGTTTATACTCAAATAAAACAAGTCATTTAGCCATACCTGTCCCCGTGCCAAAGCTTAAAGTTAATAAACTGCAATTTCAAACCAAACCTGATTACATAGGTAGCATTATATGGGAAAAAAATAATAGAGTTCTGAATAAAACAAAAAAGAGGTTGTCCCATAAAAATCAGGTGACAAATGTATGACTACTGGCAGTCGAGTCCAGAAAAATAAGGCTTCAGTAAGAATGTGTCAAGACCTCTATTAACCATTTACTAATTGTCTAAAAAAGATATAGAGGATGTCAGGAGCAGTGTTCAAACATCTGACCACCAATGAGAAGACGCCACATCAAGGACATGCTCAGTATGGTTATCTCTGGACTTAGATTCTAGAGGGCAAGGATGCACATGAATATTGCTAGTAACCATAGACTTGGCTGGAGGACAAGCAGTAATCAAGCATATACCATGAGCCTGAGCAAGATGCTGGGACTGATGTCTATGCTGAGCAGCAATCCCAGCGGCCGCAATGCTTGGAATTAGAGTTGAGCGACTTTAGTCGGATCGGGTTTCATGAAACAAAATTCGATTCAGATGAAACTGGTCCGACTAGGGCAAAAAAAGTCAGAGTTTCATCCGAAACCCAACCCCAATGCAAGTCAATGGGGAATAAAAGTCGGCATTGAGCTGACTTGCATTGGGGTCGGGTTTCGGATGAAACTCCTACTTTTTTTGCCCTAGTCGGAACAGTTTAATCTGAAACGAATTTTGTTTTATGAAACCTGATCTGACTAAAGTCGCTCAACTCTACTTGGAATCTATACTACACAGCGGGAGAATCCCAGCACCTAACATTATGCTTTCCAAAAGCTTTAAAAAAGCTTTAAAAAAGTTTACTTACAGTGTCATATCCTTGCACTTAGATTGAAAATTGATTATATAGGGTTTATCAGGGCTATATTTAGGGTAAGCCATCGCAGAGTGGAGGCGCCATTTCTCGTATCTATCCTAGGGTGCCAACCCTCACTGTTAGGTAGGGTAGAGCTTTTCACCTTTGATTAGTATCACATGATGAGCCGAGGGGTTTTTAAACCCACTGAAGCAGTGAGAAGCCATCTCTGACAAAGAAATATGTTTCTATTCCGAAACGCATAGGATAGTGGCTCTCACTGCACCCCGCACTGCTCCCGGGTAGCGTCATGTGACCAGCCAGGTAATGTGCTTGTGACGTCTCGCAGGTCCAGCAAGTTTGTGAAAGCACCCGCTCTGTTACCGGCGTCTATGCTCGCAGTCCCTAGCATTGTGTGCGCTGTTTCCGGCCAGAATAGCGCTTCTCATTATATATAATAAAATCATTATCTGAATAAGGAACCACCATCCAAACCGAAGAACAACGGACCACCAACTATACGCTAAGTGGCATTACTTTCCGCAAGCTTTTGGAAATGCGCATCTCCTTGCTGGATTATAGCTGAAGGTACTGTGGACTAAATAGCAATGTGGTCGCAATCATACTGCTAGATTACTCACAACTAGATACCCAAAAAAATTTTTGTAATGCACTTGCCCTTCTTTTTTCTTTTCTATATTTTAATATATTTTTATCTATTTTATGTGACTTTACACTTGAAGATTTGGAATTACTCCTCTGTGCCATGCTGTTAGTGCTTATCTCCTACCCATAATTTATTGATCTCTGAAAAAGGTATTTATTTTTATATATAGAGTCCTTATTAAGATTTTGCATATTAATCGGCTCATTTTTACACTTTTTGTTCAGCACAGGTATAAAAGCTAATATTTTTTCTAGGTATATCTCGTAGTGGTTGAGATTATTACCTGCGGCAGACTTAAGGTGGTGGAACTAGTGCCGCTATTTACTTATGTATTTTGGGAATTACTAAGTGTCCACCGACTGTGTTCTAGAGAAATAATTTTTTGATGGCAAATTAATGTTTCACACTGTAAAAATGTCATCCAGAACATTTCTATCATAGGCTATACTCGTTGCCCTGTGGCTGATGTTGTGATGTCTGTGATCTAAAGACAGAGAAATGTTGAAAGGAAATAGATCATGTTAATAGTGATCTAAATACTGAGATGTGTACAGAGTAATGCTGGGTGGACTTAGATTGTGGTTTTCTATCAAATTCATCTGCATTTTAAAATTTTTATGTAATGCTGGTAATTAAGCAAAAGGTACTCTAATGTTGACAGGGCACAGTGCCATACCACGACTATCTATTTGCTCTTCCTGTACAACCCTATAATTTTTTAATAATTGATATTTATTTGAACTCCTCATTGGTAGGGGGGACACAAAATAAATGATACGTGATCTCTGCTGAGAGCACAAACATCCCTTTGCAAACAATAATGTGGCTTTCGCATCACGGATCACGTTCACCCTGGTTTTCTAGTGGTGGTGTCTGAAGAGATGTGGAGGATGTGTGGTATCCCACTAAGAAGCCATTTCTATGAGATACCATATATTGTACGTTTTCATAAAAATGCTCCCCATTTTTATGTGGACTGGGCATTTTCAATACATTGTGACACCTGATGACAGGCAGCACAAAAAGGGTTATTCTTCTCCTCCCAGGCTTGATCACGTGACCCAGCTCAGTTTTAATATACATAAAGTATCAGGCCTCCATTGATTTTTTTGGGTTGTGTCTTAGCCAAGTTTTTCACACAATTTTTCTGGCCCAAAAATAACAAAATACAGGCAAGATATTTGATAGTGGCCTGTCTCCATCAGACGCCACATCTATCTGTGTGCTACAAATTGTGACATTTGAGTCCTCCATTAAACTGTTTTTCCTGTCTCTTACCAAAGTTATTGACACCAGTTTGACACCAGACTTGAAGCAGGGCAAGGTGATATCGCATGTAGTGCTGCTCAAATATTTGAGCAGCAACGGTCACATGAAGGCGACGGTGGAAACGTGTCACAAGAGATAGACGATGATGAGACACAATTGCCAGAAAGTCAGGAGGAGCATCAGGGTGTGGAAGTGGAAGATGAGGAGGTGGATGATAATATTATTATTAGTCATTTTTATAGCGCCATTTATTCCATGGTACTTTACATGTAAAAAAGGGGCAGACATAGACAAGTACACTAATTATGAGCAATATAAGGCATATCCAAGTACAGGAGAGAGGACTCACAGTCTACAGGTGATGGGTAGAGCTGGTCATGCAGTGCAGTAGACTGAGGACTACTGCAGGTTGTAGGCTTGTCGAAAGATATTGTTTGTCAGGTTCATTTTGAACGTGTACGTGGTAGGCGGTAGTCTGATGTGTTGTGGTAGAAAGGCACAGAATAAGGGTGAAGCATGGGAAAAGTCTTGTATGAGGTTGGGGGGAAGAAGAGATAAGAGTGGAGTAGAGAAGAAGATGTTGAATGGATCGAAGGTTGCATGTATGAAAGTCCAGGGAGATCGTATCACAGATTTATGGAGGATACAGGTTGTGGATGACTTTGTATGTCATAGTTTTAGGGTTTAGAGAGGAGAGGCTAGGGAATAACTGGGAGACAGATGGATTAGTAGGGCAGCATAGTTTAGAATAGATTGGAGTGGTGCAAGAGTGCTATGGGGGAGGCCAGAGAGTAGAAGTTTGCAATAATCGAGTAGGGAGATGATGGGGGCGTGCATAACCTTTGTGCAGTTTCTTGGTCAAGGAAGGTAAGGATCCGGGAAATGTTTTCGTGTTGGAGTCGGAAGGAGGAGACAAGGGCTTGGATATGTGGCTTGAAAGAGTGGGCAGAGTCGAGAATCACCCCGAGGCACCGATCATGCGGGACTGGGGAAAGTTATCAGCCAATAACATTGATGATAGTTCTGGTGGAGGGGTACAGTGAGATGGTTGAAAGATGATGAATTCTGTTTTGTCCATGTTCACTTTCAGAAAGCGAGCAGAAAATAAGGATGAAAGAGCTGACTGACATTGTGTGATTTTGGTCAGTAAGGAGGTGATGTCAGGTCGAGACAGGTAGATCTGCATGTCATCAGCATAGAGATGATATTGCAAACTGTGGGATTCTATGAGCTGTCCCAGGCCAAAGATGGAGATGGAGAAGAACATGTTTTATGGTTGGGAGAAGGCAGCCTGGATGGAATGCTTCTTTCAGCTGTCTCCAAACGTACACTCGGCCGGAGGTCAGAAATAGGGTAAACGATGATTCGTCTGAGAATATCACATGTTTCCACTGCTTGAGGGACCAATTCTGGAGGTTTCTACACCACTCTAAATGCTTGGAAACATTTGTCATTGAGAGCAGCGGTTTTCGAATTGCAGCTCTTCCGTGGAATCCAGATTTTAAACTTGCTCCAATTAGGCCTCTGTCTCCACTCTGTAGTATTTTCCCTGGGTTCCAGCACCGCCAGCTGTTTCCCGGCATTGTCTTTGGCACAAGTACTCGCTCCTGCCCAGCCTGGTTCCAGCACACCAGCTGTTTCCGGGTAGTGTCAACGTCACTTTGCCACCAATACGTTGTCCTGTCGTGTTGCGGTCGGGTTAGCCGAGTCTACAGTGCTGCAGTTTATAGGCTTCCTATGTGGGCTGCGGGATCTGGCAACAAAGCCTGGTTCCGTAGTGCCAATAGGACAAGCACCCCCTGTAGGACTGTGGGTTTTGGGAACTGCGGCCGGCTCACGGCCTTCCAACTTTGTTTTTCATGGGTACCTTCTGCTACCCATACAGGTTCCAGCACCGTCAGCTGGTTCTCGGCAGTGCCTTTGGCTTAGGTGCCTTCTTCTCGGTATCCGAGTTCCAGCAACGTCTGCTGGTCCTTGGTAGTGCTTTCTAGCACAGGTACCTCCTGCTTAGTAACCGGGGTCCAGCACCGTCAGCTGGTCCTCGGTAGTGCCATTGGCTCTTGTTCCTTCTGCTGCCCATCCGGGTTCCAGTACCATCAGCTGGTTCTCGGTAGTTCCTCAGCCTTCTTGTACCTTCTGCTACATTTCCAAGTTCAAGCTTTTGGAAATGGTTTTTGGTTATCACTCTGGATCTCCCTGACGACGACCCTGAAGACGACGACCCTGAAGACCACCCCGAAGAAGACGACGACCACGAAAACGATGACCCTGAAGACGACCCGGAAGACCACCCCGAAGAAGACCAAAAAGATGACCCTGAAGATGACCAAGAGGACAAAGAACATGAAGACAACCACTAAGATACAGAACAACAAGAGACAGAAGACCAAGAAGCAGAAGAATAAAAAGCAGAACAAAAATCAGAAGAACATTAAGCATAAGACTAAAAATCAGAGCAAAAGATATTATCTAAATTATAAGCAGAAGACTAAGCAGTGTATGGGGGGTGAGTCCGTTCCTCCTCGTGTTGCCCCTGGAAAATGCCTGCTGCTGCAGGCCAAACTGATCGTGGACTTATCCTGCTGTAAATCTTTTGTGACAGGCAGAACGGAAGGTGTAATCTTTAAACTTTTATAGATAGCAACTACAGGAATGCCTGTCACAAATAAGAATATGATGAAGAAGAAGAATAGGAAGAAGATGAAGAAGTAGAATATGAAGTAGAATAATTGTTGAATAAGAAGAATATGAAGAATGTAAAAAAAAGAATAATAGGAAGAAGGTGAAGAAGAAGAAGATGAATAAGGTGAAGAAGAAGTTGATGAAAAAGATGCTGCTGCTGCTGCTGCTGAGGATCATGAAGGAAAAAGTGTGGGAGAAGTAAAAAAGAAGGTGAAGAGCATGGAAGTAGTGAAACATACATATCTGACAAAATATAAAAAAGGTTAACATAGTCAATATCTTTGTAACTCCGAACGTCTTTAAAAAAAATGTATTCCTGCTATTCCATTTGATTGGGCTAAACCTCTATGCCTTTAGTGTCTCCTCCACCTCCCCCAATACATTCTACATTATTCTTAGTTGTTTTTCTTCATGTAGAATTAACCTACAAGGAAAGAAAGGGTTTATTTTAATTCCGATATTTCTGTCCCATTGACTTGCCTTGGTTTCCTGTATCAAAATCGGGGATATCCGATACTTTTTGGGTATCGGTCCGATCCAATCCGATCCGATATTTCACGATATCGGATGGTATCTCTCAACACTACCAATGATCCCTTTAATAGAAGCCTGGGGTCAGAATCAGAGCACTGAGGGATTTGCCCTAACTTCCATATTGGTGATCCCTTTAAGAGAGGCCTGGGGACAGTACCAAAGCTCTGAATGGATTTGCCCTCACTTCCATAATGGGGATCCCTTTAAGAGGGGCCTTGGGTCAGAACCAGAGTGCTGAGTGGATTTGCCCTATCTTCCATACCGGGGATCCTATTAAGAGAGCCTGGGATCAGAACCAGAGCACTGAGTGGATTTGCCCTGACTTGCATACCAATGATCCCTTTAATAGAACCTTGGGTTCAGAATCAGAGGGCTGAGGGATTTGCCCTAACTTCCATACAGGAGATCCCTTTAAGAGAGCCTGGGGTCTGTACCAGAGCATTTGAAGACAATTGTCCTGACTTCCATACCGGAGATCCCTTTAAGAGAGGCCTGGGATCAAAACCGAAGCGCTGGATGGATTTGCTCTGACTTCCATACCAATGATCCCTTTAAGAGGGAAGATGTGCCTATAGGACGAAGGATGTGTGATGGGGATATGGGCAGGGAGGGGGGATTCATTTCTGTCATGCTCTCTGCTCCTTTCTGGGGGGCAGACAATGGCTGGGAGCTTATATTCCCGGGGATACTTGATTTCTCCCACAATGTCAGTGTCTGCTGAGGTGTTGTCAAGTGGGAAAACTTGCTCATAGCAACCAATCTCAACTCAGCTTCTTTTAACCAGCTCTGGTGAAATGAGAGATGCTTCATGATTGGTTGCAAGGAAAACTGTTGCTCATAGCAACCAATCACAGCTCAGCTTCTTTTGAACAGCTCTGGTGAAATGAAAGATGCTTTGTGATTGGTTGGTGATACACACACAAATTCAGTTTTATATATAGAGATGTGTTTTGGAACAACATGAAAAAAATAGAAAAAAATAGAAAAAAATGGCAAATTAGACATAATTTCACACAAAACCACAAAAATAGGTTGAACAAAATTGTTGTCACCCTCAACTTAATTGCACACCCTTTGGAATAAATAACTGCAATCAATCGCTTCCAATAACTTTCAACAAGCTTCCTACAACTTTCAACTGAAATATTGGACCACTATTCTTTTGAAATCTGGTCCAGGTCTTTCATATTTGAAGGGTGCCTTCTCCTAACAACAATTTAAAGATCTCTCCTCAGGAGTCAAAGTCATTTTGATCCGTACTCATTGCTGGCCACTTCAGACATCTCCAGTGGTTTATTTCCATGTATTTATGGGTGCTTCTTGAAATATGTTTGGGGTTATTGTTCCTCTGTGAGACCTATGATCTAGGACTCAAACCCAGCTTTCTCACACTGGGTACTGATTTGCGACCCAAAATCCTTTGATAATAATCAGATTTCATGATGTTTTGCGCACAGTCAAAGGTCCCAGTGCCAGAGGCAGCAAAACAACCCCAAAACATCTTTGAACCTCCATCATATTTGACTGTAGATACTGTGTTTTTTCTTTGTAGGTCTCATTTCAATTTTGGTAAACAATAGAATTATGTGCTTTACCAAAAAGCTTTATTTTGGTCTCATCTATCCACAAGACAATTTCCCAGATTAATTTTTACTTACTCATATACATTTTGGCAAACTGCAATCTAGAATTTTTTATGTTTCTGTGTCAGCAGTTGGATCCTCCTGGGTCTCCTGCCTCAGCATTTCATTTTATTCAAGTGTTGATGGATAAGTTGCTCTGACACTTATGCACCCTGAGCCTGCAGGATAGCTTGAATTTCTTTGCAACTTGATTGGGGCTGATTATGCACAATCGTGATTATCCTGCGTTGCAACCTTTCATCAATTTTTCTTTGCCGTCCACATCCAGGGAGATGAGCTACATTGCCATGAATTGTAGGTTTCATGATTATGTTATGCAGTGTGGACAAAGGAACATCAAGATCTCTGGAGATGGACTTGTAACCTTGAGATTGTTGATATTTTTCAACAATTTTGGTTCTCACATCTTCAGACAGTTCTCTTCTCTTCTTTATGCTTTCCTTTTGCTACGGCACACACAGACACACAATGCAAAGACTGGGTGAACTTCTCCCCTTTCTATCAGGTTTCAGGTGGGATTTTCATACTGTCCATACTTGCTACTTGCCACACATGAGTTTGAATGAGCATCAAAAGCGTGATACAAAGTTGTTTACCCACAATTTTAAAAAGGTGCAAATTTTGTCCTGCCCATTTTTGGGGTTTTATGTGAAGTTACAGTATGTCCAATTTGCCATTGTTCTCTGCTTTTGTGTTGTTACAATATACACAAAGGAAATAAACATGTGTATAACAAAATATGTAATTGCAATAATTTTCTAGGAGAAATACTTTAGATTCTGAAGCAATTTCATTGGTGACAAACAGGCATGACTATGTATTATTATTATTATTATGCATTTATATAGCGCCATTTATTCCATGGCACTTTACATGTGAAAAGGGGAAATATAGGCAAGTATAGTAAACATGTGTAAGACAAGGGACACACAAGTACATAAGGAGAGGGGACCCTGCCCGCGAGGGCTCACAGTCTACAGGGGTGGGTGAGGATACAGTAGGAGAGGGTAGAGCAGGTCTTGCTGTGGTTCAGTAGACCGAGGATCATTGCAGGATGTAGGCTTGTCGGAACAGGTGGGTCTTCAGGTTCTTCTTGAAGGTTTCCGTTGATGGTGAGAGTCTGATGTGTTGCGGCAGGGAGTTCCAGAGTATGGGGGAAGCACGGGAGAAGTCTTGTATACGGTTGTGGGAAGAAGAGATAGGGGGGAGTAGAGAAGGAGATCTTGAGGTGATCGAAGGTTGCGTGCGGGTAGGTATCTAGAGACCATGTCACAGATGTATTGAGGAGACAGGTTGTGGATGGCTTTGTATGTCATGGTTAGGGTTTTGAATTGGAGCCTCTGGGCGATAGGAAGACAGTGAAGGGCCTGGCATAGGAGGGAGGCTGGGGAAAAGCGGGGAGACAGGTAGATTAGTTGGGCAGCAGAGTGTAGGATGGACTGGAGCGGAGCCAGAGTGCTAGAGGGGAGGCCAGAGAGTAGGAGGTTGCAGTAGTCAAGGCGGGAGATGATAAGAGCATGCACTAGTGTTTTTGTGGTTTCATGGTTGAGGAATGAGCGGATCCGGGAAATATTTTTGAGTTTGAGGCGGCAGGAGGAGGCGAGGGCTTGGATATGTGGTTTGAAAGAGAGTGCAGAGTCGAGGATCACCCCAAGGCACCGAGTGTACGGGACTGGGGAAAGAGAGGGGTAGAGTGAGATGGGGGAAAGATGATGAATAGGGATGGGCGAATCTACTCGTTAGGACTCGTTACTCTGCGAGTAGTAGGGGACTCGCAGGAGTCGGTACTCTGCGAGTTTCCAAGCGATTACTCGCACAGTAACGAGTCCAATACAAATCAATGGCAATCCTAGTTTTTTCAGAGTTTAATTCAAGCAATCCTAGTTTCTTAGCGATTTTGTGTCCCCCTGCTGACACAAAATCGCTAAGAAACTAGAATTGCTTGTATTAAACTCTGAAAAAAAAAAAATAGGAGTCTTAGCGATTTTGTGTCCCCCTGCTGACTAGTGTTGAGCTTTCCAATTGGCTGCCGAAATGACGTCATCATGATGCGCTGTCTGTGCGCATCATGATGCGCCGTCAGTTCGGGCCTTCGGGGGGGGCTGTGCCGACTGTCCGGGGGTCTGTACCGGCCTGCCGGTGGTCTGTGCAGGCTCCGGTGGTCTGTGCCGGCCTGCCGGGGGGCTGTGCTGGCCTGCCGGGGGGCCGTGCCGGCCTGCCGGTGGTCTATGCAGGCTCCGGTGGTCTGTGCCGGCCTGCCGGGGGGCTGTGCCGGCCTGCCGGTGGTCTATGCAGGCTCCGGTGGTCTGTGCCGGCCTGCCGGGGGGCTGTGCCGGCCTGCCGGGGGGCTGTGCAGGCTCCGGGGGGCTGTGCCGGCCTGCCGGGGGGCTGTACAGGCTCCGGGGGTCTGTGCAGGCATCATCCGATGGGACTACAAGTCCCATCGGGCGATGCCTGCTACCATGACAGTGATTGACACATTAGCCAATGATGGGACAGTAGTAGTCCCATCATCCGGCTAATGTGTTGAATGTAAAAAAAAAAAAAAAAAAATACATGCTACATACATACAACATGCATACTACATATATACTACATGCAACATACATACTACATACTACATGCATGCAACATACATACTACATTCATACTACATATACTACATGTAACATACATACTACATATATACTACATGCTACATACATACTACATACATACTACATACATACTACATATACTACATGTAACATACATACTACATATATACTACATGCTACATACATACTACATACATACTACATACATACTACATATACTACATGTAACATACATACTACATATATACTACATGCTACATACATACTACATACATACTACATACATACTACATACATACTACATGTAACATACATACTACATATATACTACATACTACATACATACTACATACATACTACATATACTACATGTAACATACATACTACATATATACTACATGCTACATACATACTACATACATACTACATACATACTACATATACTACATGTAACATACATACTACATATATACTACATGCTACATACATACTACATACATACTACATACATACTACATATACTACATGTAACATACATACTACATATATACTACATGCTACATACATGCAACATACATGCTACATACTACATGCATACTACATACATACAACATATATACTACATATATACTATATATACTACATGTAACATACATACTACATATATACTACATGCAACATACATACTACATATATACTACATGCAACATACATACTACATACATGCATACTACATGCATGCAACATATATACTGCATATATACTACATGCATGCAACATACATATATACTACATACAATACATACATATAGACATACAGTACATATAACCTAGAGTACATACTTACCGTCACTTGTCACTTTGATCCCCGAAGCCATGGTCACCTGAGGGTTAAATATCAAAATAAAAAAACACCAATATACTTACCCCGATCCGCAGAAGTCCACGAGGGTCCCACGTCAATCTTGCGTGGAGAACAGCAGCATCAGCTGATGCTACCGTTCTCTACCAGCTCCAGGAATACAATGACGGAAGGTAGGTATCCTTCCGCACTGTATTCCTCCACCACTGTAAAAAAAAAGTCCCTAGTCTCACTTTATGCCATTGCTGCATGGGAAATTCCCACGCAGCAATGGCATAAAATGAGACTAGGGACTTTTTTTTTTTTTTTAAAGTGGTGGAGGAATACAGTGCGGAAGGATACCTACCTTCTGTCATTGTATTCCTGGAGCTGGTAGAGAACGGTAGCATCAGCTGATGCTGCTGTTCTCCACGCAAGATGGACGTGGGACCCTCGTGGACTTCTGCGGATCAGGGTAAGTATATTGGTGTTTTTTTATTTTGATATTTAACCCTCAGGTGACAATGGCTTCGGGGATCAAAGTGATACGTGACGGTAAGTATGTACTCTATGTTATATGTACTGTATGTCTATATGTATGTATTGTATGTAGTATATATGTATGTTGTATGCATGTAGTATATATGCAGTATATATGTAGTATGCATCTTGCATGCATGTGGTATGTATGTAGCATGTATGTAGTATGTATGTTGAATGTATGTAGTATGTTGCATGTATGTAGCATGTAGAGTGTATGTATGTTACATGTAGTATATGTAGTATATATGTTGTATGTAGTATGTATGTAGTATGCATGTAGTATGCAGCATGTATGTAGTATGTATGTTGCATGTATGTAGCATGTAGTATATATGTAGTATGTATGTTACATGTAGTATATATAGTATATATGTAGTATGCATGTTGCATGCATGTAGTATATATGTTGCATGTTGCATGCATGTAGTATGTATGTAGTATGTAGCATGTATGTAGTATGTATGTTGCATGTAGTATATATGTAGTATGTATGTTACATGTATGTTACATGTAGTATATGTAGTATGTATGTAGCATGTAGTATATATGTAGTATGTATGTTACATGTAGTATGTATGTAGTATGTATGTAGTATGTATGTAGCATGTAGTATATATGTAGTATGTATGTTACATGTAGTATATGTAGTATGAATGTAGTATGTATGTTGCATGCATGTAGTATGTAGTATGTATGTTGCATGTAGTATATATGTAGTATGCATGTTGTATGTATGTAGCATGTATGTAGCATGTAATTTTTTATTTATTTTTTTTATCTTTTTTTTTTTACATTCAACACATTAGCCGGATGATGGGACTACAACTGTCCCATCATTGGCTAATGTGTCAATCACTGTCATGGTAGCAGGCATCGCCCGATGGGACTTGTAGTCCCATCGGACGATGCCTGCACAGACCACCGGAGCCTGCACAGACCACTGGAGCCTGCACAACCCCCCGGCAGGCCGGCACAGCCCCCCGGCAGGCCGGCAGAGACCACCGGAGCCTGCACAGACCACCGGAGCCTGCACAGCCCCCCGGCAGGCCGGCACAGACCATCGGAGCCTGCACAGCCCCCCGGCAGGCCGGCACAGACCACCGGAGCCTGCACAGACCACCGGCAGGCCGGCACAGACCACCGGCAGGCCGGTACAGACCCCCGGACAGTCGGCACAGCCCCCTCGAAGGCCCGAACTGACGGCGCATCATGATGCGCACAGACAGCGCATCATTATGATGTCATTTCGGCAGCCAATCGGAAAGCTCAACACTAGTCAGCAGGGGGACACAAAATCGCTGAGACTCCTATTTTTTTTTTTTTTCAGAGTTTAATACAAGCAATTCTAGTTTCTTAGCGATTTTGTGTCAGCAGGGGGACACAAAATCGCTAAGAAACTAGAATTGCTTGTAGTAATATCTCTCTCTCTCTCTCCCCAGCACAGGAATCGCTGCAATACTCGCATCCCCATTCATTAACATTGGACTCGCTAGACTCGCAACGAGTAGCGAGTTTCCGTCTTGGACTCGTTACAGTCTAGCGATTCCGAGTATTTCAGGATTCGCCCATCCCTAATGATGAATTCTGTTTTGTCCATGTTCAGTTTGAGAAAGCGAGCAGAGAAGAAGGCTGAGATAGCAGACAGACATTGTGGGATTTCAGTCAGTAAGGAGGCGAGGTCGGGTCCAGATAGGTAGATCTGCGTGTCATCAGCATAGAGGTGATACTGCAAACCGTGGGATTCTATGAGCTGTCCCAAGCCGAAGGTATAGATGGAGAAGAGTAGGGGTCCTAGGACTGAGCCTTGGGGAACACCGACAGACAGGGGCCGAGGTGAGGAGGTGGTGTGTGAGAGGGAGACACTAAATGTTCAGTCCGTTAGGTATGATGAGATCCCGGATAGGGCCAGGTCTGTGATGCCAAGAGATGAGAGAGTCTGTAGCAGGAGGGAATGGTCTACGGTGTCGAAGGCAGAGGACAGGTCCAGGAGGAGGACAGAGTAGTGTAGCTTGCTCTTGGCGGTTAGTAAGTCATTAGTGACTTTAGTTAGGGCAGTTTCAGTTGAGTGATGGGGTCGGAAGCCAGATTGTAACCGGTCAAAGAGGGAACAGGAGGAGAGGTGGGAGGACAGTTCAAGATATACATGCTGTTCCAGTAGTTTTGAGGCGTAAGGGAGAAGAGATATTGGACGATAGTTAGTCACAAAGGATTGGTCAAGGGAGGGCTTTTTGAGGATGGGTGTTATTAAGGCATGTTTGAAGGATGAGGGAAAGACACCATTTGTAAGTGAAAGGTTGAAAAGGTGTGTTAGAGATGGGATGAGGACTGTGGCCAAGTTAGGGATGAGGTGAGATGGGAGTGGGTCGAGGGCACAAGTGGTGAGGTGTGATCTTGACAGAAGGGGGGAGAGCTGATCTTCTGTCATGGTGGAGAAGCTGGCTTTTGCAGAACAGGGCTGAGCGGCTAAGAGGGGCATTGAGGGTTGCGGGCCAAAGTTTTGTCTGATCGTGTCGATCTTCTGCTTAAAGAAGGAGGCAAAGTCTTCAGCAGAAATGAGAGGAGGGGGAGGAGGTGCTGTGGGACGGAGTAGAGAATTGAAAGTGCTGAAGAGCTGTTTAGGGTTGTGAGACAGGGAGGATATGAGAGATGCAAAGTAAGTTTGTTTTGCGGCAGAGAGCGTGGACTTAAAGCTGGCAAGGGACTGCTTGTATGCGTTGAAGTGCTCAGTAGAATGGGTTCTTTTCCATCTCCGCTCAGCAGCCCTGGAAACCCATCTCAGTTCTTTGGTCAGGCTGGTGAGCCAGGGCTGCTTGTTGATTGTTCGAGTTTTACTCTTCGTGAGGGGGGCAGCTGAATCAAGCGTTGCTGTTATTGTGGTGTTATAAAAGGTGGCAGCAGCATCTGTGTCATGAAGGGAAGCTATGTCTGTAAGAGGGAGAAGGGATTCAGAGAGTGATTGTAAATTGAGGTGTTTGAGATTCCTGCGAAGGTGAGCGAGTTTATGGAGCGGGGGGTTGCGCAGTAGGAGAGGAGAGGGAGGAGAATGTCAGTAGGTTGTGGTCAGACAGGGGGAGGGGTGAGTTATTGAGATTAGTGAGGGAACAGAGTCGGGTGAAGATAAGGTACAGTGTGTGACCATCTTTGTGAGTGGCCGCAGAGGACCATTGAGTGAGGCCGAGGGAAGCCGTGAGTGACAGAAGTTTAGAGGCAGCCGGGGTGGAAGTGTCAATGGGGATGTTGAAGTCGCCCATGATGATGGTGGGGATGTCAGCAGAAAGGAAATGGAGTAGCCAGGTGGTGAAGTGGTCGAGTTAGGTGGAGATGGCTAGTTCTGGGGGGCAGTAGATGACAGCCAGTTGGAGGTTGGAGGGGGAATAGATGCAGACGGAGTGCACCTCGAATGAGGGAAGAGTAGCGGAGGGTGGCAAAGGAATTGGGGTAAAGGAGCAGGTATCAGACAGGAGCAAGCCAACTCCTCCACCACGTTTGTTGCTGGGGTGTTTCATTGGTGACAAACAGGCATGACTATGTATCATGTTTGCCAGTGCCATATACTGCAAAATAGCCCCACACCAAGATGTTCCCATCTCCAAATTTCATTGCTGGTGTGGTGTTTTTGGAATGATATGCAGTGCTTTTTGGCCTCCAAATATGGCATTTATTATGGAATCCAAAGAGTTCAACATGGTCTAATCTGAGCATTTCACAGGCTTGTCTACATATTGTGAAGCAAACCTTAAATTCCCTTGATTAAGGCCCCAACAGTGCTCACTAGATCCTTCAGGAGTTTAGAAATTCCTCTGTAACTAATGCTGACAATATATTTTCCTAAGAGTACAGTGGCCTCCATAATCCTTAAATGGAAGAAGATTGGGACCACCAGAACTCTTCCTAGACCTGGCTGTCCAGCCAAATTGAGCAATTGAGGGAGAAGAGCCTTGGTGAGAGAGGTAAAGAAGAACCCCAAGATCACTGCGGCTGAGCTCCACACATGCAGTAGGGGGATGGGAGAAAGTTCCACAAAGTCAACTACCAGTCCAGCCCTACACCAGTCAGGCCTTTATGGCAGAGTGGCCCGACGGAAGCCTCTCCTCAGTGACAGACATATGAAAGCCCTCAAAATGTTTGCTAAAAAAACACATGAATGACTCCCAGACAATGAGAAACAAGATTCTCTGGTCTGATGAGATGAAGAGAGAACTTTTTGGTGATAATTCTAAGTGGTATGTGTGGAGAAAACCAGGCACTGCTCATCACCTGCCCAACACAATTCCAACAGTGAAACCTGGTGGTGGCAGCATCATGCTATGGGAGTCCTTTTCACCTGCAGGGACAGTACAACTGGTTACAATTGAAGGAAACATGAATGCGGCCAAGTACAGAGATATCCTGGATGAAAACCTCTTCCAGAGTGCTCTGGACCTCAGATTGGCCGAAGGTTCACCTTCTAACAAGACAATGACCCTAAGCACACAGCTAAAATAACAAAGGAGTAGCTTCAGAACAACTCTGTGACCATTGTTGACTGGCCCAGCCAGTGCCCTGACCTAATCCCAATTGAGCATCACTGGAGATACCTGAAAATGGCTGTCCACCAATGTTCATCATCCAACCTGACGGAACTGGAGAGGATCTGCAAGGAAGAATGGCAGAGTATCCCAAAATCCAGGTTTGAAAAACTTGTTGCATCATTCCCAAGAAGAGTCATGGCTATACTAGCTCAAAAGGGTGCTCCTACTCATTACTGAGCAAAGGGTCTAAATACTTATGACCAGTTTTTCTAGGGCCATCATACTATATATATGGGGGAACTGGGACCATCATACTATTTATATGGGGAAAACTGGGGCCATCATATTATATATATGGTGCAGGGTGGACCATCATGCTATATATGTGGGTAGCAGTGGGGACCCTCAGTAATCCTAGTAATGACACAATTTTATAAATATTGGGGTCAGTGTTGCACGCCTCAGGTGCTCGCAGAGTGGGGAGTTTTTGTATGTTGGGAACAGATGGAGATGTTGCTGGAAATGTGAGAAGTCAAATGTGTTCTTGTTGTAATTTGTGCAGACGAGTCGTGACTGGTAATAGCGGTCTGGGCCAGATGGAAAAGACAGGAAAAGTGAACAACCCGAATCAAAAAGAACGTCATCTGTAGGTTACTATATAAAACTGTACTGTAATCACGTGTATGTTCTGCGGGACTGGTATCTACCAATATACGGTTACTGTATGGTGGTAATATTGTTATTTTTAGTAGCATTTGTGTTTTTTTTTCCTTTTTTTATTTAATAACAGCTTAATGTTCTTCAGTCATTATGCAGTAGAAGGTGTATGGTGGTATCATTGGCACTATATTATGTATTCCCTGTGTAGTGGTGATAGTAGTGGACATTGTGTAGCTGTATTTTACAGTAGTATGTTAATAATATTGTTCTTTGCATTGCGTGTTTTTGGTTAGCAACTGTGGTATACTGTAATTATAGATGTATATATGCTATTTTAAATGGCTTAGGGGGTATGTGGGAAGAAATGCACATTGGGGTTTGGGCCTCTGATCTTATAGGACGCTAGCAACGTCCCTGAATTATAGTATGTGGTGTGTGAGTGTAGTAAGAGCTGTGTATACGTGGGGTGTATATAGCATATGGCGTGTGTGTATATAGTATGTGATGTGTGTGTAGTATGGGGTGTGGGGTGTGTGTACGTGGTGTGTATGTAGTATATGTCGTGCGTGTGTGTATATAGTATGTGGTGTGTGTGTGTATATAATATGTGGCTTGTGTGTGTATATAGTATGAGGTGTGTGTAGTATGAGGTGTGTGTATGTGGTGCTTATATATCATGTATATGTAGGTGTATATAGCATGTGGTGAGTATATAGTATGTGATGTGTATATAGTATGTGGCTTGTGTGTATATAGTATGTGGTTTGTGTGTGTATATATATTATGTAGCTTGTGTGTGTATATAGTATGCGGTGTGTGTATATAGTATGTGGCTTGTGTATATAGTATGTGGTGTATATATAGTATGTGGCTTGTGTGTGTATATAGTATGTGGCTTGTGTCTATATAGTATGTGGCTTGTGTGTATACAGTATGTGGCTTGTGTGTATATAGTGTGTGGCTTGTGTGTGTATATAGTGTGTGGCTTGTGTGTATATAGTGTGTGGCTTGTGTGTGTATATAGTATGTGGTTTGTGTGTGTATATAGTATGTGGTTTGTGTGTGTATAGTATGTGGTATGTGTAAATAGTATGTGGCTTGTGTATATAGGATGTGGTGTTTGTGTATAGTATGTGGTGTGTGTATATAGTATGTGGCTTGTGTATATAGTATGTGGTGTGTGTATATAGTTTGTGGTGTGTGTATATAGTATGTGGCTTGTGTATATAGTATGTGGTGTGTATATATAGTATGTGACTTGTGTGTGTATATAGTATGTGACTTGTGTCTATATAGTATGTGGCTTGTGTGTATACAGTTTGTGGCTTGTGTGTATATAGTGTGTGGCTTGTGTGTGTATATAGTGTGTGGCTTGTGTGTGTATATAGTGTGTGGCTTGTGTGTGTATGTAGTGTGTGGCTTGTGTGTATATAGTATGTGGTTTGTGTGTGTGTATAGTATGTGGTATGTGTAAATAGTATGTGGCTTGTGTATATAGGATGTGGTGTTTGTGTATAGTATGTGGTGTGTGTATATAGTATATGGCTTGTGTGTATATAGTATGTAGCTTGTGTATATAGTATGTGGTGTGTATATATAGTATGCGGTGTGTGTGTGTATATATATTGTGTAGCTTGTGTGTGTATATAGTATGCGGTGTGTATATAGTATGCGGTGTGTGTATATAGTATGTGGCTTGTGTATATAGTATGTGGTTTGTGTGTGTATATATATTATGTAGCTTGTGTGTGTATATAGTATGCGGTGTGTATATTGTATGCGGTGTGTGTATATAGTATGTGGCTTGTGTATATAGTATGTGGTGTGTATATATAGTATGTGGCTTGTGTGTGTATATAGTATGTGGCTTGTGTCTATATAGTATGTGGCTTGTGTGTATACAGTATGTGGCTTGTGTGTATATAGTGTGTGGCTTGTGTGTGTATATAGTGTGTGGCTTGTGTGTGTATATAGTGTGTGGCTTGTGTGTGTATATAGTATGTGGTTTGTGTGTGTATATAGTATGTGGTTTGTGTGTGTGTATAGTATGTGGTATGTGTAAATAGTATGTGGCTTGTGTATATAGGATGTGGTGTTTGTGTATAGTATGTGGTGTGTGTGTGTATAGTATGTGGCTTGTGTATATAGTATGTGGTGTGTGTATTTAGTTTGTGGTGTGTGTATATAGTATGTGGCTTGTGTATATAGTATGTGGTGTGTATATATAGTATGTGGCTTGTGTGTGTATATAGTATGTGGCTTGTGTCTATATAGTATGTGGCTTGTGTGTATACAGTATGTGGCTTGTGTGTATATAGTGTGTGGCTTGTGTGTGTATATAGTGTGTGGCTTGTGTGTGTATATAGTGTGTGGCTTGTGTGTGTATATAGTGTGTGGCTTGTGTGTGTATATAGTGTGTGGCTTGTGTGTCTATATAGTATGTGGTTTGTGTGTGTGTATAGTATGTGGTATGTGTAAATAGTATGTGGTGTGTGTATATAGGATGTGGTGTTTGTGTATAGTATGTGGTGTGTGTATATAGTATATGGCTTGTGTGTGTATATAGTATGTGGCTTGTGTATATAGTTTGTGGTGTGTGTATAGAGTATGTGGTGTGTGTATATAGTATGCGGTGTGTATATAGAAACCACTGGAGCCATAGGCGGAGGAGGACATGACTTGGGGATGGGTGGACCTTTACTCCTGCAGCTTTTTTGGTATAGTGGTGTAGATTTTAAGCAAGAGTGATGTTGCTTTCAGAGTAAGAAGCACAGTATGTCTGTGCCTGGGGGGTTACTGTGAGGAGGGGGGGGCTCATATAGAACAGGATATCTGTCTCTCTCCCTCTTTCTTGCACAGGATGAACAGGAGGAAGCATGTCTGCAGTTTCAGGGAGTATAATACTGGGGCTATCACCTCACATTACAGATGATAGGAGCACATTCACCTCAGACATCATGTACCAGTGTAGTATCAGCTCCTACATTATGTATGGCAGGGGTCCCCAACCGCCGGTCCGCGGCCCAGCACCGGGCCGCTGCAGTGCCCTTGCCGGTCCGCGGACACAAAGGGAGCCAGGGGCGGTCAGTGGCGTAGCGGGGACTGGGGCGGCCAGGGAGCGATCCAAGCAGCTCCGCTGCCTGCAAGAGGGAATAGCAGGAGCGGAGCTGCAAGGACCCGTCCAGCTTCCTGCCCGCCGCCCGCGCTTCCTGTCTCTGACTGACACAGAGAGGAGCACGGCCGCTGCTGTGTCAGAGCGAGGAAGCGCGGGCGGCGGGCAGGTGAGAGGAGAGAGGTGGTGTGTGTGTATGTCTGTCTGTCTGTGTGTGTGTGTGTGTGTTTGTGTAGCCTGGCCCTGGAGGAGATGGGGACATGTGGAGAAGGCCATGAGGGGAGTGATGGAGAGACAGCAGTGATGGGGAGAGGGGAGTGATGGGGTGAAGGCAATGATGGAGAAAAGGGAGTGATGGGGTGAAGGCAATGATGGGGTGAAGGCAGTGATGGAGAGAAGGCAGTGATGGGGTGAAGGCAATGATGGGGTGAATGCAATGATGGGGAGAAGGGAGTGATGGGGTGAAGGGAGTGATGGGGTGAAGGGAGTGATGGGGTGAAGGCAATGATGGGGAGAAGGGAGTGATGGGGAGAAGGGAGTGATGGGGAGAAGGGAGTGATGGAGAAAAGGGAGTGATGGGGTGAAGGGAGTGATGGGATGAAGGGAGTGATGGGGTGAAGGCAATGATGGGGAGAAGGGAGTGATGGAGAAAATGGAGTGATGGGGTGAAGGCAATGATGGGGTGAAGGCAGTGATGGAGAGAAGGCAGTGATTGGGTGAAGGCAATGATGGGGTGAAGGCAATGATGGGGAGAAGGGAGTGATGGGGTGAAGGGAGTGATGGGGTGAAGGCAATGATGGGGTGAAGGCAGTGATGGAGAAAAGGGAGTGATGGGGTGAAGGCAATGATGGGGAGAGGGGAGTGATGGGGTGAAGGCAATGATGGAGAGAAGGCAGTGATGGAGAGATGGCAGTGATGGGGTGAAGGCAATGATGGGGAGAAGGGAGTGATGGGGTGAAGGGAGTGATGGGGTGAAGGGAGTGATGGGGTGAAGGCAATGATGGGGAGAAGGGAGTGATGGGGTAAAGGCAATGATGGGGAGAAGGGGGTGATGGAGCACTTATTCAAAACCTATGGTGAGTTGAGTCACATTATAAATGTTATTTAATTATAAGTATGCACTGCTACACTACAACCGTGTCCATAGCCCTGCCCCCTTATGACCAAAGCCCCGCCCCTGCCACACCTCCATCCCCGCCCTGCCGGGCCATGGAAGAATGGTCTTGCTTGAAACCGGTCCCTGGTGCAAAAAAGGTTGGGGACCACTGATGTATGGGATCAATATTACCTCAGCAATTCATGAAGCTGCCATGTCCCTCATGTGCCTGCTACATTTTACCCACAGACTGTGAGACAACTTCTGTGTGACCTCCCTGCAGACATGTTTGATATACTACTCTGCATTCACCTCAGACATTGTGTAGAGTGTACTAGGGTAGTATCAGCTCCTACATTATGTATGGGATCAAGATTACCTCAGAAATTCATGTAGCTGCCATGTTCCCTCACTTATTGCAGAGGCAGCTTTTGTGTGTCCTCCCTGCAGACATTTCTGATATACCACATGACCGCATATGGCGAATCCAGTTTTTCTCTCTTCTCCCAAAAACCACCCCGACTCCTAGTATCCCATATTCTTAAAATAACACAGACTACCACTTTTCCTTTGGATAATTATGGCCACAGCGGCCAATTTATTAACAAACAATCGAATATTAACAATAAACATCCAAATATTAAATACAAATAATATGAGGGGAGGGTTCTTGGAGCTAAAAGATCTGGCTATAAAAAACCTTTTTGGCCCAAGACCAAAAACTAAACCACCATGTTACCCCCAGCCGTCCAACCCAGCTCAAGGGCACCGTAACTCCCGTTCCGGGAGTCTCACCACCAGAGCTCCCGAGGTAAAAACCCCGTCCAGAGCCCATAACCAAAAAGCCAGATCCCCCATACCATTTTTTAAAACTGTCGGGAATATTACATCCAACTCCTTCCCCGACCAATCACCGTCAACTCCAAGAACCCCACCCCCCGCCCCTTAGCCACTGTGACGACAGCAACAAGCAGCGCCTCGCATAGATTCCCACCAAAATGCCTCTGCTACTTTTTCCTCTTTTTTTTTTTTTTTTTATCAATTACAAAAATCCCCTAACACCTTTAATTCAATCCTGCTGCCTAAAAAAGGGAGGGTGGGTGGGTCTTCTCTCCTTCAGATTCGTTGGTGAAGTGTGGCTTTCCCGCACTTTTCCCTGACCAGGCTGCCCCCCCCACCCCAAACCCCTCCCCTGGCCCATCCCAGCCAACCATTATTGCCCGGCCAAAACAAATTCAAAAACCTACCCGCCCATTGCAGTCATGGGGGGCTTCCTTTAGGCTGTGCCCCCTCCAGCCCCCTTCTTGACCGCATATGGCGAATCCAGTTTTTCTCTCTTCTCCCAAAAACCACCCCGACTCCTAGTATCCCATATTCTTAAAATAACACAGACTACCACTTTTCCTTTGGATAATTATGGCCACAGCGGCCAATTTATTAACAAACAATCAAATATTAACAATAAACATCCAAATATTATATACAAATAATATGAGGGGAGGATTCTTGGAGCTAAAAGATCTGGCTATAAAAAACCTTTTTGGCCCAAGACCAAAAACTAAACCACCATGTTACCCCCAGCCGTCCAACCCAGCTCAAGGGCACCGTAACTCCCGTTCCGGGAGACTCACCACCAGAGCTCCCGAGGTAAAAACCCCGTCCAGAGCCCATAACCAAAAAGCCAGATCCCCCATACCATTTTTTAAAACTGTCGGGAATATTACATCCAACTCCTTCCCCGACCAATCACCGTCAACTCCAAGAACCCCACCCCCCGCCAACCACGAACAGCCCTGACCACCTCAGGCTCGTGAGTGCCCCAAAACCACCAAGGCCCTCTCGATCCCCTCTTGTATTGCCAATGCCCACAGATCAGTGCCGATAGAATTTAAATGAACCCCATCACCCAACCAAAAATTACCGACACCTGCCTCCAACTCAAAGTGCCTGACACTAATGCCCCCATTCCTAGACACAAACCCCAACACTGCCCGATTCAATTTGACCCTTGCCCTGTTAATGCCCTTTAAAGACCTAGCCTGCCTCCACTTTTGCCTCGGAACAACGTCCGACCATACAGTCAACACTTCCGGGAAGGATGCCCACAATCTTAAAAAATCGGAACGTATGTCCCTGATCAAGTCCCTCACCGGCCTGACCCCCAAATCGTTACCTCCAACATGTATGACGATAACATCGGGGGCTCGGTCCAGGCGGACGGACCTGGCAAATTCCGGGAACACCCTGCTCCACACCATACCACGAAAACCCAACCACCGAACCAGAACCTGTCCCCTCCTAAAACCCAACTGCCTACCATCTGGCCTCGTATCAGCTCTCAGCGCACCCCAATACACATACGAATGTCCAAATATCCAGGCAAGCAAGGGGTCGCCACCTGAAAAAACATAACAGATTATAAAAAACAAATTACTTAACCGGAGCCACAACCACTGTTAACGTCGAACATATAGTAAGTAGCGATCCGACTGCCACCCGCCAATTCCTTTGATTGCCTCCGCCCCCAGACCAAGACCGTCCGCCTCAGTTGCCGCTCCGATCCTAAAAGAATGCGACCCGAACCTGTCCTGGGGAAGGCCCAACTCCAACAATCCCCTCTTCAAGACTGCAATGAACTGGAAGCGAGACAAATAGGTGCCATCCGCATGGCACAAAAGAGGCCCCGTCCTACCTGCCCACACATTCCAATATGATTCCAAACAACTACTTGGGCACATTAGTGCCCGACCAATGCGCCCCAAAACTACCCTTCTGCCCCTCCCCAGTTGATCCGTTTTTGAACGCCGGATCCAAAAAACGATGCCCCCTGACCAAAATTCCACATCTTCTGCCTGCAACCCACCAGGTGAAACCTTGCTGCATGACACCACCTCGCCAATCCGCATTGCTCCAAAAAAGGCCAAAGAAAAAGCCAACCTAAACAGCACCAACTCGAATCCTGAAGTACAAATACCCTCCAGGACTCTGCCTAACCTTTCCAACGTAGTAAACGAAATAGGCCTTCGTTTATCACAAACTTTCTTACCCCTACGAAAGCCTTTCAACGCCTGTCTCACCAAAAAATTCTTCGTCACGTCCGTCATCCCCTGTAACTTGAAACCGAAAGCCAAGCCTGACACAAATTTGTTGACCTTAGCGGCGGACCAACCGCTGTCAGCCGCCTTCCCGACCAAAAACAATACCGCCAACATCCTATCCTCCTCGCTATCAACCCCATCCCATTCTGCCATCCACCGCTGCCATACTCGCCACGAGGATTCGTATGCCGACCAGGTTTGCTGAGATAACGATTCCCGGATTAGTCTTCCCGCTCTTCCAAAATCACCTTCCACAGCTGAGAAGGGCATTCCACGCCCACGACATCCGCTCCTGGTGCCAACTCTCGAAAACGCCCCCACTGAAAACGAGACAAAGAGTCTGCTATTGAGTTCGAAACACCGGGCACATGCACTGCTGAAATCCCTGCATTCAACTCCAGACAGCGAAGAACCAAAACTCTAACCAATCTGATCACTGGGGGAGAAGAGGCCGACAAGCTATTAATCACCGCCACTACACTGGCGTTGTCGCAATGAAAACGCACTTTCCGGTTCGCAAACATAGGACCCCACACGAACACCGCCACCACAATAGGAAACAGTTCCAACAATGCCAAGTTTTTTGTATGGCCCAGCAACTGCCAGGCCTGAGGCCAACGCCCCACGCTCCACTTTCCTTTGCAGTAGGCGCCGTAACCAGAACCACCCGCTGCATCCGTATAAATCTCAAAATCAAAATTGCTCAACGCCTCCTCCTGCATTAGTGACCAACCATTGTAATTCTGCAAAAAACGCTGCCAAACCAACAAGTCCGCCCTATGCTCTTTATTCAAACGAACAAAATGGTGCGGAGCCTTTACTCCTGCCATCGCACCTGCCAAGCGACGAGAAAAAATGCGGCCCATAGGCATGATCCTACAGGCAAAATTCAAACGCCCCAACACTGATTGCAACTCCTTCAGAGTCACTTTATGCAACTTCGCAATCCTATCCACCTCCTGCTTCAACAATGACAACTTGTCCTCTGGCAAACGACACTCCATCCTTTCCGAATCGATGATTATGCCCAAAAAACTTATAACGGTTTTCGGCCCTTCCGTCTTCTCTGATGCAAGCGGGACCCCAAAATGCTCTGCCGTCCAAACCATGGCTGCTAACGCATTCCTACACAACGGTGAATCCGGGGGACCAATAAAAAGAAAGTCATCCAGATATTGAATGATCGATTCCACACCCGCGACATCCCTTACCACCCACTCCAAAAAAGTACTAAACATCTCGAACAACGAACACGAAATTGCACAACCCATCGGCAAACACCTATCAAGGTAAAAATTCCCGTCCCAAAAACAACCCAACAGCGGAATGCTGTCTGCATGAACCGGCAATAACCGAAACGCGGACTCGATGTCCGTCTTTGCCAACAAAGCCCCTGACCCATAACGACGCACCCAATGCACCGCCGTATCAAAGGAGGTATACTCCACTGAGCACAACTCTCGGTCAATACCGTCATTGACTGACAAGCCCTTTGGGTACGACAAATGTTGAATCAAACGAAACTTGTTCGGCTCCTTCTTTGGCACTACCCCCAATGGGGAAACAACCAAACCCGCCACTGGAGCCGCGGGGAACGGACCCTCCATCCTGCCCAATTCCACTTCCTTATTCAATTTCGCATCAACCACCTCCGCATGCATTACTGCCGACCGCAAATTTTTTAACGAAAGCGGAACCACATGGCCGGGAGCCGGAATCCTAAAACCCTCAACAAAACCGTGCCAAAGAACACTAGCCTCTGCCCTAGATGGGTATCTATTTAGAAAGGGGGCCATCTTTTGAACTCTCACCGGGCTCTCCCCCTTGACCGGCACCCACGTTTGGCTTACCCTTCCCCTTCTTAAAACATTTTGAAGCCCCGTGGGAGCCACCGTTACAGTGGGAGCACGCATGCCTGAACTTGCAGTTGGTCCCATACTTGCACTGCCCATCATTAAATTGCCAGCACGTCCCTGACTTTTCTCTTCCTCCCTGGGTTGCCTGACCACCACTTCCGTGACCTGCCGGCTGACTACTACCGCCCCCGCTCCCGTGAAAGGACTGCCCATACCTCACTGGAGCCATCACCTTCAACCACAACCCGATATCTTTCTGGTCCCACTTTATCTCTGGCCTTACTGCCTTCCTCTGTCTAAACTGCTCGTCATATCGCAGCCACGCCTGCCCCCCGTAGATACGATGCGCCTCCCCAATAGCGTCTAAATAACAGAACAAGCCAGAACAATTATCCGGAGACTTTTCACCTATGACACTCGCCAAAATAGCGAATGCCTGCATCCAATTCACAAAAGTCTGTGGAATCAGACGCCACCTCCTCTTTTCCTCCTCTTCTTTCTTACTATCATCTTTTTTTCCCTTCTCCAGATTAAATTTTTCTAACGGAAGCAGGGAAAATATCTCAACATACTCGTCGCGCCAAATCTTTTCCTTCACCTCTTTTTTCAAATGGGCACCCAGAGGCCCCTCAAAACACACATAAACCTCCCCCTTTGCCCTATCGTCCAGTTTTATCTTATCCCCCTTATCCGTTTCCGTCTGCACCGAGACAGATACCCCCGCCGATGCTCCCTCGTCACCTTCCACAGAGCGAACCGCCTCACCTACTGACTGAGTGACGGAACCACGCCCTGCTAACCATACCCCCGCCGGGGATGGAGCTGCTTCTCCAATTACCCCCCCTTCCAATCTCCGCAATACTTTTGACATAGTATCTAAAATATCCCTGAGTCCGGGCACCTCAGCTCCGGTAGGACCCCTACGCCCCCCCTGTTCCCTAACATCTCTCATCCTATCTCCAATCTCATGTAATACAGCCCCTGCGGGCAACAAACAAGACATAGAGCCATACTCACCAAGCTGCGCGGGTGCTGTGTCCCCGCCAGCCGGATATCCAGAATCCTGACGCCTTCCGTCCTCCTGAAGCACGCTCGGCTGCTCAAGGCCCGCGCCCCTGGCCTCCTCGTCACCAGGGGGGACCCGAGCACGAGAATCCCGACGCTCCCTTGAACTCCCGCCCGAACGGGATCTGCGACGTTCTCTAGACCCGGACCAGCCTGACCGGTCCGTATGACACTCCAGCCGACTGCCGGGCATCCGGTCGGGGGTACCAGTCGCTCTCTCCACCCTCCATTCTGTGTTGGGGCCAGGTCGGGCGGTCTCCAACTGCCTCCTCCCGCCCGCCGCTCTCTCTGCCGTCCGTGCTGTGCTGGGGCCAGGTGGGGTGCCGTCCCGCTGCCCCCTCCCGCCCGCTGCTCCCTCTGCTCTCCCTGCTGTGGTGAGGCCAAGCAGGGCGTCCCCTCGCTGCCCCCGCCCGCCCGTTGCGCCACTCCATCTGGCGCCCCGACTGCTAGGCACCCCGGAGCAGTCCGCATCACTGGGGGTACCTGCCGCCGCTCCACCAGGCGCCGTCCTTCCTGTCGCTGCCCGCTGCCGTCCCCCACGTGTGGCAGCAGACCTGCTGCGGCCTGCTCCGTCTCCCTGGGGCCGGCTGGACGCTGCTGGGCCCCGCGATGAGTTGTCTCCAGCCCGTGACGTCACCTCCGGTCTCACTTCCTGCTCCTGGGCGCCCTCCGCTCTCCGGCTATAAGCGCCCACAGGCCGGCTGATCGGATTCCTGCCGGGACAGGCGCTAGGAGGGGAAGCGACCCCAGTGCCTGCGCCGCCCGCAGGGTCCCTGGAGGGGCTCCGCAGCCGTCGCCTGCTGCGCCGCGTCACCTCCGGCGACAGCCTTTCGGGGGGTCTGGTCCTTCTTCCTCGCCGGCTGGTCCCTGGAGGGTCCGTTGCTCTGAGGATGGTGGAAAGCTGAGTTTGAAGCCATCCTCCCCTCCTGGACCGGGCGGCCTCTTGAAGTCTGGCCATCAGCTGCTCCACGGTCTCCATCTGGCTGCTTCGTTTAAGGTAAGGGTCTTCTCTCCTTCAGATTCGTTGGTGAAGTGTGGCTTTCCCGCACTTTTCCCTGACCAGGCTGCCCCCCCCCACCCCAAACCCCTCCCCTGGCCCATCCCAGCCAACCATTATTGCCCGGCCAAAACAAATTCAAAAACCTACCCGCCCATTGCAGTCATGGGGGGCTTCCTTTAGGCTGTGCCCCCTCCAGCCCCCTTCTTTACTGCTGTATTATACAGAGTCTTCATGAGTTCTGGGTTTATGTATGATAGGACAGAGCAGGGACACATACAGTGTCTGCCATTACTATGGTGGAGCTGGGCAGTCACATGTATTAGAGATACTGGTGAGAGGGGCAGTCGGGGGGATGGTATATGTATGATGATGAGAGGCTGCACTTCATGTCAGTGCACTGTATACTGACCCTGCTGTGTGCTGATTATCCGCCCTTCCCAGTTATGGAGTCTGATGATCTGTATGTGACCTCATCTCTGTTACAAACTTTGAGGCTGGGTGTACAGATCCAGTGTAACCAGGTTACTCACTATATGTGGTATATGTGTAAAGGCTCTATTCCTGTGCTGTATACTTAACCTGTACCACAGGTCTGTATACATGATATCACTCCTCACTCTGCTATATACGGATCATGCTGGGTATAGACATCCTGTGTCTCCAGGTTATTTTCCTGGCTGTACATACAGTTGTGGCCAAAAGTATTGACACCCCTGCAATTCTGTCAGATAATACTTAGTTTCTTCCTGAAAATGATTGCAAACACAAATTCTTTGGTATTAT
The DNA here is from genome assembly GCF_039654945.1 of Dendrobates tinctorius. Taxonomy (NCBI): domain Eukaryota; kingdom Metazoa; phylum Chordata; class Amphibia; order Anura; family Dendrobatidae; genus Dendrobates; species Dendrobates tinctorius. The sequence goes on from NW_027361708.1 coordinate 27,849,569, forward strand.
TATCTTCATTTAATTTGTCTTAAATGAAAAAACACAAAAGAGAATGAAGCAAAAAACAAAACATTGATCATTTCACACAAAACTCCAAAAATGGGCCAGACAAAAGTATTTGCACCCTCAGGCTGATACTTGGTTGGACAACCTTTAGCCAAAATAACTGCGACCAACCGCTTCTGGTAACCATCAATGAGTTTCTTACAATGCTCTGCTGGAATTTTAGACCATTCTTTTTTGGCAAACTGCTTTAGGTCCCTGATATTTGAAGGGTGCCTTCTCCAAACTGCCATTTTTAGATCTCTCCACAGGTGTTCTATGGGATTCAGGTCTGGACTCATTGCTGGCCACCTTAGAAGTCTCCAGTGCTTTCTCTCAAACCATTTTCTAGTGCTTTTTGAAGTGTGTTTTGGGTCATTGTCCTGCTGGAAGACCCATGACCTCTGAGGGAGACCCAGCTTTCTCACACTGGGCCTTACATTATGCTGCAAAATTTGTTGGTAGTCTTCAGACTTCATAATGCCATGCACACGGTCAAGCAGTCCAGTGCCAGAGGCAGCAAAGCAACCCCAAAACATCAGGGAACCTCCGCCATGTTTGACTGTAGGGACCATGTTCTTTTCTTTGAATGCCTCTTTTTTTCTCCTGTAAACTCTATCTTGATGCCTTTGCCCAAAAAGCTCTACTTTTGTCTCATCTGACCAGAGAACATTCTTCCAAAACGTTTTAGGCTTTTTCAGGTAAGTTTCGGCAAACTCCAGCCTGGCTTTTTTATGTCTCGGGGTAAGAAGTGGGGTCTTCCTTGGTCTCCTACCATGCAGTCCGTTTTCATTCAGACGCCGACGGATAGTATGGGTTGACACTGTTGTACCCTCGGACTGCAGGGCAGCTTGAACTTGTTTGGATGTTAGTCGAGGTTCTTTATCCAACATCCGCACAATCTTGCGTTGAAATCTCTTGTCAATTTTTCTTTTCCGTCCACATCTAGGGAAGTTAGCCACAGTGCCATGGACTTTAAACTTCTTGATGACACTGCACACGGTAGACACAGGAACATTCAGGTCTTTGGAGATGGACTTGTAGCCTTGAGATTGCTTATGCTTCCTCACAATTTGGTTTCTCAAGTCCTCAGACAGTTCTTTGGTCTTCTTTCTTTTCTCCATGCTCAATGTGGTACGCACAAGGACACAGGACAGAGGTTGAGTCAACTTTAATCCATGTCAACTGGCTGCAAGTGTGATTTAGTTATTGCCAAAACCTGTTAGGTGCCACAGGTAAGTTACAGGTGCTGTTAATTACACAAATTAGAGAAGCATCACATGATTTTTTGAACAGTGCCAATACTTTTGTCCACCCTCTTTTTTATGTTTGGTGTGGAATTATATCCAATTTGGCTTTAGGACAATTCTTTTTGTGTTTTTTCATTTAAGACAAATTAAATCAAGATAATAATACCAAAGAATTTGTGTTTGCAATCATTTTCAGGAAGAAACTGAGTATTATCTGACAGAATTGCAGGGGTGTCAATACTTTTGGCCACAACTGTATAATCTGGACATGACTTCCAGCTTAGTGCTTGGTTTCTGTAGCTATTGCTGCCTTTAGTCCTTTTATGTTACATGCTGTCCTGCTGGATATATCTATCCTGTTTCTGTATACTGTCCCCCTGGTATGTTGCATGATCAGAGTATACCCACCAAGAGCTTATTTTATAGTACCTATGATGGTGGATAGAACAGGCCTGAATGGATTATGTTTTATCATGTGTAAAATAAATAATCGTGGAGTAACTCGGCACATTTGAGTGTACACTAATAACTCAGCACACGGCGGGCAGTGAGTGGGCACTAATAACTCAGCACATGGCGGGCAGTGAGTGGGCACTCCTAGTATGATGCTGCACATTGCTCTGGAAAACACATCATGGGCCCAGTTTTCAGCCCTGTCTCTCATCTATTGTAAGTGTATATAGTAGAGTGACTGACTGGGATACAGAACTTGCAGTTTTCTGCTCACACACCTATGGCTGCAGGCAGCTTATATTAGACCTACATATTTCTTACCATTTATGCGCAGCTGGTGATTAAAGTCTGTCTGTAACTGCTATAGAGGAGCAGGCGGCTTCTCATTTATTGTTACAGCATATAACACAGCATTGCCCATCTCTGTCTATTTCCAGACCTTACAATGGGGTATTTTCCATTATTAACCTGTTGTATACCTTGGTTGTAAACCTGCATGGTTTTCACCCTCACTTATCTCACATCTTGTGCGGTTGGAGGGGTCCTTGAAGTTGGTTAAATATGGTCTGGGGGATCCAATGGGATATGGTTTTCCTCCTTTTGGAATTTAATATGGTTCTGGATCTGATGAAAGGTGGAGGGGAGTTTTGGCAAGGGTTTGTCGGATCCCCAGGAAATTCAAGTGAACATTGGAACCCTTGTGGTGATGGTGCTCCCGAGCTAGTGGGGTAACGGCTGGGAGTAATTGTGGTACATTTTATGTTCACTTTATGTTTGGTAATCACCTGATTTTGGGAGCTTCAAGGACTCCTACCAGTGTGTTAATATTATTTACGCTTTGATGTTTTATTGTATGCTTGTTTTAATAAAGGCGTGAATGATAATTAAAAAAAAAAAAAAAAAGGGACCGGTGTATACCCACCAAGTGCTTATTTTATATTACATAAGATGGCGGATAACACAGGCCTGAGTGGATTACCTGGAGCCTGGTGGCTGGGGGGGTCCTTGAAGTTGGTTAGAAATTGGTCTGGGGGATCCATTGGGATATGGATTCCTCTTTTTGGAAGTTGATATGGTTCTGGACCTGGTGAAAGATGGAGGGGAGTTTCGGCAAGAATTTGTCAGATTCCCAGGAAATTCAAGTGAACATTGGAACCCTTGTGGCTATGGTGCTCCTGAGCTAGTGGGGTAACGGCTGGGAGTAATTGTTGGTACATTTTATGTTTGGTAATCACCAGATTTGGGAGCTTCAAGGACTCCTACCAGCGTGTTAAATGTTATTTATGCTTTGATGTTTATTTTATGTCTATTTTAATAAGAACATGAATTAAAAATTAAAAAAAACAAACAAAAAAAAAAAGTTATTTGTTTTCCTTTTAGTGGGTCCTTGAAGTTATTTATAAATTGGTCAGTAGGGGTAACCATATTAACCCCTTAATGTCCAATGACGGAGGCAGTCCGTCATCAGACATTTCCCCTGCTTTGATGAGGGCTCCGGCGCTGAGCCCGCATCAAAGCCGGGACATGTCAGCTGTTATGAACAGCTGACATGTGCCCGCAATAGGCGCGAGCGTAATCGCCGTCTGACCGCGCCTATTAACTAGTTAAATGTCGCTGTCAAAGCTGACAGCGGGCATTTAAATAGCATTTCCGGCCGCTGGGCGGGAAATGACGTAATCGCCGACATCCATCACGTGATCGGGGGTCGGCGTCATGTTGCCTGGACAACCAGAGGTCTCTATGAGACCTCTATGGTTGTTCCAGGCTTATGGCTTTCAGCGCCACCCGGTGGTCGGAGCTGAAAGCACAGCAGTCAATCTGCTACATATGGGCGATCTGCTCATCGCCCATATGTAGCAGAGCCGATCGGGTTGCGCAAGCTTCTACCCTCCTATGGAGGCTATTGAAGCATGCCAAAAGTAAAAAAAAAAAATGTTTAAAAATAAAAAAAAATTAAAAAAACCTAAAAGTTCAAATCACCCCCCTTTCGCCCCAATCAAAATAAAACAGTAAAAAAAAAATCCCACATACACATATTAGGTATCACCGCGTTTAGAATCGCCCAATCTATCAATAAAAAAAGCATTAACCCGATCACTAAACGGCGTAGCGAGAAAAAAATTCAAAACGCCAGAATTACGTTTTTTTGGTCACCAAGACATTGCATTAAAATGCAATAACGGGCGATCAAAAGAACGTATCTGCACAAATGTGGTATCATTAAAAACGTCAGTCCGGCATGGAAAAAATAAGCCCTCACCCGACCCCAGATCATGAAAAATGGAGACGCTACGGGTCTCGGAAAATTGCGCAAATTTTTTTTTTTTTTTTTTTTTTTAGCAAACTTTGGAATTTTTTTTCCCCACTTAGATAAAAGAGGACATAGACATGTTTGGTGTCTATGAACTCGTAATGACCTCGAGAATCACAATGGAAGGTCAGATTTAGCATCTAGTGAACCTAACAAAAAAGCCAAGCAAAAAACAAGTGTGGGATTGCACTTTTTTTGCAATTTCACCGCACTTGGAATTTTTTTCCCGTTTTCGAGTACATGACATGGTAAAACCAATGATGTCATTTAAAAGTACAACTCGTCCCGCAAAAAATAAGCCCTCACTTGGCCATATAAACGGAAAAATAAAAAAGTTATGGCTCTGGAAAGAAGGGGAGGGAAAAATGAAAATGAAAAACCAAAAATACCACTGGTCGTTAAGGGGTTAAGTATGGACCTCTGGGGTGGGGTTCTTGGAGTTGATGCTGAATCAGCGAAAAGGAATTGGAAGTTAAAATTCCGGACAGTTAAAAATTGTTTTGGTGGATCTGGCTTTTGGTTACGGCTCTGGACAGGGTTTTACCCGGGAGCTTATGGTGGTTGGACTTGCCGGAATGGGATGTTTGTTGCCCTCGAGCTGGTGGTTTACGGCTGAGGGTGACGTGGAGGTTTAAGTTCTTGCGTTTTTGCCAAATATTTAGCCAGAATTTTGGGGGGCTCCAAGAACCCCCCCCCCCAGGTCGTATAAGATTGTGTATTTAATACTTATTGTAAATGTTTATGTTATTTGTTAATAAACTGGCTGCTGACCCCCCTGGGTTTGGAAGGGTAACCATTTCAGGTATGGCACCCTGGTTTTTGAGGGGTAATCATCTCTGGTATGGCCCCCTGGTGTGGAGGGTAACCATCTCGTGTATGGCCTCCTGGTATGGAGGGGGTAACCATCTCGGGTATGGCCCTCTGGTATGGCGGGGTGACCATCACGGTATGGCCCCCCTGGTCTCCAGAAGCATTTATATTTTATAGGACCCTGTTAGGGTAAAGACCCTGGGGTCATGGCAATCATATTTTGCATGCCTACAGAATAAATTGGCTCCTATGACTGGAGGGGAGACGAGAACAAGGTAGGCTTGCTTTTCAATACAATCTATAGCTTCATGGACCCACTCTCTTTTTTCATGTGACTTGAGAATGCCGAGGCACGGTTTTGACTGTTTATATTGACCAAACCATGTTTCTTTCCATGTTTCTTTCAAGGTTGTCGTCTGGACAATGCAGTTATCTAGTGCATGAAACTGAAGAGCAATGTACCTAATCTGTGTGCCCTTGAGTCAATGGGAGTGACTAAGGGTAAAGTAATCAAGTGCATTATCACAAAGGGTAGTATGCCTATTCCTGATGCCCTTGAGCTGGTGGGAGCGGCTAAGGGTATAAGCTAGTGCATTAACACAAAGGGCAATATGCCTATTCCTAATGCCCTTGAGCTGGTGGGAGTGGCTAAGGGTATAATCAAGTGCATTAACACAAAGGGCAGTATGCCAACTCCCGGTGCCCTTGAGCCAGTGGGAGCGGCTAAAGGTAAAATAATCAAGTGCATTACCACGAAGGGCAGTATGCCTATTCCCAATGCCTTTGACCCAGTTGGAGAGATCAACAGTAAATGTTATCAAGCGCATGAAAAACAATTAACAATGGCGTGACAGGGTTATTAATAATGCCTTTGTAGGCTTTTTCTGCTTTAGGTTTATTTAAATTACTACTTATAATGTTGATGTTATATTGTGTATAGTTTTTAATTACTCCCTATTTATAATTTCTTTCTATTGATATGTTCATCACTTTTCGGGTAGTGATAGTAAGTGGGTTTAAGAAATTTTACTGCACAGGTACTGTAAATAATGGTGGTTTCTAGAACTAAAATCTGTGAATTGGTGAATTATTAGAGCTGGCTACAATACATGCGGTATAATAGTTTTTTGAGGCATGACAGATGTCATTGTACAGGTATTCAGATTGTAGCTATGACCTTAATTATGGTTTACTTTCCACATTCCCCATTATGGGATCCTCATTGCAGGATGTTTAGCAACTGTTATTTTGCTGTAGTTACCGTATTATCGATCATAACTTGGCAGCATGGCATTGATAAAATTCCAGAGCTCCGACAGATTAATTTTATTTTTTTTATTACTTGTGTGCACAGTCTTTCCATAGCATGTAGAAATGGTTGATGGCTTTATTAGGCAAGGCTGATGGAGGTCGAGTCCATTTAAGGTGTCAAATGGCCTCTCTGGTGGCGGTTTAGGAGTCAGGTGTAAGTTGCAGACAAGTGAAGGTGGGCTCATTTTAACTAATAGAGGATGTAAAATCTCATGGTGGTGAACAGGCTCGACTTTGGTGGCCAGCCTCAAGGATGTTGTAATGGTAACGTCAATCAGGGGCGGGCACAGTGGTTAGGCACAGGAGTGAGGATAATAGGGTCATTGGTGCCCTGAAAGTTTAATGGCTCTGCTTGAATGGCAAGACAGTGCGTGCCGCCCCTTTATGGCTGTCTGTCCTGGTTCTGTATGTCAGACAGCTGGGGATATCACAGTACTTGCGAATCCCAATGTACTAGCACTTCACCTGACTCCTATTGTTTTAATCCTGTGATTTAAATAAAGCTGTGGCCATTTTGACAACCAAAATAATGTGTTGTGTATTTATTCTAGTGCCTAGGTTTACTGTAGTTATGGTGGTTTTAAGATGGAGTGGGGGTCCGTCCCATATCCATAAGTCAAGTATGTGGTGTGTGTATATAGTATGTGGCTTGAGTGTGTATATCTATTATGTAGCTTGTGTGAGTATATAGTAGGTGGTGTGTATATAGTATGCAGTGTGTGTATATAGGATGTGGTGTGTGTGTGTATAGTATATGGCTTGTGTGTGTATATAGTATGTGGCTTGTGTGTATATAGCATGTAGCTTGTGTGTATATAGTGTGTGGCTTGTGTGTGTATATAGTATGTGGCTTGTGTGTGTATATAGTATGTGGCTTGTGTATATATAGCATATAGCTTGTGTGTATATAGTGTGTGGCGTGTGTGTGTATATAGTATGTGGTTTGTGTGTGTATAGTATGTGGTATGTGTATATAGTATGTGGTGTGTGTATATAGTATGTGGTATGTATATAGTATGCGGTGTGTGTATATAGTATGTGGTGTGTATATAGTGTGTGGTTTGTGTGTGTACTGTATATATATATATATATATATATATATATATATAGTATGTGGCTTGTGTGTGTATATAGTATGTGGCTTGTGTGTGAATATAGTATGTGGCTTGTGTGTGAATATAGTATGTGGTGTGTGTACATATTATGTGGCTTGTGTGTATATAGTATGGTGTGGTGTGTATAGTATGTGGCTTGTGTGTGTATAGAGTATGGTGTGGTGTGTATATAGTATGTGGCTTGTGTGTGTATATACTATGTGTCTTGTGTGTATATAGTATGTGGCTTGTGTGTGTATATAGTATGTGGTGTGTGTATATATTATGTGGCTTGTGTGTATATAGTATGTGGCTTGTGTGTATATAGTATGCGGCTTGTGTGCATATAATATGTGGCTTGTGTGTGTATATAGTATGTGGTGTGTGTATGTAGTATGTGGCTTGTGTGTATATATAGGAGAAACTGGGTCTGAGCAGAAAAAGTAAATTAATGTGCATGCAAAATGTAATTGCATATGAACACATGACCTTTACACAGAGAAAACCAAAAGCAAAACACAAAACAAATATCCTGGAATAAAAAAGTAAAAAAATATATTGCAAAAATTGCATGAAGGTAGTAATAATAGTAATAATAAGGGTATTTAGTTAACATAATTTTGATCAAAATAATGTAGAAGCCATCCCGCCACGTCACGGCAACCCTTGCGGGACAGTCCTAACTCTTGTATTTAAAACCTTTCCACTTGTCAAGTGACGTAAATGTGAACAAGGACAGAGGGACTGAACCACCAGTAATAGTATAGGCCAGACAGGATGGATTTTCCAACTCAGAAACAGGGTGGTCACACCCTTATATGCACAGAATGCACAATGAAACAAATGAGAAACTGGGTCTGAGCAGAAAAAGTAAATTAATGTGCATGCAAAATGTAATTGCATATGAACACATGACCTTTACACAGAGAAAACCACAAGCAAAACACAAAACAAATATCCTGGAATAAAAAAGTAAAAAAATATATTGCAAAAATTGCATGAAGGTAGTAATAATAGTATTAATAAGGGTATTTAGTTAACATAATTTTGATTTACTACCTTCATGCAATTTTTGCAATATATTTTTTTACTTTTTTATTCCAGGATATTTGTTTTGTGTTTTGTGTGTATATATAGTATGGTGTGGTGAGTATATAGTATGTGGCTTGTGTGTGTATATAGTATGTGGCTTGTGTGTGTATATAGTATGTGGCTTGTGTATATATAGCATATAGCTTGTGTGTATATAGTGTGTGGCGTGTGTGTGTATATAGTATGTGGTTTGTGTGTGTATAGTATGTGGTATGTGTATATAGTATGTGGTGTGTGTATATAGTATGTGGTGTGTATATAGTGTGTGGTTTGTGTGTGTACTGTATATATATATATAGTATGTGGCTTGTGTGTGTATATAGTATGTGGCTTGTGTGTGAATATAGTATGTGGTGTGTGTACATATTATGTGGCTTGTGTGTGTATATAGTATGGTGTGGTGTGTATAGTATGTGGCTTGTGTGTGTATAGAGTATGGTGTGGTGTGTATATAGTATGTGGCTTGTGTGTGTATATACTATGTGTCTTGTGTGTGTATATAGCATGTGGCTTGTGTGTATATAGTATGTGGCTTGTGTGTGTATATAGTATGTGGTGTGTGTATATATTATGTGGCTTGTGTGTATATAGAATGTGGCTTGTGTGTATATAGTATGCGGCTTGTGTGCATATAATATGTGGCTTGTGTGTGTATATAGTATGTGGTGTGTGTATGTAGTATGTGGCTTGTGTGTATATATAGGAGAAACTGGGTCTGAGCAGAAAAAGTAAATTAATGTGCATGCAAAATGTAATTGCATATGAACACATGACCTTTACACAGAGAAAACCAAAAGCAAAACACAAAACAAATATCCTGGAATAAAAAAGTAAAAAAATATATTGCAAAAATTGCATGAAGGTAGTAATAATAGTAATAATAAGGGTATTTAGTTAACATAATTTTGATCAAAATAATGTAGAAGCCATCCCGCCACGTCACGGCAACCCTTGCGGGACAGTCCTAACTCTTGTATTTAAAACCTTTCCACTTGTCAAGTGACGCAAATGTGAACAAGGACAGAGGGACTGAACCACCAGTAATAGTATAGGCCAGACAGGATGGATTTTCCAACTCAGAAACAGGGCGGTCACACCCTTATATGCACAGAATGCACAATGAAACAAATGAGAAACTGGGTCTGAGCAGAAAAAGTAAATTAATGTGCATGCAAAATGTAATTGCATATGAACACATGACCTTTTCAGAGAGAAAACCAAAAGCAAAACACAAAACAAATATCCTGGAATAAAAAAGTAAAAAAATATATTGCAAAAATTGCATGAAGGTAGTAATAATAGTAATAATAAGGGTATTTAGTTAACATAATTTTGATCAAAATAATGTAGAAGCCATCCCGCCACGTCACGGCAACCCTTGCGGGACAGTCCTAACTCTTGTATTTAAAACCTTTCCACTTGTCAAGTGACGTAAATGTGAACAAGGACAGAGGGACTGAACCACCAGTAATAGTATAGGCCAGACAGGATGGATTTTCCAACTCAGAAACAGGGCGGTCACACCCTTATATGCACAGAATGCACAATGAAACAAATGAGAAACTGGGTCTGAGCAGAAAAAGTAAATTAATGTGCATGCAAAATGTAATTGCATATGAACACATGACCTTTACACAGAGAAAACCACAAGCAAAACACAAAACAAATATCCTGGAATAAAAAAGTAAAAAAATATATTGCAAAAATTGCATGAAGGTAGTAATAATAGTAATAATAAGGGTATTTAGTTAACATAATTTTGATTTACTACCTTCATGCAATTTTTGCAATATATTTTTTTACATTTTTATTCCAGGATATTTGTTTTGTGTTTTGTGTGTATATATAGTATGGTGTGGTGAGTATATAGTATGTGGCTTGTGTGTGTATATAGTATGTGGTTTGTGTGTGTATATAGTATGCGGCTTGTGTGTGTATATAGTATGTGGCTTGTGTGTGTATATAGTATGTGGCTTGTGTGTGTATATAGTATGTGGTGTGGTGTGTATATAGTAGGTGGCTTGTGTGTATATAGTATGTGGCTTGTGTGTATATAGTATGTGGCTTGTGTGTCAATACAGTATGTGGCTTGTGTGTCAATACAGTATGTGGCTTGTGTGTGTATATAGTATGTGGCTTGTGTGTGTATATACTGTGGTATGTGGTGTGTGTATATATTACCATATGTGGCTTGTGTGTGTATATAGTATGTGGCTTGTGTGTGTATATAGTATGTGGTTTGTGTGTGTATATAGTATGTGGCTTGTGTGTGTATATACTGTAGTATGTGGTGTGTGTATATATTACCATATGTGGCTTGTGTGTGTATATAGTATGTGGCTTGTGTGTTTATATACTGTAGTATGTGGTGTGTGTATATATTACCGTATGTGGCTTGTGTGTGTATATAGTATGTGGCTTGTGTGTCAATACAGTATGTGGCTTGTGTGTGTATATAGTATGTGGCTTGTGTGTGTATATAGTATGTGGCTTGTGTGTATATAGTATGTGGCTTGTGTGTATATAGTATGCGGCTTGTGTGTGTATATAGTATGTGGTGTGTATATATTACCGTATGTGGCTGGTGTGTGTATATATTATGTGGCTTGTGTGTGTATATACTGTAGTATGTGGTGTGTGTATATATTACCGTATGTGGCTTGTGTGTGTATATAGTATGTGGTGTGCATTGACACATGACGCTGCGTACCGTCCGTACAGGACCGCATATTGAAGGCCGGGATCACACATGGGAGATACTCGGACGACTGTCACATCTTAATACCCGGCACTCAGGAGCAGAGCGTGCAACTGTTTGTATTTCCATACAGTCGCACACTCCGCTCCCGATTGCCGCAGGCAGGTGTGTATATAGTGTGCGGTTTGTGTGTGTACTGTATATATATAGTATGTGGCTTGTGTGTGTATATAGTATTTGGCTTGTGTGTGAATATAGTATGTGGCTTGTGTATATAGTATGTGGTGTGTATATATTATGTGGCTTGTGTGTGTATATTGTGTGTGTATATAGTATGGTGTGGTGTGTATAAAGTATGTGGCTTGTGTGTGTATATAGTATGTGGCTTGTGTGTGTATATAGTATGTGGCTTGTGTGTGTAGAGTATGGTGTGGTGTGTATATAGTATGTGGCTTGTGTGTGTATATAGTATGTGGCTTGTGTGTATATAGCATGTGGCTTGAGTGTATATAGTATGTGTCTTGTGTGTGTATATAGTATGTGGCTTGTGTGTGTATACTGTGGTATGTGGTGTGTGTATATATTACCGTATGTGGCTTGTGTGTATATAGTATGTGGTTTGTGTGTGTATATAGTATGTGGCTTGTGTGTGTATATACTGTAGTATGTGGTGTGTGTATATATTACCGTATGTGGCTTGTGTGTCAATACATTATGTGGCTTGTGTGTATATAGTATGTGGCTTGTGTGTGTGTAGAGTATGTGGCTTGAGTGTATATAGTATGTGGCTTGTGTGTGTATATAGTATGTGGCTTGAGTGTATATAGTATGTGTCTTGTGTGTCAATACAGTATGTGGCTTGTGTGTGTATATAGTATGTGGCTTGTGTGTGTCTAGAGTATGGTGTGGTGTGTATATAGTATGTGGCTTGAGTGTATATAGTATGTGGCATGTGTGTGTGTATATAGTATGTGGCTTGAGTGTATATAGTATGTGTCTTGTGTGTCAATACAGTATGTGGCTTGTGTGTGTATATAGTATGTGGCTTGTGTGTGTATATAGTATGTGGCTTGTGTGTGTATATAGTATGTGGTGTGTATATATTGCCGTATGTGGCTTGTGTGTGTATAAAGTTTGTGGTTTGTGTGTGTATATAGTATGTGGCTTGTGTGTGTATATACTGTAGTATGTGGTGTGTGTATATATTACCGTATGTGGCTTGTGTGTCAATACCTTATGTGACTTGTGTGTATATAGTATTTGGCTTGTGTGTGTATAGTATGTGGCTTGTGTGTGTGTAGAGTATGTGGCTTGAGTGTATATAGTATGTGGCTTGTGTGTGTATATAGTATGTGGCTTGAGTGTATATAGTATGTGTCTTGTGTGTCAATACAGTATGTGGCTTGTGTGTGTATATAGTATGTGGCTTGTGTGTGTCTAGAGTATGGTGTGGTGTGTATATAGTATGTGGCTTGAGTGTATATAGTATGTGGCATGTGTGTGTGTATATAGTATGTGGCTTGAGTGTATATAGTATGTGTCTTGTGTGTCAATACAGTATGTGGCTTGTGTGTGTATATAGTATGTGGCTTGTGTGTGTATATAGTATGTGGCTTGTGTGTGTATATAGTATGTGGTGTGTATATATTGCCGTATGTGGCTTGTGTGTGTATAAAGTTTGTGGTTTGTGTGTGTATATAGTATGTGGCTTGTGTGTGTATATACTGTAGTATGTGGTGTGTGTATATATTACCGTATGTGGCTTGTGTGTCAATACCTTATGTGACTTGTGTGTATATAGTATTTGGCTTGTGTGTGTATAGTATGTGGCTTGTGTGTGTGTATAGTATGTGGCTTGTGTGTATATAGTATGTGGCTTGTGTGTATATATAGTATGCGGCTTGTGTGTGTATATAGCATGCGGCTTGTGTGTGTATATAGTATGTGGCTTGTGTGTGTATATAGTATGTGGTGTGTGTATATATTATGTGGCTTGTGTGTATATATAGTATGGTGTGGTGTGTATATAGTATGTGGCTTGTGTGTATATATAGTATGGTGTGGTGTGTATATAGCATGTGGCTTGTGTGTGTATATAGTATGTGGCTTGTGTGTGTATATAGTATGTGGCTTGTGTGTGTAGAGTATGGTGTGGTGTGTATATAGTATGTGGCTTGTGTGTGTATATAGTATGTGGCTTGTGTGTATATAGCATGTGGCTTGAGTGTATATAGTATGTGTCTTGTGTGTGTATATAGTATGTGGCTTGTGTGTGTATACTGTGGTATGTGGTGTGTGTATATATTACCGTATGTGGCTTGTGTGTATATAGTATGTGGTTTGTGTGTGTATATAGTATGTGGCTTGTGTGTGTATATACTGTAGTATGTGGTGTGTGTATATATTACCGTATGTGGCTTGTGTGTCAATACATTATGTGGCTTGTGTGTATATAGTATGTGGCTTGTGTGTGTGTAGAGTATGTGGCTTGAGTGTATATAGTATGTGGCTTGTGTGTGTATATAGTATGTGGCTTGAGTGTATATAGTATGTGTCTTGTGTGTCAATACAGTATGTGGCTTGTGTGTGTATATAGTATGTGGCTTGTGTGTGTCTAGAGTATGGTGTGGTGTGTATATAGTATGTGGCTTGAGTGTATATAGTATGTGGCATGTGTGTGTGTATATAGTATGTGGCTTGAGTGTATATAGTATGTGTCTTGTGTGTCAATACAGTATGTGGCTTGTGTGTGTATATAGTATGTGGCTTGTGTGTGTATATAGTATGTGGCTTGTGTATGTATATAGTATGTGGTGTGTATATATTGCCGTATGTGGCTTGTGTGTGTATAAAGTTTGTGGTTTGTGTGTGTATATAGTATGTGGCTTGTGTGTGTATATACTGTAGTATGTGGTGTGTGTATATATTACCGTATGTGGCTTGTGTGTCAATACCTTATGTGACTTGTGTGTATATAGTATTTGGCTTGTGTGTGTGTAGTATGTGGCTTGTGTGTGTGTATAGTATGTGGCTTGTGTGTATATAGTATGTGGCTTGTGTGTATATATAGTATGCGGCTTGTGTGTGTATATAGCATGCGGCTTGTGTGTGTATATAGTATGTGGCTTGTGTGTGTATATAGTATGTGGTGTGTGTATATATTATGTGGCTTGTGTGTATATATAGTATGGTGTGGTGTGTATATAGTATGTGGCTTGTGTGTATATATAGTATGGTGTGGTGTGTATATAGCATGTGGCTTGTGTGTGTATATAGTATGTGGCTTGTGTGTATATATAGTATGGTGTGGTGTGTATATAGTATGTGGCTTGTGTGTATATATAGTATGTGGCTTGTGTGTGTATATAGTATGGTGTGGTGTGTATATAGTATGTGGCTTGTGTGTGTATATAGTATGGTGTGTATATAGTATGTGGCTTGTGTGTATATAGTATGTGGCTTGTGTGTGTGTATATAGTATGTGGCTTGTGTGTGTATATAGTATGCGGCTTGTGTGTGTATATAGTATGCGGCTTGTGTGTGTATATAGTATGTGGCTTGTGTGTGTATATAGTATGCGGCTTGTGTGTGTATATAGTATGCGGATTGTGTGTGTGTAGTATGTGGCTTGTGTGTGTATATAGTATGGTGTAGTGTGTATATAGTATGTGGCTTGTGTGTGTATATAGTATGTATCTTGTGTGTATATAGTATGCGGCTTGTGTGTGTGTATATAGTATGTGGCTTGTGTGTGTATATAGTATGCGGCTTGTGTGTGTATATAGTATGCGGCTTGTGTGTATATAGTATGTGGCTTGTGTGTGTATATAGTATGCGGCTTGTGTGTGTATATAGTATGTGGCTTGTGTGTGTATATAGTATGTGGCTTGTGTGTATATAGTATGTGGTGTGTGTATATATTATGTAGCTTGTGTTTATATATAGTATGGTGTGGTGAGTATATAGTATGCGGCTTGTGTGTGTATATATTATGTAGCTTGTGTGTATATAGTATGCGGCTTGTGTGTGTATATATTATGTGGCTTGTGTGCGTATATAGTATGTGGTGTGTGTATATATTATGTGGCTTGTGTGTATATATAGTATGGTGTGGTGTGTATATAGTATGTGGCTTGTGTGTGTATATAGTATGTGGCTTGTGTGTATATATAGTATGTGGCTTGTGTGTGTATATAGTATGTGGCTTGTGTTTGTATATAGTATGTGGCTTGTGTGTGTATATAGTATGTGGCTTGTGTGTGTATATAGTATGGTGTGGTGTGTATATAGCATGTGGCTTGTCTGTGTATATAGTATGTGGCTTGTGTGTATATATAGTATGGTGTGGTGTGTATATAGTATGTGGCTTGTGTGTATATATAGTATGTGGCTTGTGTGTTTATATAGTATGGTGTGGTGTGTATATATTATGTGGCTTGTGTGTGTATATAGTATGTGGCTTGTGTGTGTATATAGTATGGTGTGGTGTGTATATAGTATGTGGCTTGTGTGTGTATATAGTATGGTGTGGTGTGTATATAGTATGTGGCTTGTGTGTATATAGTATGCGGCTTGTGTGTTTGTATATAGTATGTGGCTTGTGTGTATATAGTATGCGGCTTGTGTGTGTATATAGTATGCGGCTTGTGTGTGTATATAGTATGTGGCTTGTGTGTGTATATAGTATGCGGCTTCTGTGTGTATATAGTATTCGGCTTGTGTGTGTATAGTATGTGGCTTGTGTGTGTATATAGTATGTGGATTGTGTGTGTATATAGTATGTGGCTTGTATGTGTATATAGTATGTGGCTTGTGTGTGTGTATATAGCATGTGGATTGTGTGTGTATATAGTATGGTGTGGTGTGTACATAGTATGTGGCTTGTGTGTGTATATAGTATGTATCTTGTGTGTATATAGTATGCGGCTTGTGTGTGTGTGTATATAGTATGTGGCTTGTGTGTGTATATAGTATGCGGCTTGTGTGTGTATATAGTATGCGGCTTGTGTGTGTATATAGTATGTGGTTTGTGTATATATTATGTGGCTTGTGTGTATATATAGTATGTGGTGTGTATATAGTATGTGGCTTGTGTGTGTATATAGTATGTGGCTTGTGTGTATATAGTATGTGGCTTGTGTGTATATAGTATGTGACTTGTGTGTGTATATAGTATGTGGCTTGTGTGTATATAGTATGCGGCTTGTGTGTGTATATGGTATGTGGCTTGTGTGTATATAGTATGGTGTGTGTGTATATAGTATGTGGCTTGTGTGTGTATATACTGTAGTATGTGGTGTGTGTATATATTACCGTATGTGGCTTGTGTGTGTATATAGTATGCGGCTTGTGTGTGTATATAGTATGCGGCTTGTGTGTGTATATAGTATGTGGTGTGTGTATATAGTATGTGGCTTGTGTGTGTATATAGTATGTGGCTTGTGTGTGTGTATATAGCATGTGGATTGTGTGTGTATATAGTATGGTGTGGTGTGTACATAGTATGTGGCTTGTGTGTGTATATAGTATGTATCTTTTGTGTATATAGTATGCGGCTTGTGTGTGTGTGTATATAGTATGTGGCTTGTGTGTGTATATAGTATGCGGCTTGTGTGTGTATATAGTATGCGGCTTGTGTGTGTATATAGTATGTGGTGTGTGTATATATTATGTGGCTTCTGTGTATATATAGTATGGTGTGGTGTGTATATAGTATGTGGCTTGTGTGTGTATATAGTATGTGGCTTGTGTGTATATAGTATGTGGCTTGTGTGTATATAGTATGTGACTTGTGTGTGTATATAGTATGTGGCTTGTGTGTATATAGTATGTGGCTTGTGTGTGTATATACTGTAGTATGTGGTGTGTGTATATATTACCGTATGTGGCTTGTGTGTGTATATAGTATGCGGCTTGTGTGTTTATATAGTATGCGGCTTGTGTGTGTATATAGTATGTGGTGTGTGTATATAGTATGTGGCTTTTGTGTGTATATAGTATGTGGTGTGTATATATTATGTGGCTTGTGTGTATATATAGTATGCTGTGGTGTGTATATAGTATGTGGCTTGTCTGTGTATATAGTATGTGGCTTGTGTGTGTATGTAGTATGTGGCTTGTGTGTGTATATAGTATGTGGCTTGTGTGTGAATATAGTATGTGGCTTGTGTGTATATATAGTATGTGGCTTGTGTGTGTATATAGTATGTGGCTTGTGTGTATATAGTATGTGGCTTGTGTGTGTATATAGTATGCGGCTTGTGTGTGTATATAGTATGCGGCTTGTGTGCATATAGTATGTGGCTTGTGTGTGTATATAGTATGTGGTGTGTGTATGTAGTATGTGGCTTGTGTGTATATATAGTATGGTGTGGTGAGTATATAGTATGTGGCTTGTGTGTGTATATAGTATGTGGCTTGTGTGTGTATATAGTATGCGGCTTGTGTGTGTATATAGTATGTGGTGTGTGTGTATATTATGTGGCTTGTGTGTGTATATAGTATGGTGTGGTGTGTATATAGTATGTGGCTGGTGTGTATATAGTATGTGGCTTGTGTGCATATAGTATGTGGCTTGTGTGTGTATATAGTATGTGGTGTGTGTATGTAGTATGTGGCTTGTGTGTATATATAGTATGGTGTGTGTGTATGTAGTATGTGGCTTGTGTGTATATATAGTATGGTGTGGTGTGTATATAGTATGTGGCTTGTGTGTGTATATAGTATGTGGCTTGTGTGTGTATATAGTATGTGGCTTGTGTGTGTATATAGTATGGTGTGGTGTGTATATAGTATGTGGCTTGTGTGTGTATATAGTATGTGGCTTGTGTGTATATAGTATGTGGCTTGTGTGTGTATATAGTATGTGGTGTGTGTATGTAGTATGTGGCTTGTGTGTATATATAGTATGGTGTGTGTGTATGTAGTATGTGGCTTGTGTGTATATATAGTATGGTGTGGTGTGTATATAGTATGTGGCTTGTGTGTGTATATAGTATGTGGCTTGTGTGTGTATATAGTATGTGGCTTGTGTGTATATAGTATGTGGCTTGTGTGTATATGGTATGCGCCTTGTGTGTGTATATAGTATGTGGTGTGTGTATATATTACCGTATGTGGCTGGTGTGTGTATATATTATGTGGCTTGTGTGTGTATATAGTATGTGGTGTGTGTATATAGTATGTGGCTTGTGTGTGTATATAGTATGTGGCTTGTGTGTGTATATAGTATGTGGCTTGTGTGTGTATATACTGTAGTATGTGGTGTGTGTATATATTACCGTATGTGGCTTGTGTGTGTATATAGTATGTGGTGTGCATTGACACATGACGCTTCGTACCGTCCGTACAGGACAGCATATTGAAGGTCGGGATCACACATGGGAGAAACTCGGACGAGTGTCACATCTTAATACCCGGCACTCAGGAGCAGAGCGTGCAGCTGTTTCTATTTCTATACAGTCGCACGCTCCGCTCCTGATTGCCGCAGGCAGGTGTGTATATAGTGTGTGGTTTGTGTGTGTACTGTATATATATAGTATGTGGCTTGTGTGTGTATATAGTATGTGGCTTGTGTGTGAATATAGTATGTGGCTTGTGTGTGTATATAGTATGTGGTGTGTGTATATAGTATGTGGTGTGTGTATATACTGTAGTATGTGGCTTGTGTGTGTATATAGTATGTGGCTTGTGTGTGTATATACTATGTGGTGTGTGTATATATTATGTGGCTTGTGTGTGTATATTGTGTGTGTATATAGTATGTGGCTTGTGTGTGTATAGAGTATGGTGTGGTGTGTATATAGTATGTGGCTTGTGTGTATATAGTATGTGGCTTGTGTGTGTATATAGTATGTGGCTTGTGTGTATATAGTATGTGGCTTGTGTGTATATAGTATGTGGTGTGTGTATATATTATGTGGCTTGTGTGTGTATATAGTATGTGGCTTGTGAGTATATAGCATGTGACTTGTGTGTATATATTATGTGGCTTGTGTGTCAATACAGTATGTTGCTTGTGTGTGTATATAGTATGTGGTTTTTGTGTGTATATAGTATGTGGCTTGTTTGTGTATATACTGTAGTATGTGGTGTGTGTATATATTACCGTATGTGGTTTGTGTGTGTATATAGTATGTGGCTTGTGTGTCAATACAGTATGTGGCTTGTGTGTATATAGTATGTGGCTTGTGTGTATATATAATATGTAGCTTGTGTTTCTATATAGTATGTGGCTTGTGTGTGTATATAGTATGCGGCTTGTGTGTGTATATAGAATGTGGCTTGTGTGTGTATATAGTATGTGGCTTGTGTGTATATAGTACGTGGCTTGTGTGTGTATGTAGTATGCGGCTTGTGTGTGTATATAGTATGCGGCTTGTGTGTGTATATAGTATGTGGCTTGTGTGTGTATATAGTATGTGGTGTGTGTATGTAGTATGTGGCTTGTGTGTATATATAGTATGGTGTGGTGAGTATATAGTATGTGGCTTGTGTGTGTATATAGTATGTGGCTTGTGTGTGTATATAGTATGCGGCTTGTGTGTGTATATTATGTGGCTTGTGTGTGTATATAGTATGGTGTGGTGTGTATATAGTATGTGGCTTGTGTGTGTATATAGTATGTGGTGTGTGTGTATATTATGTGGCTTGTGTGTGTATATAGTATGGTGTGGTGTGTATATAGTATGTGGCTTGTGCGTGTATAGTATGTGGCTTGTGTGTCAATACAGTATGTGGCTTGTGTGTATATATAGTATGTGGCTTGTGTGTGTATATAGTATGGTGTGGTGTGTATATAGTATGTGGCTTGTGTGTGTATATAGTATGTGGCTTGTGTGTATATAGTATGTGGCTTGTGTGTCAATACAGTATGTGGCTTGTGCATATAGTATGTGGCTTGTGTGTGTATATATTATGTGGCTTGTGTGTATATAGTATGTGGCTTGTGTGTATATAGTATGCGGCTTGTGTGTGTATATAGTATGTGATGTGTGTATATATTACCGTATGTGGCTGGTGTGTGTATATATTATGTGGCTTGTGTGTGTATATACTGTAGAAAAACCAGGGGAAGAGTCTTGAGGAGATCATTTGCATATTCCCAGTGCCTTCTGGGATAAGTGAAGAGTCTCCGCGAGCTCAACGATCACTGGGTTTTGGCCGTTGCAGCCGAAAAGAGGAAATCGGAAAACCAGGGGCAGAGTCTTGAGGAGATCATTTGCATATTCCCAGTGCCTTCTGGGATAAGTGAAGAGTCTCCGCGAGCTCAACGATCACTGGGTTTTGGCCGTTGCAGCCGAAAAGAGGAAATCGGAAAACCAGGGGCAGAGTCTTGAGGAGATCATTTGCATATTCCCAGTGCCTTCTGGGATAAGTGAAGAGTCTCCGCGAGCTCAACGATCACTGGGTTTTGGCCGTTGCAGCCGAAAAGAGGAAATCGGAAAACCAGGGGAAGAGTCTTGAGGAGATCATTTGCATATTCCCAGTGCCTTCTGGGATAAGTGAAGAGTCTCCGTGAGCTCAACGATCACTGGGTTTTGGCCGTTGCAGCCGAAAAGAGGAAATCGGAAAACCAGGGGAAGAGTCTTGAGGAGATCATTTGCATATTCCCAGTGCCTTCTGGGATAAGTGAAGAGTCTCCGCGAGCTCAACGATCACTGGGTTTTGGCCGTTGCAGCCGAAAAGAGGAAATCGGAAAACCAGGGGAAGAGTCTTGAGGAGATCATTTGCATATTCCCAGTGCCTTCTGGGATAAGTGAAGAGTCGCCGCGAGCTCAACGATCACTGGGTTTTGGCCGTTGCAGCTGAAAAGAGGAAATCGGAAAACCAGGGGAAGAGTCTTGAGGAGATCATTTGCATATTCCCAGTGCCTTCTGGGATAAGTGAAGAGTCTCCGCGAGCTCAACGATCACTGGGTTTTGGCCGTTGCAGCTGAAAAGAGGAAATCGGAAAACCAGGGGAAGAGTCTTGAGGAGATCATTTGCATATTCCCAGTGCCTTCTGGGATAAGTGAAGAGTCTCCGCGAGCTCAACGATCACTGGGTTTTGGCCGTTGCAGCTGAAAAGAGGAAATCGGAAAACCAGGGGAAGAGTCTTGAGGAGATCATTTGCATATTCCCAGTGCCTTCTGGGATAAGTGAAGAGTCTCCGCGAGCTCAACGATCACTGGGTTTTGGCCGTTGCAGCTGAAAAGAGGAAATCGGAAAAACCAGGGGAAGAGTCTTGAGGATATCATTTGCATATTCCCAGTGCCTTCTGGGATAAGTGAAGAGTCTCCGCGAGCTCAACGATCACTGGGTTTTGGCCGTTGCAGCTGAAAAGAGGAAATCGGAAAACCAGGGGAAGAGTCTTGAGGAGATCATTTGCATATTCCCAGTGCCTTCTGGGATAAGTGAAGAGTCTCCGCGAGCTCAACGATCACTGGGTTTTGGCCGTTGCAGCTGAAAAGAGGAAATCGGAAAACCAGGGGAAGAGTTTTGAGGAGATCATTTGCATATTCCCAGTGCCTTCTGGGATAAGTGAAGAGTCTCCGCGAGCTCAACGATCACTGGGTTTTGGCCGTTGCAGCTGAAAAGAGGAAATCGGAAAACCAGGGGAAGAGTCTTGAGGAGATCATTTGCATATTCCCAGTGCCTTCTGGGATAAGTGAAGAGTCTCCGCGAGCTCAACGATCACTGGGTTTTGGCCGTTGCAGCTGAAAAGAGGAAATCGGAAAACCAGGGGAAGAGTCTTGAGGAGATCATTTGCATATTCCCAGTGCCTTCTGGGATAAGTGAAGAGTCTCCGCGAGCTCAACGATCACTGGGTTTTGGCCGTTGCAGCTGAAAAGAGGAAATCGGAAAAACCAGGGGAAGAGTCTTGAGGAGATCATTTGCATATTCCCAGTGCCTTCTGGGATAAGTGAAGAGTCTCCGCGAGCTCAACGATCACTGGGTTTTGGCCGTTGCAGCTGAAAAGAGGAAATCGGAAAACCAGGGGAAGAGTCTTGAGGAGATCATTTGCATATTCCCAGTGCCTTCTGGGATAAGTGAAGAGTCTCCGCGAGCTCAACGATCACTGGGTTTTGGCCGTTGCAGCTGAAAAGAGGAAATCGGAAAACCAGGGGAAGAGTCTTGAGGAGATCATTTGCATATTCCCAGTGCCTTCTGGGATAAGTGAAGAGTCTCCGCGAGCTCAACGATCACTGGGTTTTGGCCGTTGCAGCTGAAAAGAGGAAATCGGAAAACCAGGGGAAGAGTCTTGAGGAGATCATTTGCATATTCCCAGTGCCTTCTGGGATAAGTGAAGAGTCTCCGCGAGCTCAACGATCACTGGGTTTTGGCCGTTGCAGCTGAAAAGAGGAAATCGGAAAACCAGGGGAAGAATCTTGAGGAGATCATTTGCATATTCCCAGTGCCTTCTGGGCTAAGTGAAGAGTCTCCGCGAGCTCAACGATCACTGGGTTTTGGCCGTTGCAGCTGAAAAGAGGAAATCGGAAAAACCGCGCGCCGATAGGCGCGCGAAATTTGGCTCATCTTTCATCGTTTTTAAGAAATCTCAAGATGGAAGAGGCCAGGAACCATTTGGTGAGCTGCATTTCTTGCTACATGTTCACAGATTTACCAGTGGAAAAGCCAAACTTCACATGCCACAAATGCAAGCTTGTGTCCCTGTTGGAGGAAAAGTTGCAAAATCTCGAAGAGAGGTTAGCTACGTTGAAGATCATTAAGGAAGGTGAAGAGTTCTTGGACAGAGCACAATTATCTCTTCATGTTACAGAAAGAGAAGAAATTCGAAGTGCACCTGAAGAAACAGAGGAATGGAGACATGTGACCCAGAGAAGCAGGAGGATCAGGAGGCAGTCAGCACCCATACTGCTCAGGAACCAGTACCAGGCTCTCACGCAGGAAAACGATGAAGAAATACATCAGGATAAGACTTTGCCAACAAACAGCAACCTTGTACGCCCTCAGAGTCCTCCTGGATGGAGAAAGAAAAATGTTGTGAAGAAGAAACGGAGAGTGGTGGTCATGGGGGATTCCCTGCTGAGAGGAACAGAGGCCGCTATCTGCAGACCGGATATAACTACAAGAGAAATGTGCTGTCTTCCAGGTGCAAAAATTAAAGATGTGTCTGACAGGATATCAGGACTCTTCAGACCTACAGATGACTACCCATTCCTGCTACTACATGTGGGGACAAATGACACCGCAAGAAACGACCTGGAAACCATCTGCAGAGACTTTGAAGACTTAGGCAAGAAAGTGAAAGAACTGGGAGCGCAGGTGGTCTTCTCTTCCATCCTCCCAGTGGATGGCCATGGAACAAGGAGGTGGAATAAGATTCTGCAGGTGAACAACTGGCTACGTCGATGGTGCCGTCAGCAACGATTTGGATTTCTGGATCACGGAGTGAACTACTTATACGATGGACTACTTGCTAGAGATGGGGTGCACCTTACGAAGACTGGAAAGCATGTATTTGGAAGTCGCCTTGCTACACTTGTAAGGAGAGCTTTAAACTAGAACAACATGGGAAGGGAAGCAAAAGACCAGAAAAAGCCATACACCTGACAAATGCTATTGAGAACTCTGCTATTAGAAGTGGAAAGGAAGAACAAAGATGAAAGAATCTAATTAATAAAAATATTGGAGAAAGAGAAACCAATCACAAACTAAAATGTTTCTATACTAATGCACAAAGCATGGGCAACAAACAAGGAGAATTGGAACTACTAACACAGGAACAGAAATATGATGTAATTGGAATCACTGAAACTTGGTGGGACAATACACATGATTGGAATACAAGACTAGAAGGATACAACTTATTTGCAAGAAACAGACTTGATAAACGAGGAGGGGGTGTCGCATTGTATGTTCGAAACGCGTATATCTGCACAGAGATTGAAGCTTCAGAGACTGGGAGTTCTGTGGAAACTGTTTGGGTAAGAATACAAGGACAGAACAATGGAAAGGACACCATTGTAGGCATTTACTACAGGCCGCCTGTGCAAGCCGAAGATATAGATGAACTCTTTATGCATCAGATGGCCAAGTTCTCCAAAAAATATGACATAGTTGTCATGGGAGATTTCAACTATCCAGACATTTGTTGGGAAGCTCTCTCAGGCAAAACTAACAGGTCAAGGAAATTCTTATCCTCTCTTGCTGACAACTTTATCTTCCAAAAGGTAAGGGAGAAAACAAGGGGAACTGCTACCTTGGATCTAATCCTTATAAACAGGGAGGAAATGGTTGAGGAGGTAAAAGTGGCTGGGACCCTAGGAGGTAGAGACCATGCTATTTTAGAATTTTGGATTACTAGAGGTGGAAGACCTGTGAAGACTCAGACGTCAAGGTTAGATTTCAGAAAGGCAGATTTTAAGGGATTCAGAAAGAGAATTGGAGGGATCCAATGGCTGGATATCCTTAAAGACAAAAATGTCCAGGAAGGATGGGAAATCTTGAAAAATGAAATTCTCAAAGCACAGTTGTTAACAATTCTGAAAAGAGGGAAGAATAGGAAGCATTTAAGGAAACCAGGATGGATGAACACAGAACTTAAGCACATGCTAAAAAGGAAGAAAAAAATGTTTATGAAATGGAAAGAGGGAGGCATATCTAAAGAAGAATATAATGCTGTCTGCAGTACCTGCAGGGCACAAATCAGATTAGCTAAAGCTGAAAATGAACTGAGGCTTGCAAGAGATGTCAAAAGCAATAATAAAGGATTTTGGGGATATGTCAAAAGTAAAAGAAAAGTCAAAGATGCTATAGGATTTTTACAGGATGAAAATGATGAAATGGTAAGACAGGATGTTGAGAAGGCTGAACTTTTAAATTCCTATTTTGCATCTGTTTTCTCTCAGAAAGGAAATGCAACATCAACTGTTATTCACTGTCCTATTAAGGGAATAGAAGAATCCAGGATATCTATAAACAGAAAGATAGTGAGGAAACACTTAGCTAACCTAAATGAATTCAAGTCTCCAGGTCCAGATGAATTACACCCCAGAGTACTGAAGGAGATAGCAGAAGAAATTTTTGAACCCCTCTCCATAATCTTTGAAAATTCTTGGAGAACAGGAGAAGTGCCAGAAGACTGGAGAAGAGCAAATGTTGTTCCTATCTTCAAAAAGGGGAAGAAGGTGGACCCAGGCAACTATAGGCCGGTGAGTCTGACTTCTATACCAGGAAAGATCTTTGAACAAATTATTAAACAACATGTATGTCAATACCTGGATAAAAATGAAGTGATTAAACAGAGTCAGCATGGGTTTCTAACTAATAAGTCATGTCAGACTAACTTAATTTCCTTCTATGATGGTATCACTGATTGGGTGGATCAAGGAAATGCTGTAGATATAGTATATCTTGACTTCAGCAAAGCATTTGACAAAGTCTCTCATACAATCCTTATTGAAAAAATGACTAAGTATGGAATGGACAAGGCAACTGTTAGGTGGATTCATAACTGGCTTAGTGATCGGACCCAAAGAGTGGTCGTAAATGGCTGCACATCCAGTTGGAAGAATGTCTCAAGTGGGGTACCACAGGGCTCTGTCCTGGGCCCTGTATTGTTCAACATCTTTATCAACGATTTAGATGAAGGAATTGAGGGTAAACTGATTAAATTTGCTGATGACACAAAGCTAGGAGGGATAGCTAATACTAGAGAAGAGAGAGAGAGGATTCAAAAAGATTTAAATAAACTGGAGAAGTGGGCAGCAACTAACAGAATGGTTTTTAACAGGGAGAAATGCAAAGTACTACATCTGGGCAATAAAAATGAAAAAAGCATATATAGAATGGGAGGAATAGGGCTAAGTGACAGCACATGTGAAAAAGACTTGGGTATACTAATAGATCACAGACTGAATATGAGTCAACAGTGTGATGCAGCAGCAAAAAAGGCAAATGCAATTCTAGGATGTATTAACAGAAGCATACAGTCTAGATCACGTGAAGTCATTATTTCCCTCTACTCCTCTTTGGTCAGACCTCATCTGGAATATTGTGTCCAGTTTTGGGCACCACATTTTAAAAAAGACATCAACAAACTGGAGCAAGTTCAGAAAAGAGCGACCAGAATGGTGACCGGTCTGCAAACCCTGTCTTATGAGGAAAGGTTGCAGGATTTGGGAATGTTTAGTTTGCAAAAGAGAAGACTGAGAGGAGACTTAATAGCTGTCTACAAATATCTAAAGGGCTGTCACATTGTAGAAGGATCAACTTTATTCTCATTTGCACAAGGAAAGACTAGAAGCAATGGGATGAAACTGAATGGGAAGAGACACAGATTAGATATTAGAAAAAACTTTTTGACAGTTAGAGTGATCAATGAGTGGAACAGGCTGCCACGAGAAGTGGTGAGTTCTCCTTCAATGGAAGTCTTCAAACAGAGGCTGGACAGACATCTGACTGGGATGATTTAGCGAATCCTGCTTTGAGCAGGGGGTTGGACCAGATGGCCCAGGAGGTCCCTTCCAACTCTACGATTCTATGATTCTATGATTCTATGTGGTGTGTGTATATATTACCGTATGTGGCTTGTGTGTGTATATAGTATGTGGTGTGCATTGACACATGACGCTGCGTACCGTCCGTACAGGACAGCATATTGAAGGCCGGGATCACACATGGGAGAATCTCGGACGAGTGTCACATCTTAATACCCGGCACTCAGGAGCAGAGCGTGCAGCTGTTTCTATTTCTATACAGTCGCACGCTCCGCTCCTGATTGCCGCAGGCAAGTGTGTATATAGTGTGTGGTTTGTGTGTGTACTGTATATATATAGTATGTGGCTTGTGTGTGTATATAGTATGTGGCTTGTGTGTGAATATAGTATGTGGCTTGTGTGTGTATATAGTATGTGGTGTGTGTATATATTATGTGGCTTGTGTGTGTATATTGTGTGTGTATATAGTATGTGGCTTGTGTGTGTATAGAGTATGGTGTGGTGTGTATATAGTATGTGGTGTGTGTATATATTATGTGGCTTGTGTTTGTATATAGTATGTGGCTTGTGAGTATATAGCATGTGGCTTGTGTGTATATAGTATGTGGCTCGTGTGTCAATACATTATGTGGCTTGTGTGTGTATATAGTATGTGGTTTGTGTGTGTATATAGTATGTGGCTTGTTTGTGTATATACTGTAGTATGTGGTGTGTGTATATATTACCGTATGTGGTTTGTGTGTATATAGTATGTGGCTTGTGTGTATATAGTATGTGGCTTGTGTGTATATATAGTATGTAGCATGTGTTTGTATATAGTATGCGGCTTGTGTGTGTATATAGTATGCGGCTTGTGTGTGTATATAGTATGTGACTTGTGTGTGTATATAGTATGTGGTGTGTGTATATATTATGTGGCTTGTGTGTATATATAGTATGTGGCTTGTGTGTATATATAGTATGTGGCTTGTGTGTGTATATAGTATGGTGTGGTGTGTATATAGTATGTGGCTTGTGTGTGTTTATAGTATGTGGCTTGTGTGTATATAGTATGCGGCTTGTGTGTGTATATAGTATGTGGCTTGTGTGTGTATATAGTATGCGGCTTGTGTGTGTATATAGTATGTGGCTTGTGTGTGTATATAGTATGTGATGTGTGTATATATTATGTGGCTTGTGTGTATATATAGTATGGTGTGGTGTGTATATAGTATGTGACTTGTGTGTGTGTATATAGTATGTGGCTTGTGTATATATAGTATGGTGTGGTGTGTATATAGTATGTGGCTTGTGTGTATATATAGTATGTTGCTTGTGTGTATATAGTATGGTGTGGTGTGTATATAACATGTGGCTTCTGTGTGTATATAGTATGTGGCTTGTGTGTATATAGTATGCGGCTTGTGTGTGTATATAGTATGTGGCTTGTGTGTGTATACAGTATGCGGCTTGTGTGTGTATATAGTATCCAGCTTGTTTGTGTATATAGTATGTGGCTTGTGTGTGTATATAGTATGCGGCTTGTGTGTGTGTATAGTATGCGGCTTGTGTATGTATATAGTATGTGGTGTGTGTATATAGTATGTGGCTTGTGTGTGTATATAGTACGTGGTGTGTGTATATATTATGTGGCTTGTGTGTATATATAGTATGGTGTGGTGTGTATATAGTATGTGGCTTGTGTGTGTATATAGTATGTGGCTTGTATGTGTTTATAGTATGTGGCTTGTGTGTGTATATAGTATGGTGTGGTGTGTATATAGTATGTGGCTTTTATGTGTATATAGTATTTGGCTTGTGTGTGTGTATATAGTATGTGGCTTGTGTGTGTATATAGTATGGTGTGGTGTGTATATAGTATGTGGCTTGTGTGTGTATATAGTATGTAGCTTGTGTGTATATAGTATGCGGCTTGTGTGTGTATATAGTATGTGGTGTGTGTATATATTATGTGGCTTGTGTGTATATATAGTATATGGTGTGTGTATATAGTATTTGGCTTGTGTGTGTATATAGTATGTGGTGTATATGTGTATATAGTATTTGGCTTGTGTGTGTGTATATAGTATGTGGCTTGTGTGTGTTTATAGTATGTGGCTTGTGTGTATATAGTATGCGGCTTGTGTATGTATATAGTATGTGGCTTGTGTGTATATATAGTATGCGGCTTGTGTGTGTATATAGTATGTGGTGTGTGTATATATTATGTGGCTTGTGTGTATATATAGTATGGTGTGGTGTGTATATAGTATGTGGCTTGTATGTGTATATAGTATGTGGCTTGTGTGTGTGTATATAGTAAGTGGCTTGTGTGTATATATAGTATGGTGTGGTGTGTATATAGTATGTGGCTTGTGTGTATATATAGTTTGTTGCTTGTGTGTATATAGTATGGTGTGGTGTGTATATAACATGTGGCCTCTGTGTGTATATAGTATGCGGCTTGTGTGTGTGTATATAGTATGTGGCTTGTTTGTGTATATAGTATGTGGCTTGTGTGTATATATAGTATGGTGTGGTGTGTATATAGTATGCGGCTTGTGTGTGTATATAGTATGCGGCTTGTGTGTGTATATAGTATGTGGTGTGTGTATATAGTATGTGGCTTGTGTGTGTATATAGTATGTGGTGTGTGTATATATTATGTGGCTTGTGTGTATATATAGTATGGTGTGGTGTGTATATAGTATGTGGCTTGTGTGTGTATATAGTATGTGGCTTGTATGTGTATATAGTATGTGGCTTGTGTGTGTGTATATAGTATGTGGCTTGTATGTGTATATAGTATTTGGCTTGTGTGTGTGTGTATATAGTATGTGGCTTGTGTGTGTATATAGTATGGTGTGGTGTGTATATAGTATGTGGCTTGTGTGTGTATATAGTATGTAGCTTGTGTATATATAGTATGTGGCTTGTGTGTGTATATAGTATATTGTGTGTGTATATAGTATGTGGCTTGTGTTTGTATATAGTATGTGGTGTGTATATAGTATGCGGCTTGTGTGTGTATATAGTATGTGGCTTGTGTGTGTATATAGTATGCGGCTTGTGTGTGTATATAGTATGCGGCTTGTGTGTGTATATAGTATGTGGTGTGTGTATATAGTATGCGGCTTGTGTGTGTATATAGTATGTGGCTTGTGTGTGTATATAGTATGTGGCTTGTGTGTGTATATAGTATGTGGCTTGTGTGTGTATATAGTATGTTGTGTGTGTATATATTATGTGGCTTGTGTGTGTATATAGTATGGTGTGGTGTGTATATAGTATGTGGCTTGTGTGTGTATATAGTATGCGGCTTGTGTGTGTATATTGTATGGTGTGGTGTGTATATAGTATGTGGCTTGTGTGTGTATATAGTATGTGGCTTGTGTGTCAATATAGTATGTGTCTTGTGTGTATATAGTATGTGGCTTATGTGTGTATATAGTATGTGGCTTGTGTGTATATAGTATGTGGCTTGTGTGTATATAGTATGTGGTGTGTGTATATAGTATGTGGCTTGTGTGTATATAGTATGTGGCTTGTGTGTGTATATAGTATGTGGCTTTGTGTGTATATAGTATGTGGCTTGTGTGTGTATATAGTATGTGGTGTGTGTATATAGTATGTGGCTTGTGTGTGTTTATAGTATGTGGCTTGTGTGTGTATATAGTATGCGGCTTGTGTGTGTATATAGTATGTGGCTTGTGTGTGTATATAGTATGTGTCTTGTGTGTGTATATAGTATGTGGCTTGTGTGTCAATACAGTATGTGTCTTGTGTGTATATAGTATGTGGCTTATGTGTGTATATAGTATGCGGCTTGTGTGTATATAGTATGTGGCTTGTGTGTATATAGTATGTGGCTTGTGTGTGTATATAGTATGTGGTGTGTGTATATAGTATGTGGCTTGTGTGTATATAGTATGCGGCTTGTGTGTGTGTATAGTATGTGGCTTTGTGTGTATATAGTATGTGGCTTGTGTGTGTATATAGTATGTGGTGTGTGTATATAGTATGTGGCTTGTGTGTGTATATAGTATGTGGCTTGTGTGTGTATATAGTATGTGGCTTGTGTGTGTATATAGTATGTGGCTTGTGTGTGTATATAGTATGTGGTGTGTGTATATATTATGTGGCTTGTGTGTGTATATAGTATGGTGTGGTGTGTATATAGTATGTGGTGTGTGTATATATTATGTGGCTTGTGTGTGTATATAGTATGGTGTGGTGTGTATATAGTATGTGGCTTGTGTGTATATAGTATGTGGCTTGTGTGTGTATATAGTATGTGGCTTGTGTATGTATATAGTATGTGGCTTGTGTGTGTATATAGTATGGTGTGGCGTGTATATAGTATGTGGTGTGTGTATATATTATGTGGCTTGTATGTATATATAGTATGGTGTGGAGTGTATATAGTATGTGGCTTGTGTGTGTATATAGTATGTGGCTTGTGTGTTTATATAGTATGTTGCGTGTGTATATAGTATGTGGCTTGTGTGTGTATATAGTATGTAGCTTGTGTGTATATAGTATGTGGCTTGTGTGTATATAGCATGTGGCTTGTGTGTATATAGTATGCGGCTTGTGTGTGTATATTGTATGGTGTGGTGTGTATATAGTATGTGTCTTGTGTGTGTATATAGTATGTGGCTTGTGTGTCAATACAGTATGTGTCTTGTGTGTATATAGTATGTGGCTTATGTGTGTATATAGTATGCGGCTTGTGTGTATATAGTATGTGGCTTGTGTGTATATAGTATGTGGCTTGTCTGTGTATATAGTATGTGGTGTGTGTATATAGTATGTGGCTTGTGTGTATATAGTATGCGGCTTGTGTGTGTGTATAGTATGTGGCTTTGTGTGTATATAGTATGTGGCTTGTGTGTGTATATAGTATGTGGTGTGTGTATATAGTATGTAGCTTGTGTGTGTTTATAGTATGTGGCTTGTGTGTGTATATAGTATGCGGCTTGTGTATGTATATAGTATGTGGCTTGTGTGTGTATATAGTATGTGGTGTGTGTATATATTATGTGGCTTGTGTGTGTATATAGTATGGTGTGGCGTGTATATAGTATGTGGTGTGTTTATATATTATGTGGCTTGTGTGTATATATAGTATGGTGTGGTGTGTATATAGTATGTGGCTTGTGTGTATATAGTATGTGGCTTGTGTGTGTATATAGTATGCGGCTTGTGTATGTATATAGTATGTGGCTTGTGTGTGTATATAGTATGGTGTGGCGTGTATATAGTATGTGGTGTGTGTATATATTATGTGGCTTGTTTGTATATATAGTATGGTGTGGAGTGTATATAGTATGTGGCTTGTGTGTGTATATAGTATGTGGCTTGTGTGTGTATATAGTATGTGGTGTGTGTATATTTTATGTGGCTTGTGTGTTTATATAGTATGGTGTGGCGTGTGTATAGTATGTGGTGTGTGTATATATTATGTGGCTTGTGTGTATATATAGTATGGTGTGTGTATATAGTATGCGGCTTTTGTGTGTATATAGTATGTGTCTTGTGTGTATATATAGTATGGTGTGGTGTGTATATAGTATGTGGCTTGTGTGTGTATATAGTATGCGGCTTGTGTGTGTATATAGTATGTGGCTTATGTGTGTATATAGTATGTGGCTTGTGTGTGTATATAGTATGTTGTGTGTGTGTATATATTATGTGGCTTGTGTGTGTATATAGTATGCGGCTTGTGTGTGTATATAGTATGGTGTGGTGTGTATATAGTATGTGGCTTGTATGTGTCTATAGTATGTGGCTTGTGTGTGTATATAGTATGGTGTGGTGTGTATATAGTATGTGGCTTGTATGTGTCTATAGTATGTGGCTTGTGTGTGTATATAGTATGGTGTGGTGTGTATATAGTATGTGGCTTGTGTGTGTCTATAGTATGTGGCTTGTGTGTGTATATAGTATGGTGTGGTGTGTATATAGTATGTGGCTTGTGTGTGTATATAGTATGGTGTGGTGTGTGTATATAGTATGCAGCTTGTGTGTATATACTGTAGTATGTGGTATGTGTATATAGTATGTGGTGTGTGTATATATTATGTGGCTTGTGTGTGTATATAGTATGGTGTGGTGTGTATATAGTATGCGGCTTTTGTGTGTATATAGTATGTTGTGTGTGTGTATATATTATGTGGCTTGTGTGTGTATATAGTATGCGGCTTGTGTGTGTATATAGTATGGTGTGGTGTGTATATAGTATGTGGCTTGTGTGTGTATATAGTATGTTGTGTGTGTGTATATATTATGTGGCTTGTGTGTGTATATAGTATGCGGCTTGTGTGTGTATATAGTATGTGGCTTGTGTGTGTATATAGTATGGTGTGGTGTGTATATAGTATGTGGCTTGTATGTGTCTATAGTATGTGGCTTGTGTGTGTATATAGTATGGTGTGGTGTGTATATAGTATGTGGCTTGTGTGTGTATATAGTATGGTGTGGTGTGTGTATATAGTATGCAGCTTGTGTGTATATACTGTAGTATGTGGTATGTGTATATAGTATGTGGTGTGTGTATATATTATGTGGCTTGTGTGTGTATATAGTATGGTGTGGTGTGTATATAGTATGCGGCTTTTGTGTGTATATAGTATGTGGCTTGTGTGTGTATATAGTATGTGGCTTGTGTGTGTATATAGTATGTGGTGTGTGTATATATTATGTGGCTTGTGTGTATATATAGTATGGTGTGGTGTGTATATAGTATGCGGCTTTTGTGTGTATATAGTATGTGGCTTGTGTGTGTATATAGTATGCGGCTTGTGTATGTATATAGTATGTTGCTTATGTGTGTATATAGTATATGGCTTGTGTGTGTATATAGTATGTTGTGTGTGTGTATATATTATGTGGCTTGTGTGTGTATATAGTATGCGGCTTGTGTGTGTATATAGTATGTGGCTTGTGTGTGTATATAGTATGCGGCTTGTGTATATAGTATGCGGCTTGTGTGTGTATATAGTATGTGGCTTGTGTGTGTATATAGTATGCGGCTTTTGTGTCTATATAGTATGTGGTGTGTGTATATATTATGTGGCTTGTGTGTGTATATAGTATGTGGCTTGTGTGTGTATATAGTATGTGGCTTGTGTGTGTGTGTAGTATGTGGGTTGTGTGTGTATATGGTGTGCGGCTTGTGTGTGTATATAGTATGCGGCTTGTGTGTGTATATAGTATGTGGCTTGTGTGTATATAGTATGTGGCTTGTGTGTGTATATAGAATGTGATGTGTGTATATATTATGTGGCTTGTGTGTATATAGTATGTGGCTTGTGTGTGTATATAGTATGTGGTGTGTGTATATAGTATGTGGTGTGTGTATATAGTATGGCGTGGTGTGTATATAGTATATGGCTTGTGTGTGTATATAGTATGTGGCTTGTGTGTGTATATAGTATGTGATGTGTGTATATAGTATGGTGTGGTGTGTATATAGTATATGGCTTGTGTGTGTATATAATGTGTGGCTTGTGTGTGTATATATAGTATGGTGTGGTGTGTATATAGTATGCGGCTTGTGTGTGTATATAGTGTGTGGCTTGTGTGTGTATATATAGTATGGTGTGGTGTGTATATAGTATGTGGCTTCTGTGTGTGTATATAGTATGTGGCTTGTGTGTGTATATAGTATGGTGTGGTGTGTATATAGTATGTGGCTTGTGTGTGTATATAGTATGGTGTGGTGTGTATATAGTATGTGGCTTGTGTGTGTATATAGTATGGTGTGGTGTGTGTATATAGTATGTAGCTTGTGTGTATATAGTATGCAGCTTGTGTGTATATACTGTAGTATCTGGTGTGTGTATATAGTATGTGGTGTGTGTATATATTATGTGGCTTATGTGTATATATAGTATATTGTGTGTGTATATAGTATGTGGCTTGTGTGTGTATATAGTATGTGGCTTGTGTGTGTATATAGTATGTGGCTTGTGTGTGTCTATAGTATGTGGCTTGTGTGTATATACTGTAGTATGTGGTGTGTGTATATAGTATGTGGCTTGTGTGTATATACTGTAGTATGTGGTGTGTGTATATAGTATGTGGCTTGTGTGTGTATATAGAATGTGGCTTGTGTGTATATATAGTATGTGGCTTGTGTGTGTATATAGTATGTGGTTTGTGTGTGTATATAGTATGTGGCTTGTGTGTATATACTGTAGTATGTGGTGTGTGTATATAGTATGTGGCTTGTGTGTATATACTGTAGTATGTGGTGTGTGTATATAGTATGTGGCTTGTGTGTGTATATAGTATGTGGCTTGTGTGTATATATAGTATGTGGCTTGTGTGTGTATATAGTATGTGGCTTGTGTGTATATAGTATGTGGTGTGTATGTAGTATGTGGCTTGTGTGTATATATAGTATGGTGTGGTGTGTGTATATAGTGTGTGGCTTGTGTGTATGTAGTATGTGGCTTGTGTGTATATACTGTAGTATGTGGTGTGTGTATATAGTATGTGGCTTGTGTGTATATACTGTAGTATGTGGTGTGTGTATATAGTATGTGGCTTGTGTGTGTATATAGTATGTGGCTTGTGTGTATATATAGTATGTGGCTTGTGTGTGTATATAGTATGTGGCTTGTGTGTGTATATAGTATGTGGCTTGTGTGTATATAGTATGTGGTGTGTATGTAGTATGTGGCTTGTGTGTATATATAGTATGGTGTGGTGTGTGTATATAGTGTGTGGCTTGTGTGTATGTAGTATGTGGCTTGTGTGTGTATATAGCATGTGGCTTGTGTGTATATAGTATGTGGCTTGTGTGTGTATATAGTATGTGGCTTGTGTGTATATAGTATGTGGCTTGTGTGTGTATATAGTATGTGGCTTGTGTGTGTATATAGTATGTGGTGTGTGTATATAGTATGTGGCTTGTGTGTATATAGTATGTGGCTTGTGTGTGTATATAGTATGTGGTGTGTGTATATAGTATGTGGCTTGTGTGTATATAGTATGTGGCTTGTGTGTGTATATAGCATGTGGCTTGTGTGTATATAGTATGCGGCTTGTGTGTGTATATAGTATGTGGCTTGTGTGTGTATATAGTGTGTGGCTTGTGTGTGTATATAGTATGTGGCTTGTGTGTGTATATAGTATGTGGTGTGTGTATATAGTATGTGGCTTGTGTGTGTATAGTATGTGGCTTGTGTGTGTATATAGTATGTGGCTTGTGTGTGTATATACTGTAGTATGTGGTGTGTGTATATATAGTATGTGATGTGTGTATATAGTGTGTGGCTTGTGTGTGTGTGTATATTATGTGGCTTGTGTGTGTATATAGTATGGTGTGGTGTGTATATATAGTATGTGGCTTGTGTGTATATAGTATGTGGCTTGTGTGTGTATATAGCATGTGGCTTGTGTGTATATAGTATGCGGCTTGTGTGTGTATATAGTATGTGGCTTGTGTGTGTATATAGTATGTGGCTTGTGTGTGTATATAGTATGTGGTGTGTGTATATAGTATGTGGCTTGTGTGTGTATATAGTATGTGGCTTGTGTGTGTATATACTGTAGTATGTGGTGTGTGTATATATAGTATGTGATGTGTGTATATAGTATGTGGCTTGTGTGTGTATATACTGTAGTATGTGGTGTGTGTATATATAGTATGTGATGTGTGTATGTAGTGTGTGGCTTGTGTGTGTATATAGTATGGTGTGGTGTGTATATAGTATGTGTCTTCTGTGTGTATATATTATGTGGCTTGTGTGTGTATATAGTATGGTGTGGTGTGTATATAGTATGTGGCTTGTTTGTATATAGTATGTGGTGTGTGTATATAGTATGTGGCTTGTGTGTATATAGTATGTGGCTTGTGTGTGTATATAGTATGTGGCTTGTGTGTGTATATAGTATGTGGCTTGTGTGTGTATATAGTATGTGGCTTGTGTGTGTATATAGTATGTGGCTTGTGTGTGTATATAGTATGTGGCTTGTGTGTATATACTGTAGTATGTGGTGTGTGTATATAGTATGTGGCTTGTGTGTGTATATAGTATGTGGCTTGTGTGTATATATAGTATGTGGCTTGTGTGTGTATATAGTATGTGGCTTGTGTGTGTATATAGTATGTGGCTTGTGTGTATATAGTATGTGGTGTGTATGTAGTATGTGGCTTGTGTGTATATATAGTATGGTGTGGTGTGTGTATATAGTGTGTGGCTTGTGTGTATGTAGTATGTGGCTTGTGTGTGTATATAGCATGTGGCTTGTGTGTATATAGTATGTGGCTTGTGTGTGTATATAGTATGTGGCTTGTGTGTATATAGTATGTGGCTTGTGTGTGTATATAGTATGTGGCTTGTGTGTGTATATAGTATGTGGTGTGTGTATATAGTATGTGGCTTGTGTGTATATAGTATGTGGCTTGTGTGTGTATATAGTATGTGGTGTGTGTATATAGTATGTGGCTTGTGTGTATATAGTATGTGGCTTGTGTGTGTATATAGCATGTGGCTTGTGTGTATATAGTATGCGGCTTGTGTGTGTATATAGTATGTGGCTTATGTGTGTATATAGTGTGTGGCTTGTGTGTGTATATAGTATGTGGCTTGTGTGTGTATATAGTATGTGGTGTGTGTATATAGTATGTGGCTTGTGTGTGTATAGTATGTGGCTTGTGTGTGTATATAGTATGTGGCTTGTGTGTGTATATACTGTAGTATGTGGTGTGTGTATATATAGTATGTGATGTGTGTATATAGTGTGTGGCTTGTGTGTGTGTGTATATTATGTGGCTTGTGTGTGTATATAGTATGGTGTGGTGTGTATATATAGTATGTGGCTTGTGTGTATATAGTATGTGGCTTGTGTGTGTATATAGCATGTGGCTTGTGTGTATATAGTATGCGGCTTGTGTGTGTATATAGTATGTGGCTTGTGTGTGTATATAGTATGTGGCTTGTGTGTGTATATAGTATGTGGTGTGTGTATATAGTATGTGGCTTGTGTGTGTATATAGTATGTGGCTTGTGTGTGTATATACTGTAGTATGTGGTGTGTGTATATATAGTATGTGATGTGTGTATATAGTATGTGGCTTGTGTGTGTATATACTGTAGTATGTGGTGTGTGTATATATAGTATGTGATGTGTGTATATAGTGTGTGGCTTGTGTGTGTATATAGTATGGTGTGGTGTGTATATAGTATGTGGCTTCTGTGTGTATATAGTATGTGGCTTGTGTGTGTATATAGTATGGTGTGGTGTGTATATAGTATGTGGCTTGTTTGTATATAGTATGTGGTGTGTGTATATAGTATGTGGCTTGTGTGTATATAGTATGTGGCTTGTGTGTGTATATAGTATGTGGCTTGTGTGTGTATATAGTATGTGGCTTGTGTGTGTATATAGTATGTGGCTTGTGTGTGTATATAGTATGTGGCTTGTGTGTGTATATAGTATGTGGCTTGTGTGTGTGTGTATATTATGTGGCTTGTGTGTGTATATAGTATGTGGCTTGTGTGTGTATATACTGTAGTATGTGGTGTGTATATAGTATGCGGCTTGTGTGTGTATATAGTATGTGGTGTGTGTATATAGTATGTGGCTTGTGTGTGTATATACTGTAGTATGTGGTGTGTATATAGTATGTGGCTTGTGTGTGTATATAGTATGTGGCTTGTGTGTGTATATAGTATGTGGCTTGTGTGTGTATATAGTATGTGGTGTGTGTATATAGTATGTGGTGTGTGTATATAGTATGTGGTGTGTGTATATAGTATGTGGCTTGTGTGTGTATATAGTATGTGGTGTGTGTATATAGTATGTGGCTTGTGTGTGTATATAGTATGTGGCTTGTGTATGTATATACTGTAGTATGTGGTGTGTATATAGTATGCGGCTTGTGTGTGTATATAGTATGTGGTGTGTGTATATAGTATGTGGTGTGTGTATATAGTATGTGGTGTGTGTATATAGTATGTGGCTTGTGTGTGTATATAGTATGTGGTGTGTGTATATAGTATGTGGCTTGTGTGTGTATATAGTATGTGGCTTGTGTGTGTATATACTGTAGTATGTGGTGTGTGTATATATTACCGTATGTGGCTTGTGTGTGTATATAGTACGTGGTGTGCATTGACACATGACGCTGCGCACCGTCCGTACAGGACAGCCTATAGAAGGCCGGGATCACACATGGGAGATACTCGGACGAGTGTCACATCTTAATACCCGGCACTCAGGAGCAGAGCGTGCAGCTGTTTGTATTTCTATGCAGTCGCACGCTCCGCTCCCGATTGCCGCAGGCAGTGCCGGGTATTACGATACGAGACTCGTCCGAGTTTCTCGCATGTGTGATCCCGGCCTAACGCTGGCTTCTGGAATACCCTGCGACATATTTGAGAAAGATTCTTTGAATAGAAACATCAATCCCTTGTCCCAATCAAGAAGCAATTTCTTCCTTTTGAATACCTGACCTATTCCTATGTAAATATATAAAAATCAGCCCTTTTGCTTGAACTGAATTGAGTGTGCAGTGAATAATTCCAGGACAGAGGAGCAGCGTCATGTAAAGGAGCAGTGAGGGACCGGCAGCCGCTAAGGCCGGACAGAGCCCTGACTTCAACCCCATCCAACACCTTTGGGATGAACAAGAATGGAGATTGCTAGCCGGGACCACCCATCCAGCATCAGTGTCTACTGTCACAAATGCTATTGTGAATGAAGGGGCAAAAATCCCCACAGACACCTCCAAAATCTTGTAGAAAAAGACAATCCCCACATTACTGCCTAGGAATTTAGAATGAGATGTTCTAAAATTCTGTATCCCTACACTTATATGGTGTCTAAGTATAATAACAATATAAAAAAGATTATAAGATGCTTCTTCGGATATGTGTTCATGTGTGTGTGGGGGAGCGGGGTGTTGTTTTCTATAATTTGCTGTATCAAATTATTTACATATATTTATAAATGCTCCAATACTTTATTATACAGGATTATACTGTCCTCTCATTGGCTGCAAGGACATTCTAGAATGCTGTGACCTCACAAGGTCGGCGCTATGGGCAACCGCTCTCCCGGAACTCCTTTGAGGGCTACAGTAGACGAGGAGAGTGAGTATGCGTGTCTTATGCTCCTGCCCTGACCTTATTATTTCCCATTTCCTAGCTATATAAGTTTCTGATTTCTTGTAATAAGTTTCCCCTATTTCCCAATTCTCATGTCCCGTACATTTTTAAACAGAAAACCTTATATTTGTTAATTAGTAACAGCAATATTTACCATTGATAAAATTGGCATTGGAGATTAGTCTATTTATAAGGAAACTTCTCTATTTGTCCTATTCAGGATTGTGCGATTATTTCTACTAGAGAAATGGCGAGCAAAAATGAGAGACCAATCTATGTAAGTTCCAAATAAGAAAAGTCATGTAATTCAGATTAGTGACTGTAACGCTGTCTCTATATGTGTATATAATAATGAATGTCTGATGTCCGTTCTTCATGCACAGGCAATGGCCTGGACCAATCAGATTGGTATGATTACAACGATAGCAAAATCACTTTTTTTTTTTTTTTTTTTTTTAAGTGTTGAAAAAAGATACAGATATTCACAAAAGAACAAAAATTCACTTGAGTCGTCATTTTTGAATATCCGTTACATTGTTGTTTTTTGGTCGATGGAGCTGGGCAAGGGCTTGTTTTTTAGCCTGGTGACCTGATGTTTATATTGATAATATTTTGGGGTAGTTATGGTGCTTTGATTGCTGTTATGTATTTTTTGGTGGAGTTGTAGCAAACAAAAACTTGCAATTTTGGCATTTTGATTTTTTTTATGCTTTGCAGTTTCTATAGATTGGGTCAATTATTTTAGGTTTCCATAGATCGGACTTTTTTGAACAGGTTGATAACAAATACAGTATGTGTATTTTTTATTTTTTCTTCCTTTAATATTAACTGGAGCAAAGGGGGTTGATTTGAATTTTTTTTCCTTTTAAAGGGAACCTGTCATGTCCTTTTTCGCATGTAAACTGTCCCCAGTGCATTATTAGTAATGCAATATGTGTCACTAACATGTTTTTTCATTAAAAACGGCGCTGTAATGATGTCCGAAAAGCACTTTATATGGTTAGATTGTACCTGCTCAATTAGTCATAGGGGTGTGCTTCATTTTATTCAGTCATGGTTGTCGCCGCCCACGCAATCTGAATGATGCTCCCGGAGTTGCGCTGACGTCACTCAAATCCACTTTGAAAAATCCCGCACTTGCGCAGTTTATAGTAGAGCAGCGCTTATGCAGCGTTGATCATCGACTTGCGCATGTGCCATGACGAGCGGCTCCCTGCGCTTAAGCCTTAATATAACATAATGTGCATAAGCCGGTCCCATCACCAGCTGATGCAAATCTGCACACAGACGCCGATCATTCCGGCAGCATGTACGCTTCCTGGCTTCAGAGACGCACACTGTGCATGACCGGAAGACCGGCAATGTGGCGGCTCGTGCAAATTATGTTATCAAGCCCATAGGGGTGTGATGACATGGAAAGATGTCTGAATAGCCTGGGGAACTAACGCCCCACCATCTAATCAAAGCCCTCAATAGTATAGGAAAAGCGGAGGTTATACATGATTTTTTTAAAGCATTTATTTAACCCCTTCCCAACATTGGAAGTATCCATATGACATGGTTGGCTGGTACTTACCGACCTTTGACGGATGGATAAGTCATGGCGGTCTTCTGAGAATAGCGGCTGTGAGCGAACCATAGCTGATTCTGACAGCTGACACCCGGCACTCAGTGCAGGATCAGTGATCGCACCGCTCCGAGCACTTTATCCCACTATACCCTATATCGATCACAGTATTTAGCAGGCATGCAGAGAGAGGGAGCCTCCTCTGCTCTTTGATCAGCGCCCCGTTGCCATGGTGATCTGATGTCATCATGACGATATCAGGTCACCAGAGCTAGCAAACTAGCCACTTCAAGCTCAGAGCTTGGTGCAGCAAGTTGGTCTGCCAGTGCAACGCTGAGAGTTTGTAAACCATGGCAAAGCTCCTGCATCCCCATGCTTTACAAGTGATCAGACTGCAAAAAGTGAAAGTCCCATAGTAAGACAAAGTAGAAAAAGTGAATTTGTTTGTAAAAATATATAAAATATATATATATATATAAAAGAACAAAATAATTTGAAAACAAATATATATATTAAACCCATAAATAAATATTTTTATTAAAAAAATAAATAAAAAGCACATGCATTTGCTATCGGCGCGTCTGGAAGACCCGAAAAATAAAACTGTCCCACTAGTTTAACCCCTTTAGTGAAAACTAAAAAAAAAAAAGAACAATGCGTTATTATCATACTTGAGAACAAAAAGTGGAATAAAATGAAGTGTTCACTTTCTTCTTAGTGTGTGTGTTAATTAACCCTTCAATAACTCTAGGATTAGTAATGGATAGGTGTCTTATTGACAACTCTCCATTACTAAGCCGGGTTTAATGTCACCTTACAATAGCAAGGTGGCAATAACCCCTTATTAACCCCACTTGCCATCACTACAGGGAAGAACCCGACATATCTCCAGAATAGGAGCATGTAATAGACATTTCTGGGCAGCTGCAGGCTGCTCTTTTTAGGCTGGGGGGCCAAGATCAATGGCCCCTTACCAGCCTGAGAATAGCAGCCCCCAGCGTCGGGTTTTCATTCATTCTTTCCTCCTGCTCGCTATTGCCAGCAGAGCAGGAGAGAAGAATGACAGCCGCGTTCAGCACCTGCTGCCAGGGAACAGCGCTTACTGTAGCGCTTCTTCCCCGGCAGCCATCCGTGTGGTCCTGATGCGGCACACGTGCGGCAC
This sequence comes from Dendrobates tinctorius, assembly GCF_039654945.1. Classification (NCBI taxonomy): domain Eukaryota; kingdom Metazoa; phylum Chordata; class Amphibia; order Anura; family Dendrobatidae; genus Dendrobates; species Dendrobates tinctorius. The sequence goes on from NW_027361708.1 coordinate 27,891,895, forward strand.
ATGGTTGCCACACGTGCGCTACACGGATGTACCATGTATCCACACAGACACGGATAGCTCCTGGAACATTTTTTCCGGTACCAGAATTATCTGGACGTGTGAGACTGCCCTGACAGCGGTCAGAATTGTAAAGGTGAAAACAGGCTTGGGAGCTGAAGGAGTTAACTGAATTATATTACACAGGGCTGGTTAGGCATAGAGTTTAATCACCCATAGCTCAATGCTGCTGGATTGGAGGGCATGGGGGGCCTGATAGGTTCCCTTTAGAGCAGATGTAGTAATGCAGCTATAGCAGTTTGCCCTCATTTTTAAACCCAAATAAATATGTACATAATGGGTGCAGCGACAGAGAGTCATAAAACACAACTAATGTAGAAATATATTCCACATATCTTAGACTTGGAAAAGTGGAAAATAAAGTCTGATGCCACCCGGAGTTGTCAGCAGATGCCGGGTCACATACCAGGCGTGCTGTTTATGGACTGTATGAATGCTGCATGGGGCACGGACTGACGCTCTGCTCATAGACTGCGCTAGTATTAATAAATCTATCTTGTGTGATAATGTAGTCTGTTCATTATCCAGTGTAATGGAAGCCTATGAGTATGTTATGTACAGGACAATGTAAGAAGCTGGAATATTTCATGGACTTTTTATACTTCTCTGTTTTACTTTTACAGCCTGCAGTGATTAACATCCCATGTAAGTATTCACATTCTCACAAGCATTTATAGCATTTATACCTCTCCGTGCCCCCTGCTCCGGTCTGTGCAGGGTGGGGACTGAGGCTTTCTACAGCAGGCGCGATCCAGTGACGTAATGGCGCCTGCTGAGCCTCAGACACACAGGGGCAGGCGAAGGGTGGAACAAGAAGCCGATGGTAAAATTATGATGACAGTTGGGGTGATGGGGAACAGAGCCAGCACTCCTCAGGACGCACGGCCGTGTGGTCCCCCGCTATTGATGTAACACCCCTGCACTCCAGTAGTTGACTGTACGGCCAGGATCACACATGTGAGAAACTTGGCCGAGTCTCGCACGTTAGTACCCGGCACTACCACCGCCACTCGAAGTGCAGAGTGTGGCTGCATAGCAATACATGCAATCGCACACTCCACTCCTGAGTGCCGTCGGTAGTGCCAGGTATTAACATGCGAGACTCGGCCGTGTTTCTCGCATTTGTGATCCCGGCTTATAGCCGAAACCTGGATGCCAGATCAGATCTGATTGTAAGGAAATCTCTGTACAATGACTTTGTACAGGAAGGGCTCAGTCACTTGGCTGTTTATGTATCAGGTGTGCTCTCAGTATTTTTCACTGCCCCTTATATTCTATGGCGCTAGTAACATGTCAGCAGTGGGGAGAATTGTGGATCACACTCAGCCATTGACCAAATACTAGGAGAAACTTGGGAAATTGCATACAAGAGAAATGACATACTGATGGTAAAAATGGACACATGGACTAAAAAAGGATAAAAATCGGACATAGCGCACTGATGAAAATTAGTTTGGTTTTGTGCAGATGAGAAAAACAATGACTTGTGAATACGGCCCAAAAATAAGTCGTCCGTTGCAACTGACTGTTATTAACGACTTCAATAAATCTAATTGTAAACTGTTGTTTGCTTTTCAGCTGAAGGTGTAAATCGCAGGTAAGAGTCTTTCTCCTCATTTTACAGTGTGTGGTGCGCATGCGCCACCTCAGCTCCATCCTACAGGGGCATCTCAGGGATGGAGGGTCCGGCGGACGGACCCCCAGCAATCAGCAGCTTATGCCCTATACTGTGGATTGGGGATGAATAAGTGGGAACATCTTTTTTAATAGTTCACATCAATTGCTAGTGTTACCATAACTTGTAGTTAAACCCTTACCTAATCTATACATTGATGTGTTTCCTTGTACTATAGGATGGACGTCACAGGATTACATAAAATAATAATACAGAAGAGCAGAGATATTGAAAAGAAGATCACAATTTTGTAAGTGATAATAATGTACGATCTAATATAAACCAACCTTCTGGATTCCATAATGATAGAGATGATTCCTTATCTCTGACGACTGATTCATTATATTCTAGTAGAAAAATATTTAGGATTGAGAGTCCTCAGTGGTTGATACCTTTAAATGGCTAACTGAAAAGATGGTGACACATTGCAAGCTTTCCCGACTACTCAGGTCTCTTCATCAGGCATTGACTAATACAAAATCTGAAGAATCACATATTTATACACAACACAGCACAGAAATAATGCAGTAGATAGGTATCAACCACTGAGGACTCTCAATTCTAAATATTTTTCTATCTCCTGGCTAACACGGTACAAAGATATATATCTTTCTTGTATTCTGGTAGATCTTGTCTGCACTCAATATCTGTCTACACAGAGAGCCGCCATGTATTGGGCACCAGTCATAGATCATACTCTACAGCACAAACATGCCACAACACAGGGATTATTATTTAACTTGTTAAAGGGAACCTGTCAGCAGGATTGTGCACAGTAACCTACAGACAGTGTCAGGTCGGTGCCGTTATACTGATTCCAATGATACCTGGTGATGAAATCCATCTTGTGGTTGTTGTTTAATCTTTATTTGCAGTATTCAGCTAATGATATGCCCGTGCTCCAGGGCGGCCTGTGGGGGTCTTCAAGTGGTGCTCTGATTAGCTATTCATCTGTATGGCTTATGACAGGTCACTGATCCCTCATTGATCTGCCCCCTATTTTAAATACTGAATCTAATTATGTTTTTTAAAAAAATTCACATTTATCAGGCAGGCACCGGCGCCTGTACTGCATCATGATGAGGAGTATAATATGGCTGTTTTCATGTTATTTAGAAATTCAGTTTTGTTGTAAAAAAAATAAATTCTTAATTATAATGGCTCGCATTAGCATCTATTTCGTTCCTATAGATGCTACTACGCAGGTACCTCTGCTGCCACCATTTTGCTAGAGAAAAAAATAATTAGTCTCCATCCAGATGGCACCTGCGCAGTAGCATCTATCACGCGATACATATTACTGCATGGCCTCTGGCGCTATTTTGATTAAATTGTTTTTTTAACACCAAAACTATATTTGTAAATAATGTGAAATCAGCCTTATTATCTACCTCATCATGTTACAGTGCAGGCACCGGCACCTGTCTGATGAATGTGAATTTTTTTTTCAAGCCAAAATTCTATGCAGTAGGTAAAATAGGGGAAGGTCAGTGAGGGATCAGTGACCTGTCATAAGCCATACAGATGCATATGTAAGCAGAGCAGCACATAAAGCCCCATCCACAGCCCTGCCCACTCACAGCCCCACCCACTCACAGCCCCACCCACACACAACCCCGCCCACTGGCCGCCCCGGTTCACGAGAATCTCATTAACTGAAAACTGCAAATAAAGATTAAACAACAACCACAAGACAAATTTAATCAACCAAGGTATCCTTTTAATCAGAATAACGGCGCCAACTTGACACTTAGGCTGGAGTCACACACAACCATTAAAAAATCGGTCCCATTTTAACGGTACGAAATCGCACAAAGAATTCTTGGCCAGATATCCGTCTGTCGTCCCATTTTCCGGCAAGGAACCAATTTTAATCGCATCTAAGCATCAAATTGACATCCAATGCCAATGCCTGATGCCCTATCCTGTAGACCTGGAGAAGTTGTGCGATTTAATCGCAAGTCACACGTGTGGTGCGTTTTCCATGCGTTTTTTTATCGCATCCATAGACTTGCATTGTGGAATCCGATCCGAAAATCGGTGACAATCGCAGCATGCTGCGATTGTCTCGGTCTGAGGATCGGATGCGATAAAAAATCGCATGATGTGAGCTGCCCCATAGAATAACATGGGTTCGAATGCAATGCGATTTTTTATCGCATTGCATTCGACCGTTTTAATCGCTAGTGTGACCCCGGCCTTACTGTAGTTTAATGAGCACGATCCTGCTGACAGGTTCCCTTTAAATGGGGAGGAGGAGAAAACACATGAGCCATTATTGTATTATGGCTTCTTAGAAAGAAAAGACATACACTTACTGTAGTGATCTGTATACAGAGCTCATCTGAGAGTTTTCCCAGTGAACAGTCTGCAGTGTATTAGAATGTATGGAGGCTGCAGAAGACAATATTCACTTTGTGGTACATAGTTAGAAAATCATCAATAAATGTAATCAATTATGTTTGGAATAATCATCTATTATAAATTTAAAAAAGGGAAATAATATGGACAAGATAGGGCATGGTATCTTTTTCTGCCAACAATCTTCTAGCTCTCTAGGTATCCTCATACAGAAATGTCCTCTGTTGGCAGCTGCTGGCAGACAGAATTTGAGGATTTCAAGAGCATCTCTCACCAGGATTTTGCTATCGCATTTAAAAGCAACAATTTCAGCAATGTGTCACTTACTGAGCTGCTTGCTGCAGTTTTGATAAAATCACTGTTTTATGTGCTGCAGATCTATCAGTTCTCTGAATACTGAGCTCTGTCTAACCCCAATCCACTGATTGGAAGCTCAGTGAAAACTGTGCATGGGCAAAAGACTGCCAATAAGTAGAGATGGGCGGACACCTGGATGTTTGGGTCCGGCGTTTTTGGCCGAACAGTTACAAAAAGTTCAGGTTCAGGTACTAGAACAGTACTTGGACCAAAACCCTGACCCCTTTCACTTGGACGGGGGGGCCTGAGCATCCAGTGTTTGCCATGTCACGTGCATGACAGCGCGTCATACACTGCTTCTGCTCAGCTGTAAAATCATCACCACTGGTCAGACTGCCGCGGTTCCCACACTGCCAAAAAACAACATGAGCCCACAGCTGTGATTGGAGGTGTAAAGTTTACCTCCGGTCACTGGGGCTCACCTGATGGGACTACTGCTCCCATCAGCCGATGCCTGCTGCTGCTAATAAGGCACCCATTTATTGGTTATCAGTCATGCTTGTTATATATTTGATTTTTAAGAGGTTTTGGAAAAGTTTTTTTTTTCCTGAAGCTTTCTTTGCTGCCTTCTGATTAGACAGTGCAATCTTTTGTGGTTTCCTTTTGGATCCACATACATATCCTGCAGATAGTAAATGGAGCTGTCAACCTCTCTATTCTGTCTTTCAGTCACTGAGGGGTCAGATGTCGGCCTCTCTATTCTGTACGCCAGTAATTGGTTTCTTAGTAATAGGCAGATCTCTGGGATGTTTTCACCAGTGGAGAAAACAATGGGATGTTTGTACCAGTGGAGAAAAGATTGGGACTGGGAGAAGAATAAAGTGTCCTGATATCTGTCTTTGAGCATAGTGACTGGTGTCCATCAATCTTTTCTATTTCTGATCTATGACTTTCTTCTTGAAAGTTAGAGGGACTATATGGGACGATGAGACACAGCTCCTCTGATAGGCAAGACTTCATTACACAATATTGCCGGCTGAGAAAGTTTTATTTGAAGTGATTATCTGGACTCCTATTTATTTGATTTTATTTCTTTGCAGAAGAACAAGGAGCGAGAAGCTTCCATCAAGGTAAATGCAAGTGGCGGAACGCCTGTAATCGCCCCGTGTAACAGGCCCTTTAGTTATTACATGAGTCAGTGATGATCTGCAGATCTTTCCATACACTGTGTTCCAAATTATTATGCAAATGATATTTTTCTATGATTTTCCTAAATAGTCGGTACAAATGACAGTCAGTCTAATAAAAGTCATCACCTGTTAGATTATGCATCGTATTTTATTGAAGAAACCTCCCAATGATAACAGTATAATCTCCAAAATGAATAAAAACTCAAATTGCACTGTTCCAAATTATTAGGCACAGTAGAATTTCTAAACATTTGATATGTTTTAAAGAACTGAAAATGCTCATTTGTGGAATTTGCAGCATTAGGAGGTCACATTCACTGAACAAAAAAGCTATTTAACTCCAAAACATCCTAACAGGCCAAGTTATATGTTAACATAGGAACCCTGCTTTGATATCACCTTCACAATTCTTGCATCCATTGAACTTGGAAGTTTTTGGAGAGTTTCTGCTTGTATTTCTTTACATGGAGTCAGAATAGCCTCCCAGAGCTGCTGTCTTGATGTGAACTGCCTCCCACCCTCATAGATCTTTTGCTTGATGATACTCCAAAGGTTCTCTATAGGGTTGAGGTCAGGGGAAAGTGGTGGCCACACCATGAGTTTATCTCCTTTTATGCCCATAGCAGCCAATGACTCAGAGGTATTCTTTGCAGCATGAGATGGTGCATTGTCATGCATGAAAATGATTTTGCTCCTGAAGGCACATTTCTGCTTCTTATACCATGGAAGACAGCTGTCAGTCAGAAACTCCATATACTTTGCAGAGGTCATTTTCACACCTTAAGGAACCTTAAAGAGCCCTACCAGCTGTTTCCCCATGATTCCGGCCCAAAACATGACTCTTCCACCTCCTTGCTGATGTTGCAGCCTTGTTGGGACATGGTGGCCATCCACCAACCATCCACTACTCCATCCATCTGGATCATCCAGGGTTGCTCGACACTCATCAGTAAACAAGACTGTATGAAAATTAGTCTTCCTGTATGTCTGGGCCAACTGCAACCATTTCTGCTTGTGAACACTGTTTAGGGGTGGCTGAATAGTAGTTTTATGCACCACAGCATGCCTTTGAAGGATCCTACACCTTGAGGTTCGAGGGACTCCAGAGGCACTAGCAGCTTTAAATATCTGTTTGCTGGTTTGTAATGGCTTTTTAGCAGCCACTCTCTTAATCCGATGAACTTGCCTGGCAGAAACCTTCCTCATTCTGCCTTTATCAGCACAAACATGTCTGTGCTCAGAATCAACCACAAATCTCTTAACAGTACGATGATCACATTTAAATTTTTGGGAAATATCTAATGTTTTCATCTCTTGATCAAGGCATTGCACTATTTGATGCTTTTCAGCAGCAGAGAGATCCTTTTTCTTTCCTAAATTCCTTGAAACCTGTGCCTTGCTTAATAGTGTGGAACATCATTCTTAAGTAGTTTTCCTTTAATTGGGCTCACCTGGTAAACTAATTATCACAGGCGTTTGAGATTGATTTCAGTGGTCCAAAGAGCCCTGATACACAATACCATCTATGAGTTTATTTGAAAAACAAAAAATTACATCTTTATGACACTTAAATCCAATTTGCATAATAATTTGGAACACAGTGTACATCTATAATGTCATAAGATACATACATAAGATCTTTACATAACATCATGATAAATCAATATAAATCATTGTATTGTGAGAAATTCAGTGTAGTTTTTATAAAAACCATAAATACGTAAAAAGTGTTGAAGTGTTTGGGAAATTAAATTAAATCATCAGTATTTTCCCCATTGTTTACAGTCTTTACAGTCCCAGCGTTCAGCGCTCCGTATATATTACATGATTACTTTATTCTTCAAGTCAAGTCCAATTTCACTGACTAGACGACTTATTTTTTTTGTTTTACAAACTAATATTCCCTTATAAAGCCACAATATATTTTTCTTTTAATAATTACTAAGACATGTCCTGTATTTTCTGGGCTACAAGATGCACTTTTTTTTAGCAAGAAAAAAAAAATCATGCTTAAAAAAAGTGTGTGTCTAAGCCTTGTTCACACAATACGTATTTACTGCATTTTTTTTGCTGCATTTTTAAATGCAAATTTTAAGCTGCATTTTACAATGCATCAAAATCTATGAGATATTAAAAATCTGATGCACGCACGCTGTATTTTTTTTTCTGACAGAATTGGAAAACGGCTGTGTTTTTGCAAACTGCAGCATGTAATTTCTTTCACTGTTTTGTTTCAGCGTTTTTTCACCCATAGAAAGCAATGAGTAAGTGCAAACATGCAGCAAAAACTGCAGGTATCACGTTTTCCTGCAAAAAAAACGAAGGAAGTTGCATCATGTTTTTTGGGGGCACTAGACAAGCATTGTTTAACCCCTTCCGGACAATTAACCATTTTCTGTTTTCGTATTTTCCTCCCCTTCTCCCAAGGGTCATAACTTATTTTCTGTCCACATAGACATATAAGGGTTTGTTTTTGTGGGATGAGTTGAACTTTTGAATGACACAATTTATTTTACCATAAAGTGTACTGGAAAAAGGGAAAAAAAATTCCAAGTTTGGAAAGTGCAATTCTCACACTGTTTTAACCGCAAACTTTATACCTTGTCATAATAACCCATCGGTGCAGAGAGGTGGAATGGATGATGCAATTTTGATTGTCGCGTGTTATATCCTACTGTAGGTGATTGATAGCGGGATTTAACTGGACAACAGCTGCCGGTGGAACATCCCTCCTGCCACAGCTGTTAAGTCACATGATGGCTTTTTGAGTATAAGTCATAAGTCGTGAAGGGGTTAATAGATTCAATCAAAAAATGACAAATTTCTTAACTCAAAAACTGAAAATGTAATAGATTAACAGTTACGGCTGTTATAGGTAGGTTCTGGTTCTTTGTCACAGCCATTATCTGCTGGTTATGGGGTAGGCTCTCCCCGTGAACCCACTCCATGCACCCGCTACCACCTTGCACACTATGTATGGTGGATGTCAGTAAAGTGTTAATCCATGAGTTTTATTCCCTTGAATGGTGCGAGCTCAGTACCAGCACTTCCATTCATTTGGACAGTGACCAGGACAGATTATAAACTGTGCTACTTGCCTACTGTACCAGGCGTTCAGGAGACCTCCTCATATTTCATGAGTCTGCTGGACATTTGTAGAGTAAGCGAGTGTACACAATATCATGGTATCTCAGGAAATGGAGGATATCTTTTCTTAACACTCATGGTACCTTGTTTCTATCTTTTTTTAGGCTTCGATCCTTCTTCTCCGGCTTCGTTTTTTTCAGAAAAAACGAAAACAGTGAGTATACAAGATCCCTTTTGCACGTCACCCCAGGTTTCACTGTCATTCTGTAATGTGCTGCCTCTAGCTTCATGATTGAAATTTCCAGTACGCTAAATTTTTACTACTTACTAGGTGGTGTAATTCATTGCAGTCATTATGAAATCAAACAGGATTTTTTATGTCTGCAGTTATTTGCATTTGGGCATGTAAAATATAATTTGCCAATGGCAAAAAACTCCAAATCTGTATAATAAACGTTAATATACAGATCAGACCAACATGAAATTTCTTTTTGCATCTTTTTTATTCTCCTTCAGCCCCTCCATGTATCCAGCTTAACAGGGCTGAGCGGTCCTATTCTTCCGAAGTTTAATTGCCTAGGAGCACACAGCTTCTCCTTGGTGCTTCAGGCCAGTTCAACATCCATACTCTTCCAAACAGCCTATGGAGAAATAAAGAGACAAACGGGGCATGCTCGACTGACAGCATTGGACCTATGGGATGGCAACATGAGGGGGAGTTTGTGAAAAGGGATTTTTCATTAGGAGTTGTATTTGCATTCACAAATAAAAATGGCCTTTATTTTGTACTTACATATTATAATTTGTAGCGTGCCCTTTTAAGTGAATGGTTATTAAAACATAAATATCTTTATACTGTATGCAGGTGCCAATAACCACATAATTTTAAATGCATTTCCTAAATTTATTTCTGCAAAATCATGCAATCGAGCCACGTGATACCGGGAGGGAAAATATTAATTAGGCACAACTTGGCCATTTCACTTAGGGGTGTATTCGGTTTTGTGGACAGCGGTTTAGATATTAATGGCTGCGTGTTGAGTTATGTAGAGATACTTTTTTTTCATGGGACAACACAGTATTTACAAAAATGTGAGGGGTATACTCACTTTTGTGATATAATATAGATCCTGAGGATAACACATCAATATCTTGTAGCTGGAATGCGCTTTAAGACTGTTTGTTATATCTCCACTCTATATAGGAAAAAATGAGAGACCAGCGCCGATACCACCTGGCAAACCACCGCCGATACCACCTGGCAAACAACCACCGATATCACCTGGCAAACCACCGCCAAAACCAACTGGCAAACCACCACCAAAACCAACTGGCAAACCACCGCCGATACCACCTGGCAAACCACCGCCGATACCACCTGGCAAACCACCGCCGATACCACCTGGCAAACCACCGCCGAAACCACCTGGCAAACCACCGCCGAAACCACCTGGCAAACCACCGCCAATACTACCTGGCAAACCACCGCCAATACTACCTGGCAAACCACCGCCGATACTACCTGGCAAACCACCGCCGAAACCACCTGGCAAACCACCGCCGAAACCACCTGACAAACCACCGCCGATACCACCTGGCAAACCACCGCCGATACTACCTGGCAAACCACCGCCAATACTACCTGGCAAACCACCGCCGATACTACCTGGCAAACCACCGCCGAAACCACCTGGCAAACCACCGCAGAAACCACCTGACAAACCACCGCCGATACCACCTGGCAAACCACCGCCGATACTACCTGGCAAACCACCGCCAATACTACCTGGCAAACCACCGCCGATACTACCTGGCAAACCACCGCCGAAACCACCTGGCAAACCACCGCAGAAACCACCTGACAAACCACCGCCGATACCACCTGGCAAACCACCGCCGATACTACCTGGCAAACCACCGCCGAAACCACCTGGCAAACCACCGCCAAAACCAACTGGCAAACCACCACCGAAACCAACTGGCAAACCACCACCGATACCAGCTGGCAAACCACCGCTGAAGTCATCTGGCAAACCACCGCCGATACCACCTGGCAAACCACCGCCGATACCAACTGGCAAACCACCGCCAATACTACCTGGCAAACCACCGGCAATACTAGCTGGCAAACCACCGCCAATACTACCTGGCAAACCACCGCCGAAACCACCTGGCAAACCACCGCCGATACCACCTGGCAAACCACCGCCGATACTACCTGGCAAACCACCGCCGAAACCAACTGGCAAACCACTGTCGAAGCCAACTGGCAAACCACCGCCGATACCACCTGGCAAACCACCGCCGATACCACCTGGCAAACCACCGCCGATACCACCTGGCAAACCACCGCCGAAACCACCTGGCAAACCACCACCGAAACCACCTGGCAAACCACCGCCGATACCACCTGGCAAACCACCGCCGATATCACCTGGCAAACCACCGCCCATATCACCTGGCAAGCCACCACCGATACCACCTGGCAAACCACCACCGATACATCTGGCTAACTACCTGGCAAACCACCGCCGATACCACCTGGCAAACCACCGCCGAAACCACCTGGCAAACCACCGCCGAAACCACCTGGCAAACCACCGCCGAAACCACCTGGCAAACCACCGCCGATACCACCTGGCAAACCACCGCCGATACCACCTGGCAAATCACCGCCAATACCACCTGGCAAACCACTGCCGATACCACCTGGCAAACCACCAGTGATACCACCTGGCAAACCACCACTGATACCATCTGGCTAACTACCTGGCAAACCCGATACCGATTATTAAAGCACCAGAATATTTTTTTAAACCTAGTTTATGCTCTATTTTAATTTATGACACCCTGAATTTCACTTCATTTCCTGCACCGAATCTGAGTACATGCTGCACTCCACACTAGGCAACACCCTTTGCTTTTTCTTCTAAATTCTCAACCAGAGCTAGCACTGCCTGGCCTAGGTGTCCAGCCCTGTCCTCCTCCCACCCACTGCGCAATCATTGGCTGTTAGAGATCAGTGCTGGAGCAGATACTAGCATTCATTCCAGCATTGGAACTGACTGAGCAGTGATCCTGTGCTTCCATCTGTGGCAGTGCAGCACCGATCACTACACCTCACACCACAATGGTGATAACATTGTCACATGTCTTCTATTGCCCATGGGCGTAATGGTTGCAATCATAGTGGGTGCAATCGGGTATATAGTGGAGGGGGGCCCTTACTTCAGCTGTATGTGCGTCCAAGGAGGCACAATCAGCTGAAATGTGTTGCAGCGCGGAAACGCACTGGGTCCCTGCACTGCAATCCATACCGCCAATCAGGACAGCAGCTGACATCGGCATGCATGGCATTGTCCTCGCACGGCAGGAATGTTATCCCACATACACATGCTGGGGTTACATGATGTTTGGTCACAACTTAAATCAAGTTGCCAAACTTCTCTTCATGCCGCTGTTACAGGTGAGGAGGGTCACAGTGCGACCCCTGCAGTGGTGTGACAAGTTCTGATTTTTTTTTCAATCTGCTTGTCACGGTACCCAGGGGTTGTAATGTGACCTAGTCACTTTATTTCTGCTGCTATGTCATGTAGCAGCAGTTTACAATGTTTTCATGCTGCACAACCTGTGCCATGGCCAAAATCATTGTGTAACCCAGAATCAGTCTATAATACAGTGTACTGTAAAGCCGAAAAAAAGGTTTCCAGGACTCCACGGGAATCCAATTAGGGTCATGCAAAGTTACACATTCGGTCAAGAAATATTAAACTCTTGCATTACATGCCACATTCAGCCAGGATGCTTGTGACAGAATACTTGAGTCTGTGTAATGTGTAAGTATATATATATATATATATATATATTGTTTTACACATAGAAATGTAACCATATGAATAGAGGCAGATGTATAGTGGTATACGGCAAAAATAAATAGCAGCACTCCAGGCATGAGATAGTGAAAAAAACTGATCTTTATTCACCCAGGTATGCACAACATTACAAACTGTGAACCTTTCTCAAACCATGAACTTTCTAAACACGGTACATATAGGTTATACTCTATAATCAGTGATGAATCAATATACATCAGGGAGCATGGTGCATATGTACAGGGCCGGCTCCAGGTTTTCATGGGCCCCGGGGAAAAGTGTCTCAGTTGGCACTTTTACCACATACCACGATTCATGATGCAGATACAGCAGAGAAATACAGGTATAATACAATGCCAAAGATTTCACTTACTTCTTACATTACATGAGTGATATCTCTTGTAAATTCTACAATAGCTCAGGAGCTGGACAGCGTAGTCCTCTATACAGTATGATGGACCCCATGTAATGCTCAAGTATATGATGGACCTCATATATTGCGCCAAACATTAAAAAAAAAAAAAAAAAAAAAGTGAAATGCTCACCTCTCCTCGCTGGCTGCTGCTCTCCTCCAGACTCCTCAGCGTCGCAGTCATCCGGCTTTTTGCTCTGTGACTGATCAGAGCAGAGGGCGCACACTAGTCACGTCATCACGCCATCTGACCTGAAACATCACAGAGTCAGAAGACGTGAAAGAAGATGCAGTGGAGGAACGGGGAGAGGCAAGTATTGCAAGTACCGGGGCCCTGAGCAAGTAGGGGGCCCACTCACCAGCGCTAGCACCAGGTCCCCATAGCGTGTCGATATCCCTGACGGCGAGTGGGCCCCCCCGTCTGCTCAGGGCCCTGACACTTGCCTTGGTGCTGATGCTGACCCTGCATATGTATACAGTGCAATAATATCAATCTCCTCGTGTGTCATTAAGCATATAATAATAATAATTCATTTTATTCTGTGCCAGTTCACAGGTATTGTGCATATAATATTAAAAAACCCTTAATTGCTTGTTAGAGATAATAGGATAACACTTGTGTTATAATTAAAGACTGCTCACATAATTGCTGACATTAGTAATATACATATTATATGCTCTAGGCTCAACTGTGATGTCAGCGATTCCAGGTAATCATGGCACCAGGGATCTCAGAGGTGGAGGGGGCACGTCAACACCAGCGACTATATCAGCTGGATGCAAGGCCTTGGAACCACATTTTGCTGAAAATGTTTTGTGGAGCAGGAGTCCCGCCAGCTCCCACAGCTGCAATACATGCCGGTGGCCCATCAGAGGCTGGCAGCTGGCGTCAGCATGCCCGTTACTGAGAACACATGACAGTTTCATCATGCAACACGGTGGGGATGCTGAAGTCAGCTGCATCGGATGTAGAAGTGAACACCATGCAGTGTAGGGGAAGACAGATAGTATATTATTTTATGTTTGTGGAACATACATTATCCCAGGAAGGGGCACATCATACCAGGAATGGTTCCAGTATGGGGGACATTATCCCAGAAAGGGGCACATCATACCAGGAATGGTCCCAGTATGGGGGACATTATCCCAGGAAGGGGCATCCCTTATTACGTGCCATCCTCTCTAGTTATGTATGGAGCGGCCCCCTATGATGTAGCATCCTCTGTTTTTATGAACAGTGTTTTCCCATTATTACAAAGTATTATGTTTTCTTATATATAGCACCGTACTTTACATACTGCTTTCTCATCATTTTTGTTAATCACAGAGCTCTCTCTTTACTACAGAATGTCCTCTGTTGTTAGATATAACATGACTGCTGATGGAGCAACATCTGACCAGTCCATCAGAAAAGTATCTTTACCAGATTCCATCAGCAATCACTTCAGTTTTTATATAACAAGAGTGGATGCTGTTAGCGTGGCTGGTCTGAGCCAAAAACTCCAGGAGTGGACCCTCTGAGCCGTGGCACCGAGGGGCCCGGGCGAGCTGCCAGGTGGAACCGGCCCCTATACAGGGACCGTTAGGAGTAGGCCCAGGGGTTAAAGTACCACGGTAGCCGGTACCGAGAGGGGTGGCTCAGGATGGACTGGAGTAGGACTGTGGGACTGAAGTGTAGATGACAGAACAGAGCTGGAACACAGGAGACAGGAATGGAGTAAGACTACAGACTGGAACGTGGAGGAACTGAAGTGTAGATGACAGGACAGAGTTGGAACACAGGAGACAGGAATTAAGGAGGACGGAAGGACTGGAGGAGGATGGAACTGGAACACCGGAGGCAGGACTGGAGTAAGATGGCAGGACTGGAGCAGGATGGAACAGGAACACCGGAGGCAGGACTGGAGTAGGACGGCAGGACTGGAGCAGGATGGAACAGAAACACCGGAGGCAGGACTGGAGTAGGACGGCAGGACTGGAGCAGGATGTAACAGTGACACCGGAGGCAGGAGACGGAGGAAGCAGGAACACTGGAGCAGGAATGAGAATACTGCAAAGAACACGGAAGACAGGCTGCGAGGCTGCTGCAGGAAACACCGAGGACGGTACCGAGAGGCTGCAGAGAGCACAGGAGGAAGCAGGGCCCAGTGTGCAAGGTAACACAACAATCAGGCGCCTCCCTCAGGGGGAAGCGGCCTGATATGGCCCCTTCTGGCCTGCCACTGGTCCGAAGGTGCTTACGGGTCAGGGCACTGCCGGAGCGCAAGAAGCAGAATGGGGCGTGGCCGCGGCCTATGGCGCATGCGCATTGCATGCAGAGATGGCGTCGGCCGTGAGCCCGTCATAGGTGACCGCCATGGCCGTCGGGTGGCGAGAGGCTGTGGCATGGGAACGGAGGCCGGGTGAGTATGTAAGGGATGATGCTGTACATAAGAGGGCACCATGTAATAGGGGATGGTAATATTCATATTGAGAGGAAACATATCTTAAGGTTATCTGTAGCTTTGTTGCCATAACCAGAGGTGGGCCCAAACATTTCTTGCATAGGGGCACCAAGCTGTCAGCATGCGCCCCTGCACTGACTAATTTGCACCTGCTCTCTTCTCTCTATCAAGTTGTGTGGTGCCATATTGAATCAGGGAGTTGCCTTCAATCTGTGCATGTCTACTGCCCTCAGTTATATGCCCCGCAGTGTGAATACATCATAACACACTGCGGGGCGGGATCTGGGGCCTTCACAACACGCAGGCGCAATAGCCTGATGTCGGTTCTCGGGCAGCGCGCACTGCGAATGCCCGAGAACTCTTGTCACAGCGCAGGCACCTGCATTCAAAACAGGAGGAGGCAGCGACACACAGGGGCAACATGATGGACAGATGGTTGGCGCCGCCGAAACACCTGACAGACATGATGGACGGATGGTAGGCAGCTGATACAGGGGGACACATCATACCTATGGGACATATTACAGGTATGAGGAGATATTTATAAAAGTCGATATTTCAGCGTTACTAGGGGTCAGAAAAAGAAGAGCCACCTTCACAGAATGCAGCGTTAGTGCTGCTGAAGGTGGCTCTTTAACTGAAAAACGCCCTGGGTGGGTGACAGGTTCCCTTTAAAGGGAATGTGTCACCCCTTTTTAGTGATATCATGTAAAGATATCACCCAATTGTGCATCCCCTAAGAATTCCTTTAGGATTTTTTATTCCCCCCGACCCCGCACCTTTGATGCAAAAATACCTTTGTTATGTTGGTGAAGAGGTATGCAAATCGCTGCGGTACGGTCTGATGGGCGTGGCTTAGTCGGCTTCTTTCCCCCCTCCTCGGCTTGCTGAGCGTAATCTTCATCTGTGAATATCACAGATAACTAGAGTTGAGCGAAACAGGTCGAAAAAATTCAAAAGTCGCCGACTTTCGCCAAAGTCAGGTTTCATGAAACGAAACCCGACCTTAGCATGAGGTCAGCCACGAGGTCGGCGACTTTAGCGCCAAAGTCACGTTTCAAAAGATGCTTTAGCGCCCTTTTTCAGCCAATCGGGAAGAACGGACACTGTGGGCAACGTGATGCCATAGGCAGCGGTCACCACCATCTTGGAGAAGGGCATGCAAGTGATTGGCTTGCTATGTGTGGCGTCACAGGGGTATAAAAGGGTGGGGACGCCGGCCGCCATGTTACTCATGCTGATCTCAGAATAGGGAGAGCTGCTGCAGCTGCTGATTCTGTAGGGAGAGCGTTAGGAAGGCAAAAAGAAAAAAAGACTGCCTCTGCTGCTAGCGGTTTTCACTGTAGTTACTGTGCAGTGAAAGGTGAAGATTTTTGCTTTTGTGCAGCAGCGCTGGTGGTGATTATCCTGCCTTTTAAGGCTAGCTGCATTGCTGTGTGCACACTGGTGTTCAAACTGCTTTTTTAAATGAAATTAAAATTGTATTGTTTTGTCCTGGTGAAGTAGTGAGCGTTCATTTTTTCACACACCGTACAGCGGTGTACGCTCCTCACACAGTACCGTGTAACGGCTGTTATCACGGCCAAATTGAAGCTATATACGTGTGTGACTCTGTAAGGAAAAGTCTAGGAGTTTGTCCATTCTTACAGACCTACACCTTATAGTTTTGTCCGTTTTTCAAACAGTTTAGTATACAGTATTTGCTGTTTGATTACATTCAAAACTAGAGAGAGACAGCGTGTGTCAGTCCGTATACAAAAACACGGAGCTTGACAATTTTTCATACACCGTACAGCGGTGTACGTGCACGCTCCTCTCTCAGTACCGTGTAACGGCTGTTATCACGGCCAAATTGAAGCTATCTACGTGTGTGACTTTGTAAGGTAAGGTCGAGGAGTTTGTCCGTTCTTACAGACCTACACTCTAGGGAGATTCCAATTCTGCCCAATTCTATATACACCTTGTAGTTTGTCATACACTAGGCAATTTCTGCTGGTCACATTGTGGTGTTATAGACACAGGGCCTAACAGAATCCAACTGTGTCCTGAAGTATAGAGAGACTCCAATTCTCCACAGTCCTCTATCCACTTTTCTTACAACATCCAGAATCTGGCTGTCACATTGCGGTGTAAAATAAACAGGGCCTGACAGTATCCAACTGTGTCCTGAAGTCTACAGAGATTCCAATTCTCCACAGTCCTCTATCCACCTTTATTAGACCATCCAGAATCTGCCTGTCACATTGTGGTGTAAAATAAACAGGGACTGACAGAATCCAACTGTGTCCTGAAGTCTACAGAGATTCCAATTCTCCCCACTACTATATACACCTTGTACCTTGTTTTACAGTACCATATAGTTGGTGGTTTTTTGGGTACATTTTCCCCAAAAATGAGGAAGTGTGGTGGAAGAGTCCGTGGAAATGGGCGGGGGTTGGCAGCTGGTAATGATGGTGTTGGTGGTGGATCTGCTGGTAGTGGCAAAAGCAAAATAGCACCTAATGCAGGAGGTGTTGAGCCTGTGTCATCATCTGGCTCCACAAGGCCTTGAAGGCTCACTTTTCTGGGAGTAGGTAAACCGCTTTTAAAGCCGGAGCTTCAAGAACAAGTTTTGGCTTACATTGCTGACTCAGTCTCCAGCTCTATCGCCTCCTCTTCTGAAGTTTTAACACTAGAAGTCCCAGAGAGGGGTCATTTAACATTTCTACCTTTGGAACCCAGAGACAGGTAGAATGACCTGAAGGATTTTATCTAACATCCTATAATCACCGTCTTTTGTTATGTAATTAAGGCCACTACTGTAGCACCACAGGAGGTTGTTTTCCATTGAGTTTAACCATTTTAATCACCGCCTTTTGTTATGTAATTAAGGCCACTACTGTAGCACCACAGGAGGTTGTTTTCCATTGAGTTTAACCATTTAGTTTCTAGTTAGTTCTATTCAGTTTATTGTATTTGATAATATAAAGACTATACATATTGTATTTAGTTTCGTTTTATTTGTGTAAAAAAGCACTGAAACAAAGAATCATTTTTTATATATATACAGAGTTATTAGGGGCCTGTACCACCATATGGTGCACAGTCACACTGCTATGAGGTGCCTGTACCGCCAAATAGTGCACAGTCACACAGCTATGAGGGGCTGTACCACCATATAGTGCACAGTCACACTGCTATGGGTGGCCTGTACTGCCATATAGTGCACAGTCACAGCTATGAGGGGCCTGTACCGCCATATAGTGCACAGTCACAGAGCTATGAGGGGCCTGTACCGCCATATATTGCAGTCACACAGCTGTAAGGTGTCTGTACCGCCATATAGTGCACAGTCACACTGCTATGGGTGGCCTGTACCGCCATATAGTGCACAGTCACACTGCTATGAGGGGCCTGTAGCACCATATAGTGCACAGTCACACTGCTATGAGGGGCCTGTAGCACCATATAGTGCACAGTCACAGCTATGAGGGGCCTGTACCGCCATATAGTGCACAGTCACACAGCTGTAAGGTGTCTATACCAACATATAGCGCACAGTCATTTGAGCAAAAAAGCACTGAAACTATTAATCATTTTTTATATATTTTAAATAGAGAATTAGAAATTTTAGAGCAAGGTACAGCTGTGAGTAATGACCAGAAGCATTTGTGTCTAAGTCAAGAGGACTGAAATTTCAGTGTGAAAAATATACAAAAGAACAACTGTTATTTGTCTCCATGCTTTTGATTTTGATATAAAAATTTTAAAAAATATACAAGGAATAAAACAATTCCACACATATTTACAATAGGCTACAGTGGCAGGGCTGCATGTGTGTGTGTGAGTGGCATGTCCTTCTTGTGTGACTGGCATTTCAGCACTCACCAAGCAGTCTGTCTGCACTGTCGGAACATACTTGGCACTGCCTGGGTATGTCCCTGGTACATTTGCCACACGTGTATTTGTAGCAGTCAACACATCTCTCAGTTGCACAATTGTTCGTGCATCGATGGTTGACCTGACACTTCGCCCTTTTGCCAGGGCTTGGTGTGGAAGGTTGTTGCCGAAGGAGTTTCTCCTTGCGTGCCTTCTTTTCACTCACATGAGAACCACCTAACTCTTTTGCAAGCTCAACCAGGAAGTCCACCCGTCTCTCCTGCACTTCAGTGCATGCCTGATAAAGAACATGCGCATTCAGTGCTGCCATGTCAATCATGTTGTAGAACACGGCGACTGGCCATCTCCGTGTTCCTGCATGCACGCTGTACTCCCGCACCATTTGGTCCATTACATCCACACCGCACTTTGTGTGATTGTATTGTGTGTCCGTGTTTGGCTTCCTTTTGTTGGTATCCTCAGTCTCAACCACGCTGTGCATGCTGCTGAGAATGTAGACAGCCTTCTTTCGTTTGGGTGCATACACTGTCAGTATGACACCAGTGGTTGAAAACACCTGAGTGATGAATTCAGTGCGGTCCATCTGTCTGGCAGATTGAGGAATTTCCCGGCGACTCTTGTTGACTGTGCCGAGGATAGTGGTTTTCTGGCTAAGCAGTCGTTGTGCAAGTGACAATGATGTAAAGAAATTGTCCATGGTTACAGTTCTGCCCTTGTCCATGAATGGATTCATCAGTCCGGGAGACCCATGAACCAATCCACCTGCTCCGTGTGACGTGCATGTTGAGTAGTCCATTCTTGAATGCTACGAAGCATGTCAAGAGTGATAAAACAGAGGAAGCTCTGAAGGCGACTCTGGACACTTTGTCTGGCCTTAGCACTTAGCTCTCCATCTGTAGGGTATGGTTCTATTGGGGTGAAATGGAGATGTTTCCCCACTTGTACTTCGCGCCACACTGTGCCATCTTTTGCGGTCTCTGTCGGCTCACTCGCCAACCGAGCTCTCTCTTTTGGTAGAGGAGGAGTCTCATCATCTGCAAGATAAATAATTTCAAATTAACATTTTGCTTTGGTTCTACTGAGACAGCCCTGAACAAAATCACTAATGATCTACTTACAGCCAAAGCAAACAGACAATATTCTATACTCCTGCTTCTAGACCTGTCCTCTGCTTTCGACACAGTTGACCACTGCCTCCTACTACAGATCCTCTCCTCCTTTGGCATCAAAGACCTAGCTCTATCCTGGATCTCCTCATACCTTTCAAACCGCACATTCAGCGTCTCCCACTCCCACACTACCTCCTCATCCCACCCTCTTTCTGTTGGAGTCCCCCAAGGCTCTGCTCCTCACCCAACTGCCTCCAAGACTTCTCCCGAATAGCCCCCATCCTCTGGAATTCTCTGCCCCAACACGTCCAGCTATCAACCAGACTCGGATCCTTCAGACGGAACCTGATAACCCACCTCTTCAGGAAAGCCTACAGCCTGCAGTGATCCCCGCTGCCTCCTCACCACTACTGGAGCTACCGCCTCACCATCACTGGAACTGCTGTAACCCCCCTCCCAACCTACTGTCTCCTTCCCCACCATCCTGTAGCATGTAAGCCCGAAAGGGCAGGGTCCTCGCTCCCCTCTTTATCAGTCTGTGATTGTTAGTTTGTTTGCTGTAAGTGATATCTGTAATCTGTATGTAACCCCTGCTCATGTACAGCACCATGGAACCAATGGTGCTATATAAATAAATAATAATAAATAAAAAAGATAGTCAGGAAATAAAAATAGGTAATTTGAAAAATCTAACCTGAAGACAGCTCAGAGTCCAAATCCGGTTGAAGGGTTGGTGTTGCTCAGGATCAGTTCCAATGCCTGTTGAATGGTGTGCCTTCTCTGCATTTTGTTTCTTGTGAACAAAGTAGGTGAAGCAGTCACCTATCTATCCCCCGCAGCACAAAAGGACAATGCAGCTGGGGGGTGGGCAGACACACTCAGGAGCAGCTTACATTCTTTTGTTTACACTCTCTTACAAGACCTTTGTTGAGGTGGATCAACATAATTGCCCCCTGCAGATTCCACTGGCAATGTCCACATTTACAAATGAAAGGATGCTAATTGGAGCCATCAGAGTTGTCAGTTTGGACTAAGGGTCATTTGACCCTCTTTCAGGACTTCAGGGGGGAGCTCGAAATTTCTGGACTTCTAGTGTTAAGAGGGGCCTGGGGTCAGTACCAAAGGGCAGAGTGGATTTGCCCTAACTTCCATACCAATGATTAGCGTTGAGCATTCCGATAATGCAAATCGGGTATCGGTTAATACTCACGGTATCGGAATTCCGATACTGAGTTCCGATACATTTTGCATATCGAATACCGGAATCGGAAGTTCCCATAATGCTATGAGCCAGTTTGATTTGATTCAGCCAACGAGGAATACTCAGAAGTGTGGCACATCCTGTTAGGCATGTAGGCATGCTAACTAATGGCATGGCTGTGATTGTCTGCTGAAATGATGTCATGATGCACTATAAAAGTCGCTGCTGCCGCCATGTAGGGTTCACTCTGCTGTGAATTCAGTTAGGGACAGTCTGGTGTTCAAGACTCTGAGGGACAGTTAGAGATAGCGATTTGCTATATAATATTGTGCTTTACCCAGGCTACATTGTCAATCATTGTAGCTTTCTTTTGCCTTGCAGCGCTGTTCACAGCTGTCTGCAAGGTCTGTGTGAGTGCAGCTCACGCTGTACTGTGTCCTGCAGCCACCTCTAGTTGTAGGCCGCTCAGCGTGCGTCACTGCCTCATACATTTTTTTTGTTTTATTGGTGCTCAATTTTCATTAATTCTCCTATTAGTGTGCATCCATCCGTATCCATCTACATTAGTTGCAAACACTATAGGAGTAGACAGCGGAGCCTTTCTGCAGCCTTTCAGTGCTAGTGCCCAGTTCTCTGCACTGTTCATGGCTGTCTGTGAGGTCTCTGTGTGTGAGTGCAGCTCACGTTGTAGTGTGTTGTGCACCACCTCTGGTTGTAGTCCACTCAGCGTGTGTCACTGCCTCATACATAGTCCTTTTTTTGTTTTATTGCAGCTCATTTTTCCTGATTTTTTTCTCCTATTAGTGTGCCTCCATCCGTATCCATCTACATTGGTTGGTTGCAAACAATATATAGGAGTAGATAGAGGAGCCTTTTTTCTGGCTTGTGCCCTGCAGCCGCAGCCAGATTAGTATTAGCCTATTTTTTGGAACCTCATCTATTGCATTGTAGGTTACCTTCCGGCATTGTAATAGCTCCAAAAAGTTTGTGATACTATCGCTTTCACATCTTTGGTCACATCCTTTTTGTTTTTTTGAAAAAAAAACACGTAAATAAAGTTCACCAAACACTCCACTTGACAGTTGTGTAGGCCACATTAGCTCATATTAAAGTGTAGTCCACACACTTTATAAAATTAGTATTTCTTATACCTGTTAGCAGCTGTTCAGGAATAAGCACACTAAGCCCCCCCTTTGTACTTTTCTGCTTATCTTTATCAGTCTACCAAGATGAAGAAATCAGGGAGTAAGTTACATGGTCGTGGGCGTGGAGTTTCAGCAGGGAGAGGACATGGGGATTCTGTGCCTGCTGCGGGCACCAGTGACTCAGCATCCCCCAGTTTTACCAGGCAACAGTCCTTTAGGCGTAGCTTTGTAGGACCTCGCTGTACCCCACTGCTGCGGGACAAACAAATTGAAGCCGTTGTCGGATGGATGGCAGCTAACGCATCGACTTCAATTACTTCCACATCCTCTCAGGGCCAGAGCACTGAAGAGCAACCATCTGTCTCTTCACCACCAGCCAAATTGCCCAGGCAGTCAGAGAGCCCTGGACAGGAGCCATCTCTACTTCTGTTCTCTGAATCTCTTGGCTTGGAAACAGGGGACCAGCCAAGCAGCATTCTAGAATGTGAAGAAAAGGGAGAGTATGCAGTGATGCGCAACTGCTTTGTCCCTCTGAATCTGAAGAGGCGGGTGGGCCAGTGCCTATGGTCAGCACACCTCAGTACGCATCAGATGATGAGACTCAGGTGCCACTTTCTGTTGCGTACTGTGCTGGCGAGACTACCCAGGAGAAGCAGGTGTTTGAAGAGGGGAGTGTAGATGATGAGGTCCTTGACCCATCATGGCGTGAGGAACAGGAAGGTGGTGGGAGCAGCTCTGAGGAAGAGATTCCCCGAATGGCCAAAACAGGAGGGAGAGGGAGGGGGCAGACTTGGTTGCCTGTTGCCTCCACTTCGGCACCCGTTAGGAGCATTTCTCTTCCAAAACCCAAAACAGGTGCTCCCAGGACTTGCAGTGCGTGGTCCTTTTTTGACACAGTTGCAGATGATATTTGCTTTGTCAAATGCAAGCTGTGTAATCATAAAGTCAAAAGAGGGAAAGTGTCAGCAACCTGAATACCACAAATATGTGGAAACATGTGTGGACCAAGCACGTGGTGGAGTTACAAAGACACACTGAAGTTGTAGACCAACCTACAGCACCACCTACCACCTCTTCAGCTCGTGTTATAGCCTCTTCCTCCAGCTCACACACAGCTGGTTCGGCTTCCTCACAGGATCACGATGGAAGAACCTCTGGCACTGTTGTCCAGAGACCCAGTGACATTCCACCTACAGCACAATGTTCCCTGTCCTCACACTCCCAGGCCACTCTGCAGCCATCGGTAGCACAGGCATGGGAGAAAAGGCGGCCATACTCGGCAAACCATCCCCGAGCACAGGCTCTGAATGCTGGCATTGCAAAACTACTGTCCCTTGAAATGCTCTCATTCAGGCTGGTGGAGCCTGACACCTTCCGTAACTTCATGGCATTGGCAGTCCCACAATACACCGTGCCCATCCGCTTTTATTTCAGCAGGCAAGCTGTCCCTGCCCTGCAAAAGCATGTGGAGGGAAAAATTAAACATGCGCTACTAAACGCCGTCAGTAGCAAGGTCCACCTGACCATCGATGCGTGGACCAGTAACCATGGACTGGGACGATACCTTTCCCTCACTGCCCATTGGGTCAATGTTGTGGAGCCGGGTACAGATCTTGAGAGTGGCGCTGTATGTGTTCTGCCAACTCCAAGGATTGCAGGAATCCAGTCTCTACACATTGACTCCTCCTCATACTCCAGTTCCTCTGAATCAGCGCTGCAGGAGCCTGTTACGACCGATATGAGCACAGCCGTGGCCAAACGTCAACAGGCCGTACTGAAATTAATTTCTTTGGGGAATCAAAGCCACACAGCGCAGGAGCTCTGGAATGCCATCAAGTAGGAGAGCGACGTGTGGTTTGTGCCAGCGAATCTCCAGCCAGGCTTGGTAGTGTGTGACAATGGACGAAATCTGGTGGCAGCTCTGGGCCTAGGCTACCTCACTCACATCCCATGTCTGGCACATGTGCTGAACTTGGTCGTGCAGAGCTTTCTGAGGGACTATCCGGATCTTGATGCACTGCCGCACAAGGTCCGCATAGAGTGCGCTCACTTGCGGCGTTCCAGCATGGCAAAATCGCGCATTGCAGCTCTGCAGCGCCGATTCCGCCTTCCGGAACATCGCATCATATGTGACCTACCCACCAGGTGGAATTCTACGTTGCATATGTTGGAGCGGTTGTGTGAGCAGCAGGCAGCAGTAATGGAGTACCAGCTGCATCAGGCACAAACAAGTTGCACTGTGCGCCGGTCACACTTCAGCACCACTGAATGGGCCTTTATGAAGGACACCTGCCACGTTTTGCGCTCCTTCGATGATTCCACGCGGATGGCGAGTGCAGATGATGCACTAGTCAGCATGACTGTCCCCCTTATCTGCCTGCTTCAAAAAACACTGCAAGCACTAAGGGAGGAGGTTTTGGAAAAGGTGGAGGATGAGGAGTCACAAATGCCATCTGCTTCTGGACAGTCTGCGCAATGTGGTTCCTCACAAAAGCCTAGGCAGGGGACATTTTGTGAGGAGGATGGGGAGTCAATGGAAGAGGAAGACTTCTCTCCAGAGGAGGGAGGTACACAATGCTCTAGTAGTCAGTATGTAGAGCGAGGGTGGGGTGATGCAGAGCAGGCAGAGATGACACCTCAAGCAGGGGACAGCATTTCTTGGGCAGTAGGGAGTCTGCAGCACATGGTTGATTTCATGCTGCAGTGCCTGAGAAACGACCGCCGCATCGCCCACATTCTCAACACAGCTGATTATTGGGTGTACACCCTCCTAGATCCTCGCTACCGGGACAACTCACAAAGCCTCATAACACCGTTGAACCGGGAGCGTAAAATGCGGGAGTACCAAGACACACTGGTGCATTCCATCATGTTCTTCATTCCACCTGAGAGCAGTGCTGCTAGTGCTTTACAAAGCAGCTCTGTGCGTCGAGGCAGTGGAGGAAGCTCTGCACAAAGAGGGAGCAGAGACAGCACCTCAGCACAAGGCAAGACCAGTATGGCCCAAATGTGGCAAAGTTTTGCGTGCCCGCCACAAATGTCTACACCATCACAGATGGCTCCAGTCAGCAGGAGGCAACGTTTCTGTCAGATGGTGACAGACTACATGTCTTGCCCTCTCAGTGTACTCCAAGACGGCTCTTCCCTCTTCAAGTTTTGGGTCTCTAAGCTGGATACATGGCCAGAGCTTAGCCAGTATGCATTGGAGGTGCTGGCTTGCCCTGCTGCTAATGTATTATCGGAACGCGTCTTTAGTGCCGCAGGTGGTGTACTAACAGACCGTCGCACGCAACTATCCTCCGATAACGTTGACCGGCTTACTTTTCTGAAAATGAACAAGGCCTGGATCTCGCCGGAATTTGCCAGTCTTCTTCCAGAATAAATAACTGGTTGGTAACAGTATCCAGGTCTCCTATTGTGTTCTTGTTTCTACCACCTGAACTGTAATCCCTGGGCTCCAACACCACCAGTTGTTGCTCTGAAGTTCCGTCTGCACAGAGAAAAACACTTTGCTCCTGTGTTAGTGGGGTTCAGTAACACCAGCTGCTCCCCTCCTGTGTCCGGCAAAGTCTCCTGCTGCCTCCACATTCAAACTACAGCAGATTTTACACTTGCTCCAAGTAGGCCTCAGCCTACTCCATGATAGACCCTGGGCTCCAACACTGCCAGTTGCTGCTCAGAAGTGCCATCTGCACAGAGAAAAACACTAGCTCCTGTGTTAGTGGGGTTCAGTAACACCAGCTGCTCCCCTGCTGTGTGTCCGGCAAAAACTCCTGCTGCCTACACATTCAAACTACATCAGATATAAAACTTGCTCCAATTAGGCCTCAGCCTAAACCCTGATTGAACCTGGGCTCCAACACCGCCAGTTGTTGCTCAGAAGTGCCGTCTGCACAGAGAAAAACACATGCTCCAGTGTTAGTGGGGTTCAGTAACGCCAGCTGCTCCCCTGCTGTGTGTCCGGCAATATCTCCTGCTCCCTCCACATTCAAACTACATCAGATTTTACACTTGCTCCAAGTAGGCCTCAGCCTACTCCATGATTGACCCTGGGCTCCAACACTGCCAGTTGCTGCTCAGAAGTGCCGTCTGCACAGAGAAAAACAAATGCTCCAGTGTTAGTAGGGTTCAGTAACGCCAGCTGCTCCCCTGCTGTGTGTCCAGCAATGTCTCCTGCTCTGTCCACATTCACACTACTACTGATTTCAAACGTGATCCAATTAAGCCTCTGGCTCCTCTCTGTCTCTGTATTTACCCTGGCCTCCAACACCGCCAGTTGCTGCTCAGAAGTGCCGTCTGCACAATCAACACTTGTTCCTGTGTTACTGGGGTTCAGTAACGACAGCTGATCCCCTGATGTGTGTCCGGCAATGTATCCTGCTCTGTCCACATTCCCACTACTAGTAGCAACTGGCGGTGTTGGAGGCCAGGGTAAATACTAGAGACAGAGTGGAGCCAGAGGCCTAATTGGAGCACGTTTAAAATCAGTAGTAGTCTACAACAGATATTAAACTTGATGAAATAAGGCCTCAGCCTACACCCTGATTGACCCTGGGCTCCAACATCCCCAGTTGCTGCTCAGAAGTGCCGTCTGCACAGTCAACATAAGCTCCAGTGTTATTAGGGTTCAGAAATGTCATCTGATCCCCAGCTGTGTGTCCAGCAATTTCTCCTGCTCTGTCCACACTCACACAACTACAGATTTGAAACTTGCTCCAATTAGGCCTCTATCTCCACTCTGTTTGTAGTATTTTCCCTGGGTTCCAGCACCGCCAGCTGTTTCCCGGCATTGTCTTTGGCACAAGTACTCCCTCCTGCCCAGCCTGGTTCCAGCACGCCTGCTGTTTCCGGGTAGTATCAACGTCACTGTGCCACCAATACGTTGTCCTGTTGTGTTGCGGTCGGGTTAGCCGAGTCTACGGTGCCTGCATTTTATGGGCTTCCTATGTGGGCTGCGGGATCTGGCAACAAAGGCTGGTCCCGTAGTGCCAATAGGACAAGCACCCCCTGTAGGACTGTGGGTTTCGGGAACTGCGGCCGGCTCACGGCCTTGCAACTTTGTTTTTCTTGGGTACCTTCTGCTACCCATCCGGGTTCCAGCACCACCAGCTGGTTCTCGGCAGTGCCTTTGGCTTAGATGCCTTCTTCTCGGTATCCGAGTTCCAGCAACGTCTGCTGGTCCTTGGTAGTGCTTTCTAGCACAGGTACCTCCTGCTTAGTAACCGGTTTCCAGAACCATCAGCTGTTCCTCGGTAGTGCCATTGGCTCTTGTTCCTTCTGCTGCCCATCCGCATTCCAGTACTGTCAGCTGGTTCTAGGTAGTTCCTCAGCCTTCTTGTACCTTCTGCAACATTTCCAAGTTCAAGCTTTTGGAAATGGTTTTTGGTTATCACTCTGGATCTCCCTGACGATGACCCTGAAGACGACGAGCCTGAAGACCACCCCGAAGAAGACGACGACCACAAAAACGATGACCCTGAAGACGACGACCCGGAAGACTACCCCGAAGAAGACCAAAAAGATGACCCTGAAGAAGATGACCAAGAGGACAAACAACATGAAGACAACCACTAAGATACAGAACAACAAGAGACAGAAGACCAAGAAGCAGAAGACCAAGAAGCTGAAGAATAAAAAGCAGAAGAACAAAAAGCAGAAGAACATTAAGCATATGACTAAAAAATCAGAGCAAAAGATATTATCTAAATTATAAGCAGAAGAAGACTAAGCAGTGTATGGGAGTGAGTCCGTTCCTCCTCGTGGTGCCTCTGGAAAATGCCTGCTGCTGCAGGCCAAACTGAACGCGGACAAATCCTGTTGTAAATCTTTTGTGACAGGCAGAACGGAAGGTGTAATCTTCAAACTTTTATAGATAGCAACTACAGGAATGCCTGTCACAATAAGAATATGATGAAGAAGAAGAATAGGAAGAAGATGAAGAAGTAGAATATGAAGAAGAATAGTAGTTGAATAAGAAGAATATGAAGAATGTAAAAAAAAAGAATAATAGGAAGAAGGTGAAGAAGAAGAAGATGAATAAGGTGAAGAAGAAGTTGATGAAAAAGATGCTGCTGCTGCTGAGGATCATGAAGGAGAAAGTGTTGGAGAAGTAAAAAAGAAGATGAAGAGCATGGAAGTAGTGAAACATACATTTCTGACAAAATATAAAAAAGGTTAACATAGTCAATATCTTTGTAACTCCGAACGTCTTTAAAAAAAAATGTATTCCTGCTATTCCATTTGATTGGGCTAAACCTCTATGCCTTTAACCGCTTCCCGACCGCCCACTGTAGATAAACGTTGGCGCTTGCTGGGCTTTCTGCAGCGCCAACGTTTATCTACTGTTGGCGGTTTTGTGCCCCCCGGGACCCCCACATACCTTATAACGCGGGGATCCCGGTGCACAATGCATGCTGGGACCCCTGACGTCATCGAGACCTGATTGGTTCAGGTCCTGATGACGTCAATGTCACAGCAGCCAATGGGAGCGATCGCTGGGAAAGCTGCTTGTTTCCCGGCGATCTCACTCATTGTAATGCGGCTTCTCCTCTGATCTCACACTGACAGATGATCAGAGGTGAAGCAGCGTTACTGTGTGACTAGATCACTGCCTGGCACAGCTGATCGCTGCCTGGCACAGCTGTGCCAGGCAGCGATCTTGTCACACAGTAACGCTGCTTCACCTCTGATCATCTGTCATTGTGAGATCAGAGGAGAAGTCGCGTTATTATGTGCCAGGCAGCGATCTTGTCACATAGTAACGTTGCTTCACCTCTGATCATCTGTCAGTGTGAGATCAGAGGAGAAGTGGCGTTACTATGAGTCAGATCGCAGGGCTGCGATCTTGTCACAAAAATAAAAAAAAGTAAAGAAAAAAAAAGCAGGTACACAGGTTAAGGCTAGGGTTAGGGCTAGGGTTAGGGCTAGGGTTAGGGCTAGGGTTAGGGCTAGGGTTAGGGCTAGGGCTGGGATTACGGTTATGGGTGTGTTGGTGTTAGGTTTGTGGTTAGGGTTATGGTTAGGGCTGAGATTAGGGTAAGGGGTGTGTTGGGGTTAGGGTTGGAATTAGAATTGGGGGTTTCCACTGTTTAGGTACATCAGGGGCTCTGCAAACACGACATGACACCCGCAGACCATTCCATCAAAGTCTGCATTTCAGAACGTCACTACTTCCCTTCCGAGCCCCACCGTGTGCCCAAACAGTAGTTTTCTCCCACATATTGGGTACCAGCGTACTCAGGACAAATTAGACAACAACACTTAGGGTCCCAATTTCTCCTGTTGCCCTTGTGAAAATAAAAATTGGGGGCTAACAGATCATTTTTGTGGAAAAAAAATGATTTTTTTTATTTTCACGCCTCTACATTATAAACTTTACTGAAACATTTGGGGGTTCAAAGTGCTCACCACACATCTAGATAAGTTCCTGGGGGGGTCTAGTTTCCAAAATGGGGTCACTTGTGGGGGGTTTCCACTGTTTAGGTACATCAGGGGCTCTGCAAACACGACATGACACCCGCAGACCATTCCATCAAAGTCTGCATTTCAGAATGTCACTACTTCCTTTCCGAGCCCCACCGTGTGCCCAAACAGTAGTTTTCTCCCACATATGGGGTACCAGTGTACTCAGAACAAATTGGACAACAACTTTTGGGGTCCAATTTCTCCTGTTACCCTTGTGAAAATAAGAAATTGGGGGCTAAAAGATCATTTTATGGAAAAAAAATAATTTTTTATTTTCATGGCTCTACGTTATAAACTTCTGTGAAGCACTTGGGGGTTCAAAGTGTTCACGACACATCTAGATAAGTTCTCTAAGGGGTCTAGTTTCCAAAATGGGGTCACTTGTGGGGGGTTTCCACTGTTTAGGTACATCAGGGGCTCTGCAAACACGACATGACACCCGCAGACCATTCCATCAAAGTCTGCATTTCAGAACGTCACTACTTCCCTTCCGAGCCCCACCGTGTGCCCAAACAGTAGTTTTCTCACACATATGGGGTACCAGTGTACTCAGAACAAATTGGACAACAACTTTTGGGGTCCAATTTCTCCTGTTACCCTTGTGAAAATAAGAAATTGGGGGCTAAAAGATCATTTTATGGAAAAAAAATAATTTTTTATTTTCATGGCTCTACGTTATAAACTTCTGTGAAGCACTTGGGGGTTCAAAGTGTTCACGACACATCTAGATAAGTTCTCTAAGGGGTCTAGTTTCCAAAATGGGGTCACTTGTGGGGGGTTTCCACTGTTTAGGTACATCAGGGGCTCTGCAAACACGACATGACACCCGCAGACCATTCCATCAAAGTCTGCATTTCAGAACGTCACTACTTCCCTTCCGAGCCCCACCGTGTGCCCAAACAGTAGATTTCTCACACATATGGGGTACCAGTGTACTCAGAACAAATTGGACAACAACTTTTGGGGTCCAATTTCTCCTGTTACCCTTGTGAAAATAAGAAATTGGGGGCTAAAAGATCATTTTATGGAAAAAAAATGATTTTTTATTTTCATGGCTCTACGTTATAAACTTCTGTGAAGCACTTGGGGGTTCAAAGTGTTCACGACACATCTAGATAAGTTCTTTAAGGGGTCTAGTTTCCAAAATGGGGTCACTTGTGGGGGTTTTCCACTGTTTAGGTACATCAGGGGCTCTCCAAATGCGACATGGCATCCGATCTCAATTCCAGCCAATTCTGCATTGAAAAAGTCAAACGGCACTCCTTTCATTCTGAGCTCTGCCGTGTGCTCAAACAGTGGTTTAGCCCCACATACGGGGTATTGGCGTATTCGGGAGAAATTGAACAAAAAATTTTGTGTTCATTTTCTCTTTTTACACTTGTGAAAATAAAAAAAAATGGTTTTGAAGAAAAATGTTTGTGAGAAAAAGTTAAATGTTTATTTTTTCCTTCCATATTCCATTCATTCATGTGAAGCACCTGAAGGGTTAATAAACTTCTTGAATGTGGTTTTGAGTACATTGAGAGGTGCAGTTTTTAGATTGGTGTCACTTTTGGGTATTTTCTGTCATATTGACCCCCCAAACTCACTTCAAATCTGAGGTGGTCCCTAAAAAAAATGGTGTTGCAAATTTTGTTGTAAAAATGAGAAATCGTTGGTCAACTTTTAACCCTTATAACTTCCTAAAAAAAAAATAATGTTTCCAAAATTGTGCAGATGTAAAGTAGACATGTAGGAAATGTTATTTATTAACTATTTTGCGCGATATCACTCTCTGATTTAAGGGCATAAAAATTAAAAGTTTGAAAACTGCAAAATTTTCTAAATTTTCGCCAAATTTTGATTTGTTTTAACAAATAAGCGCAGATCATATCTAAAAAATTTTACCACCATCATGAAGTACAATATGTCATGAGAAATATGTCAGAATCAGTAGGATTCGTTGAAGCGTTCTAGAGTTATGACCTCATAAAGTACAGGAAAGATGTATATCTTTGTACCGTGTTAGCCAGTAGATAGAAAAATATTCAGGATTGAGAGTCCTCAGTAGTTGATACCTTTTAATGGCTAACTGAAAAGATGGTAACACATTGCAAGCTTTCGAGACTACTCAGGTCTCTTCATCAGGCTAGACTAATACAAAATCTGAAGTCACATATTTATGCACAATACAGCCTAGAAAAAATGCAATAGATAAGACAAGTGACGTGAAGCAGAACTATCAATATGGGAGAGGGAGAAACATAAATATAAACATTGGACCAGTTCATAGATAAGGAGTCCGGATGTTTTATGGTCCTCTGATTGGGGTCTAGCTCTGTGTTGTGATGCCCCCACAAGGTTTTAAATGTAAGTGGGGGAGACAGGGCAAAAGCTTAGAACAAGGATGAATGCTCATCGTCACACAATAAGAGAAAAAAGAATGGATCTACCTGTGGCAAAACATTTCTGTATCCCTGATCACAGCAACGTGGATATGAAATTACTGGTATTGAAAGGTAACTTCAATTCTCAGAGGGAGAGACGAGTTTGGGAGTACAAATTTATGACGGCCTTTGACACTCTCAGTGCTGGAATGAATGTATCGCATGGATTTATGTCTTTTTACATCAATTAAGGAATTTCCTTTTAAAACCTTGTGGGGGCATCACAACACAGAACTAGACCCCAATCAGAGGACCATAAAACATCCGGACTCCTTATCTATGAACTGGTCCAATGTTTATATTTATGTTTCTCCCTCTCCCATATTGATAGTTCGGCTTCACGTCACTTGTCTTATCTATTGCATTTTTTCTAGGCTGTATTGTGCATAAATATGTGACTTCAGATTTTGTATTAGTCTAGCCTGATGAAGAGACCTGAGTAGTCTCGAAAGCTTGCAATGTGTTACCATCTTTTCAGTTAGCCATTAAAAGGTATCAACTACTGAGGACTCTCAATCCTGAATATTTTTCGACCTCATAAAGTGACACTGGTCAGAATTGAAAAAATTGGCCCGGTCACGAAGGCAAAAACAGGCTCGGGTGCGAAGGGGTTCATGTCTCCTCCATCTCCCCCAATACATTCTACATTATTATTAGTTGTTTTTCTTCATGTAGAATTAACCTACAAGGAAAGAAAGGGTTTATTTTAATTCCGATATTTCTGTCCCATTGATTTGCATTGGTTTCCTTTATCAAAATCGGGGATATCCGATACTTTTTGGGTATCGGTCCGATCCAATCCGATCCGATATTTCACGATATCGGATGGTATCGCTCAACACTACCAATGATCCCTTTAATAGAAGCCTGGGGTCAGAATCAGAGCAATGAGGGATTTGCCCTAACTTCCATATTGGTGATCCCTTTAAGAGAGGCCTGGTACTGACCAAAGCGCTGAACGGATTTGCCCTCACTTCCATAACGGGGATCCCTTTAGGAGGGGCCTTGGGTCAGAACCAGAGTGCTGAGTGGATATGCCCTATCTTCCATACCGGGGATCCTATTAAGAGAGCCTGGGATCAGAACCAGAGCACTGAGTGGATTTGCCCTGACTTGCATACCAATGATCCCTTTAATAGAACCTTGGGGTCAGAATCAGTGGGCTGAGGGATTTGCCCTAACTTCCATACAGGAAATCCCTTTAAGAGAGCCTGGGGTCAGCACCAGAGCATTTGAAGGCAATTGCCCTGACTTCCATACCGGAGATCCCTTTAAGAGAGGCCTGGGGTCAAAACCGAAGCGCTGGATGGATTTGCTCTGACTTCCATACCAATGATCCCTTTAATAGGGAAGATGTGCCTATGGGACGGAGGATTTGTGATGGGGATATGGGCAGGGAGGGGGATTCATTTCTGTCGTGCTCTCTGCTCCTTTCTGGGGGGCAGACCAGGGGCATATCTAGGGGGGGCAGCCGGGGCAGTTGCCCCGGGCACAGCCAGTGGAGGGGCGCAGTCGGGCCACCTAGTGCAGCGGTCCACAGTGTCTTCCTTGGCGGCTGCGTTCTGCCACCCCCCCGGCCTGAGAGTCGGCGGTTCTCTGTGTCAGCTGTCAAGCTGACAGCCGGCGCAGAGAAGGAGCATGTGCCGGCTCCCAGGGTCCAGGAACAATTGTACTGGCGTCTATACAGACGCCAGTACAAATGAAGCTCTGACCGCCGTGCCAGAGCGACGCCAGCAGCGTGATCAGGTCATGTGATCACGCTGCTGACGTCACTCCCCGGCGCCCAGAGCAAACGCTGATGGTAAGTGTGCTCCTCTGTGGAGCTGAAGAACCACCGAAGATGGGGGATGAGGGGGAGTTAATGAGTGGGGGTATTTAGAGTGGGGATGGAGGTTAATGTGTGTGGGGGTTAATGAGTGGGGATGCCATGGGGTTAATGTGTGAGGGGATTTGGAGTGGAGATGGGGGGTTATTTAATGTGATGGGGGTTAATGAGTGGGGATTGGGTTAATGTGTGCGGGGGTTAATGAATGGGGATGGGGGCGTTAATGAGTGGGGATGGGAGTTAATGAGTGGGGATGGGGGTTAATGAATGGGGATGGGGGTTAATGTGTGGGGGCGTTAATGAGTGGGGATGGGGGTTAATGTGGGGATGGGAGTTAATGAGTGGGGATGGGGGTTAATGTGGGGATGGTGGTTAATGAGTGGGGATGGGGGTTAATGTGTGTGGGGGTTAATGAATGGGGATGGGGGTTAATGTGTGGGGGTATTTGGAGTGGAGATGGTTATTTAATGTGTGGGGGATTTGGAGTGGTGATGGGTTAATGAGTGGGGATTGGGTTAATGTGTGCGGGGGTTAATGAATGGGGATGGGGTTAATGTGTGGAGGCATTAATGAGGGGTTGGGGTTAATGTGTGGGGGTATTTGGAGTGGGGGTGGGGGTATTTGGAGTGCTGATGGGGGTTAATGAGTGGGGATTGGGTTAATGTGTGGGGGGATTTGGAGTGGGGATGGGGGGTTATTTAATGTGTGGAGGGGATTTGGAGTGGGGATGGGGGGTACTTAATGTGTGTGGGGTATTGGGGATGGGGGGATTTAATGTGTGGGGAGATTTGAGGACACAAAAAGAGTATGTATGAGGAAACAGTATGGGGGATTGGTGCAGACAGTATGGGGAGCGAATGGGTTAATGTAAGTGGACACAGTATGGGGAGTCAGGGATATGTGTGAGCAGACAGTATAGAGAGTGAGGGGGTAAATATATGAGGAGACAGTATGGTGAACAGGTGGGATGCTAGAGGAGACAGTATGAGGAGGGAGGGGAATAGTGTGAGGCGACAGTATATTGCAGATATTTTTATTTAGGAGCATTATAATGACACTTCTATCTTTAAGGGGATCGTGTGGAGATTTGCTGCAGAAGACCGGAGAAGATGGAAGTCTGTAGAGATGGCTGTGGATGAGAAAACTCATCATGGGGTCTAGAAGAAAAGGTGACTGACTGCAGAGACGACGTCATCTATAAGGTACCTGGATGTAAATCTTATTTGTGACACTGACTAATTCTCATGTTTTTATTTGTTAGGAACATTAAAGGGGAGGTCCAGGTTTGCGCTGAGTCTGCAGTCATTCTATGTGACTACAGACTTCTGAATTCACACAGTGCTCACTGAACGCTGTTAGGATTCTCTCGTGCCGGTAATTTACATACATGCGGTCACATGCTGACTAGACATGTGTGGCCTCACTCAATGAAAATGAACGGAGCGAGGCCGGGCACGTCTAGTCGGAATGTGGCCAGAAGTATATAAATCACATGCTTGTGCTGACATGACTGTACATCGGCAAGGGAGAATCCTAAAAGTGTGCAGTGCATTCATTGTGAGAATTCAGAAGCTTCAATGTCAGGATTCAGCTCTGCAGGTTCCAGCAGTCATCACATGGACACTTCACTCATATGCGATTTTCATAGGTATGGTCCTGTGACAACGAGCTTCTCTTCCTGCTTCTCTCAGTTTTTTACTGAACATTGAGAGCATTAGGAAGAGCAGCTCGCAGGTACATGGCTAAGTGTACAAGTCGCATATGTACTTGGGCGGGGGGGGGGGCCGAACCGAATTCTTGCCCCGGGTGCCAGAAAGCCTAGATACGCCTCTGGGGCAGAAAATGGCTGGGGGGCTTATATTCCCGGGGATACTTGATTTCTCCCACCATGTCAGTGTCTGCTGAGGTGTTGTCAAGTGGGAAAACTTGCTCATAGCAACCAATCTCAGCTCAGCTTCTTTTAACCAGCTCTGGTGAAATGAGAGATGCTTAGTGATTGGTTGCAAGGAAAACTGTTGCTCATAGCAACCAATCACAGCTCAGCTTCTTTTGAACAGCACTGGTGAAATGAAAGATGCTTTGTGATTGGTTGGTGCTACACACAAAAATTCAGTTTTATATATAGAGATGTATTTTGGAACAACATGAAAAAAATAGAAAAAAAATGGCAAATTAGACATAATTTCACACAAAACCACAAAAATAGGTTTAACAAAATTGTTGTCACCCTCAACTTAATTACACACCCTTTGGAATAAATAACTGCAATCAATCGCTTCCAATAACTTTCAACAAGCTTCCTACAACTTTCAACTGAAATATTGGACCACTATTCTTTTGAAATCTGGTCCAGGTCTTTCATATTTGAAGGGTGCCTTCTCCTAAAAACAATTTTAAGATCTCTCCTCAGGAGTCAAAGTCATTTCGATCCGTACTCATTGCTGGCCATTTCAAACATTTCCAGTGGTTTATTTCCATGTATTTATGGGTGCTTCTTGAAATATGTTTGGGGTTATTGTTCTTCTGTGAGACCTATGATCTAGGACTCAAACCCAGCTTTCTCACACTGGGTACTGATTTGCGACCCAAAATCCTTTGATAATAATCAGATTTCATGATGTTTTGCGCACAAAGGTCCCAGTGCCAGAGGCAGCAAAACAACCCCAAAACATCTTTGAACCTCCATCATATTTGACTGTAGATACTGTGTTTTTTCTTTGTAGGTCTCATTTCAATTTTGGTAAACAATAGAATTATGTGCTTTATCAAAAAGCTTTATTTTGTTCTCATCTATCCACAAGACAATTTCCCAGATTAATTTTTACTTACTCATATACATTTTGGCAAACTGCAATCTAGAATTTTTTATGTTTCTGTGTCAGCAGTTGGATCCTCCTGGGTCTCCTGCCTCAGCATTTCATTTTATTCAAGTGTCGATGGATAAGTTGCTCTGACACTTATGCACCCTGAGCCTGCAGGATAGCTTGAATTTCTTTGCAACTTGATTGGGGCTGATTATGCACAATCTTGACTATCCTGCGTTGCAACCTTTCATCAATTTTTCTTTGCCGTCCACATCCAGGGAGATGAGCTACATTGCCATGAATTGTAAGTTTCTTGATTATGTTATGCAATGTGGACAAAGGAACATCAAGATCTCTGGAGATGGACTTGTAACCTTGAGATTGTTGATATTTTTCAACAATTTTGGTTCTCACATCTTCAGACAGTTCCCTTCTTTATGCTTTCCTTTTGCTACGGCACACACAGACACACAATGCAAAGACTGGGTGAACTTCTACCCTTTTTATCAGGTTTCAGGTGGGATTTTCATACTGTCCATACTTGCTACTTGCCACACATGAGTTTGAATGAGCATCACAAGCGTGATACAAAGTTGTTTACCCACATTTTTAAAAAGGTGCAAATTTTGTCCTGCCCATTTTTGGGGTTTTATGTGAAGTTACAGTATGTCCAATTTGCCATTGTTCTCTGCTTTTGTGTTGTTACAATATACACAAAGGAAATAAACATGTGTATAACAAAATATGTAATTGCAATAATTTTTTGGGAGAAATACTTTAGATTCTGAAGCAATTTCATTGGTGACAAACAGGCATGACTATGTATTATTATTATTATGCATTTATATAGCGCCATTTATTCCATGGCGCTTTACATGTGAAAAGGGGAAATATAGACAAGTATAGTAAACATGTGAAAGACAAGGGGCACACAAGTACATAAGGAGAGGGGACCCTGCCCGCAAGGGCTCACAATCTACAGGGGTGGGTGAGGATACAGTAGGAGAGGGTAGAGCAAGTCTTTCGGTGATTCAGTAGACCAAGGATCATAGCAGGATGTAGGCTTGTCGGAACAGGTGGGTCTTCAGGTTCTTCTTGAAGGTTTCCGTTGATGGTGAGAGTCTGATGTGTTGCGGCAGGGAGTTCCAGAGTATGGGGGAAGCACGGGAGAAGTCTTGTATGCGGTTGTGGGAAGAAGAGATAAGGGGGAGTAGAGAAGGAGATCTTGAGATGATCGAAGGTTGTGTGCGGGTAGGTATCTAGAGACCATGTCACAGATGTATGGAGGAGACAGGTTGTGGATGGCTTTGTATGTCATGGTTAGGGTTTTGAATTGGAGCCTCTGGGTGATAGGAAGCCAGTGAAGGGCCTGGCATAGGGGGGAGGCTGGGGAATAGTGGGGAGACAGGTGGATTAGTCGGGCAGCAGAGTGTAGGATGGACTGGAGCGGAGCCAGAGTGCTAGAGGGGAGGCCAGAGAGTAGGAGGTTGCAGTAGTCAAGGTGGGAGATGATAAGAGCATGCACTAGTGTTTTTGTGG
This sequence comes from Dendrobates tinctorius, assembly GCF_039654945.1. Lineage (NCBI taxonomy): Eukaryota > Metazoa > Chordata > Amphibia > Anura > Dendrobatidae > Dendrobates > Dendrobates tinctorius. The sequence continues at coordinate 27,930,682 of NW_027361708.1, forward strand.
TTTCATGGTTGAGGAATGAGCGGATCCGGGAAATATTTTTGAGTTTGAGGCGGCAGGAGGAGGCGAGGGCTTGGATATGTGGTTTGAAAGAGAGCGCAGAGTCGAGGATCACCTCAAGGCACCGAGCGTACGGGACTGGGGAAAGAGAGCAGCCATTGACATTGATGGATAGGTCTGGTGGAGGAGTAGAGTGAGATGGGGAAAGATGATGAATTCTGTTTTGTCCATGTTCAGTTTGAGAAAGCGAGCAGAGAAGAAGGCTGAGATAGCAGACAGACATTGTGGGATTTCAGTCAGTAAGGAGGCGAGGTCGGGTCCAGATAGGTAGATCTGCGTGTCATCGGCATAGAGGTGATACTGCAAACCGTGGGATTCTATGAGCGGTCCCAAGCCGAAGGTATAGATGGAGAAGAGTAGGGGTCCTAGGACAGAGCCTTGGGGAACACCGACAGACAGGGGGCGAGGTGAGGAGGTGGTGTGTGAGAGGGAGACACTAAATGTTCGGTCCGTTAGGTATGATGAGATCAAGGATAGGGCCAGGTCTGTGATGCCAAGAGATGAGAGAGTCTGTAGCAGGAGGGAATGGTCTACGGTGTCGAAGGCAGAGGACAGGTCCAGGAGAAGGAGGAAAGATTAGTGTCGCTTGCTCTTGGTGGTTAGTAAGTCGGTAGTGACTTTAGTTAGGGCAGTTTCAGTTGAGTGATGCGGTCGGAAGCCAGATTGTAACCTGTCAAAGAGGGAACAGGAGGAGAGGTGGGAGGACAGTTCAAGATATACATGCTGTTCCAGTAGTTTTGAGGCGTAAGGGAGAAGAGATATTGGGCGATAGTTAGACACAGAGGATTGGTCAAGGGAGGGCTTTTTGAGGATGGGTGTGATTGAGGCATGTTTGAAGGATGAGGGAAAGACACCATTTGTAAGTGAAAGGTTGAAAAGGTGTGTTAGAGATGGGATGAGGACTGGCCAAGTTAGGGATGAGGTGAGATGGGAGTGGGTCGAGGGCACAAGTGGTGAGGTGTGATCTTGACAGAAGGGTGGAGAGCTGATCTTCTGTCATGGTGGAGAAGCTGGCTTTTGCAGAGCAGGGCTGAGTGGCTAAGAGGGGCATTGAGGGCTGCGGGCCAAAGTTTTGTCTGATCGTGTCGATCTTCTGCTTAAAGAAGGAGGCAAAGTTTTGGCAGAAATGAGAGGAGGGGGAGGAGGTGCTGTGGGATGGAGTAGAGAATTAAAAGTGCTGAAGAGCTGTTTAGGGTTGTGAGACATGGAGGATATGAGAGATGCAAAGTAAGTTTGTTTTGCGGCAGAGAGCGTGGACTTAAAGCTGGCAAGGGACTGCTTGTATGCGTTGAAGTGCTCAGTAGAATGTGTTCTCTTCCATCTCCACTCAGTGGCCTTGGAAACCTGTCTCAGTTCTTTGGTCAGGCTGGTGAGCCAGGGCTGCCTGTTGATTGTTCGAGTTTTGCTCTTCGTGAGGGGGGCAGCTGAATCAAGCGTTGCTGTTATTGTGGTGTTATAAAAGGTGGCAGCAGCATCTGTGTCATGAAGGGAAGCTATGTCTGTAAGAGGGAGAAGGGATTCAGAGAGTGATTGTAAATTGAGGTGTTTGAGATTCCAGAGAGGGAGAGCGATTTTATGGAGCGGGGGTTGTGCAGTAGGAGAGGAGAGGGAGGAGAATGTCAGTAGGTTGTGGTTAGACAGGGGGAGGGGTAAGTTATTGAGATTAGTGAGGGAACAGAGTCGGGTGAAGATAAGGTACAGCGTGTGACCATCTTTGTGAGTGGCCGCAGAGGACCATTGAGTGAGGCCGAGGGAAGCCGTGAGTGATAGAAGTTTAGAGGCAGCCGGGGTGGAAGTGACAATGGGGATGTTGAAGTCGCCCATGATGATGGTGGGGATGTCAGCAGAAGGGAAATGGAGTAGCCAGGTGGTGAAGTGGTCGAGAAAGGTGGAGATGGCTAGTTCTGGGGGGCGGTAGATGACAGCCAGTTGGAGGTTGGAGGGGGAATAAATGCGGACGGAGTGCACCTCAAATGAGGGAAGAGTAGCGGAGGGTGGCAAAGGAATTGGGGTAAAGGAGCAGGTATCAGACAGGAGCCAGCCAACTCCTCCGCCACATTTGTTGCTGGGGTGTTTCATTGGTGACAAACAGGCATGACTATGTATCATGTTTGCCAGTGCCATATACTGCAAAATAGCCCCACACCAAGATGTTCCCATCTCCAAATTTTATTGTTGGTGTGGTGTTTTTGGGATGATATGCAGTGCTTTTTGGCCTCCAAATATGGCATTTATTATGGAATGGAGGGTGACCATTATGGTATGGCCCCCTGGTCTCCAGAAGCATTTATATTTTATAGGACCCTGTTAGGGTAAAGTCCCTGGGGTCATGGCAATCATATTTTGCATTCCTACAGAATAAATTGGCTCCTATGAGCCAGGAACAGCGGCTGGAGGGGAGACAGGAACAAGGTAGGCTTGCTTTTCAATACAATCTATAGCTTCATGGACCCACTCTCTTTTTTCATGTGACTTGAGAATGCCGAGGCACGGTTTTGACTGTTTATGTTGACCAAACCATGTTTCTTTCCATGTTTCTTTCAAGGTTGTCATCTGGACAATGCAGTTATGTAGTGCATGAAACTGAAGAGCAATGTACCTAATCTGTGTGCCCTTGAGTCAATGGGAGTGACTAAGGGTGAAGTAATCAAGTGCATTATCACAAAGGGCAGTATGCCTATTCCCGATGCCCTTGAGCTTGTGGGAGCGGCTAAGGGTATAAGCTAGTGCATTAACACAAAGGGCAATATGCCTATTCCTAATGCCCTTGAGCTGGTGGGAGTGGCTAAGGGCATAATCAAGTGCATTAATACAAAGGGCAGTATGCCTACTTCCGGTGCCCTTGAGCCAGTGGGAGCGGCTAAAGGTAAAATAATCAAGTGCATTAGCACGAAGGGCAATATGCCTATTCCCAATGCCTTTGACCCAGTTGGAGAGGTCAACAGTAAATGTTATCAAGCGCATGAAAAACAATTAACAATGGCGTGGCAGGGTTATTAATAATGCCTTTGTAGGCTTTTTCTGCTTTAGGTTTATTTAAATTACTACTTATAATGTTGATGTTATATTGTGTATAGTTTTTAATTACTCCCTATTTATAATTTCTTTCTATTGATATGTTCATCACTTTTCGGGTAGTGATAGTAAGTGGGTTTAAGAAATTTTACTACACAGGTACTGTAAATAATGGTTGTTTCTAGAACTAAAATCTGTGAATTGGTGAATTATTAGAGCTGGCTACAATGCATGCAGTATGATAGTTTTTTGAGGCATGACAGATGTCATTATACAGGTATTCAGATTGTAGCTATGACCTTAATTATGGTTTACTTTCCACATTCCCCATTATGGAATCCTCATTGCAGGATGTTTAGCAACTGTTATTTTGCTGTAGTTACCGTATTATCGATCATAACTTGGTAGCATGGCATTGATAAAATTCCTGAGCTCCGACAGATTAATTTTATTTTTTTTATTACTTGTGTGCATAGTCTTTCCATAGCATGTAGAAACGGTTGTTGGCTTTATTAGGCATGGTTGATGGGGGTCGAGTCCATTTAAGGTGTCAAATGGCCTCTCTGGTGGCGGTTTAGGAGTCAGGTGGAAGTTGCAGACAAGTTAAGGTGGACTCATTTTAACTAATAGAGGATGTAAAACCTCATGGTGGTGAACAGGCTCGGCTTTGGTGGCCAGCCTAGTGATGGGCGAGTCCTAAATTACTCGGAATCGCTTGACTCTAGCGAGTCCGAGCCCGGGACTCGCTACTCGTTGCGAGTCTAGCGAGTCCAATGTTAATGAATGGGGAAGCGAGTCTTAGCGAGTAATGTGCGATTTACAAACAAAGACTGTGTTGGCAAGGACGATTGTGTACTGCCAGAACCAGTGGTCGAGGTCTTATCAGCCATCCAAGATGTTATCTGGTCATGCTCTTCCGGCCTCAAGACACGATTTTGTTGAGTACTGGGAATTCTAGACAGGAGAAAGGTAGCTCTATCAATCCTCATCTGTCTACCTGTACCAGTGCCTGCTTGGGCACGACTGCTACGGCCACGACCTCGTCCCTTCGCAACCTCTTTTTTGGGAAATTGTGGTTTTTGTGACATTGTTGACAAATGCACAGTCACCGAGATGAAGTTAGGTGGTGCTGTAGGCGTCACTTGCTGGCGGGGTAAGTGTGTGTGCTGACACCTAGCAGTGAAGCTGCACACTAGTCCCTGCACTGTGCACTGCACTGTAAGGCTTGATCCTCCCTGCCTGCCTGCCTACAGTCTACACAGTACTCCTCTGTCCTCCTGGTAGCTCTCAGAAGAGCTGTTTGGGTTTAATATAAGGAATCTTGAAGTTTCCCTACACTAACTGACAATCCCTATGATCTGCTCAAGCATCTACCTCACCCTGCTCTATCTCAGATCTCTCAGGAATGTAGAGGAAATGGCGGTGGAAAAGGCTTATATACAGCCTCGCCTCTCATACATGACATAGGCATCACGATGGACAGAAGTCAATCATAGTCCTGCCACAACCAACATTACTGAATATGATTGGCTAACATGCTTGTCCATCTAAAAAAGTTTTCTGACCTAACACGCTAGGCTGTCTCGGAAGCTTTGTAGGAACATAACAGATTCTATATTTGCGAGTCCCGAATCCAGTATACAGGACTCGGGATTCGTAGACTCGCTCAGACTCGCTCACAATCGCTGTGTGTTGACATAGGCTGTCTTGGAAACTTGTAGGAACATAACAGATTCTATATAAGCGAGTCCCGAATCCAGTATACAGGACTCGGAATCGTAGACTCGCTCAGACTCGCTCAGACTCGCTGTTGACAGCGATGTGATATAGCGAGTCTAGCGAGTGAGAAAAAAAAACTCTGACAAAACTAGGATTGCCATTGACTTGCATTGGACTCGTTACTGTGCGAGTAATCACTGGGAGACTCGCCGAGTAACGAGTCCAGCGAGTCCCTTACTATTCGCCGAGTAACGAGTCCTAGCGAGTAGACTCGCCCATCCCTAGGCCAGCCTCAAGGACGTTGTAATGGTAACGTCAATCAGGGGCGGGCACAGTGGTTAGGCACAGGAGTGAGGATAATAGGGTCATTGGTGCCCTGAAAGTTTACTTGCTCTGCTTGAATGGCAAGACAGTGCGTGCCGCCCCTTTATGGCTGTCTGTCCTGGTTCTGTATGTCAGACAGCTGGGGATATCACAGTACTTGCGAATCCCAATGTACTAGCACTTCACCTGACTCCTATTGTTTTAATCCTGTGATTTAAATAAAGCTGTGGCCATTTTGACAACCAAAATAATGTGTTGTGTATTTATTCTAGTGCCTTGGTTTACTGTAGTTATGGTGGTTTTAAGATGGAGTAGGGGTCCGTCCCATATCCATAAGTCAAGTATGTGGTGTGTGTATATAGTATGTGGCTTGTGTGTATATAGTATGTGGCTTGTGTGTGTATATAGTGCGTGGCTTGTGTGTGTATATAGTATGTGGTTTGTGTGTGTATATATATTATGTAGCTTGTGTGTGTATATAGTATGTGGTGTGTATATAGTATGCAGTGTGTATATAGGATGTGGTGTGTGTATAGTATGTGGTTTGTGTGTATATAGTGTGTGGCTTGCGTGTATATATAGTATGTGGTGTGTGTATATAGTATGTGGTTTGTGTGTATATAGTGTGTGGCTTGTGTGTGTATATAGTATGTGGTGTGTGTGTGTATATAGTATGTAGCTTGTGTGTATATAGTATGTGGCTTGTGTGTGTATATAGTATGTTGTGTGTGTATATATTATGTGGCTTGTGTGTGTATATAGTATGTGGCTTGTGTGTATATAGTATGTGGCTTGTGTGTGTATATAGTATGTGATTTGTGTGTGTATATACTGTAGTATGTGGTGTGTGTATATATTACCGTATGTGGCTTGTGTGTGTATATAGTATGTGGCTTGTGTGTTTATACTGTGGTATGTGTATATATTACCATATGTGGCTTGTGTGTGTATATAGTATGTGGCTTGTGTGTATATAGTATGTGGCTTGTGTGTCAATACAGTATGTGGCTTGTGTGTGTATACAGTATGTGGCTTGTGTGTTTATACTGTGGTATGTGTATATATTACCGTATGTGGCTTGTGTGTGTATATAGTATGTGGCTTGTGTGTGTAAATATTACTGTATGTGGCTTGTGTGTGTATATAGTATGTGGCTTGTGTGTGTATATACTGTAGTATGTGGTGTGTGTATATATTACCGTATGTGGCTTGTGTGTGTATATAGTATGTGGCTTGTGTGTTTATATACTGTAGTATGTGGTGTGTGTATATATTACCGTATGTGGCTTGTGTGTCAATACAGTATGTGGCTTGTGTGTGTATATAGTATGTGGCTTGTGTGTGTATATACTGTGGTATGTGGTGTGTATATATTACCGTATGCGGCTTGTGTGTGTATATAGTATGTGGCTTGTATGTGTATATATTATGTGGCTTGTGTGTATATATAGCATGTGGCTTGTGTGTTAATACAGTATGTGGCTTGTGTGTATATAGTATGTGGCTTGTGTGTGTATATAGTATGTGGCTTTTGTGCGTATATAGTATGTGGCTTGTGTGTGTATATAGTATGGTGTGGTGTGTATATAGTATGTGGCTTGTGTGTGTATATAGTATGTGGCTTGTGTGTGTATATAGTATGTGGCTTGTGTGTGTATATAGTATGCGGCTTCTGTGTGTATATAGTATGTGGTGTGTGTACAATGTGGCTTGTGTGTATATATAGTATGGTGTGGTGTGTATATAGTATGTGGCTTGTGTGTGTGTATATAGTATGTGGCTTGTGTATATATAGTATGTGGCTTGTGTGTATATAGTATGGTGTGGTGTGTATATAGTATGTGGCTTCTGTGTGTATATAATATGTGGCTTGTGTGTGTATATAGTGTGTGGCTTGTGTGTGTATATAGTATGTTGCGTGTGTATATAGTATGTGGCTTGTGTGTGTATATAGTATGTAGCTTGGGTGTATATAGTATGTGGCTTGTGTGTCTATATAGTATGTGGCTTGTGTGTATATAGTATGTGGCTTGTGTGTCTATATAGTATGTGGCTTGTGTGTATATAGTATGGTGTGGTGTGTATATAGTATGTGGCTTCTGTGTGTATATAATATGTTGCTTGTGTGTGTATATAGTGTGTGGCTTGTGTGTGTGTATATAGTATGTGGTGTGTGTATATATTATGTGGCTTGTGTGTGTGTATATAGTATGTGGTGTGTGTGTATATTATGTGGCTTGTGTGTGTATATATTATGTGGCTTTTGTGTATATATAGTATGGTGTGTTGTGTATATAGTATGTGGCTTGTGTGTGTATATAGTATTTTGCGTGTGCATATAGTATGTGGCTTGTGTGTGTGTATATAGTATGTAGCTTGTGTGTATATAGTATGTGGCTTGTGTGTGTATATAGTATGTGGCTTGTGTGTGCATATAGTATGCGGCTTGTGTGTGTATATAGTATGTGGCTTGTGTGTGTATATAGTATGCGGCTTGTGTGTGTATATAGTATGTGGCTTGTGTGTATATAGTATGTGGTGTGTATATATATTATGTGGCTTGTGTGTATATATAGTATGGTGTGGTGCGTATATAGTATGTGGCTTGTGTGTGTATATAGTGTGTGGCTTGGGTGTGTATATAATATGTGGTGTGTATATATTATGTGGCTTGTGTGTGTATATAGTATGGTGTGGTGTGTATATAGTATGTGGCTTGTGTGTATATATAGTATGTGGCTTGTGTGTGTGTATATAGTATGTGGCTTGTGTGTGTGTATATAGTATGTGGTGTGTGTATATATTATGTGGCTTGTGTGTATATATAGTATGGTGTGGTGTGTATATAGTATGTGGCTTGTGTGTGTATATAGTATGTTACGTGTGTATATAGTATGTGGCTTGTGTGTGTATATAGTATGCGGCTTGTGTGTGTATTTAGTATGTGGCTTGTGTGTGTATATAGTATGCGGCTTGTGTGTGTATATAGTATGCGGCTTGTGTGTGTATATAGTATGCGGCTTGTGTGTGAAGATAGTATGCGGCTTGTGTGTATATAGTATGTGGCTTGTGTGTATATATAATATGGTGTGTGTATATAGTATGTGGCTTGTGTGTATATAGTGTGTGGCTTGTGTGTGTATATAATATGTGGTGTGTATATATTATGTGGCTTGTGTGTGTATATAGTATGGTGTGGTGTGTATATAGTATGTGGCTTGTGTGTATATAGTATGTGGTGTGTATATAGTATGTGGCTTGTGTGTGTATATAGTATGTGGCTTGTGTGTTTATAGTATGTGGCTTGTGTGTATATAGTATGTGGCTTGTGTGTGTATATAGTATGTGGCTTGTGTGTATATAGTATGTGGCTTCTGTGTGTATATAGTATGTTGCTTGTGTGTGTATATAGTGTGTGGCTTGTGTGTGTGTGTATATTATGTGGCTTGTGTGTGTATATAGTATGTGGCTGGTGTGTGTATCTATTATGTGGCTTGTGTGTATATATAGTATGTGGCTTGTGTGTATATAGTATGTGGCTTGTGTGTATATAGTATGTGGCTTGTGTGTGTATATAGTATGTGGCTTGTGTGTATATAGTATGTGGCTTGTGTGTGTATATAGTATGTGGCTTGTGTGTGTGTGTATAATATGTGGTGTGTATATATTATGTGGCTTGTGTGTGTATATAGTATGGTGTGGTGTGTATATAGTATGTGGTGTGTGTATATATAGTATGTGGCTTGTGTGTGTATATAGTATGTGGTGTGTGTATATAGTATGTGGCTTGTGTGTGTATATACTGTAGTATGTGGTGTGTGTATATAGTATGTGGCTGGTGTGTGTATCTATTATGTGGCTTGTGTGTATATATAGTATGTGGCTTGTGTGTATATAGTATGTGGCTTGTGTGTGTATATAGTGTGTGGCTTGTGTGTGTGTATATAATATGTGGTGTGTATATATTATGTGGCTTGTGTGTGTATATAGTATGTGGTGTGTGTATATATAGTATGTGGCTTGTGTGTGTATATAGTATGTGGTGTGTGTATATAGTATGTGGCTTGTGTGTGTATATAGTATGTGGCTTGTGTATGTATATACTGTAGTATGTGGTGTGTGTATATAGTATGTGGCTTGTGTGTATATAGTATGTGGCTTGTGTGTATATACTGTAGTATGTGGCTTGTGTGTGTATATACTGTAGTATGTGGTGCGTGTATATAGTATGTGGCTTGTGTGTGTATATAGTATGTGGTGTGCATTGACACATGACGCTGCGCACCGTCCGTACAGGACAGCCTATAGAAGGCCGGGATCACACATGGGAGATACTCGGACGAGTGTCACATCTTAATACCCGGCACTCAGGAGCAGAGCGTGCAGCTGTTTGTATTTCTATGCAGTCGCACGCTCCGCTCCCGATTGCCGCAGGCAGTGCCGGGTATTACGATACGAGACTCGTCCGAGTTTCTCGCATGTGTGATCCCGGCCTAACGCTGGCTTCTGGAATACCCTGCGACATATTTGAGAAAGATTCTTTGAATAGAAACATCAATCCCTTGTCCCAATCAAGAAGCAATTTCTTCCTTTTGAATACCTGACCTATTCCTATGTAAATATATAAAAATCAGCCCTTTTGCTTGAACTGAATTGAGTGTGCAGTGAATAATTCCAGGACAGAGGAGCAGCGTCATGTAAAGGAGCAGTGAGGGACCGGCAGCCGCTAAGGCCGGACAGAGCCCTGACTTCAACCTCATCCAACACCTTTGGGATGAACAAGAATGGAGATTGCTAGCCGGGACCACCCATCCAGCATCAGTGTCTACTGTCACAAATGCTATTGTGAATGAAGGGGCAAAAATCCCCACAGACACCTCCAAAATCTTGTAGAAAAAGACAATCTCCACATTACTGCCTAGGAATTTAGAATGAGATGTTCTAAAATTCTGTATCCCTACACTTATATGGTGTATAAGTATAATAACAATATAAAAAAGATTATAAGATGCTTCTTCGGATATGTGTTCATGTGTGTGTGGGGGAGCGGGGTGTTGTTTTCTATAATTTGCTGTATCAAATTATTTACATATATTTATAAATGCTCCAATACTTTATTATACAGGATTATACTGTCCTCTCATTGGCTGCAAGGACATTCTAGAATGCTGTGACCTCACAAGGTCGGCGCTATGGGCAACCGCTCTCCCGGAACTCCTTTGAGGGCTACAGTAGACGAGGAGAGTGAGTATGCGTGTCTTATGCTCCTGCCCTGACCTTATTATTTCCCATTTCCTAGCTATATAAGTTTCTGATTTCTTGTAATAAGTTTCCCCTATTTTCCAATTCTCATGTCCCGTACATTTTTAAACAGAAAACCTTATATTTGTTAATTAGTTACAGCAATATTTACCATTGATAAAATTGGCATTGGAGATTAGTCTATTTATAAGGAAACTTCTCTATTTGTCCTATTCAGGATTGTGCGATTATTTCTACTAGAGAAATGGCGAGCAAAAATGAGAGACCAATCTATGTAAGTTCCAAATAAGAAAAGTCATGTAATTCAGATTAGTGACTGTAACGCTGTCTCTATATGTGTATATAATAATGAATGTCTGATGTCCGTTCTTCATGCACAGGCAATGCCTGGACCAATCAGATTGGTATAATAACAACGATAGCAAAATCGCTTTTTTTTTTTGTGTTGAAAAAAAATACAGATATTCACAAAAGAGCAAAAATTCACTTGAGTCGTCATTTTTGAATATCCGTTACATTGTTGATTTTTGGTCGATGGAGCTGGGCAAGGGCTTGTTTTTTTGCCTGGTGACCTGATGTTTATATTGAAAATATTTTGGGGTAGTTATGGTGCTTTGATTGCTGTTATGTATCGTTTGGTGGAGTTGTAGCAAACAAAAACTTGCAATTTTGGCATTTTGATTTTTTTTATGCTTTGCAGTTTCTATAGATTGGGTCAATTATTTTAGGTTTCCATAGATCGGACTTTTCTGAACAGGTTGATACCAAATACAGTATGTGTATTTTTTATTTTTTCTTCCTTTAATATTAACTGGAGGAAAGGGGGTTGATTTGAATTTTTTTTGCTTTTAAAGGGAACCTGTCATGTCCTTTTTCGCATGTAAACTGTCCCCAGTGCATTATTAGTAATGCAATATGTGTCACTAACATGTTTTTTCATTAAAAACGGCGCTGTAATGATGTCCGAAAAGCACTTTATATGGTTAGATTGTACCTGCTCAATTAGTCATAGGGGTGTGCTTCATTTTATTCAGTCATGGTTGTCGCCGCCCACGCAATCTGAATGATGCTCCCGGAGTTGCGCTGACGTCACTCAAATCCACTTTGAAAAATCCCGAGCTTGCGCAGTTTATAGTAGAGCAGCGCTTATGCAGCGTTGATCATCGACTTGCGCATGTGCCATGACGAGCGGCTCCCTGCGCTTAAGCCTTAATATAACATAATGTGCATAAGCCGGTCCCATCACCAGCTGATGCAAATCTGCGCACAGACGCCGATCATTCCGGCAGCGTGTACGCTTCCTGGCTTCAGAGACGCACACTGTGCATGACCGGAAGACCGGCAATGTGGCGGCTCGTGCAAATTATGTTATCAAGCCCATAGGGGTGTGATGACATGGAAAGATGGCTGAGTAGCCTGGGGAACTAACGCCCCACCGACTAATCAAAGCCCTCAATAGTATAGGAAAGTGGAGGTTACACATGATTTTTTAAAGCATTTATTTAACCCCTTCCCAACATTGGAAGTATCCATATGACATGGTTGGCTGGTACTTACCGACCTTTGACGGATGGATAAGTCATGGCGGTCTTCTGAGAATAGCGGCTGTGAGCGAACCATAGCTGATTCTGACAGCTGACACCCGGCACTCAGTGCAGGATCAGTGATCGCACCGCTCCGAGCACTTTATCCCACTATACCCTATATCGATCACAGTATTTAGCAGGCATGCAGAGAGAGGGAGCCTCCTCTGCACTTTGATCAGCGCCCCGTTGCCATGGTGATCTGATGTCATCATGACGATATCAGGTCACCAGAGCTAGCAAACTAGCCACTTCAAGCTCAGAGCTTGGTGCAGCAAGTTGGTCTGCCAGTGCAGCGCTGAGAGTTTGTAAAGCATGGCAAAGCTCCTGCATCCCCATGCTTTACAAGTGATCAGACTGCAAAAAGTGAAAGTCCCATAGTAAGACAAAGTAAAAAAACTGAATTTTTTTTGTAAAAATATATAATATATATATATATATATAAAAGAACAAAATAATTTGAAAACAAATATATATATTAAACCCATAAATAAATATTTTTATTAAAAAAATAAATAAAAAGCACATGCATTTGCTATCGGCGCGTCCGGAACGACCCGATCTATAAAACTGTCCCACTAGTTTAACCCCGTTAGTGAAAACTAAAAAAAAAAAAGAGCAATGCGTTATTATCATACTTGAGAACAAAAAGTGGAATAAAATGAAGTGTTCACTTTCTTCTTAGTGTGTGTGTTAATTAACCCTTCAATAACTCTAGGATTAGTAATGGATAGGTGTCTTATTGACAACTCTCCATTACTAAGCCGAGTTTAATGTCACCTTACAATAGCAAGGTGGCAATAACCCCTTATTAACCCCACTTGCCATCACTACAGGGAAGAACCCGACATATCTCCAGAATAGGAGCATGTAATAGACATTTCTGGGCAGCTGCAGGCTGCTCTTTTTAGGCTGGGAGGCCAAGATCAATGGCCCCTTACCAGCCTGAGAATAGCAGCCCCCAGCGTCGGGTTTTCATTCATTCTTCTCTCCTGCTCGCTATTGCCAGCAGAGCAGGAGAGAAGAATGACATCCGCGTTCAGCACCAGCTGCCAGGGAACAGCGCTTACTGTAGCGCTTCTTCCCCGGCGGCCATCCGTGTGGTCCTGATGCGGCACACGTGCGGCACATGGTTGCCACACGTGCGCTACACGGATGTACCACGTATCCACACAGACACGGATAGCTCCTGGAACGTTTTTTCTGGTACCAGAATTATCTGGACGTGTGAGACTGCCCTGACAGCGGTCAGAATTGTAAAGCTGAAAACAGGCTTGGGAGCTGAAGGAGTTAACTGAATTATATTACACAGGGCTGGTTAGGCATAGAGTTTAATCACACATAGCTCAATGCTGCTGGATCGGAGGGCATGGGGGGCCTGATAGGTTCCCTTTAGAGCAGATGTAGTAATGCAGCTATAGCAGTTTGCCCTCATTTTTAAACCCAAATAAATATGTACATAATGGGCGCAGCGACAGAGAGTCATAAAACACAACTAATGTAGAAATATATTCCACATATCTTAGACTTGGAAAAGTGGAAAATAAAGTCTGATGCCACCCGGAGTTGTCAGCAGATGCCGGGTCACATACCAGGCGTGCTGTTTATGGACTGTATGAATGCTGCATGGGGCACGGACTGACGCTCTGCTCATAGACTGCGCTAGTATTAATAAATCTATCTTGTGTGATAATGTAGTCTGTTCATTATCCAGTGTAATGGAAGCCTATGAGTATGTTATGTACAGGACAATGTAAGAAGCTGGAATATTTCATGGACTTTTTATACTTCTCTGTTTTACTTTTACAGCCTGCAGTGATTAACATCCCATGTAAGTATTCACATTCTCACAAGCATTTATAGCATTTATACCTCTCCGTGCCCCCTGCTCCGGTCTGTGCAGGGTGGGGACTGAGGCTTTCTACAGCAGGCGCGATCCAGTGACGTAATGGCGCCTGCTGAGCCTCAGACACACAGGGGCAGGCGAAGGGTGGAACAAGAAGCCGGTGGTAAAATTATGATGACAGTTGGGGTGATGGGGAACAGAGCCAGCACTCCTCAGGACTCACGGCCGTGTGGTCCCCCGCTATTGATGCAACACCCCTGCACTCCAGTAGTTGACTGTATGGCCGGGATCACACATGTGAGAAACTTGGCCGAGTCTCGCACGTTAGTACCCGGCACTACCACCGCCACTCGAAGTGCAGAGTGTGGCTGCATAGCAATACATGCAATCGCACACTCCACTCCTGAGTGCCGATGGCAGTGCCAGGTATTAACATGCGAGACTCGGCCGTGTTTCTCGCATTTGTGATCCCGGCTTATAGCCGAAACCTGGATGCCAGATCAGATCTGATTGTAAGGAAATCTCTGTACGATCACTTTGTACAGGAAGGGCTCAGTCACATGTGTGTTTATGTATCAGGTGTGCTCTCAGTATTTTTCACTGCCCCTTATATTCTATGGCTCTAGTAACATGTCAGCAGTGGGGAGAATTGTGGATCACACTCAGCCATTGACCAAATACTAGGAGAAACTTGGGAAATTGCATACAAGAGAAATGACATACTGATGGTAAAAATGGACACATGGACTAAAAAAGGATAAAAATCGGAGATAGCGCACTGATGAAAATTAGTTTGGTTTTGTGCAGATGAGAGAAACAATGACTTGTGAATACGGCCCAAAAATAAGTCGTCCGCTGCAACTGACTGTTATTAACGACTTCAATAAATCTAATTGTAAACTGTTGTTTGCTTTTCAGCTGAAGGTGTAAATCGCAGGTAAGAGTCTTTCTCCTCATTTTACAGTGTGTGGTGCGCATGCGCCACCTCAGCTCCATCCTACAGGGGCATCTCAGGGATGGAGGGTCCGGCGGACGGACCCCCAGCAATCAGCAGCTTATGCCCTATACTGTGGATTGGGGATGAATAAGTGGGAACATCTTTTTTAATAGTTCACATCAATTGCTAGTGTTACCATAACTTGTAGTTAAACCCTTACCTAATCTATACATTGATGTGTTTCCTTGTACTATAGGATGGACGTCACAGGATTACATAAAATAATAATACAGAAGAGCAGAGATATTGAAAAGAAGATCACAACTTTGTAAGTGATAAAATTGTACGATCTAATATAAACCAACCTTCTGGATTCCATAATGATAGAGATGATTCCTTATCTCTGACGACTGATTCATTATATTCTAGTAGAAAAATATTTAGGATTGAGAGTCCTCAGTGGTTGATACCTTTAAATGGCTAACTGAAAAGATGGTGACACATTGCAAGCTTTCCCGACTGCTCAGGTCTCTTCATCAGGCATTGACTAATACAAAATCTGAAGAATCACATATTTATACACAACACAGCACAGAAATAATGCAGTAGATAGGTATCAACCACTGAGGACTCTCAATTCTAAATATTTTTCTATCTCCTGGCTAACACGGTACAAAGATATATATCTTTCTTGTATTCTGGTAGATCTTGTCTGCACTCAATATCTGTCTACACAGAGAGCCGCCATGTATTGGGCACCAGTCATAGATCATACTCTACAGCACAAACATGCCACAACACAGGGATTATTATTTAACTTGTTAAAGGGAACCTGTCAGCAGGATTGTGCACAGTAACCTACAGACAGTGTCAGGTCGGTGCCGTTATACTGATTCCAATGATACCTGGTGATGAAATCCGTCTTGTGGTTGTTGTTTAATCTTTATTTGCAGTATTCAGCTAATGATATGCCCGTGCTCCAGGGCGGCCTGTGGGGGTCTTCAAGTGGTGCTCTGATTAGCTATTCATCTGTATGGCTTATGACAGGTCACTGATCCCTCATTGATCTGCCCCCTATTTTAAATACTGAATATAATTATGGTTTTTAAAAAAATTCACATTTATCAGGCAGGCACCGGCGCCTGTACTGCATCATGATGAGGAGTATAATATGGCTGTTTTCATGTTATTTAGAAATTCAGTTTTGTTGTAAAAAAAATAAATTCTTAATTATAATGGCTCGCATTAGCATCTATTTCGTTCCTATAGATGCTACTACGCAGGTACCTCTGCTGCCACCATTTTGCTAGAGAAAAAAATAATTAGTCTCCATCAAGATGGCACCTGCGCAGTAGCATCTATCACGCGATTCATATTACTGCATGGCCTCTGGCGCTATTTTGATTAAATTGTTTTTTTAACACCAAAACTATATTTGTAAATAATGTGAAAACAGCCTTATTATCTACCTCATCATGTTACAGTGCAGGCACCGGTGCCTGTCTGATGAATGTGAATTTTTTTTTCAAGCCAAAATTCTATGCAGTAGGTAAAATAGGGGAAGGTCAGTGAGGGATCAGTGACCTGTCATAAGCCATACAGATGCATATGTAAGCAGAGCAGCACATAAAGCCCCATCCACAGCCCTGCCCACTCACAGCCCCACCCACTCACAGCCCCACCCACACACAACCCCGTCCACTGGCCGCCCCGGTTCACGAGAATCTCATTAACTGAAAACTGCAAATAAAGATTAAACAACAACCACAAGACAAATTTAATCAACCAAGGTATCCTTTTAATCAGAATAACGGCTCCAGCTTGACACTTACTGTAGTTTAATGAGCACGATCCTGCTGACAGGTTCCCTTTAAATGGGGAGGAGGAGAAAACACATGAGCCATTATTGAATTATGGCTTCTTAGAAAGAAAAGACATACACTTTCTGTAGTGATCTGTATACAGAGCTCATCTGAGAGTTTTCCCAGTGAACAGTCTGCAGTGTATTAGAATGTATGGAGGCTGCAGAAGACAATATTCACTTTGTGGTACATAGTTAGAAAATCATCAATAAATGTAATCAATTATGTTTGGAATAAGCATCTATTAGGCTACTTTCACACTTGCTTTGTTTTGCAGCGCGTTTTCCCCGCAAAAAAACGCATGGAAAAAACGCAAACTAATGCTGCGTTTTTTTCAAGCATTTTTATGAGCATGCATGAAAAAAACGCAGCGTTTTTATGCGTTTGTGTGCATTTTTACCGCGTTTGCGTTTTTTTCCAACATTAGTTGGCCCCTCACACTAACCCAAACCATGACTTTACTAACCCTAAACCTAACCCTAACCCTTAAACAAACCATACACTGACCCTAACCCTTAACCAAACCATACCCTGACCCTAACCCTAACCCTAAACCCCCTTAACTAACTCTAACCCAAACCCCTAATTTCCATTGTCTAACTAATGGTCAACAAAAAAAACGCATGCGCAAAAAAACGCATACATGAGCATGCCATTGCGCACATATGCGCACCCATAGACTTAGAATGGGTGTCTTGCTGTAAAAAAATGCATTGCGCGCGCATGCGTTTTTTTGAGGCAAGTCAGACGCCCAAAAAATGCAACAGGATGCATTTTGTGCGCCCACCACAAAAAAACGCATGCGCGTAAAAACGCATACAAACGCATGTGTATGCGCACATAAGCGCATCCCATGCAAAATATAGGGGAAAAAACGCATGCGTTTTTTAGCGCTAAAATACAGTGCAAAAAAACGCAAGTATGAAACCAGTCTTATAAATTTAAAAAAGGGAAATAATATGGACAAGATAGGGCATGGTATCTTTTTCTGCCAACAATCTTCTAGCTCTCTAGGTATCCTCATACAGAAACGTCCTCTGTTGGCAGCTGCTGGCAGACAGAATTTGAGGATTTCAAGAGCATCTCTCACCAGGATTTTGCTATTGCATCTAAAAGCAACAATTTCAGCAATGTGTCACTTACTGAGCTGCTTGCTGCAGTTTTGATAAAATCACTGTTTTATGTGCTGCAGATCTATCAGTTCTCTGAATACTGAGCTCTGTCTAACCCCAATCCACTGATTGGAAGCTCAGTGAAAACTGTGCATGGGCAAAAGACTGCCAATAAGTAGAGATGGGCGGACACCTGGATGTTTGGGTCCGGCGTTTTTGGCCGAACAGTTACAAAAACTTCAGGTTCAGGTACTAGAACAGTACTTGGACCAAAACCCTGACCCCTTTCACTTGGAAGGGGGGCCTGTGCATCCAGTGTTTGCCATGTCACGTGCATGACAGCGCGTCATACACTGCTTCTGCTCAGCTGTAAAATCATCACCACTGGTCAGACTGCCGCGGTTCCCACACTGCCAAAAAACAACATGAGCCCACAGCTGTGATTGGAGGTGCAAAGTTTACCTCTGGTCACTGGGGCTCACCTGATGGGACTACTGCTCCCATCAGCCGATGCCTGCTGCTGCTAATAAGGCACCCATTTATTGGTTATCAGTCATGCTTGTTATATATTTGATTTTTAAGAGGTTTTGGAAAAGTTTTTTTTTCCTGAAGCTTTCTTTGCTGCCTTCTGATTAGACAGTGCAATCTTTTGGATCCACATACATATCCTGCAGATAGTAAATGGAGCTGTCAACCTCTCTATTCTGTCTTTCAGTCACTGAGGGGTCAGATGTCCGCCTCTCTATTCTGTACGCCAGTAATTGGTTTCTTAAGGGCATGTCACACTAAGAGATATCGCTAGCAATATCGCTATAACTAGTGACGTTATAGCGATATTGCTAGCGATATCTCTGTCTCTGATACTTACCTACGACCGGCTCCCCCGCTGGTTATCGCTGATCGCGCGAGAACGTTCAGGACTGTTTCTCGTCGTCAGCTTCCTGCGACGCTTCCTGCTGTGAGGACGAGCGACGCGTGGAGCCAGGCGGGAGGACGCAGGATCGCCTGGTGTGACAGGTAAGTAGCGATCCCAGTCCCCTGCGATGTCGCTGGTGAGAACTGCCTGTGTGGCAGCTCACTAGCGACCACTTAGCAATGCACCAGCGATCCTGACCGCGTCATATCGCTGGTCGGGATCGCTGGTACATCGCTAAGTGTGACAGGGCCTTTAGTAATAGGCAGATCTCTGGGATGTTTTCACCAGTGGAGAAAACAATGGGATGTTTGTACCAGTGGAGAAAAGATTGGGACTGGGAGAAGAATAAAGTGTCCTGATATCTGTCTTTGAGCATAGTGACTGGTGTCCATCATTCTTTTCTATTTCTGATCTATGACTTTCTTCTTGAAAGTTAGAGGGACTATATGGGACGATGAGACACAGCTCCTCTGATAGGCAACACTTCATTACACAATATTGCAGGCTGAGAAAGTTTTATTTTAAGTGATTATCTGGACTCCTATTTATTTGATTTTATTTCTTTGCAGAAGAACAAGGAGCGAGAAGCTTCCATCAAGGTAAATGCAAGTGGCGGAACGCCTGTAATCGCCCCGTGTAACAGGCCCTTTAGTTATTACATGAGTCAGTGACGATCTGCAGATCTTTCCATGCATCTATAATATCATAAGATACATACATAAGATCTTTACATAACATCATGATAAATCAATATAAATCATTGTATTGTGAGAAATTCAGTGTAGTTTTTATAAAAACCATAAATACGTAAAAAGTGTTGAAAAACTTGTGTAAGTGTTTGGGAAACTAAATTAAATCATCAGTATTTTCCCCATTGTTTACAGTCTTTACAGTCCCAGCGTTCAGCGCTCCGTATATATTACATGATTACTTTATTCTTCAAGTCAAGTCCAATTTCACTGACTAGACGACTTATTTTTTTTGTTTTACAAACTAATATTCCCTTCTAAAGCCACAATATATTTTTCTTTTAATAATCACTAAGACATGTCCTGTATTTTCTGGGCTACAAGATGCACTTTTTTTTAGCAAGAAAAAAAAAATCATGCGTAAAAAAAGTGTGTGTCTAAGCCTTGTTCACACAATACGTATTTGCTGCATTTTTTTGGCTGCATTTTTAAATGCAAATTTTAAGCTGCATTTTACAATACATCAAAATCTATGAGATATTAAAAATCTGATGCACGCACGCTGTATTTTTTTTTCCTGACTGAATTGGAAAACGGCTGTGGTTTTGCAAACTGCAGCATGTAATTTCTTTCACTGTTTTGTTTCAGCGTTTTTTCACCCATAGAAAGCAATGAGTAAGTGCAAACATGCAGCAAAAACTGCAGGTATCACGTTTTCCTGCAAAAAAACGAAGGAAGTTGCATCATGTTTTTTGGGGGCACTAGACAATCATTGTTTAACCCCTTCCGGACAATTAACCATTTTCTGTTTTCGTATTTTCCTCCCCTTCTCCTAAGGGTCATAACTTATTTTCTGTCCACATAGACATATAAGGGTTTGTTTTTGTGGGATGAGTTGAACTTTTGAATGACACAATTTATTTTACCATAAAGTGTACTGGAAAAAGAGAAAAAAATTCCAAGTTTGGAAAGTGCAATTCTCACACTGTTTTAACCGCAAACTTTATACCTTGTCATAATAACCCATCGGTGCAGAGAGGTGGAATGGATGATGCAATTTTGATTGTCGCGTGTTATATCCTACTGTAGGTGATTGATAGCGGGATTTAACTGGACAACAGCTGCCGGTGGAACACCCCTCCTCCCGCAGCTGTTAAGTCACATGATGGCTTTTTGAGTATAAGTCATAAGTTGTGAAGGGGTTAATAGATTCAATCAAAAAATGACAAATTTCTTAAGTCAAAAACTGAAAATGTAATAGATTAACAGTTACGGCTGTTATAGGTAGGTTCTGGTTGTTTGTCACAGCCATTATCTGCTGGTTATGGGGTAGGCTCTCCCCGTGAACCCACTCCATGCACCCACTACCACCTTGCACACTATGTATGGTAGATGTCAGTAAAGTGTTAATCCATGAGTTTTATTCCCTTGAATGGTGCAAGCTCAGTACCAGCACTTCCATTCATTCGGACAGTGACCAGGACAGATTATAAACTGTGCTACTTGCCTACTGTACCAGGTGTTCAGGAGACCTCCTCATATTTCATGAGTCTGCTGGACATTTGTAGAGTAAGCGAGTGTACACAATATCATGGTATCTCAGGAAATGAAGGATATCTTTTCTTAACACTCATGGTACCTTGTTTCTATCTTTTTTTTAGGCTTCGATCCTTCTTCTCCGGCTTCGTTTTTTTCAGAAAAAACGAAAACAGTGAGTATACAAGATCCCTTTTGCACGTCACCCCAGGTTTCACTGTCATTCTGTAATGTGCTGCCTCTAGCTTCATGATTGAAATTTCCAGTACGCTAAATTTTTACTACTTACTAGGTGGTGTAATTCATTGCAGTCATTATGAAATCAAACAGGATTTTTTATGTCTGCAGTTATTTGCATTTGGGCATGTAAAATATAATTTGCCAATGGCAAAAAACTCCAAATTTGTATAATAAACGTTAATATACAGATCAGACCAACATGAAATTTCTTTTTGCATCTTTTTTATTCTCCTTCAGCCCCTCCATGTATCCAGCTTAACAGGGCTGAGCGGTCCTATTCTTCCGAAGCTTAATTGCCCAGGAGCACACAGCTTCTCCTTGGTGCTTCAGGCCAGTTCACCATCCATACTCTTCCAAACAGCCTATGGAGAAATAAAGAGACAAACAGGGGGCATGCTCGACTGACAGCATTGGACCTATGGGATGGCAACATGAGGGGGAGTTTGTGAAAAGGGATTTTTCATTAGGAGTTGTATTTGCATTCACAAATAAAAATGGCCTTTATTTTGTACTTACATATTATAATTTGTAGAGTGCCCTTTTAAGTGAATGGTTATTAAAACATAAATATCTTTATACTGTATGCAGTTGCCAATAACCACATAATTTTAAATGCATTTCCTAAATTTATTTCTGCAAAATCGTGCAATCGAGCCACGTGATACTTGGAGGGAAAATATTAATTAGGCACAACTTGGCCATTTCACTTAGGGGTGTATTCGGTTTTGTTGACAGCAGTTTAGATATTAATGGCTGCGTGTTGAGTTATGTAGAGATACTTTTTTTTCATGGGACAACACAGTATTTACAAAAATGTGAGGGGTATACTCACTTTTGTGATATACTATAGATCCTGAGGATAGCGCATCAATATCTTGTAGCTGGAATGCGCTTTAAGACTGTTTGTTATATCTCCACTCTATATAGGAAAAAATGAGAGACCACCGCCGATACCACCTGGCAAACCACCGCCGATACCACCTGGCAAACCACCGCCGCTATCACCTGGCAAACCACCGCCAAAACCAACTGGCAAACCACCACCGAAACCAACTGGCAAACCACCGCCGATACCACCTGGCAAACCACCGCCGAAACCATCTGGCAAACCACCACCAATACCACCTGGCAAACAACCGCCGATACCAACTGGCAATCCACCACCAATACCACAGGATAAACCACTGCCGATACCACCTGGCAAACCACCGCCGATACCACCTGGCAAACCACCACTGATACCACATGGAAAACCACCGCCGATACCACCTGGCAAACCACCGCTGATACCACCTGGCAAACCACTGCCAATACCATCTCACAAACCACCGTCGATACCAACTGGCAAACCACCGCCGATACCACCTGGCAAACCACCGCCAAAACCAACTGGCAAACCACCACCGAAACCAACTGGCAAACCACCACCGATACCAGCTGGCAAACCACCGCTGAAGCCATCTGGCAAACCACCGCCGATAACACCTGGCAAACCACCGCCGATACCAACTGGCAAACCACCGCCAATACCACCTGGCAAACCACCGCCAATACCAACTGGCAAACCATCGCCAATACCAATTGGCAAACCATCGCCAATACCACCTGGCAAACCACCGCCAATACCAACTGGCAAACCACCGCCAATACTACCTGGCAAACCACCGCCGATACTACCTGGCAAACCACCGCCGAAACCACCTGGCAAACCACCGCCGATACCACCTGGCAAACCACCGCCGATACCACCTGGCAAATCACTGCCGAAACCAACTGGCAAACCACCGCCAAAACCAACTGGCAAACCACCGCCGATACCACCTGGCAAACCACCGCCAATACCACCTGGCAAACCACCGCCGAAACCACCTGGCAAACCACCGCCGATACCACCTGGCAAACCACCGCCGATATCACCTGGCAAACCACTGCCGATACCACCTGGCAAACCACCACCGATACCACCTGGCAAACCACCACCGATACCATCTGGCTAACTACCTGGCAAACCACCGCCGATATCACCTGGCAAACCACCGCCGATACCACCTGGCAAACCACAGCCGATACCACCTGGCAAACCACCGCCGAAACCACCTGGCAAACCACCGCCGATACCACCTGGCAAACCACCGCCGATACCACCTGGCAAACCACCGCCGATACCACCTGGCAAACCACCGCCGATACCATCTGGCTAACTACCTGGCAAACCACCGCCGATATCACCTGGCAAACCACCGCCGATACCACCTGGCAAACCACCGCCGATACCACCTGGCAAACCACCGCCGATACCACCTGGCAAACCACCGCCGATACCACCTGGCAAACCACCGCCGAAACCACCTGGCAAACCACCGCCGATACCACCTGGCAAACCACCGCCGATACCACCTGGCAAACCACCGCCAATACCACCTGGCAAACCACCGCCAATACCACCTGGCAAACCACTGCCGATACCACCTGGCAAACCACCACCGATACCACCTGGCAAACCACCACCGATACCATCTGGCTAACTACCTGGCAAACCACCGCCGATACCACCTGGCAAACCACCGCCGATATCACCTGGCAAACCACTGCCGATACCACCTGGCAAACCACCACCGATACCACCTGGCAAACCACCACCGATACCATCTGGCTAACTACCTGGCAAACCACCACCGATACCACCTGGCAAACCACCGCCAAAACCAACTGGCAAACCACCACCGAAACCAACTGGCAAACCACCACCGATACCAGCTGGCAAACCACCGCTGAAGCCATCTGGCAAACCACCGCCGATAACACCTGGCAAACCACCGCCGATACCAACTGGCAAACCACCGCCAATACCACCTGGCAAACCACCGCCAATACCAACTGGCAAACCATCGCCAATACCAATTGGCAAACCATCGCCAATACTACCTGGCAAACCACCGCCGATACTACCTGGCAAACCACCGCCGAAACCACCTGGCAAACCACCGCCGATACCACCTGGCAAACCACCGCCGATACCACCTGGCAAATCACTGCCGAAACCAACTGGCAAACCACCGCCAAAACCAACTGGCAAACCACCGCCGATACCACCTGGCAAACCACCGCCAATACCACCTGGCAAACCACCGCCGAAACCACCTGGCAAACCACCGCCGATACCACCTGGCAAACCACCGCCGATATCACCTGGCAAACCACTGCCGATACCACCTGGAAAACCACCACCGATACCACCTGGCAAACCACCACCGATACCATCTGGCTAACTACCTGGCAAACCACCGCCGATATCACCTGGCAAACCACCGCCGATACCACCTGGCAAACCACAGCCGATACCACCTGGCAAACCACCGCCGAAACCACCTGGCAAACCACCGCCGATACCACCTGGCAAACCACCGCCGATACCACCTGGCAAACCACCGCCGATACCACCTGGCAAACCACCGCCGATACCATCTGGCTAACTACCTGGCAAACCACCGCCGATATCACCTGGCAAACCACCGCCGATACCACCTGGCAAACCACCGCCGATACCACCTGGCAAACCACCGCCGATACCACCTGGCAAACCACCGCCGATACCACCTGGCAAACCACCGCCGAAACCACCTGGCAAACCACCGCCGATACCACCTGGCAAACCACCGCCGATACCACCTGGCAAACCACCGCCAATACCACCTGGCAAACCACCGCCAATACCACCTGGCAAACCACTGCCGATACCACCTGGCAAACCACCACCGATACCACCTGGCAAACCACCACCGATACCATCTGGCTAACTACCTGGCAAACCACCGCCGATACCACCTGGCAAACCACCGCCGATATCACCTGGCAAACCACTGCCGATACCACCTGGCAAACCACCACCGATACCACCTGGCAAACCACCACCGATACCATCTGGCTAACTACCTGGCAAACCACCGCCGATACCACCTGGCAAACCGCCGCCGATACCACCTGGCAAACCACCGCCGATACCACCTGGCAAACCACCGCCGATATCACCTGGCAAACCACCGCCGATATCACCTGGCAAGCCACCACCAATACCACCTGGCAAACCACCACCGATACCATCTGGCTAACTACCTGGCAAACCACCGCCGATATCACCTGGCAAACCACCGCCGATACCACCTGGCAAACCACAGCCGATACCACCTGGCAATCCACCGCCGAAACCACCTGGCAAACCACCGCCGATACCACCTGGCAAACCACCGCCGATACCACCTGGCAAACCACCGCCGATACCATCTGGCTAACTACCTGGCAAACCACCGCCGATATCACCTGGCAAACCACCGCCGATACCACCTGGCAAACCACCGCCGATACCACCTGGCAAACCACCGCCAAAACCACCTGGCAAACCACCGCCGATACCACCTGGCAAACCACCGCCGAAACCACTTTGCAAACCACCGCCGATACCACCTGGCAAACCACCGCCGATACCACCTGGCAAACCACCGCCAATACCACCTGGCAAACCACTGCCGATACCACCTGGCAAACCACCACCGATACCATCTGGCAAACCACCACCGATACCATCTGGCTAACTACCTGGCAAACCACCGCCGATACCACCTGGCAAACCACCGCCGATACCACCTGGCAAACCTCCGCCGATACCACCTGGCAAACTACCGCCGATACCACCTGGCAAGCCACCGCCGATACCACCTGGCAAACCCGATACCGATTATTAAAGCACCAGAATATTTTTTTAAACCTAGTTTATGCTCTATTGTCATTTATGACACCCTGAATTTCACTTCATTTCCTGCACCGAATCTGAGTACATGCTGCACTCCACACTAGGCAACACCCTTTGCTTTTTCTTCTAAATTCTCAACCAGAGCTAGCACTGCCTGGCCTAGGTGTCCAGCCCTGTCCTCCTCCCACCCACTGCGCAATCATTGGCTGTTAGAGATCAGTGCTGGAGCAGATACTAGCATTCATTCCAGCATTGGAACTGACTGAGCAGTGATCCCGTGCTTCCATCTGTGGCAGTGCAGCACCGATCACTACACCTCACACCACAATGGTGATAACATTGTCACATGTCTTCTATTGCCCATGGGCGTAATGGTTGCAATCATAGTGGGTGCAATCGGGTATATAGTGGAGGGGGGCCCTTACTTCAGCTGTATGTGCGTCCAAGGAGGCACAATCAGCTGAAATGTGTTGCAGCGCGGAAACGCACTGGGTCCCTGCACTGCAATCCATACCGCCAATCAGGACAGCAGCTGACATTGGCATGCATGGCATTGTCCTCGCACGGCAGGAATGTTATCCCACATACACATGCTGGGGTTACATGATGTTTGGTCACAACTTAAATCAAGCTGCCAAACTTCTCTTCATGCCGCTGTTACAGGTGAGGAGGGTCACAGTGCGACCCCTGCAGTGGTGTGACAAGTTCTGATTTTTTTTTCAATCTGCTTGTCACGGTACCCAGGGGTTGTAATGTGACCTAGTCACTTTATTTCTGCTGCTATGTCATGTAGCAGCAGTTTACAATGTTTTCATGCTGCACAACCTGTGCCATGGCCAAAATCATTGTGTAACCCAGAATCAGTCTATAATACAGTGTACTGTAAAGCCGAAAAAAAGGTTTCCAGGACTCCATGGGAATCCAATTAGGGTCATGCAAAGTTACACATTCGGTCAAGAAATATTAAACTCTTGTATTACATGCCACATTCAGCCAGGATGCTTGTGACAGAATACTTGAGTCTGTGTAATGTGTAAGTATATATATATATATATATATTGCTTTACATATAGAAATGTAACCACATGAATAGAGTAGGACGGCAGGACTGGAGCAGGATGGAACAGGAACACTAGAGGCAGGACTGGAGTAGGACGCAGGACTGGAGCAGGATGGAACAGAAACACCGGAGGCAGGACTGGAGTAGGACGGCAGGACTGGAGCAGGATGGAACAGTGACACCGGAGGCAGGAGACGGAGGAAGCAGGAACACTGGAGCAGGAATGAGAATACTGCAAAGAACACGGAAGACAGGCTGCGAGGCTGCTGCAGGAAACACCGAGGACGGTACCGAGAGGCTGCAGAGAGCACAGGAGGAAGCAGGGCCCAGTGTGCAAGGTAACACAACAATCAGGCGCCTCCCTCAGGGGGAAGCGGCCTGATATGGCCCCTTCTGGCCTGCCACTGGTCCGAAGGTGCTTCCGGGTCAGGGCACTGCCAGAGCGCAAGAAGCAGAAGGGGGCGTGGCTGCGGCCTATGGCGCATGCGCATTGCATGCAGAGATGGCGTCGGCCGCGAGCCCGTCAGAGGTAACCGCCATGGCCGTCGGGTGGCGAGAGGCTGTGGCGTGGGAGCGGAGGCCGGGTGAGTATGCCGAGACGGCGTGGGATCGGAGGCCGGGTGAGTATGTCGGAGCGGTGTAACAGATGCTATGTTACAAAAACAGGATACTATAATTAACGAGATTCCGATATGTAAAGGATGATGCTGTACATAAGAGGGCACCATGTAATAGGGGACGGTAATATTCATATTGAGAGGAAACATATCTTAAGGTTATCTGTAGCTTTGTTGCCATAACCAGAGGTGGGCCCAAACATTTCTTGCATAGGGGCACCAAGCTGTCAGCGTGCGCCCCTGCACTGACTAATTTGCACCTGCTCTCTTCTCTCTATCAAGTTGTGTGGTGCCATATTGAATCAGGGAGTTGCCTTCAATCTGTGCATGTCTACTGCCCTCAGTTATATGCCCCGCAGTGTGAATACATCATAACACACTGCGGGGCGGGATCTGGGGCCTTCACAACACGCAGGCGCAATAGCCTGATTTCGGTTCTCGGGGAGCGCGCACTGCGCATGCCCGAGAACTCTTGTCACAGCGCAGGCGCCTGCATTCAAAACAGGAGGAGGCAGTGACACACAGGGGCAACATGATGGACAGATGGTTGGCGCCGCCGAAACACCTGACAGACATGATGGACGGATGGTAGGCAGCTGATACAGGGGGACACATCATACCTATGGGACATATTACAGGTATGAGGAGATATTTATAAAAGTCGATATTTCAGCGTTACTAGGGGTCAGAAAAAGAAGAGCCACCTTCACAGAATGCAGCCTTAGTGCTGCTGAAGGTGGCTCTTTAACTGAAAAACGCCCTGGGTGGGTGACAGGTTCCCTTTAAAGGGAATGTGTCACCCCTTTTTAGTGATATCATGTAAAGATATCACCCAATTGTGCATCCCCTATGGATTCCTTTAGGATTTTTTATTCCCCCCGACCCCGCACCTTTGATGCAAAAATACCTTTGTTATGTTGGTGAAGAGGTATGCAAATCGCTGCGGTGCGGTCTGATGGGCGTGGCTTAGTCAGCTTCTTTCCCCCCTCCTCAGCTTGCTGAGCGTAATCTTCATCTGTGAATATCACAGATAACTAGGGTTGAGCGAAACGGGTCGAAAAAATTCAAAAGTCGCCGACTTTCGCCAAAGTCAGGTTTCATGAAACGAAACCCGACCTTAGCATGAGGTCAGCCACGAGGTCGGCGACTTTAGCGCCAAAGTCGCGTTTTAAAAGATGCTTTAGCGCCCTTTTTCAGCCAATCGGGAAGAACGGACACTGTGGGCAACGTGATGCCATAGGCAGCGGTCACCACCATCTTGGAGAAGGGCATGCAAGTGATTGGCTTGCTTTGTGTGGCGTCACAGGGGTATAAAAGGGTGGGGACGCCGGCCGCCATGTTACTCATGCTGATCTCAGAATAGGGAGAGCTGCTGCAGCTGCTGATTCTGTAGGGAGAGCGTTAGGAAGGCAAAAAGAAAAAAAGACTGCTTCTGCTGCTAGCGCTTTTCACTGTAGTTACTGTGCAGTGAAAGGTGAAGATTTTTCCTTTTGTGCAGTAGCGCTGGTGGTGATTAGCCTGCCTTTTAAGGCTAGCTGCATTGCTGTGTGCAGACTGGTGTTCAAACTGCTTTTTTAAATGAAATTAAAATTGTATTGTTTTGTCCTGGTGAGGTAGTGAGCGTTCATTTTTTCACACACCGTACAGCGGTGTACGCTCCTCACACAGTACCGTGTAACGGCTGTTATCACGGCCAAATTGAAGCTATATACGTGTGTGACTCTGTAAGGAAAAGTCGAGGAGTTTGTCCATTCTTACAGATCTACACCTTATAGTTTTGTCCGTTTTTCAAACAGTTTAGTATATTTGCTGTTTAATTACATTCAAAACTAGAGAGAGACAGCGTGTGTCAGTCCGTATACAAAAACACGGAGCTTGACAATTTTACATACACCGTACAGCGGTGTACGTGCACGCTCCTCTCTCAGTACTGTGTAACGGCTGTTATCACGGCCAAACTGAAGCTATCTACGTGTGTGACTTTGTAAGGAAAGGTCGAGGAGTTTGTCCGTTCTTACAGACCTACACTCTAGGGAGATTCCAATTCTGCCCAATTCTATATACACCTTGTAGTTTGTCATACACTAGGCAATTTCTGCCGGTCACATTGCGGTGTTATACACACAGGGCCTAACAGAATCCAACTGTGTCCTGAAGTGTAGAGAGATTCCAATTCTCCACAGTCCTCTATCCACTTTTCTTACAACATCCAGAATCTGGCTGTCACATTGCGGTGTAAAATAAACAGGGCCTGACAGTATCCAACTGTGTCCTGAAGTCTACAGAGATTCCAATTCTCCACAGTCCTCTATCCACCTTTATTACACCATCCAGAATCTGCCTGTTACATTGTGGTGTAAAATAAACAGGGCCTGACAGAATCCAACTGTGTCCTAAAGTCTACAGAGATTCCAATTCTCCCCACTACTATATACACCTTGTACCTTGTTTTACAGTACCATATAGTTGGTGGTTTTTTGGGTACATTTTCCCCAAAAATGAGGAAGTGTGGTGGAAGAGTCCGTGGAAATGGGCGGGGGTTGGCAGCTGATAATGATGGTGTTGGTGGTGGATCTGCTGGTAGTGGCAAAAGCAAAATAGCACCTAATGCAGGAGGTGTTGAGCCTGTGTCATCATCTGGCTCCACAAGGCCTTGAAGGCTCACTTTTCTGGGAGTAGGTAAACCGCTTTTAAAGCCGGAGCTTCAAGAACAAGTTTTGGCTTACATTGCTGACTCAGCCTCCAGCTCTATCGCCTCCTCTTCTGAAGTTTTAACACTAGGACTCCCAGAGAGGGGTCATTTAACATTTCTACCTTTGGAACCCAGAGACGGGTAGAATGACCTGAAGGATTTTATCTAACATCCTATAATCACCGTCTTTTGTTATGTAATTAAGGCCACTACTGTAGCACCACAGGAGGTTGTTTTCCATTGAGTTTAACCATTTTAATCACCGCCTTTTGTTATGTAATTAAGGCCACTACTGTAGCACCACAGGAGGTTGTTTTCCATTGAGTTTAACCATTTAGTTTCTAGTTAGTTCTATTCAGTTTATTGTATTTGATAATATAAAGACTATACATATTGTATTTAGTTTCGTTTTATTTGTGCAAAAAAGCACTGACACAATGAATCATTTTTTATATATATACAGAGCTATTAGGGGCCTGTACCACCATATGGTGCACAGTCACACTGCTATGAGGGGCCTGTAGCACCATATAGTGCACAGTCACACAGCTATGAGGTGCCTGTACCGCCAAATAGTGCACAGTCACACAGCTATGAGGGGCTGTACCACCATATAGTGCACAGTCACACTGATATGGGTGGCCTGTACTGCCATATAGTGCACAGTCACAGCTATGAGGGGCCTGTACCGCCATATAGTGCACAGTCACAGAGCTAGGAGGGGCCTGTACCGCCATATATTGCACAGTCACACAGCTATGAGGGGCCTGTAGCACCATATAGTGCACAGTCACAATGCTATGAGGGGCCTGTAGCACCATATAGTGCACAGTCAAAGCTATGAGGGGCCTGTACCGCCATATAGTGCACAGTCACACAGCTGTAAGGTGTCTATACCAACATACAGTGCACAGTCATTTGAGCAAAAAAGCACTGAAACTATTAATCATTTTTTATATATTTTAAATAGAGAATTAGAAATTTTAGAGCAAGGTACAGCAGTGAGTAATGACCAGAAGCATTTGTGTCTAAGTCAAGAGGACTGAAATTTCAGTGTGAAAAATATACAAAAGAACAACTGTTATTTGTCTCCATGCTTTTTATTTTGATATAAAAATTTTAAAAAATATACAAGGAATAAAACAATTCCACACATATTTACAATAGGCTACAGTGGCAGGGCTGCATGTGTGTGTGTGAGTGGCATGTCCTTCTTGTGTGACTAGCATTTCAGCACTCACCAAGCAGTCTGTCTGCACTGTCGGAACATACTTGGCACTGCCTGGGTATGTCCCTGGTACATTTGCCACACGTGTATTTGTAGCAGTCAACACATCTCTCAGTTGCACAATTGTTCGTGCATCGATGGTTGACCTGACACTTCGCCCTTTTGCCAGGGCTTGGTGTGGAAGGTTGTTGCCGAAGGAGTTTCTCCTTGCGTGCCTTCTTTTCACTCACATGAGAACCACCTAAGGCCTCTTTCACACATCAGGTTTTCGCCGTCAGGCGCGATCCGGCGCTTTTGACAGAAACCGGATCCGGCGAAATGCAATGCCGGATCCGGTTTCCCCCCCATTGACTTGCATTTGTGCCGGATCGCGCCGGATGGCCATGCATTTCATCCGGTTTTCGCCGGATCCGGCAATGTGTTGCGATCCGGCGTCTGGAAAAAACGTCTACTGTAACGTTTTTTGTCTCCGGCGAAAAAGCCGGACACGCCGGATCCGGCGCGTCCGGCTTTTTCACACAATGAAAGCCTATGAGCGCCGCAATGCGCCGGATCCGGCGGCCGGATCCGGTTTTTTGGTCTGAGCATGCTCAGTAGCTCTGCCCACAGGAGATATATAAAAGCAAGACAATGGGACCCTCAGCCACACCCAACATGCCACCCAAGCCAAGAACCAGGAGCAGGAGAAGGCAGCAGACATCTGCAGCAGCAGCACAATCAGCACCACCCCAAATGGAGCAGCAAATGGAACATGCTGAGGAGGGGAGTCCAGCAGCAGATGAGAGACGGTAATTATCAAATCCCCCATTCCTCCAAACTAGGGCCATGGAATATCAAGATATTCATTGGCCCTTTGTTTCTCTTTATTCAACAGCCGCCAAAGAGATGCAGCAGCAGCAGCAGCAGCAGAAATGGCATCACTGGCAGCAGCAACAGCAGCAGCAATACCCACAGCCATGGAGTCTGGCCATCAACAGGACAGCACATCTTCTGGGAGCCCTCCCTCGCATCGTCAGCGTTTGACGGTAAGTTTTTATTTCCAAAATCCATCATCTCTGTAATATATGTCTATTCATTGACTTTTATTTCAAAACAGGAATCACAAGATGAAGAGGAGCTCCCAGAAGAAGAAGGAAGGGGTGGACAGACACCTGGAGTGGGCTCACAATTGGTAAGTTTTTTGCATCAAACGCAGAAACACAACATCACACTACACACAACACATAGAAAACAATGTTCTGCAGACCACACACAGCAAACAAATGCCTACATCCAAAGACATAACATTTTTTGTTTTCTTCTCTAGTCTTCCCAATCTG
This sequence comes from Dendrobates tinctorius, assembly GCF_039654945.1. Lineage (NCBI taxonomy): Eukaryota > Metazoa > Chordata > Amphibia > Anura > Dendrobatidae > Dendrobates > Dendrobates tinctorius. Next base: position 27,963,443 of record NW_027361708.1, read on the forward strand.
GTGCTCGGCCAAGAGGTCCTCGCAGTGCCTCCCAGGGTCGTCGGCGACAGCAACGCGGCGGTCACCAGCGTGTAAGTATAAATATTTTTGCTTTGTTTTTTTGCACTTTTTATTTCATTTCTTTTGTGGAGGCTAATTATGTTATTTTTGTCTTTTTCTTTAACAGCCTTCACAGCGTGCTCCCGACTCTGACGGTGAGGATGGAGGGATTGATGTGGACCGCCTCATCGATCTCGTCAGAGAAAGGGAGCCGCTCTGGAATATGGCTGACCGCCGCCACGCTGACCTGATCGTTACCCGACGACTCTGGGAGGAAATCTGTTCTCTCCTTGTGGGCCGCTGGGAGGACCTCGAAGCTCGGGCCCAGATTAAAGAGCGTAAGTATATACAGTACCGGTTGCTTGATGTAAACCAGTGTTTCCCAAACTCCAGTCCTCGTGGTCCCCACGGATCATGTGTTCAGGATTTCTATTTACTATGGAAATCCTGAAAACATGACCCCTGGGGACCATGAGGACTGGAGTTTGTGAAACACTGATGTTGTATACTAACCACTCCTTTCTCGTTTCAGGGAACAGAATTGTGAATCGGTGGCGGTCTGTGAGGGATCGTTTCAAGAAGGAGTTCAATATAGAGATGCGGGCCCCGAGTGGATCTGGAGGACGCAGGAGCAAGTACAAGTACGCACAAGCCCTGTCGTTCCTCCGGGAAACAATGCTCACCAGAAGGTAAATATTACACACCACATGTGAAAAAAATGTTAGATGTAACTTTTTTTTTTCAGCCAGGGCCATACCATGTCAGTATTTTAATTGTTTTTTTTTCTCTTTATTACACAGCACGGTGAACAGCACTCGGGAGCCTGCACGATTGGACCCTTCTGAGGCGATCCCTGAGGAGACCGGCACCGAGGGACACTTCGACCGCCCCGGTACATCTGCACCTTCCCAGCCTTCCCACACATTCGACCCATCTGTCCCATCCACCAGCACAGGAGCATCGTGGCCGCCTACATTACATGAAGCTGCTGGTGAGGAGATCGCTTTCCCTTTACCCCACCCTTCTGCCCCTGCCACCTCTAGTACACCTGCGGGTACTGGGCGGCAGCGGCAGAGGGGTCAGGAAAAGAGTTATGCGCAAGAGTTCTTGCATCTGAATGCATCTTTCCAGAACTGTCTCAAAGTCTTGTCAGAGCAAATCTCCGCAGGCTTTCAGCAGATCAACTCCAGCATTCTGGAGGTGAAGACACTTCTGCAAACCATGCATTCAGAAGCAAGATCTTCGCCAAACCACACCTTTTTCAGGTCTGTTGTGGAGCGCATGGCAACACTATCTCCTACCCAGCAGATGCATGTAATGCATTCGTGCCACGGTGCTCTACAGCAGGTTACCTCCCAACCTCCACCTCCCACCACTGTAGTTCCTCCACCTGCACCCCCTCCAGCCACATTCCATCCTCCCCCTCCTATTACATCTGCACCCCCTCCTGCCACTTTCCATCCTCCCCCTCCTATTACATCTGCACCCCCTCCAGCCACTTTCCATCCTCCCCCTCCTATTACATACCAGCAACCTCACCAGTACCAGCAACCTCCCCAGTACCAGACATCTCCCCACTTCCAGCAACCTGCCCCGTACCAAACTCCTTCCCCGTACCAAACTCCTTCCCCGTACCAAACTCCTTCCCCATACAACTTTCCATCAACATCATCTGCTCCTACAGTCCCTGCCCAACCCTCCACTCCACCGCCCACCACCTCTTCTGCCTCCCACATGTCCACCCATTCTGTAGCTTTTTCCACACCTTCACCTCTAACTGTTCCTTCCCCACCACGATCCCAGTCCTCTCTCCACACACCCAGTGTCGAAGTGTCCCGCAGCCCCTCCAGCAGTATTTCCACCCCACAGTACACAGATTTGTAATGTGTGTTTTTTGTAATAAAAATGCCCATTGGGTTTAAAACCTTTATTAAAAAAGTTTTTTGCACTTTAAAAACATTTTACAAAAAAAAAAAAAAATTTAAATAAAAGTTAAATTATCGTTTCACAATGGTTGTCTGTCATTTCTTTCTGCGGCGAACTATGTTTTAAAAAAAGGTTAAATACAGGGTATTTCAAAGGTAAAAAGGTATTCAAAACCAGGTATATAACTGTGGGTAAATTTTAGCTTTTTGCCACAGTTGTGTTCCTGTTTGTGTTTGAAGCAAAGTATTTCACCTAAAAAGTTGTGTTTATTGTTGGTGATTTCCTACCAATGTACACAACTTTTGTTAAAAGGTGAAATACTTTGCATAAAACACAACCAGGTACACACCTGTGGCCTAAAGGTAAAAATAGTAAGACCATGACAAGATAGCCAACTTTGGTTGGCAAAGGTATATACTGTTGGTCCAGAAGGTACACAAGTTTAGGGCACAAATCTTTCACACTCTGTCATCCCAGTGTACTCTGCCTTGAGGTGACATAAAGTATAGTGGAAAATTGTCCCTGAAACCGTCACAGAACTTCTAGTGGTAATATTTCCAATGACAACATCCATCTTCGCCAGTAACTTGCTCTTCTCTCCAACCTGCACTTTCTTCTCTACAACCTGTCAAAGAAGGGCTGTAGGAACATGCTATATCTAGTTTTCCAGTAGCCAATCCCGTTCGGAAGGCCACAAGGGTCAATTTTAAAAACCGGATCCGGCGTAATCCGTCGAAAAACGGATAGAAAAACGGATAGAAAAACGGATGACCCGGATGAGACGGATCCGGTTTTGTCTGTCAAGAACAAGACGGATCCGGCAGAAAACCGGATCCGGCACTTCAGGTTTTACAAAACATTTGCCGGATCCGGCATTCCGGCACGACGCCGGATCGCGCCTGACGCCGAAAACCTGATGTGTGAAAGTAGCCTTACTCTTTTGCAAGCTCAACCAGGAAGTCCACCTGTCACTCCTGCACTTCAGTGCATGCCTGATAAAGAACATGCGCATTCAGTGCTGCCATGTCAATCATGTTGTAGAACACGGCGACTGGCCATCTCTGTGTTCCTGCATGCACGCTGTACTCCCGCACCATTTGGTCCATTACATCCACACCGCACTTTGTGTGATTGTATTGTGTGTCCGTGTTTGGCTTCCTTTTGTTGGTGTCCTCAGTCTCAACCACGCTGTGTATGCTGCTGAGAATGTAGACAGCCTTCTTTCGTTTGGGTGCATACACTGTCAGTATGACACCAGTGGTTGAAAACACCTGAGTGATGAATTCAGTGCGGTCCATCTGTCTAGCAGATTGAGGAATTTCCCGGCGACTCTTGTTGACTGTGCCGAGGATAGTGGTTTTCTGGCTAAGCAGTCGTTGTGCAAGTGACAATGATGTAAAGAAATCGTCCGTGGTTACAGTTCTGCCCTTGTCCATGAATGGTTTCATCAGCCTCATCACTACAGTTTTGGACAGCCTCTCCCAGCTGGGACGACTGGGGTCCTTGCCAAAGATATGGGAGGACATTACAGATGTACTTTGATTTCAAGTCGCAAGCCACCCAAAACTTGAGGCCAAACTTATCTGGTTTTGTTGCAATGTATTGCAGAAAACAGCAGCGAGTCTTTGACGGGAAAAGCTGTTAATCAATAGTGATGTGTCGACCAGGGTTGTAGGATGCGATGCAGTTGGTAACAAACGATCTCCACACATTGGAGATTGCAGCAAACTTATCGGTCTCCGCTCGCTCACTGCGTGTGAACATGTCATCAAAGCGGTTTCGGGCCATAGTTGCAATGATCCTTGGGTTTGCCAGGTTTGCTGACCAGCTGTCACGTAGTGATGGAACCTTGGTCACCCCCAGCAAGATAATGACTGAAATAAATGCCATTAGTCCGGGAGACCCATGAACCAATCCACCTGCTCCGTGTGACGTGCATGTTGAGTAGTCCATTCTTGAATGCTACGAAGCATGTCAAGAGTGATAAAACAGAGGAAGCTCTGAAGGCGACTGGACACTTTGTCTGGCCTTAGCACTTGGCTCTCCATCTGTAGGGTATGGTTCTATTGGAGTGAAATGGAGATGTTTCCCCACTTGTACTTCACGCCACACTGTGCCATCTTTTGCGGTCTCTGTCGGCTCACTCGCCAACCGAGCTCTCTTTTTTGGTAGAGGAGGAGTCTCATCATCTGCAAGATAAATAATTTCAAATTAACATTTTGCTTTGGTTCTACTGAGACAGCCCTGAACAAAATCACTAATGATCTACTTACAGCCAAAGCAAACGGACAATATTCTATACTCCTGCTTCTAGACCTGTCCTCTGCTTTCGACACAGTTGACCACTGCCTCCTACTACAGATCCTCTCCTCCTTTGGCATCAAAGACCTAGCTCTATCCTGGATCTCCTCATACCTTTCAAACCACACATTCAGCGTCTCCCACTCCCACACTACCTCCTCATCCCACCCTCTCTCTGTTGGAGTCCCCCAAGGCTCTGCTCCTCACCCAACTGCCTCCAAGACTTCTCCGGAATAGCCCCCATCCTCTGGAATTCTCTGCCCCAACACGTCCGGCTATCAACCAGACTCGGATCCTTCAGACGGAACCTGATGACCCACCTCTTCAGGAAAGCCTACAGCCTGCAGTGATCCCCGCTGCCTCCTCACCACTACTGGAGCTACCGCCTCACCATCACTGGAACTGCTGTAACCCCCCCCAACCTACTGTCTCCTTCCCCACCATCCTGTAGCATGTAAGCCCGAAAGGGCAGGGTCCTCTCTCCCCTCTTTATCAGTCTGTGATTGTTAGTTTGTTTGCTGTAAGTGATATCTGTAATCTGTATGTAACCCCTGCTCATGTACAGCACCATGGAACCAATGGTGCTATATAAATAAATAATAATAAATAAAAAAGATAGTCAGGAAATAAAAATAGGTAATTTGAAAAATCTAACCTGAAGACAGCTCAGAGTCCAAATCCGGTTGAAGGGTTGGTGTTGCTCAGGATCAGTTCCAATGCCTGTTGAATGGTGTGCCTTCTCTGCATTTTGTTTCTTGTGAGCAAAATAGGTGAAGCAGTCACCTATCTATCCCCTGCAGCACAAAAGGACAGTGCAGCTGGGAGGTGGGCAGACACACTCAGGAGCAGCTTACATTCTTTTGTTTACACTCTTACAAGACCTTTGTTGAGGTGGATCAACATAATTGCCCCCTGCAGATTCCTCAGGCAATGTCCACATTTACAAATGAAAGGATGCTAATTGGAGCCATCAGAGTTGTCAGTTTGGACTAAAGGTACTGTCACACTTAGCGATGTACCAGCGATCCCGACCAGTGATATGACGCGGTCAGGATCGCTGGTACATCGCTAAGTGGTCGCTAGTGAGCTGCCACATAGGCAGATCTCATCAGCGACATCGCTGGGGACGGGGATCGCTACTTACCTGTCACACCAGGCGATCCTGACGTCCTCCCGCCCGGCTCCACGCGTCGCTCGTCCTCACAGCAGGAAGCGCCACAGGAAGCTGACGACGAGAAACGGTCCTGAACGTTCTCGCGCGATCAGCGATAACCAGCGGGGGAGCGGGTTGTAGGTAAGTATCAGACACAGAGATATCGCTAGCAATATCGCTATAACGTCACAAGTTATAGCGATATTGCTAGCGATATCTCTTAGTGTGACATGCCCTTTAGGGTCATTTGACCCTCTTTCAGGACTTCAGGGGGGAGCTCGAAATTTCTGGGACTTCTAGTGTTAAGAGGGGCCTGGGGTCAGTACCAAAGGGCAGAGTGGATTTGCCCTAACTTCCATACCAATGATTAGCGTTGAGCATTCCGATACTGCAAATCGGGTATCGGTTGATACGCACGGTATCGGAATTCCGATACTGAGTTCCGATACATTTTGCATATCGAATACCGGAATCAGACGTTCCCATAATGCTATGAGCCAGTTTGATTTGATTCAGCCAATGAGGAATACTCAGAAGTGTGGGCACATCCTGTTAGGCATGTAGGCATGCTAACTAATGACATGGCTGTGATTGTCTGCTGAAATGATGTCATGATGCACTATAAAAGTCGCTGCTGCCGCCATGTAGGGTTCACTCTGCTGTGAATTCAGTTAGGGACAGTCTGGTGTTCAAGACTCTGAGGGACAGTTAGAGATAGCGATTTGCTATATAATATTGTGCTTTACCCAGGCTACATTATCAATCACTGTAGCTTTCTTTTGCCTTGCAGCGCTGTTCACAGCTGTCTGCAAGGTCTGTGTGAGTGCAGCTCACGCTGTAGTGTGTCCTGCAGCCACCTATAGTTGTAGGCCGCTCAGCGTGCGTCACTGCCTCATACATTTTTTTTTGTTTTATTGGTGCTCAATTTTCATTAATTTTCCTATTAGTGTGCATCCATCCGTATCCATCTACATTAGTTGCAAACACTATATTAGTAGACAGCGGAGCCTTTCTGCAGCCTTTCAGAGCTAGTGCCCAGTTCTCTGCACTGTTCACGGCTGTCTGTGAGGTCTCTGTGTGTGAGTGCAGCTCACGTTGTAGTGTCTTGTGCACCACCTCTGGTTGTAGTCCACTCAGCGTGCGTCACTGCCTCATACATAGTCCTTTTTTTGTTTTATTGCAGCTCATTTTTCCTGATTTTTTTCTCCTATTAGTGTGCCTCCATCCGTATCCATCTACATTGGTTGGTTGCAAACACTATATAGGAGTAGATAGAGGAGCCTTTTTTCTGGCTTGTGCCCTGCAGCCGCAGCCAGATTAGTATTAGCCTATTTTTTGGAACCTCATCTATTGCATTGTAGGTTACCTTCCGGCATTGTAATAGCTCCAAAAAGTTTGTGATACTATCGCTTTCACATCTTTGGTCACATCCTTTTTGCTTTTTTAAAAAAAAAACACGTAAATAAAGTTCACCAAACACTCCACTTGACAGTTGTGTAGGCCACATTAGCTCATATTAAAGTGTAGTCCACACACTTTATAAAATTAGTGTTTCTTATACCTGTTAGCAGCTGTTCAGGAATAAGCACACTAAGCTCCCCCTTTGTACTTTTCTGCTTATCTTTATCAGTCTACCAAGATGAAGAAATCAGGGAGTAAGGCACATGGTCGTGGGCGTGGAGTTTCAGCAGGGAGAGGACATGGGGATTCTGTGCCTGCTGCGGGCACCAGTGACTCAGCATCCCCCAGTTTTACCAGGCAACAGTCCTTTAGGCGCAGCTTTGTAGGACCTCGCTGTACCCCACTGCTGCGGGACAAACAAATTGAAGCCGTTGTCGGATGGATGGCAGCTAACGCATCAACTTCAATTACTTCCACATCCTCTCAGGCCCAGAGCACTGAAGAGCAACCATCTGTCTCTTCACCACCAGCCAAATTTCCCAGGCAGTCAGAGAGCCCTGGACAGGAGCCATCTCTACTTCTGTTCTCTGAATCTCTTGGCTTGGAAGCAGGGGACCAGCCAAGCAGCATTCTAGAATGTGAAGAAAAGGGAGAGTATGCAGTGATGCGCAACTGCTTTGTCCCTCTGAATCTGAAGAGGCGGGTGGGCCAGTGCCTATGGTCAGCACACCTCAGTACGCATCAGATGATGAGACTCAGGTGCCACTTTCTGTTGCGTACTGTGCTGGCGACACTACCCAGGAGAAGCAGGTGTTTGAAGAGGGGAGTGTAGATGATGAGGTCCTTGACCCATCATGGCGTGAGGAACAGGAAGGTGGTGGGAGCAGCTCTGAGGAAGAGATTCCCCGAATGGCCAAAACAGGAGGGAGTGGGAGGGGGCAGACTTGGTTGCCTGTAGCCTCCACTTCGGCACCCGTTAGGAGCATTCCTCTTCCAAAACCCAAAACAGGCGCTCCCAGGACTTGCAGTGCGTGGTCCTTTTTTGACACAGTTGCAGATGACATTTGCTTTGTCAAATGCAAGCTGTGTAATCATAAAGTCAAAAGAGGGAAAGTGTCAGCAACCTGAATACCACAAATATGTGGAAACATGTGTGGACCAAGAACGTGGTGGAGTTACAAAGACACACTGAAGATGTAGGCCAACCTACAGCACCAACTACCACCTCTTCAGCTCGTGTTGTAGCCTCTTCCTCCAGCTCACACACAGCTGGTTCGGCTTCCTCCCAGGATCACGATGGAAGAACCTCTGGCACTGTTGTCCAGAGACCCAGTGACATTCCACCTACAGCACAATGTTCCCTGTCCTCACACTCCCAGGCCACTCTGCAGCCATCGGTAGCACAGGCATGGGAGAAAAGGCGGCCATACTCGGTAAACCATCCCCGAGCACAGGCTCTGAATGCTGGCATTGCAAAACTACTGTCCCTTGAAATGCTCTCATTCAGGCTGGTGGAGCCTGACACCTTCCGTAACTTCATGGCATTGGCAGTCCCACAATACACCGTGCCCATCCGCTTTTATTTCAGCAGGCAAGCTGTCACTGCCCTGCAAAAGCATGTGGAGGGAAAAATTAAACATGCGGTACTAAACGCCGTCAGTAGCAAGGTCCACCTGACCATCGATGCGTGGACCAGTAACCATGGACTGGGACAATACCTTTCGCTCACTGCCCATTGGGTCAATGTTGTGGAGCCGGGTACAGATCTTGAGAGTGGCGCTGTATGTGTTCTGCCAACTCCAAGGATTGCAGGAATCCAGTCTCTACACATTGACTCCTCCTCATACTCCAGTTCCTCTGAATCAGCGCTGCAGGAGCCTGTTACGACCGATATGAGCACAGCCATGGCCAAACGTCAACAGGCCGTACTGAAATTAATTTCTTTGGGGAATCAAAGCCACACAGCGCAGGAGCTCTGGAATGCCATCAAGCAGGAGAGCGACGTGTGGTTTGTGCCAGCGAATCTCCAGCCAGGCTTGGTATTGTGTGACAATGGACGAAATCTGGTGGCAGATCTGGGCCTAGGCTACCTCACTCACTTCCCATGTCTGGCACATGTGCTGAACTTGGTCATGCAGAGCTTTCTGAGGGACTATCCGGATCTTGATGCACTGCTGCACAAGGTCCGCATAGAGTGCGCTCACTTGCGGCGTTCCAGCATGGCAAAATCGCGCATTGCAGCTCTGCAGCGCCGATTCCGCCTTCCGGAACATCGCATCATATGTGACCTACCCACCAGGTGGAATTCTACGTTGCATATGTTGGAGCGGTTGTGTGAGCAGCAGGCAGCAGTAATGGAGTACCAGCTGCATCAGGCACAAACAAGTTGCACTGTGCGCCGGTCACACTTCAGCACCACTGAATGGGCCTATATGAAGGACATCTGCCACGTTTTGCGTGCCTTCGATGATTCCACGCGGATGGCGAGTGCAGATGATGCACTAGTCAGCATGACTGTCCCCCTTATCTGCCAGCTTCAAAAAACACTGCAAGCACTAAGGGAAGAGGTTTTGGAAAAGGTGGAGGATGAGGAGTCACAAATGCCATCTGCTTCTGGACAGTCTGCGCAATGTGGTTCCTCACAAAAGCCTAGGCAGGGGACATTTTGTGAGGATGATGGGGAGTCAATGGAAGAGGAAGACTTCTCTCCAGAGGAGGGAGGTACACAATGCTCTAGTAGTCAGTATGTAGAGCGAGGGTGGGGTGATGCAGAGCAGGCAGAGATGACACCTCAAGCAGGGGACAGCATTTCTTGGGCAGTAGGGAGTCTGCAGCACATGGTTGATTTCATGCTGCAGTGCCTGAGAAACGACCGCCGCATCGCCCACATTCTCAACACAGCTGATTATTGGGTGTACACCCTCCTAGATCCTCGCTACCGGGACAACTCACAAAGCCTCATAACACCGTTGAACCGGGAGCGTAAAATGCGGGAGTACCAAGACACACTGGTGCATTCCATCATGTTCTCCATTCCACCCGAGAGCAGTGCTGCTAGTGCTTTAGAATCATAGAATCATGCCTTTACAAAGCAGCTCTGTGCGTTGAGACAGTGGAGGAAGCTCTGCACAAAGAGGGAGCAGAGACAGCACCTCAGCACAAGGCAAGACCAGTATGGCCCAAATGTGGCAAAGTTTTGCGTGCCCGCCACAAATGTCTACACCATCACAGATGGCTCCAGTCAGCAGGAGGCAACGTTTCTGTCAGATGGTGACAGACTACATGTCTTGCCCTCTCAGTGTACTCCAAGACGGCTCTTCCCCCTTCAAGTTTTGGGTCTCTAAGCTGGATACATGGCTAGAGCTTAGCCAGTATGCATTGGAGGTGCTGGCTTGCCCTGCTGCTAGTGTATTATCGGAACGCGTCTTTAGTGCCGCAGGTGGTGTACTAACAGACCGTCGCACGCGACTATCCTCCGATAACGTTGACCGGCTTACTTTTCTGAAAATGAACAAGGCCTGGATCTCGCTGGAATTTGCCAGTCTTCTTCCAGAATAAATAATTGGTTGGCAACAGTATCCAGGTCTCCTATTGTGTTCATGTTTCTACCACCTGAACTGTAATCCCTGGGCTCCAACACCACCAGTTGTTGCTCTGAAGTTCCGTCTGCACAGAGAAAAACACTTTGCTCCTGTGTTAGTGGGGTTCAGTAACACCAGCTGCTCCCCTCCTGTGTCCGGCAAAGTCTCCTGCTGCCTCCACATTCAAACTACAGCAGATTTTACACTTGCTCCAAGTAGGCCTCAGCCTACTCCATGATAGACCCTGGGCTCCAACACTGCCAGTTGCTGCTCAGAAGTGCCATCTGCACAGAGAAAAACACATTCTCCAGTGTTAGTGGGGTTCAGTAACACCAGCTGCTCCCCTGCTGTGTGTCCGGCAAAAACTCCTGCTGCCTACACATTCAAACTACATCAGATATAAAACTTGCTCCAATTAGGCCTCAGCCTAAACCCTGATTGAACCTGGGCTCCAACACCGCCAGTTGTTGCTCAGAAGTGCCGTCTGCACAGAGAAAAACACATGCTCCAGTGTTAGTGGGGTTCAGTAACGCCAGCTGCTCCCCTGCTGTGTGTCCGGCAATATCTCCTGCTCCCTCCACATTCAAACTACATCAGATTTTACACTTGCTCCAAGTAGGCCTCAGCCTACTCCATGATTGACCCTGGGCTCCAACACTGCCAGTTGCTGCTCAGAAGTGCCGTCTGCACAGAGAAAAACACATGCTCCAGTGTTAGTGGGGTTCAGTAACGCCAGCTGCACCCCTGCTGTGTGTCCGGCAATGTCTCCTGCTCTGTCCACATTCACACTACTACTGATTTCAGATGTGCTCCAATTAAGCCTCTGGCTCCTCTCTGTCTCTAGTATTTACCCTGGCCTTCAACACCGCCAGTTGCTGCTCAGAAGTGCCATCTGCACAATCAACACTTGTTCCTGTGTTACTGGGGTTCAGTAACGACATCTGATCCCCTGATGTGTGTCCGACAATGTATCCTGCTCTGTCCACATTCCCACTACTAGTAGCAACTGGCGGTGTTGGAGGCCAGGGTAAATACTAGAGACAGAGTGGAGCCAGAGGCCTAATTGGAGCACATTTAAAATCAGTAGTAGTCTACAACAGATATTAAACTTGATGAAATTAGGCCTCAGCCTACACCCTGATTGACCCTGGGCTCCAACATCCCCAGTTGCTGCTCAGAAGTGCCGTCTGCACAGTCAACATAAGCTCCAGTGTTATTAGGGTTCAGAAATGTCATCTGATCCCCAGCTGTGTGTCCAGCAATTTCTCCTGCTCTGTCCACACTCACACAACTACAGATTTTAAACTTGCTCCAATTAGGCCTCTTTCTCCACTCTGTTTGTAGTATTTTCCCTGGGTTCCAGCACGCCTGCTGTTTCCGGGTAGTGTCAATGTCACTGTGCCACCAATACGTTGTCCTGTTGTGTTGCGGTCGGGTTAGCCGAGTCTACGGTGCCTGCATTTTATGGGCTTCCTATGTGGGCTGCGGGATCTGGCAACAAAGGCTGGTCCCGTAGTGCCAATAGGACAAGCACCCCCTGTAGGACTGTGGGTTTCAGGAACTGCGGCCGGCTCACGGCCTTGCAACTTTGTTTTTCATGGGTACCTTCTGCTACCCATCCGGGTTCCAGCACCACCAGCTGGTTCTCGGCAGTGCCTTTGGCTTAGGTGCCTTCTTCTCGGTATCCGAGTTCCAGCAACGTCTGCTGGTCCTTGGTAGTGCTTTCTAGCACAGATACCTCCTGCTTAGTAACCGGTTTCCAGCACCATCAGCTGTTCCTCGGTAGTGCCATTGGCTCTTGGTCCTTCTGCTGCCCATCCGGCTTCCAGTACTGTCAGCTGGTTCTAGGTAGTTCCTCAGCCTTCTTGTACCTTCTGCAACATTTCCAAGTTCGAGCTTTTGGAAATGGTTTTTGGTTATCACTCTGGATCTCCCTGACGATGACCCTGAAGACGACGAGCCTTAAGACCACCCCGAAGAAGACGACGACCACGAAAACGATGACCCTGAAGACGACCCGGAAGACCACCCCGAAGAAGACCAAAAAGATGACCCTGAAGAAGATGACCAAGAGGACAAACAACATGAAGACAACCACTAAGATACAGAACAACAAGAGACAGAAGACCAAGAAGCAGAAGACCAAGAAGCAGAAGAATAAAAAGCAGAAGAACAAAAAGCAGAAGAACATTAAGCATATGACTAAAAATCAGAGCAAAAGATATTATCTAAATTATAAGCAGAAGAAGACTAAATAAGCAGTGTATGGGAGTGAGTCCGTTCCTCCTCGTGGTGCCTCTGGAAAATGCCTGCTGCTGCAGGCCAAACTGAACGCGGACAAATCCTGTTGTAAATCTTTTGTGACAGGCAGAACGGAAGGTGTAATCTTCAAACTTTTATAGATAGCAACTACAGGAATGCCTGTCACAATAAGAATATGATGAAGAAGAAGAATAGGAAGAAGATGAAGAAGTAGAATATGAAGAAGAATAGTAGTTGAATAAGAAGAATATGAAGAATGTAAAAAAAAAGAATAATAGGAAGAAGGTGAAGAAGAAGAAGATGAATAAGGTGAAGAAGAAGATGAAAAAGATGCTGCTGCTGCTGAGGATCATGAAGGAGAAAGTGTGGGAGAAGTAAAAAAGAAGGTGAAGAGCATGGAAGTAGTGAAACATACATTTCTGACAAAATATAAAAAAGGTTAACATAGTCAATATCTTTGTAACTCCGAACGTCTTTCAAAAAATATGTATTCCTGCTATTCCATTTGATTGGGCTAAACCTCTATGCCTTTAACTGCTTCCCAACCGCCCACTGTAGATAAACGTTGGCGCTTGCTGGGCTTTGTGCAGCGCCAACGTTTATCTACTGTCGGCGGTTTTGTGCCCCCCGGGACCCCCACATACCTTATAACACGGGGATCCCGGTGCACAATGCATGCTGGGACCCCCGACGTCATCGAGACCTGATTGGTTCAGGTCCTGATGACGTCAACGTCACAGCAGCCAATGGGAGCGATCGCTGGGAAAGCTGCTTGTTTCCCGGCGATTTCACTCATTGTAATGCGGCTTCTCCTCTGATCTCACACTGACAGATGATCAGAGGTGAAGCAGCGTTACTGTGTGACTAGATCGCTGCCTGGCACAGCTGATCGCTGCCTGGCACAGCTGTGCCAGGCAGCGATCTTGTCACACAGTAACGCTGCTTCACCTCTGATCATCTGTCATTGTGAGATCAGAGGAGAAGTCGCGTTATTATGTGCCAGGCAGCGATCTTGTCACATAGTAACGTTGCTTCACCTCTGATCATCTGTCAGTGTGAGATCAGAGGAGAAGTGGCGTTACTATGAGTCAGATCGCAGGGCAGCGATCTTGTTACAAAAATAAAAAAAAGTAAAGAAAAAAAAAGCAGGTACACAGGTTAAGGCTAGGGCTAGGGTTAGGGCTAGGGCTGGGATTACGGTTATGGGTGTGTTGGTGTTAGGTTTGTGGTTAGGGTTATGGTTAGGGCTGAGATTAGGGTAAGGGGTGTGTTGGGGTTAGGGTTGGAATTAGAATTGGGGGTTTCCACTGTTTAGGTACATCAGGGGCTCTGTAAATGCAATATGACGCCCGCAGACCATTCCATCAAAGTCTGCATTTCAGAACATCACTACTTCCCTTCCGAGCCCCACCGTGTGCCCAAACAGTAGTTTTCTCCCACATATGGGGTACCAGCGTACTCAGGACAAATTGGACAACAACACTTAGGGTCCCAATTTCTCCTGTTACCCTTGTGAAAATAAAAATTGGGGGCTAAAAGATCATTTTTGTGGAAAAAAAATGATTTTTTTATTTTCACGCCTCTACATTATAAACTTTACTGAAACATTTGGGGGTTCAAAGTGCTCACCACACATCTAGATAAGTTCCTTGGGGGGTCTAGTTTCCAAAATTGGGTCACTTGTGGGGGGTTTCCACTGTTTAGGTACATCAGGGGCTCTGCAAACACGACATGACACCCACAGACCATTCCATCAAAGTCTGCATTTCAGAACGTCACTACTTCCCTTCCGAGCCCCACCGTGTGCCCAAACAGTAGTTTTCTCCCACATATGGGGTACCAGTGTACTCAGAACAAACTGGACAACAACTTTTGGGGTTCAATTTCTCCTGTTACCCTTATGAAAATAAGAAATTGGGGGCTAAAAGATCATTTTATGGAAAAAAAATAATTTTTTATTTTCATGGCTCTACGTTATAAACTTCTGTGAAGCACTTGGGGGTTCAAAGTGTTCACGACACATCTAGATAAGTTCTTTAAGGGGTCTAGTTTCCAAAATGGGGTCACTTGTGGGGGGTTTCCACTGTTTAGGTACATCAGGGGCTCTGCAAACACGACATGACACCCACAGACCATTCCATCAAAGTCTGCATTTCAGAATGTCACTACTTCCCTTCCGAGCCCCACCGTGTGCCCAAAGAGTAGTTTTCTCCCACATATGGGGTACCAGTGTACTCAGAACAAATTGGACAACAACTTTTGGGGTCCAATTTCTCCTATTACCCTTGTGAAAATAAGAAATTGGGGGCTAAAAGATCATTTTATGGAAAAAAAATGATTTTTTATTTTCATGGCTCTACGTTATAAACTTCTGTGAAGCACTTGGGGGTTCAAAGTGTTCACGACACATCTAGATAAGTTTTTTAAGGGGTCTAGTTTCCAAAATGGGGTCACTTGTGGGGGTTTTCCACTGTTTAGGTACATCAGGGGTTCTCCAAATGCGACATGGCATCCGATCTCAATTCCAGCCAATTCTGCATTGAAAAAGTCAAACGGCACTCCTTTCGTTCTGAGCTCTGCCGTGTGCTCAAACAGTGGTTTAGACCCACATACGGGGTATTGGCGTATTCGGGAGAAATTGAACAAAAAATTTTGTGGTTCATTTTCTCTTTTTACACTTGTGAAAATAAAAAAAATGGTTTTGAAGTAAAATGTTTGTGAGAAAAAGTTAAATGTTTATTTTTTCCTTCCATACTCCATTCATTCATGTGAAGCACCTGAAGGGTTAATAAACTTCTTGAATGTGGTTTTGAGTACATTGAGAGGTGCAGTTTTTAGAATGGTGTCACTTTTGGGTATTTTCTGTCATATTGACCCCCCAAACTCACTTCAAATGTGAGGTGGTCCCTAAAAAAATGGTGTTGCAAATTTTGTTGTAAAAATGAGAAATCGTTGGTCAACTTTTAACCCTTATAACTTCCTAAAAAAAAAAATAATGTTTCCAAAATTGTGCAGATGTAAAGTAGACATGTAGGAAATGTTATTTATTAACTATTTTGCACGATATCACTCTCTGATTTAAGGGCATAAAAATTAAAAGTTTGAAAACTGCAAAATTTTCTAAATTTTCGCCAAATTTTGTTTTTTTTTTAACAAATAAGCGCAGATCATATCTAAAAAATTTTACCACCATCATGAAGTACAATATGTCATGGAAAACAATGTCAGAATCAGTAGGATCCGTTGAAGCGTTCTAGAGTTATGACCTCATAAAGTACAGGAAAGATGTATATCTTTGTACCGTGTTAGCCAGTAGATAGAAAAATATTCAGGATTGAGAGTCCTCAGTAGTTGATACCTTTTAATGGCTAACTGAAAAGATGGTAACACATTGCAAGCTTTCGAGACTACTCAGGTCTCTTCATCAGGCTAGACTAATACAAAATCTGAAGTCACATATTTATGCACAATACAGCCTAGAAAAAATGCAATAGATAAGACAAGTGACGTGAAGCAGAACTATCAATATGGGAGAGGGAGAAACATAAATATAAACATTGGACCAGTTCATAGATAAGGAGTCCGGATGTTTTATGGTCCTCTGATTGGGGTCTAGCTCTGTGTTGTGATGCCCCCACAAGGTTTTAAATGTATGTGGGGGAGACAGGGCAAAAGCTTACAACAAGGATGAATGCTCATCGTCACACAATAAGAGAAAAAAGAATGGATCTACCTGTGGCAAAACATTTCTGTATCCCTGATCACAGCAACGTGGATATGAAATTACTGGTATTGAAAGGTAACTTCAATTCTCAGAGGGAGAGACGAGTTTGGGAGTACAAATTTATGACGACCTTTGACACTGTCAGTGCTGGAATGAATGTGTCGCATGGATTTATGTCTTTTTACATCAATTAAGGAATTTCCTTTTAAAACCTTGTGGGGGCATCACAACACAGAACTAGACCCCAATCAGAGGACCATAAAACATCCGGACTCCTTATCTATGAACTGGTCCAATGTTTATACTTATGTTTCTCCCTCTCCCATATTGATAGTTCGGCTTCACGTCACTTGTCTTATCTATTGCATTTTTTCTAGGCTGTATTGTGCATAAATATGTGACTTCAGATTTTGTATTAGTCTAGCCCGATGAAGAGACCTGAGTAGTCTCGAAAGCTTGCAATGTGTTACCATCTTTTCAGTTAGCCATTAAAAGGTATCACCTACTGAGGACTCTCAATCCTGAATATTTTTCGACCTCATAAAGTGACACTGGTCAGAATTGAAAAAATTGGCCCGGTCACGAAGGCAAAAACAGGCTCCGGTGCGAAGGGGTTCATGTCTCCACCTCCCCCAATACATTCTACATTATTATTAGTTGTTTTTCTTCATGTAGAATTAACCTACAAGGAAAGAAAGGGTTTATTTTAATTCCGATATTTCTGTCCCATTGACTTGCATTGGTTTCCTGTATCAAAATCGGGGATATCCGATACTTTTTGGGTATCGGTCCGATCCAATCCGATCCGATATTTCACGATATCGGATGGTATCGCTCAACACTACCAATGATCCCTTTAATAGAAGCCTGGGGTCAGAATCAGAGCACTGAGGGATTTGCCCTAACTTCCTTATTGGTGATCCCTTTAAGAGAGGCCTGGTACTGACCAAAGCGCTGAACGGATTTGCCCTCACTTCCATAACGGGGATCCCTTTAGGAGGGGCCTTGGGTCAGAACCAGAGTGCTGAGTGGATTTGCCCTATCTTCCATACCGGGGATCCTATTAAGAGAGCCTGGGATCAGAACCAGAGCACTGAGTGGATTTGCCCTGACTTGCATACCAATGATCCCTTTAATAGAACCTTGGGGTCAGAATCAGTGGGCTGAGGGATTTGCCCTAACTTCCATACAGGAAATCCCTTTAAGAGAGCCTGGGGTCAGCACCAGAGCATTTGAAGGCAATTGCCCTGACTTCCATACCGGAGATCCCTTTAAGAGAGGCCTGGGGTCAAAACCGAAGCGCTGGATGGATTTGCTCTGACTTCCATACCAATGATCCCTTTAATAGGGAAGATGTGCCTATGGGACGGAGGATTTGTGATGGGGATATGGGCAGGGAGGGGGATTCATTTCTGTTGTGCTCTCTGCTCCTTTCTGGGGGGCGTATCTAGGGGGGGGCAGCCGGGGCAATTGCCCCGGGCGCAGCCAGCAGGGGGGCGCAGTCGGGCCGCCTAATGCAGCGGTCAACAGTGTCCTCCTTGGCGGCTGCGTTCTGCCGCCCCCCCGGCCTGAGAGTCGGCGGTTCTCTGTGTCAGCTGTCAAGCTGACAGCCGGCGCAGAGAAGGAGCGCGTGCCGGCTCCCAGGGTCCGGGAACAATTGTACTGGCGTCTATACAGATGCCAGTACAAATGAAGCTCTGACCGCCGGGCCAGAGCGACACCAGCAGCGTGATCAGGTCATGTGATCACGCTGCTGACGTCACTCCCCGGCGCCCAGAGCAAACGCTGGTGGTAAGTGTGCTCCTCTGTGGAGCTGAAGAACCACCGAAGATGGGGGATGAGGGGGAGTTAATGAGTGGGGGTGTTTAGAGTGGGGATGGGTGTTAATGTGTGTGGGGGTTAATGAGTGGGGATGCCATGGGGTTAATGTGTGAGGGGATTTGGAGTGGAGATGGGGGGTTATTTAATGTGATGGGGGTTAATGAGTGGGGATTGGGTTAATGTGTGCGGGGGTTAATGAATGGGGATGGGGTTAATGTGTGGGGGCGTTAATGAGTGGGGATGGGAGTTAATGAGTGGGGATGGGGGTTAATGAATGGGGATGGGGGTTAATGTGTGGGGGCGTTAATGAGTGGGGATGGGGGTTAATGTGGGGATGGGAGTTAATGAGTGGGGATGGGGGTTAATGTGGGGATGGGGGTTAATGAGTGGGGATGGGGATTAATGTGTGTGGGGGTTAATGAATGGGGATGGGGGTTAATGTGTGGGGGTATTTGGAGTGGAGATGGTTATTTAATGTGTGGGGGATTTGGAGTGGTGATGGGGTTAATGAGTGGGGATTGGGTTAATGTGTGCGGGGGTTAATGAATGAGGATGGGGGTTAATGTGTGGGGGCATTAATGAGTGGGGTTGGGGTTAATGTGTGGGGGTATTTGGAGTGGGGGTGGGGGTATTTGGAGTGCTGATGGGGGTTAATGAGTGGGGATTGGGTTAATGTGTGGGGGGATTTGGAGTGGGGATGGGGGGTTATTTAATGTGTGGGGGGATTTGGAGTGGGGATGGGGGGTACTTAATGTGTGTGGGGTATTGGGGATGGGGGGATTTAATGTGTGGGGAGATTTGAGGACACAAAAAGAGTATGTATGAGGAAACAGTATGGGGGATTGGTGCAGACAGTATGGGGAGCGAATGGGTTAATGTAAGTGGACACAGAATGGGGAGTCAGGGATATGTGTGAGCAGACAGTATAGAGAGTGAGGGGGTAAATATATGAGGAGACAGTATGGTGAACAGGTGGGATGCTAGAGGAGACAGTATGAGGAGGGAGGGGAATAGTGTGAGGCGACAGTATATTGCAGATATTTTTATTTAGGAGCATTATAATGACACTTCTATCTTTAAGGGGATCGTGTGGAGATTTGCTGCAGAAGACCGGAGAAGATGGAAGTCTGTAGAGATGGCTGTGGATGAGAAAACTCATCATGGGGTCTAGAAGAAAAGATGACTGACTGCAGAGACGATGTCATCTATAAGGTACCTGGATGTAAATCTTATTTGTGACACTGACTAATTCTCATGTTTTTATTTGTTAGGAACATTAAAGGGGTTGTCCAGGTTTGCGCTGAGTCTGCAGTCATTCTATGTGACTGCAGACTTCTGAATTCTCACAGTGCTCACTGAACGCTGTTAGGATTCTCTCGTGCCGGTAATTTACATACATGCGGTCACATGCTGACTAGACATGTGTGGCCTCACTCAATGAAAATGAACAGAGCGAGGCCGGGCACGTCTAGTCGGAATGTGGCCAGAAGTATATAAATCACATGCTTGTACTGACATGACTGTACATCGGCAAGGGAGAATCCTAGAAGTGTGCAGTGCATTCGTTGTGAGAATTCAGAAGCTTCAATGTCAGGATTCAGCTCTGCAGGTTCCAGCAGTCATCACACGGACACTTCACTCATATGCGATTTTCATAGGTATGGTCCTGTGACAACGAGCTTCTCTTCCTGCTTCTCTCAGTTTTTTACTGAACATTGAGAGCATTAGGAAGAGCAGCTCGCAGGTACATGGCTAAGTGTGCAAGTCGCATATGTACTTGGCAGGGGGGGGGCGCCGAACCGAATTCTTGCCCCGGGTGCCAGAAAGCCTAGATACGCCTCTGGGGCAGACAATGGCTGGGGGGCTTATATTCCCGGGGATACTTGATTTCTCCCACCATGTCAGTGTCTGCTGAGGTGTTGTCAAGTGGGAAAACTTGCTCATAGCAACCAATCTCAGCTCAGCTTCTTTTAACCAGCTCAGGTGAAATGAGAGATGCTTAGTGATTGGTTGCAAGGAAAACTGTTGCTCATAGCAACCAATCACAGCTCAGCTTCTTTTGAACAGCTCTGGTGAAATGAAAGATGCTTTGTGATTGGTTGGTGCTACACACAAAAATTCAGTTTTATATATAGAGATGTATTTTGGAACAACATGAAAAAAATAGAAAAAAATGGCAAATTAGACATAATTTCACACAAAACCACAAAAATAGGTTGAACAAAATTGTTGTCACCCTCAACTTAATTACACACCCCTTGGAATAAATAACTGCAATCAATCGCTTCCAATAACTTTCAACAAGCTTCCTACAACTTTCAACTGAAATATTGGACCACTATTCTTTTGAAATCTGGTCCAGGTCTTTCATATTTGAAGGGTGCCTTCTCCTAACAACAATTTTAAGATCTCTCCACAGGAGTCAAAGTCATTTCGATCCGTACTCATTGCTGGCCACTTCAGACATCTCCAGTGGTTTATTTCCATGTATTTATGGGTGCTTCTTGAAATATGTTTGGGGTTATTGTTCCTCTGTGAGACCTATGATCTAGGACTCAAACCCAGCTTTCTCACACTGGGTACTGATTTGCGACCCAAAATCCTTTGATAATAATCAGATTTCATGATGTTTTGCGCACAAAGGTCCCAGTGCCAGAGGCAGCAAAACAACCCCAAAACATCTTTAAACCTCCATATTTGACTGTAGATACTGTGTTTTTTCTTTGTAGGTCTCATTTCAATTTTGGTAAACAATAGAATTATGTGCTTTATCAAAAAACTTTATTTTGGTCTCATCTATCCACAAGACAATTTCCCAGATTAATTTTTACTTACTCATATACATTTTGGCAAACTGCAATCTAGAATTTTTTATGTTTCTGTGTCAGCAGTTGGATCCTCCTGGGTCTCCTGCCTCAGCATTTCATTTTATTCAAGTGTCGATGGATAAGTTGCTCTGACACTTATGCACCCTGAGCCTGCAGGATAGCTTGAATTTCTTTGCAACTTGATTGGGGCTGATTATGCACAATCTTGACTATCCTGCGTTGCAACCTTTCATCAATTTTTCTTTGCCGTCCACATCCAGGGAGATGAGCTACATTGCCATGAATTGTAAGTTTCTTGATTATGTTATGCAATGTGGACAAAGGAACATCAAGATCTTTGGAGATGGACTTGTAACCTTGAGATTGTTGATATTTTTCAACAATTTTGGTTCTCACATCTTCAGACAGTTCTCTTCTTTATGCTTTCCTTTTGCTATGGCACACACAGACACACAATGCAAAGACTGGGTGAACTTCTCCCCTTTTTATCAGGTTTCAGGTGGGATTTTCATACTGTCCATACTTGCTACTTTCCACACATGAGTTTGAATGAGCATCACAAGCGTGATACAAAGTTGTTTACCCACATTTTTAAAAAGGTGCAAATTTTGTCCTGCCTATTTTTGGGGTTTTATGTGAAGTTACAGTATGTCCTATTTGACATTGTTCTCTGCTTTTGTGTTGTTACAATATCCACAAAGGAAATAAACATGTGTATAACAAAATATGTAATTGCAATAATTTTTTGGGAGAAATACTTTAGATTCTGAAGCAATTTCATTGGTGACAAACAGGCATGACTATGTATTATTATTATTATGCATTTATATAGCGCCATTTATTCCATGGCGCTTTACATGTGAAAAGGGGAAATATAGACAAGTATAGTAAACATGTGTAAGACAAGGGACACACAAGTACAAGTACATAAGGAGAGAGGACCCTGCCCGCAAGGGCTCACAGTCTACAGGGGTGGGTGAGGATACAGTAGGAGAGGGTAGAGCAAGTCTTTCTGTGATTCAGTAGACCGAGGATCATAGCAGGATGTAGGCTTGTCGGAACAGGTGGGTCTTCAGGTTCTTCTTGAAGGTTTCCGTTGATGGTGAGAGTCTGATGTGTTGCGGCAGGGAGTTCCAGAGTATGGGGGAAGCACGGGAGAAGTCTTGTATGCGGTTGTGGGAAGAAGAGATAAGGGGGAGTAGAGAAGGAGATCTTGAGATGATCGAAGGTTGTGTGCGGGTAGGTATCTAGAGACCATGCCACAGATGTATGGAGGAGACAGGGTGTGGATGGCTTTGTATGTCATGGTTAGGGTTTTGAATTGGAGCCTCTGTGCGATAGGAAGTCAGTGAAGGGCCTGGCATAGGGGGGAGGCTGGGGAATAGCGGGGAGACAGGTGGATTAGTCGGGCAGCAGAGTGTAGGATGGACTGGAGCGGAGCCAGAGTGCTAGAGGGGAGGCCAGAGAGTAGGAGGTTGCAGTAGTCAAGGTGAGAGATGATAAGAGCATGCACTAGTGTTTTTGTGGTTTCATGGTTGAGGAATGAGCAGATCCGGGAAATATTTTTGAGTTTGAGGCGGCAGGAGGAGGCGAGGGCTTGGATATGTGGTTTGAAAGAGCGCAGAGTCGAGGATCACCCCAAGGCACCGAGCGTATGGGACTGGGGAAAGAGCAGCCATTGACATTGATGGATAGGTCTGGTGGAGGGGTAGAGTGAGATGGGGAAAGATGATGAATTCTGTTTTGTCCATGTTCAGTTTGAGAAAGCGAGCAGAGAAGAAGGCTGAGATAGCAGACAGACATTGTGGGATTTCAGTCAGTAAGGAGGCGAGGTCGGGTCCAGATAGGTAGATCTGCGTGTCATCGGCATAGAGGTGATACTGCAAACCGTGGGATTCTATGAGCTGTCCCAAGCCGAAGGTATAGATGGAGAAGAGTAGGGGTCCTAGGACAGAGCCTTGGGGAACACCGACAGACAGGGGGCGAGGTGAGGAGGTGGTGTGTGAGAGGGAGACACTAAATGTTCGGTCCATTAGGAATGATGAGATCAAGGATAGGGCCAGGTCTGTGATGCCAAGAGATGAGAGAGTCTGTAGCAGGAGGGAATGGTCTACGGTGTCGAAGGCAGAGGACAGGTCCAGGAGAAGGAGGACAGAGTAGTGTCGCTTGCTCTTGGTGGTTAGTAAGTCGGTAGTGACTTTAGTTAGGGCAGTTTCAGTTGAGTGATGCGGTCGGAAGCCAGATTGTAACCTGTCAAAGAGGGAACAGGAGGAGAGGTGGGAGGACAGTTCAAGATATACATGCTGTTCCAGTAGTTTTGAGGCGTAAGGGAGAAGAGATATTGGGCGATAGTTAGACACAGAGGATTGGTCAAGGGAGGGCTTTTTGAGGATTGGTGTGCTTGAGGCATGTTTGAAGGATGAGGGAAAGACACTATTTGTAAGTGAAAGGTTGAAAAGGTGTGTTAGAGATGGGATGAGGACTGGCCAAGTTAGGGATGAGGTGAGATGGGAGTGGGTCGAGGGCACAAGTGGTGAGGTGTGATCTTGACAGAAGGGTGGAGAGCTGATCTTCTGTCATGGTGGAGAAGCTGGCTTTTGCAGAACAGGGCTGAGTGGCTAAGAGGGGCATTGAGGACTGCGGGCCAAAGTTTTGTCTGATCGTGTCGATCTTCTGCTTAAAGAAGGAGGCAAAGTTTTGGCAGAAATGAGAGGAGGGGGAGGAGGTGCTGTGGGACGAAGTAGAGAATTAAAAGTGCTGAAGAGCTGTTTAGGGTTGTGAGACATGGAGGATATGAGAGATGCAAAGTAAGTTTGTTTTGCGGCAGAGAGTGTGGACTTAAAGCTGGCGAGGGACTGCTTGTATGCGTTGAAGTGCTCAGTAGAATGTGTTCTCTTCCATCTCCACTCAGTGGCCTTGGAAACCGGTCTCAGTTCTTTGGTCAGGCTGGTGAGCCAGGGCTGCCTGTTGATTGATCGAGTTTTGCTCTTCGTGAGGGGCGCAGCTGAATCAAGCGTTGCTGTTATTGTGGTGTTATAAAAGGTGGCAGCAGCATCTGTGTCATGAAGGGAAGCTATGTCTGTAAGAGAGAGAAGGGATTCAGAGAGTGATTGTAAATTGAGGTGTTTGAGATTCCAGTGAGGGTGAGCAATTTTATGGAGCGGGGGTTGTGCAGTAGGAGAGGAGAGGGAGGAGAATGTCAGTAGGTTGTGGTTAGACAGGGGGGGGGTGAGTTATTGAGATTAGTGAGGGAACAGAGTCGGGTGAAGATAAGGTACAGCGTGTGACCATCTTTGTGAGTGGCCGCAGTAGCCCCACACCAAGATGTTCCCATCTCCAAATTTTATTGTTGGTGTGGTGTTTTTGGGATGATATGCAGTTCTTTTTGGCCTCCAAATATGGCATTTATTATGGAATGGAGGGGGTATCCATCTCGGGTATGGCCCCCTGGTATGGCAGGGTGACCATCATGGTATGGCCCCCTGGTCTCCAGAAGCATTTATATTTTATAGGATCCTGTTAGGGTAAAGTCCCTGGGGTCATGGCAATCATATTTTGCATTCCTACAGAATAAATTGGCTCCTATGAGCCAGGAACAGCGGCTGGAGGGGAGACGAGAACAAGGTAGGCTTGCTTTTCAATACAATCTATAGCTTCATGGACCCACTCTCTTTTTTCATGTGACTTGAGAATGCCGAGGCACGGTTTTGACTGTTTATATTGACCAAACCATGTTTCTTTCCATGTTTCTTTCAAGGTTGTCGTCTGGACAATGCAGTTATCTAGTGCATGAAACTGAAGAGCAATGTACCTAATCTGTGTGCCCTTGAGTCAATGGGAGTGACTAAGGGTAAAGTAATCAAGTGCATTATCACAAAGGGCAGTATGCCTACTCCCGATGCCCTTGAGCTGGTGGGAGCGGCTAAGGGTATAAGCTAGTGCATTAACACAAAGGGCAATATGCCTATTCCTAATGCCCTTGAGCTGGTGGGAGTGGCTAAGGGCATAATCAAGTGCATTAATACAAAGGGCAGTATGCCTACTTCCGGTGCCCTTGAGCCAGTGGGAGCGGCTAAAGGTAAAATAATCAAGTGCATTAGCACGAAGGGCAATATGCCTATTCCCAATGCCTTTGACCCAGTTGGAGAGGTCAACAGTAAATATTATCAAGCGCATGAAAAACAATTAACAATGGCGTGGCAGGGTTATTAATAATGCCTTTGTAGGCTTTTTCTGCTTGAGGTTTATTTAAATTACTACTTATAATGTTGATGTTATATTGTGTATAGTTTTTAATTACTCCCTATTTATAATTTCTTTCCATTGCTATGTTCATCACTTTTCGGGTAGTGATAGTAAGTGGGTTTAAGAAATTTTACTGCACAGGTACTGTAAATAATGGTGGTTTCTAGAACTAAAATCTGTGAATTGGTGAATTATTAGAGCTGGCTACAATGAATGCACTATGATAGTTTTTTGAGGCATGACAGATGTCATTATACAGGTATTCAGATTGTAGCTATGACCTTAATTATGGTTTACTTTCCACATTCCCCATTATGGAATCCTCATTGCAGGATGTTTAGCAACTGTTATTTTGCTGTAGTTACCGTATTATCGATCATAACTTGGTAGCATGTCATTGATAAAATTCCAGAGCTCCGACAGATTAATTTTATTTTTTTTTATTACTTGTGTGCATAGTCTTTCCATAGCATGTAGAAATGGATGATGGCTTTATT
Organism: Dendrobates tinctorius; assembly: GCF_039654945.1. Taxonomy (NCBI): domain Eukaryota; kingdom Metazoa; phylum Chordata; class Amphibia; order Anura; family Dendrobatidae; genus Dendrobates; species Dendrobates tinctorius. The sequence continues at coordinate 27,989,221 of NW_027361708.1, forward strand.
AGGCATGGTTGATGGGGGTCGAGTCCATTTAAGGTGTCAAATGGCCTCTCTGGTGGCGGTTTAGGAGTCAGGTGGAAGTTGCAGACAAGTTAAGGTGGACTCATTTTAACTAATAGAGGATGTAAAACCTCATGGTGGTGAACAGGCTCGGCTTTGGTGGCCAGCCTCAAGGACGTTGTAATGGTAACGTCAATCAGGGGCGGGCACAGTGGTTAGGCACAGGAGTGAGGATAATAGGGTCATTGGTGCCCTGAAAGTTTACTTGCTCTGCTTGAATGGCAAGCCAGTGCATGCCGCCCCTTTATGGCTGTCTGTCCTGGTTCTGTATGTCAGACAGCTGGGGATATCACAGTACTTGCGAATCCCAATGTACTAGCACTTCACCTGACTCCTATTGTTTTAATCCTGTGATTTAAATAAAGCTGTGGCCATTTTGACAACCAAAATAATGTGTTGTGTATTTATTCTAGTGCCTTGGTTTACTGTAGTTATGGTGGTTTTAAGATGGAGTGGGGGTCCGTCCCATATCCATAAGTCAAGTATGTGGTGTGTGTATATAGTATGTGGCTTGTGTGTGTACATAGTATGTGGCTTGTGTGTATATAGTATGTGGCTTGTGTGTGTATATAGTATGTGGTGTGTGTATATATTATGTGGCTTGTGTGTGTATATAGTATGTGGCTTGTGTGTCAATACATTATGTGGCTTGTGTGTGTATATAGTATGTGGCTTGTGTGTTTAAACTGTGGTATGTGTATATATTACCATATGTGGCTTGTGTGTGTATATAGTATGTGGCTTGTGTGTATATAGTATGTGGCTTGTGTGTCAATACAGTATGTGGCTTGTGTGTGTATATAGTATGTGGTTTGTGTGTTTATACTGTGGTATGTGTATATATTACCGTATGTGGCTTGTGTGTGTATATACTGTAGCATGTGGTGTGTGTATATATTACCGTATGTGGCTTGTGTGTGTATATAGTATGTGGCTTGTGTGTCAATACATTATGTGGCTTGTGTGTGTATATAATATGTGGCTTGTGTGTTTAAACTGTGGTATGTGTATATATTACCATATGTGGCTTGTGTGTGTATATAGTATGTGACTTGTGTGTATATAGTATGTGGCTTGTGTGTCAATACAGTATGTGGCTTGTGTGTGTATATAGTATGTGGTTTGTGTGTTTATACTGTGGTATGTGTATATATTACCGTATGTGGCTTGTGTGTGTATATAGTATGTGACTTGTGTGTATATAGTATGTGGCTTGTGTGTCAATACAGTATGTGGCTTGTGTGTGTATATAGTATGTGGTTTGTGTGTTTATACTGTGGTATGTGTATATATTACCGTATGTGGCTTGTGTGTGTAAATATTACTGTATGTGGCTTGTGTGTGTATATAGTATGTGGGTTGTGTGTGTATATACTGTAGTATGTGCTGTGTGTATATATTACCGTATGTGGCTTGTGTGTGTATATAGTATGTGGCTTGTGTGTTTATATACTGTAGTATGTGGTGTGTGTATATATTACCGTATGTGGCTTGTGTGTGTATATAGTATGTGGCTTGTGTGTTTATATAGTATGCGGCTTGTGTGTTTATATACTGTAGTATGTGGTGTGTGTATATATTACCGTATGTGGCTTGTGTGTCAATACAGTATGTGGCTTGTGTGTGTATATAGTATGTGGCATGTGTGTGTATATACTGTGGTGTGTGTATATATTACCGTATGCGGCTTGTGTGTGTATATAGTATGTGGCATGTGTGTGTATATACTGTGGTGTGTGTATATATTACCGTATGCGGCTTGTGTGTGTATATAGTATGTGGCTTGTGTGTTTATATAGTATGCGGCTTGTGTGTTTATATACTGTAGTATGTGGTGTGTGTATATATTACCGTATGTGGCTTGTGTGTCAATACAGTATGTGGCTTGTGTGTGTATATAGTATGTGGCATGTGTGTGTATATACTGTGGTGTGTGTATATATTACCGTATGCGGCTTGTGTGTGTATTTAGTATGTGGCTTGTGTGTGAATATAGTATGTGGCTTGTGTGTTAATACAGTATGTGGCTTGTGTGTATATAGTATGTGGCTAGTGTGTGTATATAGTATGTGGCTTTTGTGTGTATATAGTATGTGGCTTGTGTGTATATAGTATGTGGCTTGTGTGTGTATATAGTATGTGGCTTGTGTGTGTATATAGTATGCGGCTTGTGTGTGTATATAGTATGTGGCTTGTCTGTGTATATAGTATGTGGCTTGTGTGTGTGTGTGTATATAGTATGTGGTGTGTGTATAATGTGGCTTGTGTGTATATATAGTATGGTGTGGTGTGTATATAATATGTGGCTTGTGTGTGTATATAGTATGTGGCTTGTGTGTGTGTATATAGTATGTAGCTTGGGTGTATATATTATGTGGCTTGTGTGTGTATATAGTATGTGGCTTGTGTGTGTATATAGTTTGCGGCTTGTGTGTGTATATAGTATGTGGCTTGTGTGTGTATATAGTATGCGGCTTGTGTGTGTATATAGTATGCGGCTTGTGTGTGTATATATGTGGCTTGTGTGTATATAGTATTTGGTGTGTGTATATATTATGTGGCTTGTGTGTATGTATAGTATGGTGTGGTGTGTATATTTTATGTGGCTTGTGTGTGTATATAGTGTGTGGCTTGTGTGTGTGTATAATATGTTAATATGTGGTGTGTATATATTATGTGGCTTGTGTGTATATAGTATGGTGTGGTGTGTATATAGTATGTGACTTGTGTGTATATAGTATGTGGCTTGTGTGTATATAGTATGGTGTGGTGTGTATATAGTATGTGGCTTCTGTGTGTATATAATATGTGGCTTGTGTGTGTATATAGTGTGTGGCTTGTGTGTGTGTGTATATAGTATGTGGTGTGTGTATATATTATGTGGCTTGTGTGTGTATATAGTATGTGGTGTGTGTATATATTATGTGGCTTGTGTGTGTGTATATAGTATGTGGCTTGTGTGTATATATAGTATGGTGTGGTGTGTATATAGTATGTGGCTTGTGTGTGTATATAGTATGTTGCGTGTGTATATAGTATGTGGCTTGTGCGTGTGTATATAGTATGTAGCTTGTGTGTATATAGTATGTGGCTTGTGTGTGTATATAGTATGTTGCGTGTGTATATAGTATGTGGCTTGTGTGTGTATATAGTATGTAGCTTGTGTGTATATAGTATGTGGCTTGTGTGTGTATATAGCATGTGGCTTGTGTGTGTATATAGTATGCGGCTTGTGTGTGTATATAGTATGCGGCTTGTGTGTGTATATAGTATGTGGCATGTGTGTATATAGTATGTGGTGTGTGTATATATTATGTGGCTTGTGTGTATATATAGTATGGTGTGGTGTGTATATAGTATGTGGCTTGTGTGTGTATATAGTGTGTGGCTTGTGTGTGTATATAATATGTGGTGTGTATATATTATGTGGCTTGTGTGTATATAGTATGTGGCTTGTGTGAATATAGTATGGTGTGGTGTGTATATAGTATGTGGCTTCTGTGTGTATATAGTATGTGGCTTGTGTGTGTATATAGTATGTGGCTTGTGTGTGTGTATATAGTATGCGGTGTGTGTATATATTATGTGGCTTGTGTGTATATATAGTATGGTGTGGTGTGTATATAGTATGTGGCTTGTGTGAATATAGTATGGTGTGGTGTGTATATAGTATGTGGCTTCTGTGTGTATATAGTATGTGGATTGTGTGTGTATATAGTATGTGGCTTGTGTGTGTGTATATAGTATGTGGTGTGTGTATATATTATGTGGCTTGTGTGTTTATAGTATGGTGTGGTGTGTATATAGTATGTGGCTTGTGTTTATATAGTATGAGGCTTGTGTGAATATAGTATGGTGTGGTGTGTATATAGTATGTGGCTTGTGTGTGTATATAGTATGTGGCTTGTGTGTGTATATAGTATGTGGCTTGTATGTGTGTATATAGTATGTGGTGTGTGTATATAGTATGTGGCTTGTGTGTGTATATAGTATGTTGCGTGTGTATATAGTATGTGGCTTGTGTGTGTATATAGTATGTGGCTTGTGTGTGTATATAGTATGCGGCTTGTGTGTTTATATACTGTAGTATGTGGTGTGTGTATATATTACCGTATGCGGCTTGTGTGTGTATATAGTATGTGGCTTGTGTGTTTATATAGTATGCGGCTTGTGTGTTTATATACTGTAGTATGTGGTGTGTGTATATATTACCGTATGTGGCTTGTGTGTCAATACAGTATGTGGCTTGTGTGTGTATATAGTATGTGGCATGTGTGTGTATATACTGTGGTGTGTGTATATATTACCGTATGCGGCTTGTGTGTGTATTTAGTATGTGGCTTGTGTGTGAATATAGTATGTGGTGTGTGTATATATTATGTGGCTTGTGTGTATATATAGTATGTGGCTTGTGTGTTAATACAGTATGTGGCTTGTGTGTATATAGTATGTGGCTAGTGTGTGTATATAGTATGTGGCTTTTGTGTGTATATAGTATGTGGCTTGTGTGTATATATTATGTGGCTTGTGTGTGTATATAGTATGTGGCTTGTGTGTGTATATAGTATGCGGCTTGTGTGTGTATATAGTATGTGGCTTGTCTGTGTATATAGTATGTGGCTTGTGTGTGTGTATATAGTATGTGGTGTGTGTATAATGTGGCTTGTGTGTATATATAGTATGGTGTGGTGTGTATATAATATGTGGCTTGTGTGTGTATATAGTATGTGGCTTGTGTGTGTGTATATAGTATGTAGCTTGGGTGTATATATTATGTGGCTTGTGTGTGTATATAGTATGTGGCTTGTGTGTGTATATAGTTTGCGGCTTGTGTGTGTATATAGTATGTGGCTTGTGTGTGTATATAGTATGCGGCTTGTGTGTGTATATAGTATGCGGCTTGTGTGTGTATATATGTGGCTTGTGTGTATATAGTATTTGGTGTGTGTATATATTATGTGGCTTGTGTGTATGTATAGTATGGTGTGGTGTGTATATTTTATGTGGCTTGTGTGTGTATATAGTGTGTGGCTTGTGTGTGTGTATAATATGTTAATATGTGGTGTGTATATATTATGTGGCTTGTGTGTATATAGTATGGTGTGGTGTGTATATAGTATGTGACTTGTGTGTATATAGTATGTGGCTTGTGTGTATATAGTATGGTGTGGTGTGTATATAGTATGTGGCTTCTGTGTGTATATAATATGTGGCTTGTGTGTGTATATAGTGTGTGGCTTGTGTGTGTGTGTATATAGTATGTGGTGTGTGTATATATTATGTGGCTTGTGTGTGTATATAGTATGTGGTGTGTGTATATATTATGTGGCTTGTGTGTGTGTATATAGTATGTGGCTTGTGTGTATATATAGTATGGTGTGGTGTGTATATAGTATGTGGCTTGTGTGTGTATATAGTATGTTGCGTGTGTATATAGTATGTGGCTTGTGCGTGTGTATATAGTATGTAGCTTGTGTGTATATAGTATGTGGCTTGTGTGTGTATATAGTATGTTGCGTGTGTATATAGTATGTGGCTTGTGTGTGTATATAGTATGTAGCTTGTGTGTATATAGTATGTGGCTTGTGTGTGTATATAGCATGTGGCTTGTGTGTGTATATAGTATGCGGCTTGTGTGTGTATATAGTATGCGGCTTGTGTGTGTATATAGTATGTGGCATGTGTGTATATAGTATGTGGTGTGTGTATATATTATGTGGCTTGTGTGTATATATAGTATGGTGTGGTGTGTATATAGTATGTGGCTTGTGTGTGTATATAGTGTGTGGCTTGTGTGTGTATATAATATGTGGTGTGTATATATTATGTGGCTTGTGTGTATATAGTATGTGGCTTGTGTGAATATAGTATGGTGTGGTGTGTATATAGTATGTGGCTTCTGTGTGTATATAGTATGTGGCTTGTGTGTGTATATAGTATGTGGCTTGTGTGTGTGTATATAGTATGCGGTGTGTGTATATATTATGTGGCTTGTGTGTATATATAGTATGGTGTGGTGTGTATATAGTATGTGGCTTGTGTGAATATAGTATGGTGTGGTGTGTATATAGTATGTGGCTTCTGTGTGTATATAGTATGTGGATTGTGTGTGTATATAGTATGTGGCTTGTGTGTGTGTATATAGTATGTGGTGTGTGTATATATTATGTGGCTTGTGTGTTTATAGTATGGTGTGGTGTGTATATAGTATGTGGCTTGTGTTTATATAGTATGAGGCTTGTGTGAATATAGTATGGTGTGGTGTGTATATAGTATGTGGCTTGTGTGTGTATATAGTATGTGGCTTGTGTGTGTATATAGTATGTGGCTTGTATGTGTGTATATAGTATGTGGTGTGTGTATATAGTATGTGGCTTGTGTGTGTATATAGTATGTGGCTTGTGTGTGTATATAGTATGCGGCTTGTGTGTGTATATAGTATGTGGCTTGTGTGTTTATATAGTATGCGGCTTGTGTGTGTATATAGTATGCGGCTTGTGTGTGTATATAGTATGCGGCTTGTGTGTGTATATAGTATGCGGCTTGTGTGTGTATATAGTATGTGGCTTGTGTGTATATATAGTATGGTGTGGTGTGTATATAGTATGTGGCTTGTGTGTATATAGTGTGTGGCTTGTGTGTGTATATAATATGCGGCTTGTGTGTGTATATAGTATGCGGCTTGTGTGTGTATATAGTATGCGGCTTGTGTGTGTATATAGTATGTGGCTTGTGTGTATATATAGTATGGTGTGGTGTGTATATAGTATGTGGCTTGTGTGTATATAGTGTGTGGCTTGTGTGTGTATATAGTATGCGGCTTGTGTGTGTATATAGTATGCGGCTTGTGTGTGTATATATTATGTGGCTTGTGTGTGTATATAGTATGGTGTGGTGTGTATGTAGTATGTGGCTTGTGTGTGTATATAGTATGTGGCTTGTGTGTATATAGTATGTGGCTTGTGTGTATATAGTATGTGGCTTGTGTGTGTATATAGTATGTGGCTTGTGTGTATATAGTATGTGGCTTCTGTGTGTATATAGTATGTGGCTTGTGTGTGTATATAGTGTCTTGCTTGTGTCTGTGTATATATTATGTGGCTTGTGTGTGTATATAGTATGTGGCTTGTTTGTATATAGTATGGTGTGGTGTGTATATAGTATGTGGCTTGTGTGTATATATAGTATGTGGCTTGTGTGTGTATATAGTGTGTGGCTTGTGTGTGTGTATATAGTATGTGGTGTGTGTATATAGTATGTGGCTGGTGTGTGTATATAGTATGTGGCTTGTGTGTGTATATAGTATGTGATGTGTGTATATAGTATGTGGCTGGTGTGTGTATATATTATGTGGCTTGTGTGTGTATATAGTGTGTGGTGTGTATATATTACCGTATGTGGCTTGTGGGTGTATATAGTATGTGGCTTGTGTGTGTGTATAGTATGTGGCTTGTGTGTGTATATACTGTAGTATGTGGTGTGTATATATTACCGTATGTGGCTTGTGTGTGTATATAGTATGTGATGTGTGTATATAGTATGTGGCTTGTATGTGTATATAGTATGTGGCTTGTGTGTGTATATAGTATGCCGCTTGTGTGTGTATATAGTATGCGGCTTGTGTGTGTATATATGTGGCTTGTGTGTATATAGTATTTGGTGTGTGTATATATTATGTGGCTTGTGTGTATATATAGTATGGTGTGGTGTGTATATATTATGTGACTTGTGTGTGTATATAGTGTATGGCTTGTGTGTGTGTTTAATATGTGGTGTGTATATATTATGTGGCTTGTGTGTGTATATAGTATGGTGTGGTGTGTATATAGTATGTGGCTTGTGTGTATATAGTATGTGGCTTGTGTGTATATAGTATGGTGTGGTGTGTATATAGTATGTGGCTTCTGTGTGTATATAATATGTGGCTTGTGTGTGTATATAGTATGTGGCTTGTGTGTATATATAGTATGTAGCTTGTGTGTGTATATAGTATGTGGTGTGTGTATATATTATGTGGCTTGTGTGTGTATATAGTATGTGGTGTGTGTATATATTATGTGGCTTGTGTGTGTGTATATATTATGTGGCTTGTGTGTATATATAGTATGGTGTGGTGTGTATATAGTATGTGGCTTGTGTGTGTGTATATAGTATGTGGCTTGTGTGTGTATATAGTATGTTGCGTGTGTATATAGTATGTGGCTTGTGTGTGTGTATATAGTATGTAGCTTGTGTGTATATAGTATGTGGCTTGTGTGTGTATATAGTATGTGGCTTGTGTGTGTATATAGTATGCGGCTTGTGTGTGTATATAGCATGTGGCTTGAGTGTGTATATAGTATGCGGCTTGTGTGTGTATATAGTATGTGGCTTGTGTGTATATAGTATGTGGTGTGTGTATATATTATGTGGCTTGTGTATATAGTATGTGGCTTGTGTGTGTATATAGTGTGTGGCTTGTGTGTATATAATATGTGGTGTGTATATATTATGTGGCTTGTGTGTGTATATAGTATGGTGTGGTGTGTGTATATAGTATGTGGCTTGTGTGTATATAGTATGTGGCTTGTGTGAATATAGTATGGTGTGGTGCGTATATAGTATGTGGCTTCTGTGTGTATATAGTGTGTGGCTTGTGTGAATATAGTATGGTGTGGTGTGTATATAGTATGTGGCTTGTGTGTGTATATAGTATGCGGCTTGTGTGTATATAGTATGTGGCTTGTGTGAATATAGTATGGTGTGGTGTGTATATAGTATGTGGCTTGTGTGTGTATATAGTATGTGGCTTGTGTGAATATAGTATGGTGTGGTGTGCATATAGTATGTGGCTTGTGTGTGTATATAGTATGCGGCTTGTGTGTGTATATAGTATGCGGCTTGTGTGTGTATATAGTATGTGGTGTGTGTATATATTATGTGGCTTGTGTGTATATATAGTATGGTGTGGTGTGTATATAGTATGTGGCTTGTGTGAATATAGTATGGTGTGGTGTGTATATAGTATGTGGCTTGTGTGTGTATATAGTATGTGGCTTGTGTGTATATAATATGTGGTGTGTATATATTATGTGGCTTGTGTGTATATATAGTATGGTGTGGTGTGTATATAGTATGTGGCTTGTGTGTATATAGTATGTGGCTTGTGTGTGTATATAGTATGTGGTGTGTGTATATATTATGTGGCTTGTGTGTATATATAGTATGGTGTGGTGTGTATATAGTATGTGGCTTGTGTGAATATAGTATGGTGTGGTGTGTATATAGTATGTGGCTTGTGTGTATATATAGTATGGTGTGGTGTGTATATAGTATGTGGTGCGTGTATATAGTATGTGGCTTGTGTGTGTATATAGTATGCGGCTTGTGTGTGTATATAGTATGCGGCTTGTGTGTGTATATAGTATGTGGTGTGTGTATATATTATGTGGCTTGTGTGTATATATTATGTGGCTTGTGTGTATATATAGTATGTGGCTTGTGTGTATATAGTATGCGGCTTGTGTGTGTATATAGTATGTGGCTTGTGTGTATATACTGTAGTATGTGGCTTGTGTGTGTATATAGTATGTGGTGCGTGTATATAGTATGTGACTTGTGTCTGTATATAGTATGTGGTGCGTGTATATAGTATGTGGCTTGTGTGTGTATATAGTATGTGGCTTGTGTGTATATAGTATGTGACTTGTGTGTGTATATAGTATGTGGTGTGTGTATATAGTATGTGGCTTGTGTGTATATACTGTAGTATGTGGCTTGTGTGTGTATATACTGTAGTATGTGGTGTGTGTATATATTACCGTATGTGGCTTGTGTGTGTATATAGTATGTGGTGTGCATTGACACATGACGCTGCGCACCGTCCGTACAGGACAGCCTATAGAAGGCCGGGATCACACATGGGAGATACTCGGACGAGTGTCACATCTTAATACCCGGCCCTCAGGAGCAGAGCGTGCAGCTGTTTGTATTTCTATGCAGTCGCACGCTCCGCTCCCGATTGCCGCAGGCAGTGCCGGGTATTACGATACGAGACTCGTCCGAGTTTCTCGCATGTGTGATCCCGGCCTAACGCTGGCTTCTGGAATACCCTGCGACATATTTGAGAAAGATTCTTTGAATAGAAACATCAATCCCTTGTCCCAATCAAGAAGCAATTTCTTCCTTTTGAATACCTGACTTATTCCTATGTAAATATATAAAAATCAGCCCTTTTGCTTGAACTGAATTGAGTGTGCAGTGAATAATTCCAGGACAGAGGAGCAGCGTCATGTAAAGGAGCAGTGAGGGACCGGCAGCCGCTAAGGCCGGACAGAGCCCTGACTTCAACCCCATCCAACACCTTTGGGATGAACAAGAATGGAGATTGCTAGCCGGGACCACCCATCCAGCATCAGTGTCTACTGTCACAAATGCTATTGTGAATGAAGGGGCAAAAATCCCCACAGACACCTCCAAAATCTTGTAGAAAAAGACAATCTCCACATTACTGCCTAGGAATTTAGAATGAGATGTTATAAAATTCTGTATCCCTACACTTATATGGTGTATAAGTATAATAACAATATAAAAAAGATTATAAGATGCGTCTTCGGATATGTGTTCATGTGTGTGTGGGGGAGCGGGGTGTTGTTTTCTATAATTTGCTGTATCAAATTATTTACATATATTTATAAATGCTCCAATACTTTATTATACAGGATTATACTGTCCTCTCATTGGCTGCAAGGACATTCTAGAATGCTGTGACCTCACAAGGTCGGCGCTATGGGCAACCGCTCTCCCGGAACTCCTTTGAGGGCTACAGTAGACGAGGAGAGTGAGTATGCGTGTCTTATGCTCCTGCCCTGACCTTATTATTTCCCATTTCCTAGCTATATAAGTTTCTGATTTCTTGTAATAAGTTTCCCCTATTTCCCAATTCTCATGCCCCGTACATTTTTAAACAGAAAACCTTATATTTGTTAATTAGTTACAGCAATATTTACCATTGATAAAATTGGCATTGGAGATTAGTCTATTTATAAGGAAACTTATCTATTTGTCCTATTCAGGATTGTGCGATTATTTCTACTAGAGAAATGGCGAGCAAAAATGAGAGACCAATCTATGTAAGTTCCAAATAAGAAAAGTCATGTAATTCAGATTAGTGACTGTAACGCTGTCTCTATATGTGTATATAATAATGAATGTCTGATGTCTGTTCTTCATGCACAGGCAATGCCTGGACCAATCAGATTGGTATGATTACAACGATAGCAAAATCGCTTTTTTTTTTTTTTTTTTTAAGTGTTGAAAAAAAATTCCTATATTCGCAAAAGAGCAAAAATTCACTTGAGTCGTCATTTTTGAATATCCGTTACATTGTTGTTTTTTGGTCGATGGAGCTGGGCAAGGGCTTGTTTTTTTGCCTGGTGACCTGATGTTTATATTGATAATATTTTGGGGTAGTTATGGTGCTTTGATTGCTGTTATGTATTTTTTGGTGGAGTTGTAGCAAACAAAAACTTGCAATTTTGGCATTTTGATTTTTTTTATGCTTTGCAGTTTCTATAGATTGGGTCAATTAATTTTATATTTCCATAGATTGGACTTTTCTGGACAGGTTGATACCAAATACAGTATGTGTATTTTGTATTTTTTCTTCCTTTAATATTAACTGGAGGAAAGGGGGTTGATTTGAATTTTTTTTCCTTTTAAAGTGAACCTGTCATGTCCTTTTTCGCATGTAAACTGTCCCCAGTGCATTATTAGTAATGCAATATGTGTCACTAACATGTTTTTTCATTAAAAACGGCGCTGTAATGATGTCCGAAAAGCACTTTATATGGTTAGATTGTACCTGCTCAATTAGTCATAGGGGTGTGCTTCATTTTATTCAGTCATGGTTGTCGCCGCCCACGCAATCTGAATGATGCTCCCGGAGTTGCGCTGACGTCACTCAAATCCACTTTGAAAAATCCCGAGCTTGCGCAGTTTATAGTAGAGCAGCGCTTATGCAGCGTTGATCATCGACTTGCGCATGTGCCATGACGAGCGGCTCCCTGCGCTTAAGCCTTAATATAACATAATGTGCATAAGCCGATCCCATCACCAGCTGATGCAAATCTGCGCACAGACGCCGATCATTCCGGCAGTGTACGCTTCCTGGCTTCAGAGACGCACACTGTGCATGACCGGAAGACCGGCAATGTGGCGGCTCATGCAAATTATGTTATCAAGCCCATAGGGGTGTGATGACATGGAAAGATGGCTGAGTAGCCTGGGGAACTAACGCCCCACCGACTAATCAAAGCCCTCAATAGTATAGCAAAAGTGGAGGTTACACATGATTTTTTAAAGCATTTATTTAACCCCTTCCCAACATTGGAAGTATCCATATGACATGGTTGGCTGGTACTTACCGACCTTTGACGGATGGATAAGTCATGGCGGTCTTCTGAGAACAGCGGCTGTGAGCGCACCATAGCTGATTCTGACAGCTGACACCCGGCACTCAGTGCAGGATCAGTGATCGCACCGCTCCAAGCACTTTATCCCACTATACCCTATATCGATCACAGTATTTAGCAGGCATGCAGAGAGAGGGAGCCTCCTCTGCTCTTTGATCAGCGCCCCGTTGCCATGGTGATCTGATGTCATCATGACGATATCAGGTCACCAGAGCTAGCAAACTAGCCACTTCAAGCTCAGAGCTTGGTGCAGCAAGTTGGTCTGCCAGTGCAGCGCTGAGAGTTTGTAAAGCATGGCAAAGCTCCTGCATCCCCATGCTTTACAAGTGATCAGACTGCAAAAAGTGAAAGTCCCATAGTAAGACAAAGTAGAAAAAGTGAATTTTTTTGTAAAAATATATAATATATATATATAAAAGAACAAAATAATTTGAAAACAAATATATATATTAAACCCATAAATAAATATTTTTATTAAAAAAATAAATAAAAAGCACATGCATTTGCTATCGGCGCGTCCGGAACGACCCGCTCTATAAAAATGTCCCACTAGTTTAACCCCTTTAGTGAAAACTAAAAAAAAAAAAAAGAACAATGCGTTATTATCATACTTGAGAACAAAAAGTGGAATAAAATGAAGTGTTCACTTTCTTCTTAGTGTGTGTGTTAATTAACCCTTCAATAACTCTAGGATTAGTAATGGATAGGTGTCTTATTGACAACTCTCCATTACTAAGCCGGGTTTAATGTCACCTTACAATAGCAAGGTGGCATTAACCCCTTATTAACCCCACTTGCCATCACTACAGGGAAGAACCCGACAAAGCTCCAGAATAGGAGCATGTAATAGACATTTCTGGGCAGCTGCAGGCTGCTCTTTTTAGGCTGGGGGGCCAAGATCAATGGCCCCTTACCAGCCTGAGAATAGCAGCCCCCAGCGTCGGGTTTTCATTCATTCTTCTCTCCTGCTCGCTATTGCCAGCAGAGCAGGAGAGAAGAATGACAGCCGCGTTCAGCACCAGCTGCCAGGGAACAGCGCTTACTGTAGCGCTTCTTCCCCGGCGGCCATCCGTGTGGTCCTGATGCGGCACACGTGCGGCACATGGTTGCCACACGTGCGCTACACGGATGTACCACGTATCCACACAGACACGGATAGCTCCTGGAACGTTTTTTCCGGTACCAGAATTATCTGGACGTGTGAGACTGCCCTGACAGCGGTCAGAATTGTAATGGTGAAAACAGGCTTGGGAGCTGAAGGAGTTAACTGAATTATACACAGGGCTGGTTAGGCATAGAGTTTAATCACCCATAGCTCAATGCTGCTGGATTGGAGGGCATGGGGGGCCTGATAGGGTCCCTTTAGAGCAGATGTAGTAATGCAGCTATAGCAGTTTGCCCTCATTTTTAAACCCAAATAAATATGTACATAATGGGCGCAGCGACAGAGAGTCATAATACACAACTAATGTAGAAATATATTCCACATATCTTAGACTTGGAAAAGTGGAAAATAAAGTCTGATGCCACCCGGAGTTGTCAGCAGATGCCGGGTCACATACCAGGCGTGCTGTTTATGGACTGTATGAATGCTGCATGGGGCACGGACTGACGCTCTGCTCATAGACTGCGCTAGTATTAATAAATCTATCTTGTGTGATAATGTAGTCTGTTCATTATCCAGTGTAATGGAAGCCTATGAGTATGTTATGTACAGGACAATGTAAGAAGCTGGAATATTTCATGGACTTTTTATACTTCTCTGTTTTACTTTTACAGCCTGCAGTGATTAACATCCCATGTAAGTATTCACATTCTCACAAGCATTTATAGCATTTATACCTCTCCATGCCCACTGCTCCGGTATGTGCAGGGTGGGGACTGAGGCTTTCTACAGCAGGCGCGATCCAGTGACGTAATGGCGCCTGCTGAGCCTCAGACACACAGGGGCAGGCGAAGGGTGGAACAAGAAGCCGATGGTAAAATTATGATGACAGTTGGGGTGATGGGGAACAGAGCCAGCACTCCTCAGGACTCACGGCCGTGTGGTCCCCCGCTATTGATGTAACACCCCTGCACTCCAGTAGTTGACTGTACGGCCAGGATCACACATGTGAGAAACTTGGCCGAGTCTCGCACGTTAGTACCCGGCACTACCACCGCCACTCGAAGTGCAGAGTGTGGCTGCATAGCAATACATGCAGTCGCACACTCCACTCCTGAGTGCCGTCGGTAGTGCCAGGTATTAACATGCGAGACTCGGCCGTGTTTCTCGCATTTGTGATCCCGGCTTATAGCCGAAACCTGGATGCCAGATCAGATCTGATTGTAAGGAAATCTCTGTACAATGACTTTGTACAGGAAGGGCTCAGTCACTTGGCTGTTTATGTATCAGGTGTGCTCTCAGTATTTTTCACTGCCCCTTATATTCTATGGCGCTAGTAATATGTCAGCAGTGGGGAGAATTGTGGATCACACTCAGCCATTGACCAAATACTAGGAGAAACTTGGGAAATTGCATACAAGAGAAATGACATACTGATGGTAAAAATGGACACATGGACTAAAAAAGGATAAAAATCGGACATAGCGCACTGATGAAAATTAGTTTGGTTTTGTGCAGATGAGAAAAACAATGACTTGTGAATACGGCCCAAAAATAAGTCGTCCGCTGCAACTGACTGTTATTAACGACTTCAATAAATCTAATTGTAAACTGTTGTTTGCTTTTCAGCTGAAGGTGTAAATCGCAGGTAAGAGTCTTTCTCCTCATTTTACAGTGTGTGGTGCGCATGTGCCACCTCAGCTCCATCCTACAGGGGCATCTCAGGGATGGAGGGTCCGGCGGACGGACCCCCAGCAATCAGCAGCTTATGCCCTATACTGTGGATTGGGGATGAATAAGTGGGAACATCTTTTTTAATAGTTCGCATCAATTGCTAGTGTTACCATAACTTGTAGTTAAACCCTTACCTAATCTATACATTGATGTGTTTCCTTGTACTATAGGATGGACGTCACAGGATTACATAAAATAATAATACAGAAGAGCAGAGATATTGAAAAGAAGATCACAACTTTGTAAGTGATAATAATGTACGATCTAATATAAACCAACCTTCTGGATTCCATAATGATAGAGATGATTCCTTATCTCTGACGACTGATTCATTATATTCTAGTAGAAAAATATTTAGGATTGAGAGTTCTCAGTGGTTGATACCTTTAAATGGCTAACTGAAAAGATGGTGACACATTGCAAGCTTTCCCGACTGCTCAGGTCTCTTCATCAGGCATTGACTAATACAAAATCTGAAGAATCACATATTTATACACAACACAGCACAGAAATAATGCAGTAGATAGGTATCAACCACTGAGGACTCTCAATTCTAAATATTTTTCTATCTCCTGGCTAACACGGTACAAAGATATATATCTTTCTTGTATTCTGGTAGATCTTGTCTGCACTCAATATCTGTCTACACAGAGAGCCGCCATGTATTGGGCACCAGTCATAGATCATACTTTACAGCACAAACATGCCACAACACAGGGATTATTATTTAACTTGTTAAAGGGAACCTGTCAGCAGGATTGTGCACAGTAACCTACAGACAGTGTCAGGTCGGTGCCGTTATACTGATTCCAATGATACCTGGTGATGAAATTCGTCTTGTGGTTGTTGTTTAATCTTTATTTGCAGTATTCAGCTAATGATATGCCCGTGCTCCAGGGCGGCCTGTGGGGGTCTTCAAGTGGTGCTCTGATTAGCTATTCATCTGTATGGCTTATGACAGGTCACTGATCCCTCATTGATCTGCCCCCTATTTTAAATACTGAATCTAATTATGTTTTTTAAAAAAATTCACATTTATCAGGCAGGCACCAGCGCCTGTACTGCATCATGATGAGGAGTATAATATGGCTGTTTTCATGTTATTTAGAAATTCAGTTTTGTTGTAAAAAAAATAAATTCTTAATTATAATGGCTCGCATTAGCATCTATTTCATTCCTATAGATGCTACTACGCAGGTACCTCTGCTGCCACCATTTTGCTAGAGAAAAAAATAATTAGTCTCCATCCAGATGGCACCTGCGCAGTAGCATCTATCACGCGATACATATTACTGCATGGCCTCTGGCGCTATTTTGATTAAATTGTTTTTTTAACACCAAAACTATATTTGTAAATAATGTGAAAACAGCCATATTATCTACCTCATCATGTTACAGTGCAGGCACCGGTGCCTGTCTGATGAATGTGAATTTTTTTTCAAGCCAAAATTCTATGCAGTAGGTAAAATAGGGGAAGGTCAGTGAGGGATCAGTGACCTGTCATAAGCCATACAGATGCATATGTAAGCAGAGCAGCACATAAAGCCCCATCCACAGCCCTGCCAACTCACAGCCCCACCCACTCACAGCCCCACCCACACACAACCCCGCCCACTGGCCGCCCCGGTTCACGAGAATCTCATTAACTGAAAACTGCAAATAAAGATTAAACAACAACCACAAGACAAATTTAATCAACCAAGGTATCCTTTTAATCAGAATAACGGCGCCAACTTGACACTTAGGCTGGAGTCACACACAACCATTAAAAAATCGGTCCCATTTTAACGGTACGAAATCGCACAAAGAATTCTTGGCCAGATATCCGTCTGTCGTCCCATTTTCCGGCAAGGAACCAATTTTAATCGCATCTAAGCATCAAATTGACATCCAATGCCAATGCCTGATGCCCTATCCTGTAGACCTGGAGAAGTTGTGCGATTTAATCGCAAGTCACACGTGTGGTGCGTTTTCCATGCGTTTTTTTATCGCATCCATAGACTTGCATTGTGGAATCCGATCCGAAAATTGGTGACAATCGCAGCATGCTGCGATTGTCTCGGTCCGAGGATCGGATGCGATAAAAAATCGCATGATGTGAGCTGCCCCATAGAATAACATGGGTTCGAATGCAATGCGATTTTTTATCGCATTGCATTCGACCGTTTTAATCGCTAGTGTGACCCCGGCCTTACTGTAGTTTAATGAGCACGATCCTGCTGACAGGTTCCCTTTAAATGGGGAGGAGGAGAAAACACATGAGCCATTATTGTATTATGGCTTCTTAGAAAGAAAAGACATACACTTACTGTAGTGATCTGTATACAGAGCTCATCTGAGAGTTTTCCCAGTGAACAGTCTGCAGTGTATTAGAATGTATGGAGGCTGCAGAAGACAATTTTCACTTTGTGGTACATAGTTAGAAAATCATCAATAAATGTAATCAATTATGTTTGAAATAATCATCTATTATAAATTTAAAAAAGGGAAATAATATGGACAAAATAGGGCATGGTATCTTTTTCTGCCAACAATCTTCTAGCTCTCTAGGTATCCTCATACAGAAACGTCCTCTGTTGGCAGCTGCTGGCAGTCAGAATTTGAGGATTTCAAGAGCATCTCTCACCAGGATTTTGCTATCGCATTTAAAAGCAACAATTTCAGCAATGTGTCACTTACTGAGCTGCTTGCTGCAGTTTTGATAAAATCACTGTTTTATGTGCTGCAGATCTATCAGTTCTCTGAATACTGAGCTCTGTCTAACCCCAATCCACTGATTGGAAGCTCAGTGAAAACTGTGCATGGGCAAAAGACTGCCAATAAGTAGAGATGGGCGGACACCTGGATGTTTGGGTCCGGCGTTTTTGGCCGAACAGTTACAAAAAGTTCAGGTTCAGGTACTAGAACAGTACTTGGACCAAAACCCTGACCCCTTTCACTTGGACGGGGGGGCCTGAGCATCCAGTGTTTGCCATGTCATGTGCATGACAGCGCGTCATACACTGCTTCTGCTCAGCTGTAAAATCATCACCACTGGTCAGACTGCCGCGGTTCCCACACTGCCAAAAAACAACATGAGCCCACAGCTGTGATTGGAGGTGTAAAGTTTACCTCCGGTCACTGGGGCTCACCTGATGGGACTACTGCTCCCATCAGCCGATGCCTGCTGCTGCTAATAAGGCACCCATTTATTGGTTATCAGTCATGCTTGTTATATATTTGATTTTTAAGAGGTTTTGGAAAAGTTTTTTTTTTCCTGAAGCTTTCTTTGCTGCCTTCTGATTAGACAGTGCAATCTTTTGTGGTTTCCTTTTGGATCCACATACATATCCTGCAGATAGTAAATGGAGCTGTCAACCTCTCTATTCTGTCTTTCAGTCACTGAGGGGTCAGATGTCGGCCTCTCTATTCTGTACGCCAGTAATTGGTTTCTTAGTAATAGACAGATCTCTGGGATGTTTTCACCAGTGGAGAAAACAATGGGATGTTTGTACCAGTGGAGAAAAGATTGGGACTGGGAGAAGAATAAAGTGTCCTGATATCTGTCTTTGAGCATAGTGACTGGTGTCCATCAATCTTTTCTATTTCTGATCTATGACTTTCTTCTTGAAAGTTAGAGGGACTATATGGGACGATGAGACACAGCTCCTCTGATAGGCAAGACTTCATTACACAATATTGCCGGCTGAGAAAGTTTTATTTGAAGTGATTATCTGGACTCCTATTTATTTGATTTTATTTCTTTGCAGAAGAACAAGGAGCGAGAAGCTTCCATCAAGGTAAATGCAAGTGGCGGAACGCCTGTAATCGCCCCGTGTAACAGGCCCTTTAGTTATTACATGAGTCAGTGATGATCTGCAGATCTTTCCATACACTGTGTTCCAAATTATTATGCAAATGATATTTTTCTATGATTTTCCTAAATAGTCGGTACAAATGACAGTCAGTCTAATAAAAGTCATCACCTGTTAGATTATGCATCGTATTTTATTGAAGAAACCTCCCAATGATAACAGTATAATCTCCAAAATGAATAAAAACTCAAATTGCACTGTTCCAAATTATTAGGCACAGTAGAATTTCTAAACATTTGATATGTTTTAAAGAACTGAAAATGCTCATTTGTGGAATTTGCAGCATTAGGAGGTCACATTCACTGAACAAAAAAGCTATTTAACTCCAAAACATCCTAACAGGCCAAGTTATATGTTAACATAGGAACCCTGCTTTGATATCACCTTCACAATTCTTGCATCCATTGAACTTGGAAGTTTTTGGAGAGTTTCTGCTTGTATTTCTTTACATGGAGTCAGAATAGCCTCCCAGAGCTGCTGTCTTGATGTGAACTGCCTCCCACCCTCATAGATCTTTTGCTTGATGATACTCCAAAGGTTCTCTATAGGGTTGAGGTCAGGGGAAAGTGGTGGCCACACCATGAGTTTATCTCCTTTTATGCCCATAGCAGCCAATGACTCAGAGGTATTCTTTGCAGCATGAGATGGTGCATTGTCATGCATGAAAATGATTTTGCTCCTGAAGGCACATTTCTGCTTCTTATACCATGGAAGACAGCTGTCAGTCAGAAACTCCATATACTTTGCAGAGGTCATTTTCACACCTTAATGAACCTTAAAGAGCCCTACCAGCTGTTTCCCCATGATTCCGGCCCAAAACATGACTCTTCCACCTCCTTGCTGATGTCGCAGCCTTGTTGGGACATGGTGGCCATCCACCAACCATCCACTACTCCATCCATCTGGATCATCCAGGGTTGCTCGACACTCATCAGTAAACAAGACTGTATGAAAATTAGTCTTCCTGTATGTCTGGGCCAACTGCAACCATTTCTGCTTGTGAACACTGTTTAGGGGTGGCTGAATAGTAGTTTTATGCACCACAGCATGCCTTTGAAGGATCCTACACCTTGAGGTTCGAGGGACTCCAGAGGCACTAGCAGCTTTAAATATCTGTTTGCTGGTTTGTAATGGCTTTTTAGCAGCCACTCTCTTAATCCGATGAACTTGCCTGGCAGAAACCTTCCTCATTCTGCCTTTATCAGCACAAACATGTCTGTGCTCAGAATCAACCACAAATCTCTTAACAGTACGATGATCACATTTAAATTTTTGGGAAATATCTAATGTTTTCATCTCTTGATGAAGGCATTGCACTATTTGATGCTTTTCAGCAGCAGAGAGATCCTTTTTCTTTCCTAAATTCCTTGAAACCTGTGCCTTGCTTAATAGTGTGGAACATCATTCTTAAGTAGTTTTCCTTTAATTGGGCTCACCTGGTAAACTAATTATCACAGGCGTTTGAGATTGATTTCAGTGGTCCAAAGAGCCCTGATACACAATACCATCTATGAGTTTATTTGAAAAACAAAAAAATTACATCTTTATGACACTTAAATCCAATTTGCATAATAATTTGGAACACAGTGTACATCTATAATGTCATAAGATACATACATAAGATCTTTACATAACATCATGATAAATCAATATAAATCATTGTATTGTGAGAAATTCAGTGTAGTTTTTATAAAAACCATAAATACGTAAAAAGTGTTGAAGTGTTTGGGAAATTAAATTAAATCATCAGTATTTTCCCCATTGTTTACAGTCTTTACAGTCCCAGCGTTCAGCGCTCCGTATATATTACATGATTACTTTATTCTTCAAGTCAAGTCCAATTTCACTGACTAGACGACTTATTTTTTTTGTTTTACAAACTAATATTCCCTTATAAAGCCACAATATATTTTTCTTTTAATAATTACTAAGACATGTCCTGTATTTTCTGGGCTACAAGATGCACTTTTTTTTAGCAAGAAAAAAAAAATCATGCTTAAAAAAAGTGTGTGTCTAAGCCTTGTTCACACAATACGTATTTGCTGCATTTTTTTTGCTGCATTTTTAAATGCAAATTTTAAGCTGCATTTTACAATGCATCAAAATCTATGAGATATTAAAAATCTGATGCACGCACGCTGTATTTTTTTTTCCTGACTGAATTGGAAAACGGCTGTGTTTTTGCAAACTGCAGCATGTAATTTCTTTCACTGTTTTGTTTCAGCGTTTTTTCACCCATAGAAAGCAATGAGTAAGTGCAAACATGCAGCAAAAACTGCAGGTATCACGTTTTCCTGCAAAAAAAACGAAGGAAGTTGCATCATGTTTTTTGGGGGCACTAGACAAGCATTGTTTAACCCCTTCCGGACAATTAACCATTTTCTGTTTTCGTATTTTCCTCCCCTTCTCCCAAGGGTCATAACTTATTTTCTGTCCACATAGACATATAAGGGTTTGTTTTTGTGGGATGAGTTGAACTTTTGAATGACACAATTTATTTTACCATAAAGTGTACTGGAAAAAGGGAAAAAAAATTCCAAGTTTGGAAAGTGCAATTCTCACACTGTTTTAACCGCAAACTTTATACCTTGTCATAATAACCCATCGGTGCAGAGAGGTGGAATGGATGATGCAATTTTGATTGTCGCGTGTTATATCCTACTGTAGGTGATTGATAGCGGGATTTAACTGGACAACAGCTGCCGGTGGAACATCCCTCCTGCCACAGCTGTTAAGTCACATGATGGCTTTTTGAGTATAAGTCATAAGTCGTGAAGCGGTTAATAGATTCAATCAAAAAATGACAAATTTCTTAACTCAAAAACTGAAAACGTAATAGATTAACAGTTACGGCTGTTATAGGTAAGTTCTGGCTGTTTGTCACAGCCATTATCTGCTGGTTATGGGGTAGGCTCTCCCCGTGAACCCACTCCATGCACCCGCTACCACCTTGCACACTATGTATGGTGGATGTCAGTAAAGTGTTAATCCATGAGTTTTATTCCCTTGAATGGTGCGAGCTCAGTACCAGCACTTCCATTCATTCGGACAGTGACCAGGACAGATTATAAACTGTGCTACTTGCCTACTGTACCAGGCGTTCAGGAGACCTCCTCATATTTCATGAGTCTGCTGGACATTTGTAGAGTAAGCGAGTGTACACAATATCATGGTATCTCAGGAAATGGAGTATATCTTTTCTTAACACTCATGGTACCTTGTTTCTATCTTTTTTTAGGCTTCGATCCTTCTTCTCCGGCTTCGTTTTTTTCAGAAAAAACGAAAACAGTGAGTATACAAGATCCCTTTTGCACGTCACCCCAGGTTTCACTGTCATTCTGTAATGTGCTGCCTCTAGCTTCATGATTGAAATTTCCAGTACGCTAAATTTTTACTACTTACTAGGTGGTGTAATTCATTGCAGTCATTATGAAATCAAACAGGATTTTTTATGTCTGCAGTTATTTGCATTTGGGCATGTAAAATATAATTTGCCAATGGCAAAAAACTCCAAATCTGTATAATAAACGTTAATATACAGATCAGACCAACATGAAATTTCTTTTTGCATCTTTTTTATTCTCCTTCAGCCCCTCCATGTATCCAGCTTAACAGGGCTGAGCGGTCCTATTCTTCCGAAGTTTAATTGCCTAGGAGCACACAGCTTCTCCTTGGTGCTTCAGGCCAGTTCAACATCCATACTCTTCCAAACAGCCTATGGAGAAATAAAGAGACAAACGGGGCATGCTCGACTGACAGCATTGGACCTATGGGATGGCAACATGAGGGGGAGTTTGTGAAAAGGGATTTTTCATTAGGAGTTGTATTTGCATTCACAAATAAAAATGGCCTTTATTTTGTACTTACATATTATAATTTGTAGCGTGCCCTTTTAAGTGAATGGTTATTAAAACATAAATATCTTTATACTGTATGCAGGTGCCAATAACCACATAATTTTAAATGCATTTCCTAAATTTATTTCTGCAAAATCATGCAATCGAGCCACGTGATACCGGGAGGGAAAATATTAATTAGGCACAACTTGGCCATTTCACTTAGGGGTGTATTCGGTTTTGTGGACAGCGGTTTAGATATTAATGGCTGCGTGTTGAGTTATGTAGAGATACTTTTTTTTCATGGGACAACACAGTATTTACAAAAATGTGAGGGGTATACTCACTTTTGTGATATAATATAGATCCTGAGGATAACACATCAATATCTTGTAGCTGGAATGCGCTTTAAGACTGTTTGTTATATCTCCACTCTATATAGGAAAAAATGAGAGACCAGCGCCGATACCACCTGGCAAACCACCGCCGATACCACCTGGCAAACAACCACCGATATCACCTGGCAAACCACCGCCAAAACCAACTGGCAAACCACCACCAAAACCAACTGGCAAACCACCGCCGATACCACCTGGCAAACCACCGCCGATACCACCTGGCAAACCACCGCCGATACCACCTGGCAAACCACCGCCGAAACCACCTGGCAAACCACCGCCAATACTACCTGGCAAACCACCGCCAATACTACCTGGCAAACCACCGCCGATACTACCTGGCAAACCACCGCCGAAACCACCTGGCAAACCACCGCCGAAACCACCTGACAAACCACCGCCGATACCACCTGGCAAACCACCGCCGATACTACCTGGCAAACCACCGCCAATACTACCTGGCAAACCACCGCCGATACTACCTGGCAAACCACCGCCGAAACCACCTGGCAAACCACCGCAGAAACCACCTGACAAACCACCGCCGATACCACCTGGCAAACCACCGCCGATACTACCTGGCAAACCACCGCCAATACTACCTGGCAAACCACCGCCGATACTACCTGGCAAACCACCACCGAAACCACCTGGCAAACCACCGCAGAAACCACCTGACAAACCACCGCCGATACCACCTGGCAAACCACCGCCGATACTACCTGGCAAACCACCGCCGAAACCACCTGGCAAACCACCGCCAAAACCAACTGGCAAACCACCACCGAAACCAACTGGCAAACCACCACCGATACCAGCTGGCAAACCACCGCTGAAGTCATCTGGCAAACCACCGCCGATACCACCTGGCAAACCACCGCCGATACCAACTGGCAAACCACCGCCAATACTACCTGGCAAACCACCGGCAATACTAGCTGGCAAACCACCGCCAATACTACCTGGCAAACCACCGCCGAAACCACCTGGCAAACCACCGCCGATACCACCTGGCAAACCACCGCCGATACTACCTGGCAAACCACCGCCGAAACCAACTGGCAAACCACCGTCGAAGCCAACTGGCAAACCACCGCCGATAACACCTGGCAAACCACCGCCGATACCACCTGGCAAACCACCGCCGATACCACCTGGCAAACCACCGCCGAAACCACCTGGCAAACCACCACCGAAACCACCTGGCAAACCACCGCCGATACCACCTGGCAAACCACCGCCGATATCACCTGGCAAACCACCGCCCATATCACCTGGCAAGCCACCACCGATACCACCTGGCAAACCACCACCGATACATCTGGCTAACTACCTGGCAAACCACCGCCGATACCACCTGGCAAACCACCGCCGAAATCACCTGGCAAACCACCGCCGAAACCACCTGGCAAACCACCGCCGAAACCACCTGGCAAACCACCGCCGATACCACCTGGCAAACCACCGCCGATACCACCTGGCAAATCACCGCCAATACCACCTGGCAAACCACTGCCGATACCACCTGGCAAACCACCAGTGATACCATCTGGCTAACTACCTGGCAAACCCGATACCGATTATTAAAGCACCAGAATATTTTTTTAAACCTAGTTTATGCTCTATTTTAATTTATGACACCCTGAATTTCACTTCATTTCCTGCACCGAATCTGAGTACATGCTGCACTCCACACTAGGCAACACCCTTTGCTTTTTCTTCTAAATTCTCAACCAGAGCTAGCACTGCCTGGCCTAGGTGTCCAGCCCTGTCCTCCTCCCACCCACTGCGCAATCATTGGCTGTTAGAGATCAGTGCTGGAGCAGATACTAGCATTCATTCCAGCATTGGAACTGACTGAGCAGTGATCCTGTGCTTCCATCTGTGGCAGTGCAGCACCGATCACTACACCTCACACCACAATGACGATAACATTGTCACATGTCTTCTATTGCCCATGGGCGTAATGGTTGCAATCATAGTGGGTGCAATCGGGTATATAGTGGAGGGGGGCCCTTACTTCAGCTGTATGTGCGTCCAAGGAGGCACAATCAGCTGAAATGTGTTGCAGCGCGGAAACGCACTGGGTCCCTGCACTGCAATCCATACCGCCAATCAGGACAGCAGCTGACATCGGCATGCATGGCATTGTCCTCGCACGGCAGGAATGTTATCCCACATACACATGCTGGGGTTACATGATGTTTGGTCACAACTTAAATCAAGTTGCCAAACTTCTCTTCATGCCGCTGTTACAGGTGAGGAGGGTCACAGTGCGACCCCTGCAGTGGTGTGACAAGTTCTGATTTTTTTTTCAATCTGCTTGTCACGGTACCCAGGGGTTGTAATGTGACCTAGTCACTTTATTTCTGCTGCTATGTCATGTAGCAGCAGTTTACAATGTTTTCATGCTGCACAACCTGTGCCATGGCCAAAATCATTGTGTAACCCAGAATCAGTCTATAATACAGTGTACTGTAAAGCCGAAAAAAAGGTTTCCAGGACTCCACGGGAATCCAATTAGGGTCATGCAAAGTTACACATTCGGTCAAGAAATATTAAACTCTTGTATTACATGCCACATTCAGCCAGGATGCTTGTGACAGAATACTTGAGTCTGTGTAATGTGTAAGTATATGTATATATATATTGTTTTACACATAGAAATGTAACCATATGAATAGAGGCAGATGTATAGTGTTATACGGCAAAAATAAATAGCAGCACTCTCCAGGCATGAGATAGTGAAAAAAACTGATCTTTATTCACCCAGGTATGCACAACATTACAAACTGTGAACCTTTCTCAAACCATGAACATTCACAGAGTCTAAACACGGTACATATAGGTTATACTCTATAATCAGTGATTAATCAATATACATCAGGGAGCATGGTGCATATGTACAGGGCCGGCTCCAGGTTTTCATGGGCCCGGGGAAAAGTGTCTCAGTTGGCACTTTTACCACATACCACGATTCATGATGCAGATACAGCAGAGAAATACAGGTATAATACAATGCCAAAGATTTCACTTACTTCTTACATTACATGAGTGATATCTCTTGTAAATTCTACAATAGCTCAGGAGCTGGACAGCGTAGTCCTCTATACAGTATGATGGACCCCATGTAATGCTCAAGTATATGATGGACCTCATATATTGCGCCAAACATTAAAAAAAAAAAAAAAAAAAAAAAAAAGTGAAATGCTCACCTCTCCTCGCTGGCTGCTGCTCTCCTCCAGACTCCTCAGCGTCGCAGTCGTCCGGCTTTTTGCTCTGTGACTGATCAGAGCAGAGGGCGCACACTAGTCACGTCATCACGCCATCTGACCTGAAACATCACAGAGTCAGAAGACGTGAAAGAAGATGCAGTGGAGGAACGGGGAGAGGCAAGTATTGCAAGTACCGGGGCCCTGAGCAAGTAGGGGGCCCACTCACCAGCGCTAGCACCAGGTCCCCATAGCGTGTCGATATCCCTGACGGCGAGTGGGCCCCCCCGTCTGCTCAGGGCCCTGACACTTGCCTTGGTGCTGATGCTGACCCTGCATATGTATACAGTGCAATAATATCAATCTCCTCGTGTGTCATTAAGCATATAATAATAATTCATTTTATTCTGTGCCAGTTCACAGGTATTGTGCATATAATATTAAAAAACCCTTAATTGCTTGTTAGAGATAATAGGATAACACTTGTATTATAACACTGGTCAACAGCATTTTTGGTGCCAAAGATATTTCATCGAATTTAGGGTATTTTTGGGGTGCTGATTCTGAATATGTCATCAGTTTTGCCAGATTGGCTCAAGTTTTTGAGATTTTTGGTATCTTATTTATAGCACTTGTTGGTAAATGCGACGCATCATCTCATTAATTTCTTTGGATTAGTACTTGAACTGAGCAGTTCTCAATATAGTTTTGTGTTAATTAGTGTTCTAAAAGTTTGTTCATAGCTTGATTTTTGCACTAACTTTATGTTGTTGTCTGTTTTCCAGTGAAAAGCATGAACTCATCATGAAGAAGTTGTCTTAACGATCCAGACTCATTCTGTTACATTTGTGGTGAATACACACTGCCAAAACATAGAAGAAACATAACAGACTTCGTAAAAAAAGTGTATTTTGCCTATTTTGGGGTTATGCTTGGGGACCAAGACAAGTTTTGGGCACCACACATAGTGTGCAAAGCATGTATCGAATTATTACGAAAATGGAGCAAAGGACAAAGAAAAAGCTTCAAATTTGGTGTTCCAATGGTGTGGAGAGAGCCAAAAAATCATCATGATGACTGTTATTTATGGTAAACACAGGTACAGGCACATCTTCACAATGAGGGACAGGCCTTCTTGCAGATTCCATGTTACTCCCATTTTCGTTTCTTATGCTTATTGAATCCTTGCACTTGCACTGCACAGAAATAACAGTCATCATGATGATTTTTTGGCTCTCTCCACACCATTGGAACACCAAATTTGAAGCTTTTTCTTTGTCCTTTGCTCCATTTTCGTAATAATTCGATACATGCTTTGCACACTATGTGTGGTGCCCAAAACTTGTCTTGGTCCCCAAGCATAACCCCAAAATAGGCAAAATACACTTTTTTTACGAAGTCTGTTATGTTTCTTCTATGTTTTGGCAGTGTATATTCACCACAAATGTAACAGAATGAGTCTGGATCGTTAAGACAACTTCTTCATGATGAGTTCATGCTTTTCACTGGAAAACAGACAACAACATAAAGTTAGTGCAAAAATCAAGCTATGAACAAACTTTTAGAACACTAATTAACACAAAACTATATTGAGAACTGCTCAGTTCAAGTACTAATCCAAAGAAATTAATGAGATGATGCGTCGCATTTACCAACAAGTGCTATAAATAAGATACCAAAAATCTCAAAAACTTGAGCCAATCTGGCAAAACTGATGACATATTCAGAATCAGCACCCCAAAAATACCCCAAATTCATTAAAATATTTTGGACACCAGAAAAAAAAATTTTTTTCGTTGACCTGTGTAATTAAAGACTGCTCACATAATTGCTGACATTAGTAATATACATATTATATGCTCTAGGCTCAACTGTGATGTCAGCGATTCCAGGTAATCATGGCACCAGGGATCTCAGAGGTGGAGGGGGCACGTCAACACCAGCGACTATATCAGCTGGATGCAAGGCCTTGGAACCACATTTTGCTGAAAATGTTTTGTGGAGCAGGAGTCTCGCCAGCTCCCACAGCTGCAATACATGCCGGTGGCCCATCAGAGGCTGGCAGCTGGCGTCAGCATGCCCGTTACTGAGAACACATGACAGTTTCATCATGCAACACGGTGGGGATGCTGAAGTCAGCTGCATCGGATGTAGAAGTGAACACCATGCAGTGTAGGGGAAGACAGATAGTATATTATTTTATGTTTGTGGAACATACATTATCCCAGGAAGGGGCACATCATACCAGGAATGGTTCCAGTATGGGGGACATTATCCCAGAAAGGGGCACATCATACCAGGAATGGTCCCAGTATGGGGGACATTATCCCAGGAAGGGGCATCCCTTATTACGTGCCATCCTCTCTAGTTATGTATGGAGCGGCCCCCTATGATGTAGCATCCTCTGTTTTTATGAACAGCGTTTTCCCATTATTACAAAGTATTGTTTTCTTATATATAGCACCGTACTTTACATACTGCTTTCTCATCATTTTTGTTAATCACAGAGCTCTCTCTTTACTACAGAATGTCCTCTGTTGTTAGATATAACATGACTGCTGATGGAGCAACATCTGACCAGTCCATCAGAAAAGTATCTTTACCAGATTCCATCAGCAATCACTTCAGTTTTTATATAACAAGAGTGGATGCTGTTAGCGTGGCTGGTCTGAGCCAAAAACTCCAGGAGTGGACCCTCTGAGCCGTGGCACCGAGGGGCCCGGGCGAGCTGCCAGGTGGAACCGGCCCCTATACAGGGACCGTTAGGAGTAGGCCCAGGGGTTAAAGTACCACGGTAGCCGGTACCGAGAGGGGTGGCTCAGGATGGACTGGAGTAGGACTGTGGGACTGAAGTGTAGATGACAGAACAGAGCTGGAACACAGGAGACAGGAATGGAGTAAGACTACAGACTGGAACGTGGAGGAACTGAAGTGTAGATGACAGGACAGAGTTGGAACACAGGAGACAGGAATTAAGGAGGACGGAAGGACTGGAGGAGGATGGAACTGGAACACCGGAGGCAGGACTGGAGTAAGATGGCAGGACTGGAGCAGGATGGAACAGGAACACCGGAGGCAGGACTGGAGTAGGACGGCAGGACTGGAGCAGGATGGAACAGAAACACCGGAGGCAGGACTGGAGTAGGACGGCAGGACTGGAGCAGGATGTAACAGTGACACCGGAGGCAGGAGACGGAGGAAGCAGGAACACTGGAGCAGGAATGAGAATACTGCAAAGAACACGGAAGACAGGCTGCGAGGCTGCTGCAGGAAACACCGAGGACGGTACCGAGAGGCTGCAGAGAGCACAGGAGGAAGCAGGGCCCAGTGTGCAAGGTAACACAACAATCAGGCGCCTCCCTCAGGGGGAAGCGGCCTGATATGGCCCCTTCTGGCCTGCCACTGGTCCGAAGGTGCTTACGGGTCAGGGCACTGCCGGAGCGCAAGAAGCAGAAGGGGGCGTGGCCGCGGCCTATGGCGCATGCGCATTGCATGCAGAGATGGCGTCGGCCGTGAGCCCGTCATAGGTGACCGCCATGGCCGTCGGGTGGCGAGAGGCTGTGGCGTGGGAACGGAGGCCGGGTGAGTATGTAAGGGATGATGCTGTACATAAGAGGGCACCATGTAATAGGGGATGGTAATATTCA
This sequence comes from Dendrobates tinctorius, assembly GCF_039654945.1. NCBI lineage: Eukaryota > Metazoa > Chordata > Amphibia > Anura > Dendrobatidae > Dendrobates > Dendrobates tinctorius. The sequence continues at coordinate 28,019,516 of NW_027361708.1, forward strand.
TATTGAGAGGAAACATATCTTAAGGTTATCTGTAGCTTTGTTGCCATAACCAGAGGTGGGCCCAAACATTTCTTGCATAGGGGCACCAAGCTGTCAGCATGCGCCCCTGCACTGACTAATTTGCACCTGCTCTCTTCTCTCTATCAAGTTGTGTGGTGCCATATTGAATCAGGGAGTTGCCTTCAATCTGTGCATGTCTACTGCCCTCAGTTATATGCCCCGCAGTGTGAATACATCATAACACACTGCGGGGCGGGATCTGGGGCCTTCACAACACGCAGGCGCAATAGCCTGATGTCGGTGCTCGGGCAGCGCGCACTGCGAATGCCCGAGAACTCTTGTCACAGCGCAGGCACCTGCATTCAAAACAGGAGGAGGCAGCGACACACAGGGGCAACATGATGGACAGATGGTTGGCGCCGCCGAAACACCTGACAGACATGATGGACGGATGGTAGGCAGCTGATACAGGGGGACACATCATACCTATGGGACATATTACAGGTATGAGGAGATATTTATAAAAGTCGATATTTCAGCGTTACTAGGGGTCAGAAAAAGAAGAGCCACCTTCACAGAATGCAGCGTTAGTGCTGCTGAAGGTGGCTCTTTAACTGAAAAACGCCCTGGGTGGGTGACAGGTTCCCTTTAAAGGGAATGTGTCACCCCTTTTTAGTGATATCATGTAAAGATATCACCCAATTGTGCATCCCCTAAGAATTCCTTTAGGATTTTTTATTCCCCCCGACCCCGCACCTTTGATGCAAAAATACCTTTGTTATGTTGGTGAAGAGGTATGCAAATCGCTGCGGTACGGTCTGATGGGCGTGGCTTAGTCGGCTTCTTTCCCCCCTCCTCGGCTTGCTGAGCGTAATCTTCATCTGTGAATATCACAGATAACTAGAGTTGAGCGAAACAGGTCGAAAAAATTCAAAAGTCGCCGACTTTCGCCAAAGTCAGGTTTCATGAAACGAAACCCGACCTTAGCATGAGGTCAGCCACGAGGTCGGCGACTTTAGCGCCAAAGTCACGTTTCAAAAGATGCTTTAGCGCCCTTTTTCAGCCAATCGGGAAGAACGGACACTGTGGGCAACGTGATGCCATAGGCAGCGGTCACCACCATCTTGGAGAAGGGCATGCAAGTGATTGGCTTGCTATGTGTGGCGTCACAGGGGTATAAAAGGGTGGGGACGCCGGCCGCCATGTTACTCATGCTGATCTCAGAATAGGGAGAGCTGCTGCAGCTGCTGATTCTGTAGGGAGAGCGTTAGGAAGGCAAAAAGAAAAAAAGACTGCCTCTGCTGCTAGCGGTTTTCACTGTAGTTACTGTGCAGTGAAAGGTGAAGATTTTTGCTTTTGTGCAGCAGCGCTGGTGGTGATTAGCCTGCCTTTTAAGGCTAGCTGCATTGCTGTGTGCACACTGGTGTTCAAACTGCTTTTTTAAATGAAATTAAAATTGTATTGTTTTGTCCTAGTGAAGTAGTGAGCGTTCATTTTTTCACACACCGTACAGCGGTGTACGCTCCTCACACAGTACCGTGTAACGGCTGTTATCACGGCCAAATTGAAGCTATATACGTGTGTGACTCTGTAAGGAAAAGTCTAGGAGTTTGTCCATTCTTACAGATCTACACCTTATAGTTTTGTCCGTTTTTCAAACAGTTTAGTATACAGTATTTGCTGTTTGATTACATTCAAAACTAGAGAGAGACAGCGTGTGTCAGTCCGTATACAAAAACACGGAGCTTGACAATTTTTCATACACCGTACAGCGGTGTACGTGCACGCTCCTCTCTCAGTACCGTGTAACGGCTGTTATCACGGCCAAATTGAAGCTATCTACGTGTGTGACTTTGTAAGGTAAGGTCGAGGAGTTTGTCCGTTCTTACAGACCTACACTCTAGGGAGATTCCAATTCTGCCCAATTCTATATACACCTTGTAGTTTGTCATACACTAGGCAATTTCTGCCGGTCACATTGTGGTGTTATAGACACAGGGCCTAACAGAATCCAACTGTGTCCTGAAGTATAGAGAGACTCCAATTCTCCACAGTCCTCTATCCACTTTTCTTACAACATCCAGAATCTGGCTGTCACATTGCGGTGTAAAATAAACAGGGCCTGACAGTATCCAACTGTGTCCTGAAGTCTACAGAGATTCCAATTCTCCACAGTCCTCTATCCACCTTTATTAGACCATCCAGAATCTGCCTGTCACATTGTGGTGTAAAATAAACAGGGACTGACAGAATCCAACTGTGTCCTGAAGTCTACAGAGATTCCAATTCTCCCCACTAATATATACACCTTGTACCTTGTTTTACACTACCATATAGTTGGTGGTTTTTTGGGTACATTTTCCCCAAAAATGAGGAAGTGTGGTGGAAGAGTCCGTGGAAATGGGCGGGGGTTGGCAGCTGGTAATGATGGTGTTGGTGGTGGATCTGCTGGTAGTGGCAAAAGCAAAATAGCACCTAATGCAGGAGGTGTTGAGCCTGTGTCATCATCTGGCTCCACAAGGCCTTGAAGGCTCACTTTTCTGGGAGTAGGTAAACCGCTTTTAAAGCCGGAGCTTCAAGAACAAGTTTTGGCTTACATTGCTGACTCAGTCTCCAGCTCTATCGCCTCCTCTTCTGAAGTTTTAACACTAGAAGTCCCAGAGAGGGGTCATTTAACATTTCTACCTTTGGAACCCAGAGACAGGTAGAATGACCTGAAGGATTTTATCTAACATCCTATAATCACCGTCTTTTGTTATGTAATTAAGGCCACTACTGTAGCACCACAGGAGGTTGTTTTCCATTGAGTTTAACCATTTTAATCACCGCCTTTTGTTATGTAATTAAGGCCACTACTGTAGCACCACAGGAGGTTGTTTTCCATTGAGTTTAACCATTTAGTTTCTAGTTAGTTCTATTCAGTTTATTGTATTTGATAATATAAAGACTATACATATTGTATTTAGTTTCGTTTTATTTGTGTAAAAAAGCACTGAAACAATGAATCATTTTTTATATATATACAGAGTTATTAGGGGCCTGTACCACCATATGGTGCACAGTCACACTGCTATGAGGTGCCTGTACCGCCAAATAGTGCACAGTCACACAGCTATGAGGGGCTGTACCACCATATAGTTCACAGTCACACTGCTATGGGTGGCCTGTACTGCCATATAGTGCACAGTCACAGCTATGAGGGGCCTGTACCGCCATATAGTGCACAGTCACAGAGCTATGAGGGGCCTGTACCGCCATATATTGCAGTCACACAGCTGTAAGGTGTCTGTACCGCCATATAGTGCACAGTCACACTGCTATGGGTGGCCTGTACCGCCATATAGTGCACAGTCACACTGCTATGAGGGGCCTGTAGCACCATATAGTGCACAGTCACACTGCTATGAGGGGCCTGTAGCACCATATAGTGCACAGTCACAGCTATGAGGGGCCTGTACCGCCATATAGTGCACAGTCACACAGCTGTAAGGTGTCTATACCAACATATAGCGCACAGTCATTTGAGCAAAAAAGCACTGAAACTATTAATCATTTTTTATATATTTTAAATAGAGAATTAGAAATTTTAGAGCAAGGTACAGCTGTGAGTAATGACCAGAAGCATTTGTGTCTAAGTCAAGAGGACTGAAATTTCAGTGTGAAAAATATACAAAAGAACAACTGTTATTTGTCTCCATGCTTTTGATTTTGATATAAAAATTTTAAAAAATATACAAGGAATAAAACAATTCCACACATATTTACAATAGGCTACAGTGGCAGGGCTGCATGTGTGTGTGTAAGTGGCATGTCCTTCTTGTGTGACTAGCATTTCAGCACTCACCAAGCAGTCTGTCTGTACTGTCGGAACATACTTGGCACTGCCTGGGTATGTCCCTGGTACATTTGCCACACGTGTATTTGTAGCAGTCAACACATCTCTCAGTTGCACAATTGTTCGTGCATCGATGGTTGACCTGACACTTCGCCCTTTTGCCAGGGCTTGGTGTGGAAGGTTGTTGCCGAAGGAGTTTCTCCTTGCGTGCCTTCTTTTCACTCACATGAGAACCACCTAACTCTTTTGCAAGCTCAACCAGGAAGTCCACCCGTCTCTCCTGCACTTCAGTGCATGCCTGATAAAGAACATGCGCATTCAGTGCTGCCATGTCAATCATGTTGTAGAACACGGCGACTGGCCATCTCCGTGTTCCTGCATGCACGCTGTACTCCCGCACCATTTGGTCCATTACATCCACACCGCACTTTGTGTGATTGTATTGTGTGTCCGTGTTTGGCTTCCTTTTGTTGGTATCCTCAGTCTCAACCACGCTGTGCATGCTGCTGAGAATGTAGACAGCCTTCTTTCGTTTGGGTGCATACACTGTCAGTATGACACCAGTGGTTGAAAACACCTGAGTGATGAATTCAGTGCGGTCCATCTGTCTGGCAGATTGAGGAATTTCCCGGCGACTCTTGTTGACTGTGCCGAGGATAGTGGTTTTCTGGCTAAGCAGTCGTTGTGCAAGTGACAATGATGTAAAGAAATCGTCCATGGTTACAGTTCTGCCCTTGTCCATGAATGGATTCATCAGCCTCATCACTACAGTTTTGGACAGCCTCTCCCCGCTGGGACGACTGGGGTCCTTGCCAAAGATATCGGAGGACATTACAGATGTACTTTGATTTCAAGTCGCAAGCCACCCAAAACTTGAGGCCAAACTTATCTGGTTTTGTTGCAATGTATTGCAGAAAACAGCAGCGAGTCTTTGACGGGAAAAGCTGTTAATCAATAGTGATGTGTCGACCAGGGTTGTAGGATGCGATGCAGTTGGTAACAAACGATCTCCACACATTGGAGATTGCAGCAAACTTATCGGTCTCCACTCGCTCACTGCGTGTGAACATGTCATCAAAGCGTAGGTGTTGCATGATGTCTTGGAAGCGGTTTCGGGCCATAGTTGCAATGATCCTTGGGTTTGCCAGGTTTGCTGACCAGCTGTCACGTAGTGATGGAACCTTGGTCACCCCCCGCAAGATAATGACTGAAATAAATGCCATTAGTCCGGGAGACCCATGAACCAATCCACCTGCTCCGTGTGACGTGCATGTTGAGTAGTCCATTCTTGAATGCTACGAAGCATGTCAAGAGTGATAAAACAGAGGAAGCTCTGAAGGCGACTCTGGACACTTTGTCTGGCCTTAGCACTTAGCTCTCCATCTGTAGGGTATGGTTCTATTGGGGTGAAATGGAGATGTTTCCCCACTTGTACTTCGCGCCACACTGTGCCATCTTTTGCGGTCTCTGTCGGCTCACTCGCCAACCGAGCTCTCTCTTTTGGTAGAGGAGGAGTCTCATCATCTGCAAGATAAATAATTTCAAATTAACATTTTGCTTTGGTTCTACTGAGACAGCCCTGAACAAAATCACTAATGATCTACTTACAGCCAAAGCAAACAGACAATATTCTATACTCCTGCTTCTAGACCTGTCCTCTGCTTTCGACACAGTTGACCACTGCCTCCTACTACAGATCCTCTCCTCCTTTGGCATCAAAGACCTAGCTCTATCCTGGATCTCCTCATACCTTTCAAACCGCACATTCAGTGTCTCCCACTCCCACACTACCTCCTCATCCCACCCTCTTTCTGTTGGAGTCCCCCAAGGCTCTGCTCCTCACCCAACTGCCTCCAAGACTTCTCCCGAATAGCCCCCATCCTCTGGAATTCTCTGCCCCAACACGTCCAGCTATCAACCAGACTCGGATCCTTCAGACGGAACCTGATAACCCACCTCTTCAGGAAAGCCTACAGCCTGCAGTGATCCCCGCTGCCTCCTCACCACTACTGGAGCTACCGCCTCACCATCACTGGAACTGCTGTAAAACCCCCTCCCAACCTACTGTCTCCTTCCCCACCATCCTGTAGCATGTAAGCCCGAAAGGGCAGGGTCCTCGCTCCCCTCTTTATCAGTCTGTGATTGTTAGTTTGTTTGCTGTAAGTGATATCTGTAATCTGTATGTAACCCCTGCTCATGTACAGCACCATGGAACCAATGGTGCTATATAAATAAATAATAATAAATAAAAAAGATAGTCAGGAAATAAAAATAGGTAATTTGAAAAATCTAACCTGAAGACAGCTCAGAGTCCAAATCCGGTTGAAGGGTTGGTGTTGCTCAGGATCAGTTCCAATGCCTGTTGAATGGTGTGCCTTCTCTGCATTTTGTTTCTTGTGAACAAAGTAGGTGAAGCAGTCACCTATCTATCCCCCGCAGCACAAAAGGACAATGCAGCTGGGGGGTGGGCAGACACACTCAGGAGCAGCTTACATTCTTTTGTTTACACTCTCTTACAAGACCTTTGTTGAGGTGGATCAACATAATTGCCCTCTGCAGATTCCACAGGCAATGTCCACATTTACAAATGAAAGGATGCTAATTGGAGCCATCAGAGTTGTCAGTTTGGACTAAGGGTCATTTGACCCTCTTTCAGGACTTCAGGGGGGAGCTCGAAATTTCTGGACTTCTAGTGTTAAGAGGGGCCTGGGGTCAGTACCAAAGGGCAGAGTGGATTTGCCCTAACTTCCATACCAATGATTAGCGTTGAGCATTCCGATAATGCAAATCGGGTATCGGTTAATACTCACGGTATCGGAATTCCGATACTGAGTTCCGATACATTTTGCATATCGAATACCGGAATCGAAAGTTCCCATAATGCTATGAGCCAGTTTGATTTGATTCAGCCAATGAGGAATACTCAGAAGTGTGGCACATCCTGTTAGGCATGTAGGCATGCTAACTAATGGCATGGCTGTGATTGTCTGCTGAAATGATGTCATGATGCACTATAAAAGTCGCTGCTGCCGCCATGTAGGGTTCACTCTGCTGTGAATTCAGTTAGGGACAGTCTGGTGTTCAAGACTCTGAGGGACAGTTAGAGATAGCGATTTGCTATATAATATTGTGCTTTACCCAGGCTACATTATCAATCATTGTAGCTTTCTTTTGCCTTGCAGCGCTGTTCACAGCTGTCTGCAAGGTCTGTGTGAGTGCAGCTCACGCTGTACTGTGTCCTGCAGCCACCTCTAGTTGTAGGCCGCTCAGCGTGCGTCACTGCCTCATACATTTTTTTTGTTTTATTGGTGCTCAATTTTCATTAATTCTCCTATTAGTGTGCATCCATCCGTATCCATCTACATTAGTTGCAAACACTATAGGAGTAGACAGCGGAGCCTTTCTGCAGCCTTTCAGTGCTAGTGCCCAGTTCTCTGCACTGTTCATGGCTGTCTGTGAGGTCTCTGTGTGTGAGTGCAGCTCACGTTGTAGTGTGTTGTGCACCACCTCTGGTTGTAGTCCACTCAGCGTGTGTCACTGCCTCATACATAGTCCTTTTTTTGTTTTATTGCAGCTCATTTTTCCTGATTTTTTTCTCCTATTAGTGTGCCTCCATCCGTATCCATCTACATTGGTTGGTTGCAAACAATATATAGGAGTAGATAGAGGAGCCTTTTTTCTGGCTTGTGCCCTGCAGCCGCAGCCAGATTAGTATTAGCCTATTTTTTGGAACCTCATCTATTGCATTGTAGGTTACCTTCCGGCATTGTAATAGCTCCAAAAAGTTTGTGATACTATCGCTTTCACATCTTTGGTCACATCCTTTTTGTTTTTTTGAAAAAAAAACAGGTAAATAAAGTTCACCAAACACTCCACTTGACAGTTGTGTAGGCCACATTAGCTCATATTAAAGTGTAGTCCACACACTTTATAAAATTAGTATTTCTTATACCTGTTAGCAGCTGTTCAGGAATAAGCACACTAAGCCCCCCCTTTGTACTTTTCTGCTTATCTTTATCAGTCTACCAAGATGAAGAAATCAGGGAGTAAGGCACATGGTCGTGGGCGTGGAGTTTCAGCAGGGAGAGGACATGGGGATTCTGTGCCTGCTGCGGGCACCAGTGACTCAGCATCCCCCAGTTTTACCAGGCAACAGTCCTTTAGGCGTAGCTTTGTAGGACCTCGCTGTACCCCACTGCTGCGGGACAAACAAATTGAAGCCGTTGTCGGATGGATGGCAGCTAACGCATCGACTTCAATTACTTCCACATTCTCTCAGGGCCAGAGCACTGAAGAGCAACCATCTGTCTCTTCACCACCAGCCAAATTGCCCAGGCAGTCAGAGAGCCCTGGACAGGAGCCATCTCTACTTCTGTTCTCTGAATCTCTTGGCTTGGAAACAGGGGACCAGCCAAGCAGCATTCTAGAATGTGAAGAAAAGGGAGAGTATGCAGTGATGCGCAACTGCTTTGTCCCTCTGAATCTGAAGAGGCGGGTGGGCCAGTGCCTATGGTCAGCACACCTCAGTACGCATCAGATGATGAGACTCAGGTGCCACTTTCTGTTGCGTACTGTGCTGGCGAGACTACCCAGGAGAAGCAGGTGTTTGAAGAGGGGAGTGTAGATGATGAGGTCCTTGACCCATCATGGCGTGAGGAACAGGAAGGTGGTGGGAGCAGCTCTGAGGAAGAGATTCCCCGAATGGCCAAAACAGGAGGGAGAGGGAGGGGGCAGACTTGGTTGCCTGTTGCCTCCACTTCGGCACCCGTTAGGAGCATTTCTCTTCCAAAACCCAAAACAGGTGCTCCCAGGACTTGCAGTGCGTGGTCCTTTTTTGACACAGTTGCAGATGATATTTGCTTTGTCAAATGCAAGCTGTGTAATCATAAAGTCAAAAGAGGGAAAGTGTCAGCAACCTGAATACCACAAATATGTGGAAACATGTGTGGACCAAGCACGTGGTGGAGTTACAAAGACACACTGAAGTTGTAGACCAACCTACAGCACCACCTACCACCTCTTCAGCTCGTGTTATAGCCTCTTCCTCCAGCTCACACACAGCTGGTTCGGCTTCCTCACAGGATCACGATGGAAGAACCTCTGGCACTGTTGTCCAGAGACCCAGTGACATTCCACCTACAGCACAATGTTCCCTGTCCTCACACTCCCAGGCCACTCTGCAGCCATCGGTAGCACAGGCATGGGAGAAAAGGCGGCCATACTCGGCAAACCATCCCCGAGCACAGGCTCTGAATGCTGGCATTGCAAAACTACTGTCCCTTGAAATGCTCTCATTCAGGCTGGTGGAGCCTGACACCTTCCGTAACTTCATGGCATTGGCAGTCCCACAATACACAGTGCCCATCCGCTTTTATTTCAGCAGGCAAGCTGTCCCTGCCCTGCAAAAGCATGTGGAGGGAAAAATTAAACATGCGCTACTAAACGCCGTCAGTAGCAAGGTCCACCTGACCATCGATGCGTGGACCAGTAACCATGGACTGGGACGATACCTTTCCCTCACTGCCCATTGGGTCAATGTTGTGGAGCCGGGTACAGATCTTGAGAGTGGCGCTGTATGTGTTCTGCCAACTCCAAGGATTGCAGGAATCCAGTCTCTACACATTGACTCCTCCTCATACTCCAGTTCCTCTGAATCAGCGCTGCAGGAGCCTGTTACGACCGATATGAGCACAGCCGTGGCCAAACGTCAACAGGCCGTACTGAAATTAATTTCTTTGGGGAATCAAAGCCACACAGCGCAGGAGCTCTGGAATGCCATCAAGTAGGAGAGCGACGTGTGGTTTGTGCCAGCGAATCTCCAGCCAGGCTTGGTAGTGTGTGACAATGGACGAAATCTGGTGGCAGCTCTGGGCCTAGGCTACCTCACTCACATCCCATGTCTGGCACATGTGCTGAACTTGGTCGTGCAGAGCTTTCTGAGGGACTATCCGGATCTTGATGCACTGCCGCACAAGGTCCGCATAGAGTGCGCTCACTTGCGGCGTTCCAGCATGGCAAAATCGCGCATTGCAGCTCTGCAGCGCCGATTCCGCCTTCCGGAACATCGCATCATATGTGACCTACCCACCAGGTGGAATTCTACGTTGCATATGTTGGAGCGGTTGTGTGAGCAGCAGGCAGCAGTAATGGAGTACCAGCTGCATCAGGCACAAACAAGTTGCACTGTGCGCCGGTCACACTTCAGCACCACTGAATGGGCCTTTATGAAGGACACCTGCCACGTTTTGCGCTCCTTCGATGATTCCACGCGGATGGCGAGTGCAGATGATGCACTAGTCAGCATGACTGTCCCCCTTATCTGCCTGCTTCAAAAAACACTGCAAGCACTAAGGGAGGAGGTTTTGGAAAAGGTGGAGGATGAGGAGTCACAAATGCCATCTGCTTCTGGACAGTCTGCGCAATGTGGTTCCTCACAAAAGCCTAGGCAGGGGACATTTTGTGAGGAGGATGGGGAGTCAATGGAAGAGGAAGACTTCTCTCCAGAGGAGGGAGGTACACAATGCTCTAGTAGTCAGTATGTAGAGCGAGGGTGGGGTGATGCAGAGCAGGCAGAGATGACACCTCAAGCAGGGGACAGCATTTCTTGGGCAGTAGGGAGTCTGCAGCACATGGTTGATTTCATGCTGCAGTGCCTGAGAAACGACCGCCGCATCGCCCACATTCTCAACACAGCTGATTATTGGGTGTACACCCTCCTAGATCCTCGCTACCGGGACAACTCACAAAGCCTCATAACACCGTTGAACCGGGAGCGTAAAATGCGGGAGTACCAAGACACACTGGTGCATTCCATCATGTTCTTCATTCCACCTGAGAGCAGTGCTGCTAGTGCTTTACAAAGCAGCTCTGTGCGTCGAGGCAGTGGAGGAAGCTCTGCACAAAGAGGGAGCAGAGACAGCACCTCAGCACAAGGCAAGACCAGTATGGCCCAAATGTGGCAAAGTTTTGCGTGCCCGCCACAAATGTCTACACCATCACAGATGGCTCCAGTCAGCAGGAGGCAACGTTTCTGTCAGATGGTGACAGACTACATGTCTTGCCCTCTCAGTGTACTCCAAGACGGCTCTTCCCTCTTCAAGTTTTGGGTCTCTAAGCTGGATACATGGCCAGAGCTTAGCCAGTATGCATTGGAGGTGCTGGCTTGCCCTGCTGCTAATGTATTATCGGAACGCGTCTTTAGTGCCACAGGTGGTGTACTAACAGACCGTCGCACGCAACTATCCTCCGATAACGTTGACCGGCTTACTTTTCTGAAAATGAACAAGGCCTGGATCTCGCCGGAATTTGCCAGTCTTCTTCCAGAATAAATAACTGGTTGGTAACAGTATCCAGGTCTCCTATTGTGTTCATGTTTCTACCACCTGAACTGTAATCCCTGAGCTCCAACACCACCAGTTGTTGCTCTGAAGTTCCGTCTGCACAGAGAAAAACACTTTGCTCCTGTGTTAGTGGGGTTCAGTAACACCAGCTGCTCCCCTCCTGTGTCCGGCAAAGTCTCCTGCTGCCTCCACATTCAAACTACAGCAGATTTTACACTTGCTCCAAGTAGGCCTCAGCCTACTCCATGATAGACCCTGGGCTCCAACACTGCCAGTTGCTGCTCAGAAGTGCCATCTGCACAGAGAAAAACACTAGCTCCTGTGTTAGTGGGGTTCAGTAACACCAGCTGCTCCCCTGCTGTGTGTCCGGCAAAAACTCCTGCTGCCTACACATTCAAACTACATCAGATATAAAACTTGCTCCAATTAGGCCTCAGCCTAAACCCTGATTGAACCTGGGCTCCAACACCGCCAGTTGTTGCTCAGAAGTGCCGTCTGCACAGAGAAAAACACATGCTCCAGTGTTAGTGGGGTTCAGTAACGCCAGCTGCTCCCCTGCTGTGTGTCCGGCAATATCTCCTGCTCCCTCCACATTCAAACTACATCAGATTTTACACTTGCTCCAAGTAGACCTCAGCCTACTCCATGATTGACCCTGGGCTCCAACACTGCCAGTTGCTGCTCAGAAGTGCCGTCTGCACAGAGAAAAACAAATGCTCCAGTGTTAGTAGGGTTCAGTAACGCCAGCTGCTCCCCTGCTGTGTGTCCAGCAATGTCTCCTGCTCTGTCCACATTCACACTACTACTGATTTCAAACGTGATCCAATTAAGCCTCTGACTCCTCTCTGTCTCTGTATTTACCCTGGCCTCCAACACCGCCAGTTGCTGCTCAGAAGTGCCGTCTGCACAATCAACACTTGTTCCTGTGTTACTGGGGTTCAGTAACGACAGCTGATCCCCTGATGTGTGTCCGGCAATGTATCCTGCTCTGTCCACATTCCCACTACTAGTAGCAACTGGCAGTGTTGGAGGCCAGGGTAAATACTAGAGACAGAGTGGAGCCAGAGGCCTAATTGGAGCACGTTTAAAATCAGTAGTAGTCTACAACAGATATTAAACTTGATGAAATTAGGCCTCAGCCTACACCCTGATTGACCCTGGGCTCCAACATCCCCAGTTGCTGCTCAGAAGTGTCGTCTGCACAGTCAACATAAGCTCCAGTGTTATTAGGGTTCAGAAATGTCATCTGATCCCCAGCTGTGTGTCCAGCAATTTCTCCTGCTCTGTCCACACTCACACAACTACAGATTTGAAACTTGCTCCAATTAGGCCTCTATCTCCACTCTGTTTGTAGTATTTTCCCTGGGTTCCAGCACCGCCAGCTGTTTCCCGGCATTGTCTTTGGCACAAGTACTCCCTCCTGCCCAGCCTGGTTCCAGCACGCCTGCTGTTTCCGGGTAGTATCAACGTCACTGTGCCACCAATACGTTGTCCTGTTGTGTTGCGGTCGGGTTAGCCGAGTCTACGGTGCCTGCATTTTATGGGCTTCCTATGTGGGCTGCGGGATCTGGCAACAAAGGCTGGTCCCGTAGTGCCAATAGGACAAGCACCCCCTGTAGGACTGTGGGTTTCGGGAACTGCGGCCGGCTCACGGCCTTGCAACTTTGTTTTTCATGGGTACCTTCTGCTACCCATCCGGGTTCCAGCACCACCAGCTGGTTCTCGGCAGTGCCTTTGGCTTAGATGCCTTCTTCTCGGTATCCGAGTTCCAGCAACGTCTGCTGGTCCTTGGTAGTGCTTTCTAGCACAGGTACCTCCTGCTTAGTAACCGGTTTCCAGAACCATCAGCTGTTCCTCGGTAGTGCCATTGGCTCTTGTTCCTTCTGCTGCCCATCCGCATTCCAGTACTGTCAGCTGGTTCTAGGTAGTTCCTCAGCCTTCTTGTACCTTCTGCAACATTTCCAAGTTCAAGCTTTTGGAAATGGTTTTTGGTTATCACTCTGGATCTCCCTGACGATGACCCTGAAGACGACGAGCCTGAAGACCACCCCGAAGAAGACGACGACCACAAAAACGATGACCCTGAAGACGACGACCCGGAAGACTACCCCGAAGAAGACCAAAAAGATGACCCTGAAGAAGATGACCAAGAGGACAAACAACATGAAGACAACCACTAAGATACAGAACAACAAGAGACAGAAGACCAAGAAGCAGAAGACCAAGAAGCTGAAGAATAAAAAGCAGAAGAACAAAAAGCAGAAGAATATTAAGCATATGACTAAAAAATCAGAGCAAAAGATATTATCTAAATTATAAGCAGAAGAAGACTAAGCAGTGTATGGGAGTGAGTCCGTTCCTCCTCGTGGTGCCTCTGGAAAATGCCTGCTGCTGCAGGCCAAACTGAACGCGGACAAATCCTGTTGTAAATCTTTTGTGACAGGCAGAACGGAAGGTGTAATCTTCAAACTTTTATAGATAGCAACTACAGGAATGCCTGTCACAATAAGAATATGATGAAGAAGAAGAATAGGAAGAAGATGAAGAAGTAGAATATGAAGAAGAATAGTAGTTGAATAAGAAGAATATGAAGAATGTAAAAAAAAAGAATAATAGGAAGAAGGTGAAGAAGAAGAAGATGAATAAGGTGAAGAAGAAGTTGATGAAAAAGATGCTGCTGCTGCTGAGGATCATGAAGGAGAAAGTGTTGGAGAAGTAAAAAAGAAGATGAAGAGCATGGAAGTAGTGAAACATACATTTCTGACAAAATATAAAAAAGGTTAACATAGTCAATATCTTTGTAACTCCGAACGTCTTTAAAAAAAAATGTATTCCTGCTATTCCATTTGATTGGGCTAAACCTCTATGCCTTTAACCGCTTCCCGACCGCCCACTGTAGATAAACGTTGGCGCTTGCTGGGCTTTCTGCAGCGCCAACGTTTATCTACTGTTGGCGGTTTTGTGCCCCCCGGGACCCCCACATACCTTATAACGCGTGGATCCCGGTGCACAATGCATGCTGGGACCCCCGACGTCATCGAGACCTGATTGGTTCAGGTCCTGATGACGTCAATGTCACAGCAGCCAATGGGAGCGATCGCTGGGAAAGCTGCTTGTTTCCCGGCGATCTCACTCATTGTAATGCGGCTTCTCCTCTGATCTCACACTGACAGATGATCAGAGGTGAAGCAGCGTTACTGTGTGACTAGATCACTGCCTGGCACAGCTGTGCCAGGCAGCGATCTTGTCACACAGTAACGCTGCTTCACCTCTGATCATCTGTCATTGTGAGATCAGAGGAGAAGTCGCGTTATTATGTGCCAGGCAGCGATCTTGTCACATAGTAACGTTGCTTCACCTCTGATCATCTGTCAGTGTGAGATCAGAGGAGAAGTGGCGTTACTATGAGTCAGATCGCAGGGCTGCGATCTTGTCACAAAAATAAAAAAAAGTAAAGAAAAAAAAAGCAGGTACACAGGTTAAGGCTAGGGTTAGGGCTAGGGTTAGGGCTAGGGTTAGGGCTAGGGTTAGGGCTAGGGCTGGGATTACGGTTATGGGTGTGTTGGTGTTAGGTTTGTGGTTAGGGTTATGGTTAGGGCTGAGATTAGGGTAAGGGGTGTGTTGGGGTTAGGGTTGGAATTAGAATTGGGGGTTTCCACTGTTTAGGTACATCAGGGGCTCTGTAAATGCAATATGACGCCCGCAGACCATTCCATCAAAGTCTGCATTTCAGAACGTCACTACTTCCCTTCCGAGCCCCACCGTGTGCCCAAACAGTAGTTTTCTCCCACATATTGGGTACCAGCGTACTCAGGACAAATTAGACAACAACACTTAGGGTCCCAATTTCTCCTGTTGCCCTTGTGAAAATAAAAATTGGGGGCTAAAAGATTATTTTTGTGGAAAAAAAAAGATTTTTTTTATTTTCACGCCTCTACATTATAAACTTTACTGAAACATTTGGGGGTTCAAAGTGCTCACCACACATCTAGATAAGTTCCTTGGGGGGTCTAGTTTCAAAAATGGGGTCACTTGTGGGGGGTTTCCACTGTTTAGGTACATCAGGGGCTCTGCAAACACGACATGACACCCGCAGACCATTCCATCAAAGTCTGCATTTCAGAATGTCACTACTTCCTTTCCGAGCCCCACCGTGTGCCCAAACAGTAGTTTTCTCCCACATATGGGGTACCAGTGTACTCAGAACAAATTGGACAACAACTTTTGGGGTCCAATTTCTCCTGTTACCCTTGTGAAAATAAGAAATTGGGGGCTAAAAGATCATTTTATGGAAAAAAAATAATTTTTTATTTTCATGGCTCTACGTTATAAACTTCTGTGAAGCACTTGGGGGTTCAAAGTGTTCACGACACATCTAGATAAGTTCTCTAAGGGGTCTAGTTTCCAAAATGGGGTCACTTGTGGGGGGTTTCCACTGTTTAGGTACATCAGGGGCTCTGCAAACACGACATGACACCCGCAGACCATTCCATCAAAGTCTGCATTTCAGAACGTCACTACTTCCCTTCCGAGCCCCACCGTGTGCCCAAACAGTAGTTTTCTCACACATATGGGGTACCAGTGTACTCAGAACAAATTGGACAACAACTTTTGGGGTCCAATTTCTCCTGTTACCCTTGTGAAAATAAGAAATTGGGGGCTAAAAGATCATTTTATGGAAAAAAAATAATTTTTTATTTTCATGGCTCTACGTTATAAACTTCTGTGAAGCACTTGGGGGTTCAAAGTGTTCACGACACATCTAGATAAGTTCTCTAAGGGGTCTAGTTTCCAAAATGGGGTCACTTGTGGGGGGTTTCCACTGTTTAGGTACATCAGGGGCTCTGCAAACACGACATGACACCCGCAGACCATTCCATCAAAGTCTGCATTTCAGAACGTCACTACTTCCCTTCCGAGCCCCACCGTGTGCCCAAACAGTAGATTTCTCACACATATGGGGTACCAGTGTACTCAGAACAAATTGGACAACAACTTTTGGGGTCCAATTTCTCCTGTTACCCTTGTGAAAATAAGAAATTGGGGGCTAAAAGATCATTTTATGGAAAAAAAATGATTTTTTATTTTCATGGCTCTACGTTATAAACTTCTGTGAAGCACTTGGGGGTTCAAAGTGTTCACGACACATCTAGATAAGTTCTTTAAGGGGTCTAGTTTCCAAAATGGGGTCACTTGTGGGGGTTTTCCACTGTTTAGGTACATCAGGGGCTCTCCAAATGCGACATGGCATCCGATCTCAATTCCAGCCAATTCTGCATTGAAAAAGTCAAACGGCACTCCTTTCATTCTGAGCTCTGCCGTGTGCTCAAACAGTGGTTTAGCCCCACATACGGGGTATTGGCGTATTTGGGAGAAATTGAACAAAAAATTTTGTGTTCATTTTCTCTTTTTACACTTGTGAAAATAAAAAAAAATGGTTTTGAAGAAAAATGTTTGTGAGAAAAAGTTAAATGTTTATTTTTTCCTTCCATATTCCATTCATTCATGTGAAGCACCTGAAGGGTTAATAAACTTCTTGAATGTGGTTTTGAGTACATTGAGAGGTGCAGTTTTTAGATTGGTGTCACTTTTGGGTATTTTCTGTCATATTGACCCCCCAAACTCACTTCAAATGTGAGGTGGTCCCTAAAAAAAATGGTGTTGCAAATTTTGTTGTAAAAATGAGAAATCGTTGGTCAACTTTTAACCCTTATAACTTCCTAAAAAAAAAAATAATGTTTCCAAAATTGTGCAGATGTAAAGTAGACATGTAGGAAATGTTATTTATTAACTATTTTGCGCGATATCACTCTCTGATTTAAGGGCATAAAAATTAAAAGTTTGAAAACTGCAAAATTTTCTAAATTTTCGCCAAATTTTGATTTGTTTTAACAAATAAGCGCAGATCATATCTAAAAAATTTTACCACCATCATGAAGTACAATATGTCATGAGAAATATGTCAGAATCAGTAGGATTCGTTGAAGCGTTCTAGAGTTATGACCTCATAAAGTACAGGAAAGATGTATATCTTTGTACCGTGTTAGCCAGTAGATAGAAAAATATTCAGGATTGAGAGTCCTCAGTAGTTGATACCTTTTAATGGCTAACTGAAAAGATGGTAACACATTGCAAGCTTTCGAGACTACTCAGGTCTCTTCATCAGGCTAGACTAATACAAAATCTGAAGTCACATATTTATGCACAATACAGCCTAGAAAAAATGCAATAGATAAGACAAGTGACGTGAAGCAGAACTATCAATATGGGAGAGGGAGAAACATAAATATAAACATTGGACCAGTTCATAGATAAGGAGTCCGGATGTTTTATGGTCCTCTGATTGGGGTCTAGCTCTGTGTTGTGATGCCCCCACAAGGTTTTAAATGTAAGTGGGGGAGACAGGGCAAAAGCTTAGAACAAGGATGAATGCTCATCGTCACACAATAAGAGAAAAAAGAATGGATCTACCTGTGGCAAAACATTTCTGTATCCCTGATCACAGCAACGTGGATATGAAATTACTGGTATTGAAAGGTAACTTCAATTCTCAGAGGGAGAGACGAGTTTGGGAGTACAAATTTATGACGGCCTTTGACACTCTCAGTGCTGGAATGAATGTGTCGCATGGATTTATGTCTTTTTACATCAATTAAGGAATTTCCTTTTAAAACCTTGTGGGGGCATCACAACACAGAACTAGACCCCAATCAGAGGACCATAAAACATCCGGACTCCTTATCTATGAACTGGTCCAATGTTTATATTTATGTTTCTCCCTCTCCCATATTGATAGTTCGGCTTCACGTCACTTGTCTTATCTATTGCATTTTTTCTAGGCTGTATTGTGCATAAATATGTGACTTCAGATTTTGTATTAGTCTAGCCTGATGAAGAGACCTGAGTAGTCTCGAAAGCTTGCAATGTGTTACCATCTTTTCAGTTAGCCATTAAAAGGTATCAACTACTGAGGACTCTCAATCCTGAATATTTTTCGACCTCATAAAGTGACACTGGTCAGAATTGAAAAAATTGGCCCGGTCACGAAGGCAAAAACAGGCTCGGGTGCGAAGGGGTTCATGTCTCCTCCATCTCCCCCAATACATTCTACATTATTATTAGTTGTTTTTCTTCATGTAGAATTAACCTACAAGGAAAGAAAGGGTTTATTTTAATTCCGATATTTCTGTCCCATTGACTTGCATTGGTTTCCTTTATCAAAATCGGGGATATCCGATACTTTTTGGGTATCGGTCCGATCCAATCCGATCCGATATTTCACGATATCGGATGGTATCGCTCAACACTACCAATGATCCCTTTAATAGAAGCCTGGGGTCAGAATCAGAGCACTGAGGGATTTGCCCTAACTTCCATATTGGTGATCCCTTTAAGAGAGGCCTGGTACTGACCAAAGCGCTGAACGGATTTGCCCTCACTTCCATAACGGGGATCCCTTTAGGAGGGGCCTTGGGTCAGAACCAGAGTGCTGAGTGGATATGCCCTATCTTCCATACCGGGGATCCTATTAAGAGAGCCTGGGATCAGAACCAGAGCACTGAGTGGATTTGCCCTGACTTGCATACCAATGATCCCTTTAATAGAACCTTGGGGTCAGAATCAGTGGGCTGAGGGATTTGCCCTAACTTCCATACAGGAAATCCCTTTAAGAGAGCCTGGGGTCAGCACCAGAGCATTTGAAGGCAATTGCCCTGACTTCCATACCGGAGATCCCTTTAAGAGAGGCCTGGGGTCAAAACCGAAGCGCTGGATGGATTTGCTCTGACTTCCATACCAATGATCCCTTTAATAGGGAAGATGTGCCTATGGGACGGAGGATTTGTGATGGGGATATGGGCAGGGAGGGGGATTCATTTCTGTCGTGCTCTCTGCTCCTTTCTGGGGGGCAGACCAGGGGCATATCTAGGGGGGGCAGCCGGGGCAGTTGCCCCGGGCACAGCCAGTGGAGGGGCGCAGTCGGGCCACCTAGTGCAGTGGTCCACAGTGTCTTCCTTGGCGGCTGCGTTCTGCCACCCCCCCGGCCTGAGAGTAGGCGGTTCTCTGTGTCAGCTGTCAAGCTGACAGCCGGCGCAGAGAAGGAGCATGTGCCGGCTCCCAGGGTCCAGGAACAATTGTACTGGCGTCTATACAGACGCCAGTACAAATGAAGCTCTGACCGCCGTGCCAGAGCGACGCCAGCAGCGTGATCAGGTCATGTGATCACGCTGCTGACGTCACTCCCCGGCGCCCAGAGCAAACGCTGGTGGTAAGTGTGCTCCTCTGTGGAGCTGAAGAACCACCGAAGATGGGGGATGAGGGGGAGTTAATGAGTGGGGGTATTTAGAGTGGGGATGGAGGTTAATGTGTGTGGGGGTTAATGAGTGGGGATGCCATGGGGTTAATGTGTGAGGGGATTTGGAGTGGAGATGGGGGGTTATTTAATGTGATGGGGTTAATGAGTGGGGATTGGGTTAATGTGTGCGGGGGTTAATGAATGGGGATGGGGGCGTTAATGAGTGGGGATGGGAGTTAATGAGTGGGGATGGGGGTTAATGAATGGGGATGGGGGTTAATGTGTGGGGGCGTTAATGAGTGGGGATGGGGGTTAATGTGGGGATGGGAGTTAATGAGTGGGGATGGGGGTTAATGTGGGGATGGTGGTTAATGAGTGGGGATGGGGGTTAATGTGTGTGGGGGTTAATGAATGGGGATGGGGGTTAATGTGTGGGGGTATTTGGAGTGGAGATGGTTATTTAATGTGTGGGGGATTTGGAGTGGTGATGGGTTAATGAGTGGGGATTGGGTTAATGTGTGCGGGGGTTAATGAATGGGGATGGGGTTAATGTGTGGAGGCATTAATGAGGGGTTGGGGTTAATGTGTGGGGGTATTTGGAGTGGGGGTGGGGGTATTTGGAGTGCTGATGGGGGTTAATGAGTGGGGATTGGGTTAATGTGTGGGGGGATTTGGAGTGGGGATGGGGGGTTATTTAATGTGTGGAGGGGATTTGGAGTGGGGATGGGGGGTACTTAATGTGTGTGTGGTATTGGGGATGGGGGGATTTAATGTGTGGGGAGATTTGAGGTCACAAAAAGAGTATGTATGAGGAAACAGTATGGGGGATTGGTGCAGACAGTATGGGGAGCGAATGGGTTAATGTAAGTGGACACAGTATGGGGAGTCAGGGATATGTGTGAGCAGACAGTATAGAGAGTGAGGGGGTAAATATATGAGGAGACAGTATGGTGAACAGGTGGGATGCTAGAGGAGACAGTATGAGGAGGGAGGGGAATAGTGTGAGGCGACAGTATATTGCAGATATTTTTATTTAGGAGCATTATAATGACACTTCTATCTTTAAGGGGATCGTGTGGAGATTTGCTGCAGAAGACCGGAGAAGATGGAAGTCTGTAGAGATGGCTGTGGATGAGAAAACTCATCATGGGGTCTAGAAGAAAAGGTGACTGACTGCAGAGACGACGTCATCTATAAGGTACCTGGATGTAAATCTTATTTGTGACACTGACTAATTCTCATGTTTTTATTTGTTAGGAACATTAAAGGGGTTGTCCAGGTTTGCGCTGAGTCTGCAGTCATTCTATGTGACTACAGACTTCTGAATTCACACAGTGCTCACTGAACGCTGTTAGGATTCTCTCGTGCCGGTAATTTACATACATGCGGTCACATGCTGACTAGACATGTGTGGCCTCACTCAATGAAAATGAACGGAGCGAGGCCGGGCACGTCTAGTCGGAATGTGGCCAGAAGTATATAAATCACATGCTTGTGCTGACATGACTGTACATCGGCAAGGGAGAATCCTAAAAGTGTGCAGTGCATTCATTGTGAGAATTCAGAAGCTTCAATGTCAGGATTCAGCTCTGCAGGTTCCAGCAGTCATCACATGGACACTTCACTCATATGCGATTTTCATAGGTATGGTCCTGTGACAACGAGCTTCTCTTCCTGCTTCTCTCAGTTTTTTACTGAACATTGAGAGCATTAGGAAGAGCAGCTCGCAGGTACATGGCTAAGTGTACAAGTCGCATATGTACTTGGGCGGGGGGGGGGGGGGGGGGCCGAACCGAATTCTTGCCCCGGGTGCCAGAAAGCCTAGATACGCCTCTGGGGCAGAAAATGGCTGGGGGGCTTATATTCCCGGGGATACTTGATTTCTCCCACCATGTCAGTGTCTGCTGAGGTGTTGTCAAGTGGGAAAACTTGCTCATAGCAACCAATCTCAGCTCAGCTTCTTTTAACCAGCTCTGGTGAAATGAGAGATGCTTAGTGATTGGTTGCAAGGAAAACTGTTGCTCATAGCAACCAATCACAGCTCAGCTTCTTTTGAACAGCACTGGTGAAATGAAAGATGCTTTGTGATTGGCTGGTGCTACACACAAAAATTCAGTTTTATATATAGAGATGTATTTTGGAACAACATGAAAAAAATAGAAAAAAAATGGCAAATTAGACATAATTTCACACAAAACCACAAAAATAGGTTGAACAAAATTGTTGTCACCCTCAACTTAATTACACACCCTTTGGAATAAATAACTGCAATCAATCGCTTCCAATAACTTTCAACAAGCTTCCTACAACTTTCAACTGAAATATTGGACCACTATTCTTTTGAAATCTGGTCCAGGTCTTTCATATTTGAAGGGTGCCTTCTCCTAAAAACAATTTTAAGATCTCTCCACAGGAGTCAAAGTCATTTCGATCCGTACTCATTGCTGGCCATTTCAAACATTTCCAGTGGTTTATTTCCATGTATTTATGGGTGCTTCTTGAAATATGTTTGGGGTTATTGTTCTTCTGTGAGACCTATGATCTAGGACTCAAACCCAGCTTTCTCACACTGGGTACTGATTTGCGACCCAAAATCCTTTGATAATAATCAGATTTCATGATGTTTTGCGCACAAAGGTCCCAGTGCCAGAGGCAGCAAAACAACCCCAAAACATCTTTGAACCTCCATCATATTTGACTGTAGATACTGTGTTTTTTCTTTGTAGGTCTCATTTCAATTTTGGTAAACAATAGAATTATGTGCTTTATCAAAAAGCTTTATTTTGTTCTCATCTATCCACAAGACAATTTCCCAGATTAATTTTTACTTACTCATATACATTTTGGCAAACTGCAATCTAGAATTTTTTATGTTTCTGTGTCAGCAGTTGGATCCTCCTGGGTCTCCTGCCTCAGCATTTCATTTTATTCAAGTGTCGATGGATAAGTTGCTCTGACACTTATGCACCCTGAGCCTGCAGGATAGCTTGAATTTCTTTGCAACTTGATTGGGGCTGATTATGCACAATCTTGACTATCCTGCGTTGCAACCTTTCATCAATTTTTCTTTGCCGTCCACATCCAGGGAGATGAGCTACATTGCCATGAATTGTAAGTTTCTTGATTATGTTATGCAATGTGGACAAAGGAACATCAAGATCTCTGGAGATGGACTTGTAACCTTGAGATTGTTGATATTTTTCAACAATTTTGGTTCTCACATCTTCAGACAGTTCCCTTCTTTATGCTTTCCTTTTGCTACGGCACACACAGACACACAATGCAAAGACTGGGTGAACTTCTCCCCTTTTTATCAGGTTTCAGGTGGGATTTTCATACTGTCCATACTTGCTACTTGCCACACATGAGTTTGAATGAGCATCACAAGCGTGATACAAAGTTGTTTACCCACATTTTTAAAAAGGTGCAAATTTTGTCCTGCCCATTTTTGGGGTTTTATGTGAAGTTACAGTATGTCCAATTTGCCATTGTTCTCTGCTTTTGTGTTGTTACAATATACACAAAGGAAATAAACATGTGTATAACAAAATATGTAATTGCAATAATTTTTTGGGAGAAATACTTTAGATTCTGAAGCAATTTCATTGGTGACAAACAGGCATGACTATGTATTATTATTATTATGCATTTATATAGCGCCATTTATTCCATGGCGCTTTACATGTGAAAAGGGGAAATATAGACAAGTATAGTAAACATGTGAAAGACAAGGGGCACACAAGTACATAAGGAGAGGGGACCCTGCCCGCAAGGGCTCATAATCTACAGGGGTGGGTGAGGATACAGTAGGAGAGGGTAGAGCAAGTCTTTCGGTGATTCAGTAGACCAAGGATCATAGCAGGATGTAGGCTTGTCGGAACAGGTGGGTCTTCAGGTTCTTCTTGAAGGTTTCCGTTGATGGTGAGAGTCTGATGTGTTGCGGCAGGGAGTTCCAGAGTATGGGGGAAGCACGGGAGAAGTCTTGTATGCGGTTGTGGGAAGAAGAGATAAGGGGGAGTAGAGAAGGAGATCTTGAGATGATCGAAGGTTGTGTGCGGGTAGGTATCTAGAGACCATGTCACAGATGTATGGAGGAGACAGGTTGTGGATGGCTTTGTATGTCATGGTTAGGGTTTTGAATTGGAGCCTCTGGGTGATAGGAAGCCAGTGAAGGGCCTGGCATAGGGGGGAGGCTGGGGAATAGTGGGGAGACAGGTGGATTAGTCGGGCAGCAGAGTGTAGGATGGACTGGAGCGGAGCCAGAGTGCTAGAGGGGAGGCCAGAGAGTAGGAGGTTGCAGTAGTCAAGGTGGGAGATGATAAGAGCATGCACTAGTGTTTTTGTGGTTTCATGGTTGAGGAATGAGCGGATCCGGGAAATATTTTTGAGTTTGAGGCGGCAGGAGGAGGCGAGGGCTTGGATATGTGGTTTGAAAGAGAGCGCAGAGTCGAGGATCACCTCAAGGCACCGAGCGTACGGGACTGGGGAAAGAGAGCAGCCATTGACATTGATGGATAGGTCTGGTGGAGGAGTAGAGTGAGATGGGGAAAGATGATGAATTCTGTTTTGTCCATGTTCAGTTTGAGAAAGCGAGCAGAGAAGAAGGCTGAGATAGCAGACAGACATTGTGGGATTTCAGTCAGTAAGGAGGCGAGGTCGGGTCCAGATAGGTAGATCTGCGTGTCATCGGCATAGAGGTGATACTGCAAACCGTGGGATTCTATGAGCGGTCCCAAGCCGAAGGTATAGATGGAGAAGAGTAGGGGTCCTAGGACAGAGCCTTGGGGAACACCGACAGACAGGGGGCGAGGTGAGGAGGTGGTGTGTGAGAGGGAGACACTAAATGTTCGGTCCGTTAGGTATGATGAGATCAAGGATAGGGCCAGGTCTGTGATGCCAAGAGATGAGAGAGTCTGTAGCAGGAGGGAATGGTCTACGGTGTCGAAGGCAGAGGACAGGTCCAGGAGAAGGAGGAAAGATTAGTGTCGCTTGCTCTTGGTGGTTAGTAAGTCGGTAGTGACTTTAGTTAGGGCAGTTTCAGTTGAGTGATGCGGTCGGAAGCCAGATTGTAACCTGTCAAAGAGGGAACAGGAGGAGAGGTGGGAGGACAGTTCAAGATATACATGCTGTTCCAGTAGTTTTGAGGCGTAAGGGAGAAGAGATATTGGGCGATAGTTAGACACAGAGGATTGGTCAAGGGAGGGCTTTTTGAGGATGGGTGTGATTGAGGCATGTTTGAAGGATGAGGGAAAGACACCATTTGTAAGTGAAAGGTTGAAAAGGTGTGTTAGAGATGGGATGAGGACTGGCCAAGTTAGGGATGAGGTGAGATGGGAGTGGGTCGAGGGCACAAGTGGTGAGGTGTGATCTTGACAGAAGGGTGGAGAGCTGATCTTCTGTCATGGTGGAGAAGCTGGCTTTTGCAGAGCAGGGCTGAGTGGCTAAGAGGGGCATTGAGGGCTGCGGGCCAAAGTTTTGTCTGATCGTGTCGATCTTCTGCTTAAAGAAGGAGGCAAAGTTTTGGCAGAAATGAGAGGAGGGGGAGGAGGTGCTGTGGGATGGAGTAGAGAATTAAAAGTGCTGAAGAGCTGTTTAGGGTTGTGAGACATGGAGGATATGAGAGATGCAAAGTAAGTTTGTTTTGCGGCAGAGAGCGTGGACTTAAAGCTGGCAAGGGACTGCTTGTATGCGTTGAAGTGCTCAGTAGAATGTGTTCTCTTCCATCTCCACTCAGTGGCCTTGGAAACCTGTCTCAGTTCTTTGGTCAGGCTGGTGAGCCAGGGCTGCCTGTTGATTGTTCGAGTTTTGCTCTTCGTGAGGGGGGCAGCTGAATCAAGCGTTGCTGTTATTGTGGTGTTATAAAAGGTGGCAGCAGCATCTGTGTCATGAAGGGAAGCTATGTCTGTAAGAGGGAGAAGGGATTCAGAGAGTGATTGTAAATTGAGGTGTTTGAGATTCCAGAGAGGGTGAGCGATTTTATGGAGCGGGGGTTGTGCAGTAGGAGAGGAGAGGGAGGAGAATGTCAGTAGGTTGTGGTTAGACAGGGGGAGGGGTGAGTTATTGAGATTAGTGAGGAAACAGAGTCGGGTGAAGATAAGGTACAGCGTGTGACCATCTTTGTGAGTGGCCGCAGAGGACCATTGAGTGAGGCCGAGGGAAGCCGTGAGTGATAGAAGTTTAGAGGCAGCCGGGGTGGAAGTGACAATGGGGATGTTGAAGTCGCCCATGATGATGGTGGGGATGTCAGCAGAAGGGAAATGGAGTAGCCAGGTGGTGAAGTGGTCGAGAAAGGTGGAGATGGCTAGTTCTGGGGGGCGGTAGATGACAGCCAGTTGGAGGTTGGAGGGGGAATAAATGCGGACGGAGTGCACCTCAAATGAGGGAAGAGTAGCGGAGGGTGGCAAAGGAATTGGGGTAAAGGAGCAGGTATCAGACAGGAGCCAGCCAACTCCTCCGCCACATTTGTTGCTGGGGTGTTTCATTGGTGACAAACAGGCATGACTATGTATCATGTTTGCCAGTGCCATATACTGCAAAATAGCCCCACACCAAGATGTTCCCATCTCCAAATTTTATTGTTGGTGTGGTGTTTTTGGGATGATATGCAGTGCTTTTTGGCCTCCAAATATGGCATTTATTATGGAATGGAGGGTGACCATTATGGTATGGCCCCCTGGTCTCCAGAAGCATTTATATTTTATAGGACCCTGTTAGGGTAAAGTCCCTGGGGTCATGGCAATCATATTTTGCATTCCTACAGAATAAATTGGCTCCTATGAGCCAGGAACAGCGGCTGGAGGGGAGACAGGAACAAGGTAGGCTTGCTTTTCAATACAATCTATAGCTTCATGGACCCACTCTCTTTTTTCATGTGACTTGAGAATGCCGAGGCACGGTTTTGACTGTTTATGTTGACCAAACCATGTTTCTTTCCATGTTTCTTTCAAGGTTGTCATCTGGACAATGCAGTTATGTAGTGCATGAAACTGAAGAGCAATGTACCTAATCTGTGTGCCCTTGAGTCAATGGGAGTGACTAAGGGTGAAGTAATCAAGTGCATTATCACAAAGGGCAGTATGCCTATTCCCGATGCCCTTGAGCTTGTGGGAGCGGCTAAGGGTATAAGCTAGTGCATTAACACAAAGGGCAATATGCCTATTCCTAATGCCCTTGAGCTGGTGGGAGTGGCTAAGGGCATAATCAAGTGCATTAATACAAAGGGCAGTATGCCTACTTCCGGTGCCCTTGAGCCAGTGGGAGCGGCTAAAGGTAAAATAATCAAGTGCATTAGCACGAAGGGCAATATGCCTATTCCCAATGCCTTTGACCCAGTTGGAGAGGTCAACAGTAAATGTTATCAAGCGCATGAAAAACAATTAACAATGGCGTGGCAGGGTTATTAATAATGCCTTTGTAGGCTTTTTCTGCTTTAGGTTTATTTAAATTACTACTTATAATGTTGATGTTATATTGTGTATAGTTTTTAATTACTCCCTATTTATAATTTCTTTCTATTGATATGTTCATCACTTTTCGGGTAGTGATAGTAAGTGGGTTTAAGAAATTTTACTACACAGGTACTGTAAATAATGGTTGTTTCTAGAACTAAAATCTGTGAATTGGTGAATTATTAGAGCTGGCTACAATGCATGCAGTATGATAGTTTTTTGAGGCATGACAGATGTCATTATACAGGTATTCAGATTGTAGCTATGACCTTAATTATGGTTTACTTTCCACATTCCCCATTATGGAATCCTCATTGCAGGATGTTTAGCAACTGTTATTTTACTGTAGTTACCGTATTATCGATCATAACTTGGCAGCATGGCATTGATAAAATTCCTGAGCTCCGACAGATTAATTTTATTTTTTTTTATTACTTGTGTGCATAGTCTTTCCATAGCATGTAGAAACGGTTGTTGGCTTTATTAGGCATGGTTGATGGGGGTCGAGTCCATTTAAGGTGTCAAATGGCCTCTCTGGTGGCGGTTTAGGAGTCAGGTGGAAGTTGCAGACAAGTTAAGGTGGACTCATTTTAACTAATAGAGGATGTAAAACCTCATGGTGGTGAACAGGCTCGGCTTTGGTGGCCAGCCTAGTGATGGGCGAGTCCTAAATTACTCGGAATCGCTTGACTCTAGCGAGTCCGAGCCCGGGACTCGCTACTCGTTGCGAGTCTAGCGAGTCCAATGTTAATGAATGGGGAAGCGAGTCTTAGCGAGTAATGTGCGATTTACAAACAAAGACTGTGTTGGCAAGGACGATTGTGTACTGCCAGAACCAGTGGTCGAGGTCTTATCAGCCATCCAAGATGTTATCTGGTCATGCTCTTCCGGCCTCAAGACACGATTTTGTTGAGTACTGGGAATTCTAGACAGGAGAAAGGTAGCTCTATCAATCCTCATCTGTCTACCTGTACCAGTGCCTTCTTGGGCACGACTGCTACGGCCACGACCTCGTCCCTTCGCAACCTCTTTTTTGGGAAATTGTGGTTTTTGTGACATTGTTGACAAATGCACAGTCACCGAGATGAAGTTAGGTGGTGCTGTAGGCGTCACTTGCTGGCGGGGTAAGTGTGTGTGCTGACACCTAGCAGTGAAGCTGCACACTAGTCCCTGCACTGTGCACTGCACTGTAAGGCTTGATCCTCCCTGCCTGCCTGCCTACAGTCTACACAGTACTCCTCTGTCCTCCTGGTAGCTCTCAGAAGAGCTGTTTGGGTTTAATATAAGGAATCTTGAAGTTTCCCTACACTAACTGACAATCCCTATGATCTGCTCAAGCATCTACCTCACCCTGCTCTATCTCAGATCTCTCAGGAATGTAGAGGAAATGGCGGTGGAAAAGGCTTATATACAGCCTCGCCTCTCATACATGACATAGGCATCACGATGGACAGAAGTCAATCATAGTCCTGCCACAACCAACATTACTGAATATGATTGGCTAACATGCTTGTCCATCTAAAAAAGTTTTCTGACCTAACACGCTAGGCTGTCTCGGAAGCTTTGTAGGAACATAACAGATTCTATATTTGCGAGTCCCGAATCCAGTATACAGGACTCGGGATTCGTAGACTCGCTCAGACTCGCTCACAATCGCTGTGTGTTGACATAGGCTGTCTTGGAAACTTGTAGGAACATAACAGATTCTGTATAAGCGAGTCCCGAATCCAGTATACAGGACTCGGAATCGTAGACTCGCTCAGACTCGCTCAGACTCGCTGTTGACAGCGATGTGATATAGCGAGTCTAGCGAGTGAGAAAAAAAAACTCTGACAAAACTAGGATTGCCATTGACTTGCATTGGACTCGTTACTGTGCGAGTAATCACTGGGAGACTCGCCGAGTAACGAGTCCCTTACTATTCGCCGAGTAACGAGTCCTAGCGAGTAGACTCGCCCATCCCTAGGCCAGCCTCAAGGACGTTGTAATGGTAACGTCAATCAGGGGCGGGCACAGTGGTTAGGCACAGGAGTGAGGATAATAGGGTCATTGGTGCCCTGAAAGTTTACTTGCTCTGCTTGAATGGCAAGACAGTGCGTGCCGCCCCTTTATGGCTGTCTGTCCTGGTTCTGTATGTCAGACAGCTGGGGATATCACAGTACTTGCGAATCCCAATGTACTAGCACTTCACCTGACTCCTATTGTTTTAATCCTGTGATTTAAATAAAGCTGTGGCCATTTTGACAACCAAAATAATGTGTTGTGTATTTATTCTAGTGCCTTGGTTTACTGTAGTTATGGTGGTTTTAAGATGGAGTAGGGGTCCGTCCCATATCCATAAGTCAAGTATGTGGTGTGTGTATATAGTATGTGGCTTGTGTGTATATAGTATGTGGCTTGTGTGTGTATATAGTGCGTGGCTTGTGTGTGTATATAGTATGTGGTTTGTGTGTGTATAGTATGTGGTATGTGTATATAGTATGTGGTGTGTGTATATAGTATGTGGTTTGTGTGTGTATATATATTATGTAGCTTGTGTGTGTATAAAGTATGTGGTGTGTATATAGTATGCAGTGTGTATATAGGATGTGGTGTGTGTATAGTATGTGGTTTGTGTGTATATAGTGTGTGGCTTGCGTGTGTATATAGTATGTGGTGTGTGTATATAGTATGTGGTTTGTGTGTATATAGTGTGTGGCTTGTGTGTGTATATAGTATGTGGTGTGTGTGTGTATATAGTATGTAGCTTGTGTGTATATAGTATGTGGCTTGTGTGTGTATATAGTATGTTGTGTGTGTATATATTATGTGGCTTGTGTGTGTATATAGTATGTGGCTTGTGTGTATATAGTATGTGGCTTGTGTGTGTATATAGTATGTGATTTGTGTGTGTATATAGTATGTGGTGTGTGTATATATTATGTGGCTTGTGTATGTATATAGTATGTGGCTTGTGTGTTTATACTGTGGTATGTGTATATATTACCATATGTGGCTTGTGTGTGTATATAGTATGTGGCTTGTGTGTATATAGTATGTGGCTTGTGTGTCAATACAGTATGTGGCTTGTGTGTGTATACAGTATGTGGCTTGTGTGTTTATACTGTGGTATGTGTATATATTACCGTATGTGGCTTGTGTGTGTATATAGTATGCGGCTTGTGTGTGTAAATATTACTGTATGTGGCTTGTGTGTGTATATAGTATGTGGCTTGTGTGTGTATATACTGTAGTATGTGGTGTGTGTATATATTACCGTATGTGGCTTGTGTGTGTATATAGTATGTGGCTTGTGTGTTTATATACTGTAGTATGTGGTGTGTGTATATATTACCGTATGTGGCTTGTGTGTCAATACAGTATGTGGCTTGTGTGTGTATATAGTATGTGGCTTGTGTGTGTATATACTGTGGTATGTGGTGTGTATATATTACCGTATGCGGCTTGTGTGTGTATATAGTATGTGGCTTGTATGTGTATATATTATGTGGCTTGTGTATATATAGCATGTGGCTTGTGTGTTAATACAGTATGTGGCTTGTGTGTATATAGTATGTGGCTTGTGTGTGTATATAGTATGTGGCTTTTGTGCGTATATAGTATGTGGCTTGTGTGTATATAGTATGTGGCTTGTGTGTGTATATAGTATGTGGCTTGTGTGTGTATATAGTATGTGGCTTGTGTGTGTATATAGTATGTGGATTGTGTGTGTATATAGTATGTGGCTTGTGTGTGTGTATATAGTATGTGGTGTGTGTACAATGTGGCTTGTGTGTATATATAGTATGGTGTGGTGTGTATATAGTATGTGGCTTGTGTGTGTGTATATAGTATGTGGCTTGTGTATATATAGTATGTGGCTTGTGTGTATATAGTATGGTGTGGTGTGTATATAGTATGTGGCTTCTGTGTGTATATAATATGTGGCTTGTGTGTGTATATAGTGTGTGGCTTGTGTGTGTATATAGTATGTTGCGTGTGTATATAGTATGTGGCTTGTGTGTGTGTATATAGTATGTAGCTTGGGTGTATATAGTATGTGGCTTGTGTGTCTATATAGTATGTGGCTTGTGTGTATATAGTATGGTGTGGTGTGTATATAGTATGTGGCTTCTGTGTGTATATAATATGTTGCTTGTGTGTGTATATAGTGTGTGGCTTGTGTGTGTGTATATAGTATGTGGTGTGTGTATATATTATATGGCTTGTGTGTGTGTATATAGTATGTGGTGTGTGTATATATTATGTGGCTTGTGTGTGTATATAGTATGTGGTGTGTGTATATATTATGTGGCTTTTGTGTATATATAGTATGGTGTGTTGTGTATATAGTATGTGGCTTGTGTGTGTATATAGTATTTTGCGTGTGCATATAGTATGTGGCTTGTGTGTATATAGTATGTGGCTTGTGTGTATATAGTATGTGGCTTGTGTGTGTATATAGTATGTGGCTTGTGTGTGCATATAGGCGGATTGTGTGTGTATATAGTATGTGGCTTGTGTGTGTATATAGTATGCGGCTTGTGTGTGTATATAGTATGCGGCTTGTGTGTGTATATAGTATGTGGCTTGTGTGTATATAGTATGTGGTGTGTATATATATTATGTGGCTTGTGTGTATATATAGTATGGTGTGGTGCGTATATAGTATGTGGCTTGTGTGTGTATATAGTGTGTGGCTTGGGTGTGTATATAATATGTGGTGTGTATATATTATGTGGCTTGTGTGTGTATATAGTATGGTGTGGTGTGTATATAGTATGTGGCTTGTGTGTATATATAGTATGTGGCTTGTGTGTGTGTATATAGTATGTGGCTTGTGTGTGTGTATATAGTATGTGGTGTGTGTATATATTATGTGGCTTGTGTGTATATATAGTATGGTGTGGTGTGTATATAGTATGTGGCTTGTGTGTGTATATAGTATGTTACGTGTGTATATAGTATGTGGCTTGTGTGTGTATATAGTATGTAGCTTGTGTGTATATAGTATGTGGCTTGTGTGTGTATATAGTATGCGGCTTGTGTGTGTATTTAGTATGTGGCTTGTGTGTGTATATAGTATGCGGCTTGTGTGTGTATATAGTATGCGGCTTGTGTGTGTATATAGTATGCGGCTTGTGTGTGAAGATAGTATGCGGCTTGTGTGTATATAGTATGTGGCTTGTGTGTATATATAATATGGTGTGTGTATATAGTATGTGGCTTGTGTGTATATAGTGTGTGGCTTGTGTGTGTATATAATATGTGGTGTGTATATATTATGTGGCTTGTGTGTGTATATAGTATGGTGTGGTGTGTATATAGTATGTGGCTTGTGTGTATATAGTATGTGGTGTGTATATAGTATGTGGCTTGTGTGTGTATATAGTATGTGGCTTGTGTGTTTATAGTATGTGGCTTGTGTGTGTATATAGTATGTGGCTTGTGTGTATATAGTATGTGGCTTCTGTGTGTATATAGTATGTTGCTTGTGTGTGTATATAGTGTGTGGCTTGTGTGTGTGTGTATATTATGTGGCTTGTGTGTGTATATAGTATGGTGTGGTGTGTGTATATAGTATGTGGCTTGTATGTATATATAGTATGTGGCTTGTGTGTATATAGTATGTGGCTTGTGTGTATATAGTATGTGGCTTGTGTGTGTATATAGTATGTGGCTTGTGTGTATATAGTATGTGGCTTGTGTGTGTATATAGTGTGTGGCTTGTGTGTGTGTATATAATATGTGGTGTGTATATATTATGTGGCTTGTGTGTGTATATAGTATGGTGTGGTGTGTATATAGTATGTGGCTGGTGTGTGTATCTATTATGTGGCTTGTGTGTATATATAGTATGTGGCTTGTGTGTATATAGTATGTGGCTTGTGTGTATATAGTATGTGGCTTGTGTGTGTATATAGTATGTGGCTTGTGTGTATATAGTATGTGGCTTGTGTGTGTATATAGTGTGTGGCTTGTGTGTGTGTATATAATATGTGGTGTGTATCTATTATGTGGCTTGTGTGTATATAGTATGGTGTGTGTATATATAGTATGTGGCTTGTGTGTGTATATAGTATGTGGTGTGTGTATATAGTATGTGGCTTGTGTGTGTATATACTGTAGTATGTGGTGCGTGTATATAGTATGTGGCTTGTGTGTGTATATAGTATGTGGCTGGTGTGTGTATCTATTATGTGGCTTGTGTGTATATATAGTATGTGGCTTGTGTGTATATAGTATGTGGTTTGTGTGTATATAGTATGTGGCTTGTGTGTGTATATAGTGTGTGGCTTGTGTGTGTGTATATAATATGTGGTGTGTATATATTATGTGGCTTGTGTGTGTATATAGTATGGTGTGGTGTGTATATAGTATGTGGCTTGTGTGTGTATATAGTATGTGGTGTGTGTATATAGTATGTGGCTTGTGTGTATATAGTATGTGGCTTGTGTGTGTATATAGTATGTGGCTTGTGTGTATATAGTATGTGGCTTGTGTGTGTATATAGTGTGTGGCTTGTGTGTGTGTATATAATATGTGGTGTGTATATATTATGTGGCTTGTGTGTGTATATAGTATGGTGTGGTGTGTATATAGTATGTGGCTGGTGTGTGTATCTATTATGTGGCTTGTGTGTATATATAGTATGTGGCTTGTGTGTATATAGTATGTGGCTTGTGTGTGTATATAGTATGTGGCTTGTGTGTGTATATAGTATGTGGCTTGTGTGTGTATATAGTATGTGGCTTGTGTGTATATAGTATGTGGCTTGTGTGTGTATATAGTGTGTGGCTTGTGTGTATATAGTATGGTGTGTGTATATATAGTATGTGGCTTGTGTGTGTATATAGTATGTGGTGTGTGTATATAGTATGTGGCTTGTGTGTGTATATACTGTAGTATGTGGTGCGTGTATATAGTATGTGGCTTGTGTGTGTATATAGTATGTGGCTGGTGTGTGTATCTATTATGTGGCTTGTGTGTATATATAGTATGTGGCTTGTGTGTATATAGTATGTGGTTTGTGTGTATATAGTATGTGGCTTGTGTGTGTATATAGTGTGTGGCTTGTGTGTATATATAATATGTGGTGTGTATATATTATGTGGCTTGTGTGTGTATATAGTATGTGGTGTGTGTATATAGTATGTGGCTTGTGTGTATATACTGTAGTATGTGGCTTGTGTGTGTATATACTGTAGTATGTGGTGCGTGTATATAGTATGTGGCTTGTGTGTGTATATAGTATGTGGTGTGCATTGACACATGACGCTGCGCACCGTCCGTACAGGACAGCCTATAGAAGGCCGGGATCACACATGGGAGATACTCGGACGAGTGTCACATCTTAATACCCGGCCCTCAGGAGCAGAGCGTGCAGCTGTTTGTATTTCTATGCAGTCGCACGCTCCGCTCCCGATTGCCGCAGGCAGTGCCGGGTATTACGATACGAGACTCGTCCGAGTTTCTCGCATGTGTGATCCCGGCCTAACGCTGGCTTCTGGAATACCCTGCGACATATTTGAGAAAGATTCTTTGAATAGAAACATCAATCCCTTGTCCCAATCAAGAAGCAATTTCTTCCTTTTGAATACCTGACCTATTCCTATGTAAATATATAAAAATCAGCCCTTTTGCTTGAACTGAATTGAGTGTGCAGTGAATAATTCCAGGACAGAGGAGCAGCGTCATGTAAAGGAGCAGTGAGGGACCGGCAGCCGCTAAGGCCGGACAGAGCCCTGACTTCAACCCCATCCAACACCTTTGGGATGAACAAGAATGGAGATTGCTAGCCGGGACCACCCATCCAGCATCAGTGTCTACTGTCACAAATGCTATTGTGAATGAAGGGGCAAAAATCCCCACAGACACCTCCAAAATCTTGTAGAAAAAGACAATCCCCACATTACTGCCTAGGAATTTAGAATGAGATGTTCTAAAATTCTGTATCCCTACACTTATATGGTGTATAAGTATAATAACAATATAAAAAAGATTATAAGATGCTTCTTCGGATATGTGTTCATGTGTGTGTGGGGGAGCGGGGTGTTGTTTTCTATAATTTGCTGTATTAAGTTATTTACATATATTTATAAATGCTCCAATACTTTATTATACAGGATTATACTGTCCTCTCATTGGCTGCAAGGACATTCTAGAATGCTGTGACCTCACAAGGTCGGCGCTATGGGCAACCGCTCTCCCGGAACTCCTTTGAGGGCTACAGTAGACGAGGAGAGTGAGTATGCGTGTCTTATGCTCCTGCCCTGACCTTATTATTTCCCATTTCCTAGCTATATAAGTTTCTGATTTCTTGTAATAAGTTTCCCCTATTTCCCAATTCTCATGTCCCGTACATTTTTAAACAGAAAACCTTATATTTGTTAATTAGTTACAGCAATATTTACCATTGATAAAATTGGCATTGGAGATTAGTCTATTTATAAGGAAACTTCTCTATTTGTCCTATTCAGGATTGTGCGATTATTTCTACTAGAGAAATGGCGAGCAAAAATGAGAGACCAATCTATGTAAGTTCCAAATAAGAAAAGTCATGTAATTCAGATTAGTGACTGTAACGCTGTCTCTATATGTGTATATAATAATGAATGTCTGATGTCCGTTCTTCATGCACAGGCAATGCCTGGACCAATCAGATTGGTATAATAACAACGATAGCAAAATCGCTTTTTTTTTTTGTGTTGAAAAAAAATACAGATATTCACAAAAGAGCAAAAATTCACTTGAGTCGTCATTTTTGAATATCCGTTACATTGTTGATTTTTGGTCGATGGAGCTGGGCAAGGGCTTGTTTTTTTGCCTGGTGACCTGATGTTTATATTGAAAATATTTTGGGGTAGTTATGGTGCTTTGATTGCTGTTATGTATCGTTTGGTGGAGTTGTAGCAAACAAAAACTTGCAATTTTGGTATTTTGATTTTTTTTATGCTTTGCAGTTTCTATAGATTGGGTCAATTATTTTAGGTTTCCATAGATCGGACTTTTCTGAACAGGTTGATACCAAATACAGTATGTGTATTTTTTCTTTTTTCTTCCTTTAATATTAACTGGAGGAAAGGGGGTTGATTTGAATTTTTTTTGCTTTTAAAGGGAACCTGTCATGTCCTTTTTCACATGTAAATTGTCCCCAGTGCATTATTAGTAATGCAATATGTGTCACTAACATGTTTTTTCATTAAAAACGGCGCTGTAATGATGTCCGAAAAGCACTTTATATGGTTAGATTGTACCTGCTCAATTAGTCATAGGGGTGTGCTTCATTTTATTCAGTCATGGTTGTCGCCGCCCACGCAATCTGAATGATGCTCCCGGAGTTGCGCTGACGTCACTCAAATCCACTTTGAAAAATCCCGAGCTTGCGCAGTTTATAGTAGAGCAGCGCTTATGCAGCATTGATCATCGACTTGCGCATGTGCCATGACGAGCGGCTCCCTGCGCTTAAGCCTTAATATAACATAATGTGCATAAGCCGGTCCCATCACCAGCTGATGCAAATCTGCGCACAGACGCCGATCATTCCGGCAGCGTGTACGCTTCCTGGCTTCAGAGACGCACACTGTGCATGACCGGAAGACCGGCAATGTGGCGGCTCGTGCAAATTATGTTATCAAGCCCATAGGGGTGTGATGACATGGAAAGATGGCTGAGTAGCCTGGGGAACTAACGCCCCACCGACTAATCAAAGCCCTCAATAGTATAGGAAAGTGGAGGTTATACATGATTTTTTAAAGCATTTATTTAACCCCTTCCCAACATTGGAAGTATCCATATGACATGGTTGGCTGGTACTTACCGACCTTTGACGGATGGATAAGTTATGGCGGTCTTCTGAGAACAGCGGCTGTGAGCGCACCATAGCTGATTCTGACAGCTGACACCCGGCAGGATCAGTGATCGCACCGCTCCGAGCACTTTATCCCACTATACCCTATATCGATCACAGTATTTAGCAGGCATGCAGAGAGAGGGAGCCTCCTCTGCTCTTTGATCAGCGCCCCGTTGCCATGGTGATCTGATGTCATCATGACGATATCAGGTCACCAGAGCTAGCAAACTAGCCACTTCAGGCTCAGAGCTTGGTGCAGCAAGTTGGTCTGCCAGTGCAGCGCTGAGAGTTTGTAAACCATGGCAAAGCTCCTGCATCCCCATGCTTTACAAGTGATCAGACTGCAAAAAGTGAAAGTCCCATAGTAAGACAAAGTAAAAAAACTGAATTTTTTTTGTAAAAATATATAATATATATATATATAAAAGAACAAAATAATTTGAAAACAAATATATATATTAAACCCATAAATAAATATTTTTATTAAAAAAATAAATAAAAAGGACGTGCATTTGCTATCGGCGCGTCCGGAATGACCCGATCTATAAAACTGTCCCACTAGTTTAACCCCGTTAGTGAAAACTAAAAAAAAAAAAGAACAATGCGTTATTATCATACTTGAGAACAAAAAGTGGAATAAAATGAAGTGTTCACTTTCTTCTTAGTGTGTGTGTTAATTAACCCTTCAATAACTCTAGGATTAGTAATGGATAGGTGTCTTATTGACAACTCTCCATTACTAAGCCGAGTTTAATGTCACCTTACAATAGCAAGGTGGCAATAACCCCTTATTAACCCCACTTGCCATCACTACAGGGAAGAACCCGACATATCTCCAGAATAGGAGCATGTAATAGACATTTCTGGGCAGCTGCAGGCTGCTCTTTTTAGGCTGGGGGGCCAAGATCAATGGCCCCTTACCAGCCTGAGAATAGCAGCCCCCAGCGTCGGGTTTTCATTCATTCTTCTCTCCTGCTCGCTATTGCCAGCAGAGCAGGAGAGAAGAATGACATCCGCGTTCAGCACCAGCTGCCAGGGAACAGCGCTTACTGTAGCGCTTCTTCCCCGGCGGCCATCCGTGTGGTCCTGATGCGGCACACGTGCGGCACATGGTTGCCACACGTGCGCTACACGGATGTACCACGTATCCACACAGACACGGATAGCTCCTGGAACGTTTTTTCTGGTACCAGAATTATCTGGACGTGTGAGACTGCCCTGACAGCGGTCAGAATTGTAAAGGTGAAAACAGGCTTGGGAACTGAAGGAGTTAACTGAATTATATTACACAGGGCTGGTTAGGCATAGAGTTTAATCACACATAGCTCAATGCTGCTGGATTGGAGGGCATGGGGGGCCTGATAGGTTCCCTTTAGAGCAGATGTAGTAATGCAGCTATAGCAGTTTGCCCTCATTTTTAAACCCAAATAAATATGTACATAATGGGCGCAGCGACAGAGAGTCATAAAACACAACTAATGTAGAAATATATTCCACATATCTTAGACTTGGAAAAGTGGAAAATAAAGTCTGATGCCACCCGGAGTTGTCAGCAGATGCCGGGTCACATACCAGGCGTGCTGTTTATGGACTGTATGAATGCTGCATGGGGCACGGACTGACGCTCTGCTCATAGACTGCGCTAGTATTAATAAATCTATCTTGTGTGATAATGTAGTCTGTTCATTATCCAGTGTAATAGAAGCCTATGAGTATGTTATGTACAGGACAATGTAAGAAGCTGGAATATTTCATGGACTTTTTATACTTCTCTGTTTTACTTTTACAGCCTGCAGTGATTAACATCCCATGTAAGTATTCACATTCTCACAAGCATTTATAGCATTTATACCTCTCCGTGCCCCCTGCTCCGGTCTGTGCAGGGTGGGGACTGAGGCTTTCTACAGCAGGCGCGATCCAGTGACGTAATGGCGCCTGCTGAGCCTCAGACACACAGGGGCAGGCGAAGGGTGGAACAAGAAGCCGATGGTAAAATTATGATGACAGTTGGGGTGATGGGGAACAGAGCCAGCACTCCTCAGGACTCACGGCCGTGTGGTCCCCCGCTATTGATGCAACACCCCTGCACTCCAGTAGTTGACTGTACGGCAAGGATCACACATGTGAGAAACTTGGCCGAGTCTCGCACGTTAGTACCCGGCACTACCACCGCCACTCGAAGTGCAGAGTGTGGCTGCATAGCAATACATGCAATCGCACACTCCACTCCTGAGTGCCGATGGCAGTGCCAGGTATTAACATGCGAGACTCGGCCGTGTTTCTCGCATTTGTGATCCCGGCTTATAGCCGAAACCTGGATGCCAGATCAGATCTGATTGTAAGGAAATCTCTGTACGATCACTTTGTACAGGAAGGGCTCAGTCACATGTGTGTTTATGTATCAGGTGTGCTCTCAGTATTTTTCACTGCCCCTTATATTCTATGGCGCTAGTAACATGTCAGCAGTGGGGAGAATTGTGGATCACACTCAGCCATTGACCGAATACTAGGAGAAACTTGGGAAATTGCATACAAGAGAAATGACATACTGATGGTAAAAATGGACACGGACTAAAAAAGGATAAAAATCGGACATAGCGCACTGATGAAAATTAGTTTGGTTTTGTGCAGATGAGAAAAACAATGACGTGTGAATACAGCCCAAAAATAAGTCATCCGCTGCAACTGACTGTTATTAACGACTTCAATAAATCTAATTGTAAACTGTTGTTTGCTTTTCAGCTGAAGGTGTAAATCGCAGGTAAGAGTCTTTCTCCTCATTTTACAGTGTGTGGTGCGCATGCGCCACCTCAGCTCCATCCTACAGGGGCATCTCAGGGATGGAGGGTCCAGCGGACGGACCCCCAGCAATCAGCAGCTTATGCCCTATACTGTGGATTGGGGATGAATAAGTGGGAACATCTTTTTTAATAGTTCACATCAATTGCTAGTGTTACCATAACTTGTAGTTAAACCCTTACCTAATCTATACATTGATGTGTTTCCTTGTACTATAGGATGGACGTCACAGGATTACATAAAATAATAATACAGAAGAGCAGAGATATTGAAAAGAAGATCACAACTTTGTAAGTGATAAAATTGTACGATCTAATATAAACCAACCTTCTGGATTCCATAATGATAGAGATGATTCCTTATCTCTGACGACTGATTCATTATATTCTAGTAGAAAAATATTTAGAATTGAGAGTCCTCAGTGGTTGATACCTTTAAATGGCTAACTGAAAAGATGGTGACACATTGCAAGCTTTCCCGACTGCTCAGGTCTCTTCATCAGGCATTGACTAATACAAAATCTGAAGAATCACATATTTATACACAACACAGCACAGAAATAATGCAGTAGATAGGTATCAACCACTGAGGACTCTCAATTCTAAATATTTTTCTATCTCCTGGCTAACACGGTACAAAGATATATATCTTTCTTGTATTCTGGTAGATCCTGTCTGCACTCAATATCTGTCTACACAGAGAGCCGCCATGTATTGGGCACCAGTCATAGATCATACTCTACAGCACAAACATGCCACAACACAGGGATTATTATTTAACTTGTTAAAGGGAACCTGTCAGCAGGATTGTGCACAGTAACCTACAGACAGTGTCAGGTCGGTGCCGTTATACTGATTCCAATGATACCTGGTGATGAAATCCGTCTTGTGGTTGTTGTTTAATCTTTATTTGCAGTATTCAGCTAATGATATGCCCGTGCTCCAGGGCGGCCTGTGGGGGTCTTCAAGTGGTGCTCTGATTAGCTATTCATCTGTATGGCTTATGACAGGTCACTGATCCCTCATTGATCTGCCCCCTATTTTAAATACTGAATATAATTATGGTTTTTAAAAAAATTCACATTTATCAGGCAGGCACCGGCGCCTGTACTGCATCATGATGAGGAGTATAATATGGCTGTTTTCATGTTATTTAGAAATTCAGTTTTGTTGTAAAAAAAATAAATTCTTAATTATAATGGCTCGCATTAGCATCTATTTCGTTCCTATAGATGCTACTACGCAGGTACCTCTGCTGCCACCATTTTGCTAGAGAAAAAAATAATTAGTCTCCATCCAGATGGCACCTGCGCAGTAGCATCTATCACGCGATTCATATTACTGCATGGCCTCTGGCGCTATTTTGATTAAATTGTTTTTTTAACACCAAAACTATATTTGTAAATAATGTGAAAACAGCCATATTATCTACCTCATCATGTTACAGTGCAGGCACCGGTGCCTGTCTGATGAATGTGAATTTTTTTTTCAAGCCAAAATTCTATGCAGTAGGTAAAATAGGGGAAGGTCAGTGAGGGATCAGTGACCTGTCATAAGCCATACAGATGCATATGTAAGCAGAGCAGCACATAAAGCCCCATCCACAGCCCTGCCCACTCACAGCCCCACCCACTCACAGCCCCACCCACACACAACCCCGCCCACTGGCCACCCCGGTTCACGAGAATCTCATTAACTGAAAACTGCAAATAAAGATTAAACAACAACCACAAGACAAATTTAATCAACCAAGGTATCCTTTTAATCAGAATAATGGCGCCAGCTTGACACTTACTGTAGTTTAATGAGCACGATCCTGCTGACAGGTTCCCTTTAAATGGGGAGGAGGAGAAAACACATGAGCCATTATTGAATTATGGCTTCTTAGAAAGAAAAGACATACACTTTCTGTAGTGATCTGTATACAGAGCTCATCTGAGAGTTTTCCCAGTGAACAGTCTGCAGTATATTAGAATGTATGGAGGCTGCAGAAGACAATTTTCACTTTGTGGTACATAGTTAGAAAATCATCAATAAATGTAATCAATTATGTTTGGAATAAGCATCTATTAGGCTACTTTCACACTTGCTTTGTTTTGCAGCGCGTTTTCCCCGCAAAAAAACGCATGGAAAAAACGCAAACTAATGCTGCGTTTTTTTCAAGCATTTTTATGAGCATGCATGAAAAAAACGCAGCGTTTTTATGCGTTTGTGTGCATTTTTACCGCGTTTGCGTTTTTTTCCAACATTAGTTGGCCCCTCACACTAACCCAAACCATGACTTTACTAACCCTAAACCTAACCCTAACCCTTAACCAAACCATACACTAACCCTAACCCTTAACCAAACCATACCCTGACCCTAACCCTAACCCTAAACCCCCTTAACTAACTCTAACCCAAACCCCTAATTTCCATTGTCTAACTAATGGTCAACAAAAAAAACGCATGCGCAAAAAAACGCATACATGAGCATGCCATTGCGCACATATGCGCACCCATAGACTTAGAATGGGTGTCTTGCTGTAAAAAAATGCATTGCGCGCGCATGCGTTTTTTTGAGGCAAGTCAGACGCCCAAAAAATGCAACAGGATGCATTTTGTGCGCCCACCACAAAAAAACGCATGCGCGTAAAAACGCATACAAACGCATGTGTATGCGCACATAAGCGCATCCCATGCAAAATATAGGGGAAAAAACGCATGCGTTTTTTAGCGCTAAAATACAGTGCAAAAAAACGCAAGTATGAAACCAGTCTTATAAATTTAAAAAAGGGAAATAATATGGACAAGATAGGGCATGGTATCTTTTTCTGCCAACAATCTTCTAGCTCTCTAGGTATCCTCATACAGAAACGTCCTCTGTTGGCAGCTGCTGGCAGACAGAATTTGAGGATTTCAAGAGCATCTCTCACCAGGAT
Source organism: Dendrobates tinctorius (assembly GCF_039654945.1). NCBI lineage: Eukaryota > Metazoa > Chordata > Amphibia > Anura > Dendrobatidae > Dendrobates > Dendrobates tinctorius. The sequence goes on from NW_027361708.1 coordinate 28,061,983, forward strand.
TTTGCTATTGCATCTAAAAGCAACAATTTCAGCAATGTGTCACTTACTGAGCTGCTTGCTGCAGTTTTGATAAAATCACTGTTTTATGTGCTGCAGATCTATCAGTTCTCTGAATACTGAGCTCTGTCTAACCCCAATCCACTGATTGGAAGCTCAGTGAAAACTGTGCATGGGCAAAAGACTGCCAATAAGTAGAGATGGGCGGACACCTGGATGTTTGGGTCCGGCGTTTTTGGCCGAACAGTTACAAAAAGTTCAGGTTCAGGTACTAGAACAGTACTTGGACCAAAACCCTGACCCCTTTCACTTGGACGGGGGGGCCTGTGCATCCAGTGTTTGCCATGTCACGTGCATGACAGCGCGTCATACACTGCTTCTGCTCAGCTGTAAAATCATCACCACTGGTCAGACTGCCACGGTTCCCACACTGCCAAAAAACAACATGAGCCCACAGCTGTGATTGGAGGTGTAAAGTTTACCTCCGGTCACTGGGGCTCACCTGATGGGACTACTGCTCCCATCAGCCGATGCCTGCTGCTGCTAATAAGGCACCCATTTATTGGTTATCAGTCATGCTTGTTATATATTTGATTTTTAAAAGGTTTTGGAAAAGTTTTTTTTTCCTGAAGCTTTCTTTGCTGCCTTCTGATTAGACAGTGCAATCTTTTGGATCCACATACATATCCTGCAGATAGTAAATGGAGCTGTCAACCTCTCTATTCTGTCTTTCAGTCACTGAGGGGTCAGATGTCCGCCTCTCTATTCTGTACGCCAGTAATTGGTTTCTTAAGGGCATGTCACACTAAGAGATATCGCTAGCAATATCGCTATAACTAGTGACGTTATAGCGATATTGCTAGCGATATCTCTGTCTCTGATACTTACCTACGACCGGCTCCCCCGCTGGTTATCGCTGATCGCGCGAGAACGTTCAGGACTGTTTCTCGTCGTCAGCTTCCTGCGACGCTTCCTGCTGTGAGGACGAGCGACGCGTGGAGCCGGGCGGGTGGACGCAGGATCGTCTGGTGTGACAGGTAAGTAGCGATCCCCGTCCCCTGCGATGTCGCTGGTGAGAACTGCCTGTGTGGCAGCTCACTAGCGACCACTTAGCGATGTACCAGCGATCCTGACCGCGTCATATCGCTGGTCGGGATCGCTGGTACATCGCTAAGTGTGACAGTACCTTTAGTAATAGGCAGATCTCTGGGATGTTTTCACCAGTGGAGAAAACAATGGGATGTTTGTACCAGTGGAGAAAAGATTGGGACTGGGAGAAGAATAAAGTGTCCTGATATCTGTCTTTGAGCATAGTGACTGGTGTCCATCATTCTTTTCTATTTCTGATCTATGACTTTCTTCTTGAAAGTTAGAGGGACTATATGGGATGATGAGACACAGCTCCTCTGATAGGAAAGACTTCATTACACAATATTGCAGGCTGAGAAAGTTTTATTTTAAGTGATTATCTGGACTCCTATTTATTTGATTTTATTTCTTTGCAGAAGAACAAGGAGCGAGAAGCTTCCATCAAGGTAAATGCAAGTGGCGGAACGCCTGTAATCGCCCCGTGTAACAGGCCCTTTAGTTATTACATGAGTCAGTGACGATCTGCAGATCTTTCCATGCATCTATAATATCATAAGATACATACATAAGATCTTTACATAACATCATGATAAATCAATATAAATCATTGTATTGTGAGAAATTCAGTGTAGTTTTTATAAAAACCATAAATACGTAAAAAGTGTTGAAAAACTTGTGTAAGTGTTTGGGAAACTAAATTAAATCATCAGTATTTTCCCCATTGTTTATTGGGCTTTACAGTCCCAGCGTTCAGCGCTCCGTATATATTACATGATTACTTTATTCTTCAAGTCAAGTCCAATTTCACTGACTAGACGACTTATTTTTTTTGTTTTACAAACTAATATTCCCTTATAAAGCCACAATATATTTTTCTTTTAATAATCACTAAGACATGTCCTGTATTTTCTGGGCTACAAGATGCACTTTTTTTTAGCAAGAAAAAAAAAATCATGCTTAAAAAAAGTGTGTGTCTAAGCCTTGTTCACACAATACGTATTTGCTGCATTTTTTTGGCTGCATTTTTAAATGCAAATTTTAAGCTGCATTTTACAATACATCAAAATCTATGAGATATTAAAAATCTGATGCACGCACGCTGTATTTTTTTTTCCTGACTGAATTGGAAAACGGCTGTGTTTTTGCAAACTGCAGCATGTAATTTCTTTCACTGTTTTGTTTCAGCGTTTTTTCACCCATAGAAAGCAATGAGTAAGTGCAAACATGCAGCAAAAACTGCAGGTATCACGTTTTCCTGCAAAAAAACGAAGGAAGTTGCATCATGTTTTTTGGGGGCACTAGACAATCATTGTTTAACCCCTTCCGGACAATTAACCATTTTCTGTTTTCGTATTTTCCTCCCCTTCTCCCAAGGGTCATAACTTATTTTCTGTCCACATAGACATATAAGGGTTTGTTTTTGTGGGATGAGTTGAACTTTTGAATGACACAATTTATTTTACCATAAAGTGTACTGGAAAAAGAGAAAAAAATTCCAAGTTTGGAAAGTGCAATTCTCACACTGTTTTAACCGCAAACTTTATACCTTGTCATAATAACCCATCGGTGCAGAGAGGTGGAATGGATGATGCAATTTTGATTGTCGCGTGTTATATCCTACTGTAGGTGATTGATAGCGGGATTTAACTGGACAACAGCTGCCGGTGGAACACCCCTCCTCCCGCAGCTGTTAAGTCACATGATGGCTTTTTGAGTATAAGTCATAAGTTGTGAAGGGGTTAATAGATTCAATCAAAAAATGACAAATTTCTTAAGTCAAAAACTGAAAATGTAATAGATTAACAGTTACGGCTGTTATAGGTAGGTTCTGGTTGTTTGTCACAGCCATTATCTGCTGGTTATGGGGTAGGCTCTCCCCGTGAACCCACTCCATGCACCCACTACCACCTTGCACACTATGTATGGTGGATGTCAGTAAAGTGTTAATCCATGAGTTTTATTCCCTTGAATGGTGCAAGCTCAGTACCAGCACTTCCATTCATTCGGACAGTGACCAGGACAGATTATAAACTGTGCTACTTGCCTACTGTACCAGGTGTTCAGGAGACCTCCTCATATTTCATGAGTCTGCTGGACATTTGTAGAGTAAGCGAGTGTACACAATATCATGGTATCTCAGGAAATGGAGGATATCTTTTCTTAACACTCATGGTACCTTGTTTCTATCTTTTTTTTAGGCTTCGATCCTTCTTCTCCGGCTTCGTTTTTTTCAGAAAAAACGAAAACAGTGAGTATACAAGATCCCTTTTGCACGTCACCCCAGGTTTCACTGTCATTCTGTAATGTGCTGCCTCTAGCTTCATGATTGAAATTTCCAGTACGCTAAATTTTTACTACTTACTAGGTGGTGTAATTCATTGCAGTCAATATGAAATCAAACAGGATTTTTTATGTCTGCAGTTATTTGCATTTGGGCATGTAAAATATAATTTGCCAATGGCAAAAAACTCCAAATCTGTATAATAAACGTTAATATACAGATCAGACCAACATGAAATTTCTTTTTGCATCTTTTTTATTCTCCTTCAGCCCCTCCATGTATCCAGCTTAACAGGGCTGAGCGGTCCTATTCTTCCGAAGTTTAATTGCCCAGGAGCACACAGCTTCTCCTTGGTGCTTCAGGCCAGTTCACCATCCATACTCTTCCAAACAGCCTATGGAGAAATAAAGAGACAAACAGGGGGCATGCTCGACTGACAGCATTGGACCTATGGGATGGCAACATGAGGCGGAGTTTGTGAAAAGGGATTTTTCATTAGGAGTTGTATTTGCATTCACAAATAAAAATGGCCTTTATTTTGTACTTACATATTATAATTTGTAGAGTGCCCTTTTAAGTGAATGGTTATTAAAACATAAATATCTTTATACTGTATGCAGTTGCCAATAACCACATAATTTTAAATGCATTTCCTAAATTTATTTCTGCAAAATCGTGCAATCGAGCCACGTGATACTTGGAGGGAAAATATTAATTAGGCACAACTTGGCCATTTCACTTAGGGGTGTATTCGGTTTTGTTGACAGCAGTTTAGATATTAATGGCTGCGTGTTGAGTTATGTAGAGATACTTTTTTTTTCATGGGACAACACAGTATTTACAAAAATGTGAGGGGTATACTCACTTTTGTGATATACTATAGATCCTGAGGATAGCGCATCAATATCTTGTAGCTGGAATGCGCTTTAAGACTGTTTGTTATATCTCCACTCTATATAGGAAAAAATGAGAGACCACCACCGATACCACCTGGCAAACCACCGCCGATACCACCTGGCAAACCACCGCCGCTATCACCTGGCAAACCACCACCAAAACCAACTGGCAAACCACCACCGAAACCAACTGGCAAACCACCGCCGATACCACCTGGCAAACCACCGCCGAAACCATCTGGCAAACCACCACCAATACCACCTGGCAAACCACCGCCGATACCAACTGGCAATCCACCGCCAATACCACCGGATAAACCACCGCCGATACCACCTGGCAAACCACCGCCGATACCACCTGGCAAACCACCACCGATACCACATGGAAAACCACCGCCGATACCACCTGGCAAACCACCGCCGATACCACCTGGCAAACCACTGCCAATACCATCTCACAAACCACCGTCGATACCAACTGGCAAACCACCGCCGATACCACCTGGCAAACCACCGCCAAAACCAACTGGCAAACCACCACCGAAACCAACTGGCAAACCACCACCGATACCAGCTGGCAAACCACCGCTGAAGCCATCTGGCAAACCACCGCCGATAACACCTGGCAAACCACCGCCGATACCAACTGGCAAACCACCGCCAATACCACCTGGCAAACCACCGCCAATACCAACTGGCAAACCATCGCCAATACCACCTGGCAAACCACCGCTAATACCACCTGGCAAACCACTGCCAAAACCAACTGGGAAGCCACCACCGAAACCAACTGGCAATCCACCACCGATACCACCTGGCAAACCACCGCCGAAACCATCTGGCATACAACCGCCAATACCACCTGGCAAACCACCGCCAAAACCAACTAGTAAACCACCACCGAAACCAACTGGCAAACCACCGCCGATACCACCTGGCAAACCACCGCCAATACTACCTGGCAAACCACCGCCGATACTACCTGGCAAACCACCGCCGATACCACCAGGCAAACCACCGCCGAAACCACCTGGCAAACCACCGCCGATACCACCTGGCAAACCACCGCCGATACCACCTGGCAAATCACTGCCGAAACCAACTGGCAAACCACCGCCAAAACCAACTGGCAAACCACCGCCGATACCACCTGGCAAACCACCGCCAATACCACCTGGCAAACCACCACCGAAACCACCTGGCAAACCACCGCCGAAACCACCTGGCAAACCACCGCCGAAACCACCTGGCAAACCACCGCCGATACCACCTGGCAAACCACCGCCGATATCACCTGGCAAACCACTGCCGATACCACCTGGCAAACCACCACCGACACCACCTGGCAAACCACCACCGATACCATCTGGCTAACTACCTGGCAAACCACAGCCGATACCACCTGGCAAACCACCGCCGAAACCACCTGGCAAACCACCGCCGATACCACCTGGCAAACCACCGCCGATACCATCTGGCTAACTACCTGGCAAACCACAGCCGATACCACCTGGCAAACCACCGCCGATATCACCTGGCAAACCACCGCCGATACCACCTGGCAAACCACCGCCGAAACCACCTGGCAAACCACCGCCGATACCACCTGGCAAACCACCGCCGATACCACATGGCAAACCACCGCCAATACCACCTGGCAAACCACTGCCGATACCACCTGGCAAACCACCACCGATACCACCTGGCAAACCACCACCGATACCATCTGGCTAACTACCTGGCAAACCACAGCCGATACCACCTGGCAAACCACCGCCGATACCACCTGGCAAACCTCCGCCGATACCACCTGTCAAACTACCGCCGATACCACCTGGCAAGCCACCGCCGATACCACCTGGCAAACCCGATACCGATTATTAAAGCACCAGAATATTTTTTTAAACCTAGTTTATGCTCTATTGTAATTTATGACACCCTGAATTTCACTTCATTTCCTGCACCGAATCTGAGTACATGCTGCACTCCACACTAGGCAACACCCTTTGCTTTTTCTTCTAAATTCTCAACCAGAGCTAGCACTGCCTGGCCTAGGTGTCCAGCCCTGTCCTCCTCCCACCCACTGCGCAATCATTGGCTGTTAGAGATCAGTGCTGGAGCAGATACTAGCATTCATTCCAGCATTGGAACTGACTGAGCAGTGATCCTGTGCTTCCATCTGTGGCAGTGCAGCACCGATCACTACACCTCACACCACAATGGTGATAACATTGTCACATGTCTTCTATTGCCCATGGGCGTAATGGTTGCAATCATAGTGGATGCAATCGGGTATATAGTGGAGGGGGGCCCTTACTTCAGCTGTATGTGCGTCCAAGGAGGCACAATCAGCTGAAATGTGTTGCAGCGCGGAAACGCACTGGGTCCCTGCACTGCAATCCATACCGCCAATCAGGACAGCAGCTGACATCGGCATGCATGGCATTGTCCTCGCACGGCAGGAATGTTATCCCACATACACATGCTGGGGTTACATGATGTTTGGTCACAACTTAAATCAAGCTGCCAAACTTCTCTTCATGCCGCTGTTACAGGTGAGGAGGGTCACAGTGCGACCCCTGCAGTGGTGTGACAAGTTCTGATTTTTTTTTCAATCTGCTTGTCACGGTACCCAGGGGTTGTAATGTGACCTAGTCACTTTATTTCTGCTGCTATGCCATGTAGCAGCAGTTTACAATGTAATCATGCTGCACAACCTGTGCCATGGCCAAAATCATTGTGTAACCCAGAATCAGTCTATAATACAGTGTACTGTAAAGCCGAAAAAAAGGTTTCCAGGACTCCACGGGAATCCAATTAGGGTCATGCAAAGTTACACATTCGGTCAAGAAATATTAAACTCTTGTATTACATGCCACATTCAGCCGGGATGCTTGTGACAGAATACTTGAGTCTGTGTAATGTGTAAGTATATATATATATATATATATATATATATTGTTTTACATATAGAAATGTAACCACATGAATAGAGGCAGATGTATAGTGGTATACGGCAAAAATAAATAGCAGCACTCCAGGCATGAGATAGTGAAAAAAACTTATCTTTATTCACCCAGGTATGCACAACATTACAAACTGTGAACCTTTCTCAAACCATGAACATTCACAGAGTCTAAACACGGTACATATAGGTTATACTCTATAATCAGTGATTAATCAATATACATCAGGGAGCATGGTGCATATGTACAGGGCCGGCTCCAGGTTTTCATGGGCCCCGGGGAAAAGTGTCTCAGTTGGCACTTTTACCACATACCACGATTCATGATGCAGATACAGCAGAGAAATATAGGTATAATACAATGCCAAAGATTTCACTTACTTCTTACATTACATGAGTGATATCATAGAATCATAGAATCATAGAATCGTAGAGTTGGAAGGGACCTCCTGGGCCATCTGGTCCAACCCCCTGCTCAAAGCAGGATTCGCTAAATCATCCCAGTCAGATGTCTGTCCAGCCTCTGTTTGAAGACTTCCATTGAAGGAGAACTCACCACTTCTCGTGGCAGCCTGTTCCACTCATTGATCACTCTAACTGTCAAAAAGTTTTTTCTAATATCTAATCTGTGTCTCCTCCCATTCAGTTTCATCCCATTGCTTCTAGTCTTTCCTTGTGCAAATGAGAATAAAGTTGATCCTTCTACAATGTGACAGCCCTTTAGATATTTGTAGACAGCTATTAAGTCTCCTCTCAGTCTTCTCTTTTGCAAACTAAACATTCCCAAATCCTGCAACCTTTCCTCATAAGACAGGGTTTGCAGACCGGTCACCATTCTGGTCGCTCTTTTCTGAACTTGCTCCAGTTTGTTGATGTCTTTTTTAAAATGTGGTGCCCAAAACTGGACACAATATTCCAGATGAGGTCTGACCAAAGAGGAGCAGAGGGAAATAATGACTTCACGTGATCTAGACTGTATGCTTCTGTTAATACATCCTAGAATTGCATTTGCCTTTTTTGCTGCTGCATCACACTGTTGACTCATATTCAGTCTGTGATCTATTAGTATACCCAAGTCTTTTTCACATGTGCTGTCACTTAGCCCTATTCCTCCCATTCTATATATGCTTTTTTCATTTTTATTGCCCAGATGTAGTACTTTGCATTTCTCCCTGTTAAAAACCATTCTGTTAGTTGCTGCCCACTTCTCCAGTTTATTTAAATCTTTGTGAATCCTCTCTCTCTCTTCTCTAGTATTAGCTATCCCTCCTAGCTTTGTGTCATCAGCAAATTTAATCAGTTTACCCTCAATTCCTTCATCTAAATCGTTGATAAAGATGTAAAGTTGTAAATTCTACAATAGCTCAGGAGCTGGACAGCGTAGTCCTCTATACAGTATGATGGACCCCATGTAATGCTCAAGTATATGATGGACCTCATATATTGCGATAAACATTTAAAAAAAAGAAGTGAAATGCTCACCTCTCCTCGCTGGCTGCTGCTCTCCTCCAGACTCCTCAGTCGTCCGGCTTTTTGCTCTGTGACTGATCAGAGCAGAGGGCGCACACTAGTCACGTCATCACGCCATCTGACCTGAAACATCACAGAGTCAGAAGACGTGAAAGAAGATGCAGTGGAGGAACGGGGAGAGGCAAGTATTGCAAGTACTGGGGCCCTGAGCAAGTAGGGGGCCCACTCGCCAGCGCTAGCACCAGGTCCCCATAGCGTGTCGATGTCCCTGACGGCGAGTGGGCCCCCCTGCCTGCTCAGGGCCCTGACACTTGCCTTGGTGCTGATGCTGATCCTGCATATGTATACAGTGCAATAATATCAATCTCCTCGTGTGTCATTAAACATATAATAATAATTCATTTTATTCTGTGCCAGTTCACAGGTATTGTGCATATAATATTAAAAAACCTTAATTGCTTGATAGAGATTATGGGATAACACTTGTGTTATAATTAAAGACTGCTCACATAATTGCTGACATTAGTAATATACATATTATATGCTCTAGGCTCAACTGTGATGTCAGCGATCCCAGGTAATCATGGCACCAGGGATCTCAGAGGTGGAGGGGGCACGCCAACACCAGCGACTATATCAGCTGGATGCAAGTGCTGGATGCAAGGCCTTGGAACCACATTTTGCTGAAAATGTTTTGTGGAGCAGGAGTCTCGCCAGCTCCCTCAGCTGCAATACATGCTGGTGGCCTATCAGAGGCTGGCAGCTGGCGTCAGCATGCCCGTTACTGAGAACACATGACAGTTTCATCATGCAACATGGTGGGGATGCTGAAGTCAGCTGCATCGGATGTAGAAGTGAACACCATGCAGTGTAGGGGAAGACAGGTAGTATATTATTTTATGTTTGTGGAACATAACACATTATCCCAGGAAGGGGCACATCATACCAGGAATGGTCCCAGTATGGGGGACATTATCCCAGAAAGGGGCACATCATACCAGGAATGGTCCGTCCCAGTATGGGGGACATTATCCCAGGAAGGGGCATCCCTTATTACGTGCCATCCTCTCTAGTTATGTATGGAGCGGCCCCCTATGATGTAGCATCCTCTGTTTTTATGAACAGTGTTTTCCCATTATTACAAAGTATTATGTTTTCTTATATATAGCACCGTACTTTACATACTGCTTTCTCATCATTTTTGTTAATCACAGAGCTCTCTCTTTACTACAGAATGTCCTCTGTTGTTAGATATAACATGACTGCTGATGGAGCAACATCTGACCAGTCCATCAGAAAAGTAGCTTTACCAGATTCCATCAGCAATCACTTCAGTTTTTATATAACAAGAGTGGATGCTGTTAGCGTGGCTGGTCTGAGCCGAAATCTCCAGGAGTGGACCCTCTGAGCCGTGGCACCGAGGGGCTCGGGCGAGCTGCCAGGTGGAACCGGCCCCTATACAGGGACCGTTAGGAGCAGGCCCAGGGGTTCAAGTACCACGGTAGCCGGTACCGAGAGGGGTGGCTCAGGATGGACTGGAGTTGGACTGTGGGACTGAAGTGTAGATGACAGAACAGAGCTGGAACACAGGAGACAGGAATGGAGTAAGACTATAGATTGGAACGTGGAGGAACTGAAGTGTAGATGACAGGACAGAGTTGGAACACAGGAGACAGGAATTAAGGAGGACGGAAGGACTGGAGGAGGATGGAACTGGAACACCGGAGGCAGGACTGGAGTAAGATGGCAGGACTGGAGCAGGATGGAACAGGAACACCGGAGGCAGGACTGGAGTAGGACGGCAGGACTGGAGCAGGATGGAACAGGAACACTAGAGGCAGGACTGGAGTAGGACGCAGGACTGGAGCAGGATGGAACAGAAACACCGGAGGCAGGACTGGAGTAGGACGGCAGGACTGGAGCAGGATGGAACAGTGACACCGGAGGCAGGAGACGGAGGAAGCAGGAACACTGGAGCAGGAATGAGAATACTACAAAGAACACGGAAGACAGGCTGCGAGGCTGCTGCAGGAAACACCGAGGACGGTACCGAGAGGCTGCAGAGAGCACAGGAGGAAGCAGGGCCCAGTGTGCAAGGTAACACAACAATCAGGCGCCTCCCTCAGGGGGAAGCGGCCTGATATGGCCCCTTCTGGCCTGCCACTGGTCCGAAGGTGCTTCCGGGTCAGGGCACTGCCAGAGCGCAAGAAGCAGAAGGGGGCGTGGCCACGGCCTATGGCGCATGCGCATTGCATGCAGAGATGGCGTCGGCCGCGAGCCCGTCAGAGGTGACCGCCATGGCCGTCGGGTGGCGAGAGGCTGTGGCGTGGGAGCGGAGGCCGGGTAAGTATGCCGAGACGGCGTGGGATCGGAGGCCGGGTGAGTATGTCGGAGCGGTGTAACAGATGCTATGTTACAAAAACAGGATACTATAATTAACGAGATTCCGATATGTAAAGGATGATGCTGTACATAAGAGGGCACCATGTAATAGGGGACGGTAATATTCATATTGAGAGGAAACATATCTTAAGGTTATCTGTAGCTTTGTTGCCATAACCAGAGGTGGGCCCAAACATTTCTTGCATAGGGGCACCAAGCTGTCAGCGTGCGCCCCTGCACTGACTAATTTGCACCTGCTCTCTTCTCTCTATCAAGTTGTGTGGTGCCATATTGAATCAGGGAGTTGCCTTCAATCTGTGCATGTCTACTGCCCTCAGTTATATGCCCCGCAGTGTGAATACATCATAACACACTGCGGGGCGGGATCTGGGGCCTTCACAACACGCAGGCGCAATAGCCTGATTTCGGTTCTCGGGGAGCGCGCACTGCGCATGCCCGAGAACTCTTGTCACAGCGCAGGCGCCTGCATTCAAAACAGGAGGAGGCAGTGACACACAGGGGCAACATGATGGACAGATGGTTGGCGCCGCCGAAACACCTGACAGACATGATGGACGGATGGTAGGCAGCTGATACAGGGGGACACATCATACCTATGGGACATATTACAGGTATGAGGAGATATTTATAAAAGTCGATATTTCAGCGTTACTAGGGGTCAGAAAAAGAAGAGCCACCTTCACAGAATGCAGCCTTAGTGCTGCTGAAGGTGGCTCTTTAACTGAAAAACGCCCTGGGTGGGTGACAGGTTCCCTTTAAAGGGAATGTGTCACCCCTTTTTAGTGATATCATGTAAAGATATCACCCAATTGGATTCCTTTAGGATTTTTTATTCCCCCCGACCCCGCACCTTTGATGCAAAAATACCTTTGTTATGTTGGTGAAGAGGTATGCAAATCGCTGCGGTACGGTCTGATGGGCGTGGCTTAGTCGGCTTCTTTCCCCCCTCCTCGGCTTGCTGAGCGTAATCGTCATCTGTGAATATCACAGATAACTAGAGTTGAGCGAAACGGGTCGAAAAAATTCAAAAGTCGCCGACTTTCGCCAAAGTCAGGTTTCATGAAACGAAACCCGACCTTAGCATGAGCCACCATCTTGGAGAAGGGCATGCAAGTGATTGGCTTGCTATGTGTGGCGTCACAGGGGTATAAAAGGGTGGGGACGCCGGCCGCCATGTTACTCATGCTGATCTCAGAATAGGGAGAGCTGCTGCAGCTGCTGATTCTGTAGGGAGAGCGTTAGGAAGGCAAAAAGAAAAAAAGACTGCTTCTGCTGCTAGCGCTTTTCACTGTAGTTACTGTGCAGTGAAAGGTGAAGATTTTTCCTTTTGTGCAGTAGCGCTGGTGGTGATTAGCCTGCCTTTTAAGGCTAGCTGCATTGCTGTGTGCACACTGGTGTTCAAACTGCTTTTTTAAATGAAATTAAAATTGTATTGTTTTGTCCTGGTGAGGTAGTGAGCGTTCATTTTTTCACACACCGTACAGCGGTGTACGCTCCTCACACAGTACCGTGTAACGGCTGTTATCACGGCCAAATTGAAGCTATATACGTGTGTGACTCTGTAAGGAAAAGTCGAGGAGTTTGTCCATTCTTACAGATCTACACCTTATAGTTTTGTCCGTTTTTCAAACAGTTTAGTATATTTGCTGTTTAATTACATTCAAAACTAGAGAGAGACAGCGTGTGTCAGTCCGTATACAAAAACACGGAGCTTGACAATTTTACATACACCGTACAGCGGTGTACGTGCATGCTCCTCTCTCAGTACCGTGTAACGGCTGTTATCACGGCCAAACTGAAGCTATCTACGTGTGTGACTTTGTAAGGAAAGGTCGAGGAGTTTGTCCGTTCTTACAGACCTACACTCTAGGGAGATTCCAATTCTGCCCAATTCTATATACACCTTGTAGTTTGTCATACACTAGGCAATTTCTGCCGGTCACATTGCGGTGTTATAGACACAGGGCCTAACAGAATCCAACTGTGTCCTGAAGTGTAGAGAGATTCCAATTCTCCACAGTCCTCTATCCACTTTTCTTACAACATCCAGAATCTGCCTGTCACATTGCGGTGTAAAATAAACAGGGCCTGACAGTATCCAACTGTGTCCTGAAGTCTACAGAGATTCCAATTCTCCACAGTCCTCTATCCACCTTTATTACACCATCCAGAATCTGCCTGTTACATTGTGGTGTAAAATAAACAGGGCCTGACAGAATCCAACTGTGTCCTGAAGTCTACAGAGATTCCAATTCTCCCCACTACTATATACACCTTGTACCTTGTTTTACAGTACCATATAGTTGGTGGTTTTTTGGGTACATTTTCCCCAAAAATGAGGAAGTGTGGTGGAAGAGTCCGTGGAAATGGGCGGGGGTTGGCAGCTGATAATGATGGTGTTGGTGGTGGATCTGCTGGTAGTGGCAAAATCAAAATAGCACCTAATGCAGGAGGTGTTGAGCCTGTGTCATCATCTGGCTCCACAAGGCCTTGAAGGCTCACTTTTCTGGGAGTAGGTAAACCGCTTTTAAAGCCGGAGCTTCAAGAACAAGTTTTGGCTTACATTGCTGACTCAGCCTCCAGCTCTATCGCCTCCTCTTCTGAAGTTTTAACACTAGGACTCCCAGAGAGGGGTCATTTAACATTTCTACCTTTGGAACCCAGAGACTGGTAGAATGACCTGAAGGATTTTATCTAACATCCTATAATCACCGTCTTTTGTTATGTAATCAAGGCCACTACTGTAGCACCACAGGAGGTTGTTTTCCATTGAGTTTAACCATTTAGTTTCTAGTTAGTTCTATTCAGTTTATTGTATTTGATAATATAAAGACTATACATATTGTATTTAGTTTCGTTTTATTTGTGCAAAAAAGCACTGAAACAATGAATCATTTTTTATATATATACAGAGCTATTAGGGGCCTGTACCACCATATGGTGCACAGTCACACTGCTATGAGGGGCCTGTAGCACCATATAGTGCACAGTCACACAGCTATGAGGTGCCTGTACCGCCAAATAGTGCACAGTCACACAGCTATGAGGGGCTGTACCACCATATAGTGCACAGTCACACTGCTATGGGTGGCCTGTACTGCCATATAGTGCACAGTCACAGCTATGAGGGGCCTGTACCGCCATATAGTGCACAGTCACAGAGCTATGAGGGGCCTGTACCGCCATATATTGCACAGTCACACAGCTATGAGGGGCCTGTAGCACCATATAGTGCACAGTCACACTGCTATGAGGGGCCTGTAGCACCATATAGTGCACAGTCACAGCTATGAGGGGCCTGTAACGCCATATAGTGCACAGTCACACAGCTGTAAGGTGTCTATACCAACATATAGCGCACAGTCATTTGAGCAAAAAAGCACTGAAACTATTAATCATTTTTTATATATTTTAAATAGAGAATTAGAAATTTTAGAGCAAGGTACAGCTGTGAGTAATGACCAGAAGCATTTGTGTCTAAGTCAAGAGGACTGAAATTTCAGTGTGAAAAATATACAAAAGAACAACTGTTATTTGTCTCCATGCTTTTTATTTTGATATAAAAATTTTAAAAAATATACAAGGAATAAAACAATTCCACACACATTTACAATAGGCTACAGTGGCAGGGCTGCATGTGTGTGTGTGAGTGGCATGTCCTTCTTGTGTGACTAGCATTTCAGCACTCACCAAGCAGTCTGTCTGCACTGTCGGAACATACTTGGCACTGCCTGGGTATGTCCCTGGTACATTTGCCACACGTGTATTTGTAGCAGTCAACACATCTCTCAGTTGCACAATTGTTCGTGCATCGATGGTTGACCTGACACTTCGCCCTTTTGCCAGGACTTGGTGTGGAAGGTTGTTGCCGAAGGAGTTTCTCCTTGCGTGCCTTCTTTTCACTCACATGAGAACCACCTAACTCTTTTGCAAGCTCAACCAGGAAGTCCACCTGTCTCTCCTGCACTTCAGTGCATGCCTGATAAAGAACATGCGCATTCAGTGCTGCCATGTCAATCATGTTGTAGAACACGGCGACTGGCCATCTCCGTGTTCCTGCATGCACGCTGTACTCCCGCACCATTTGGTCCATTACATCCACACCGCACTTTGTGTGATTGTATTGTGTGTCCGTGTTTGGCTTCCTTTTGTTGGTGTGCTCAGTCTCAACCACGCTGTGCATGCTGCTGAGAATGTAGACAGCCTTCTTTCGTTTGGGTGCATACACTGTCAGTATGACACCAGTGGTTGAAAACACCTGAGTGATGAATTCAGTGCGGTCCATCTGTCTAGCAGATTGAGGAATTTCCTGGCGACTCTTGTTGACTGTGCCGAGGATAGTGGTTTTCTGGCTAAGCAGTCGTTGTGCAAGTGACAATGATGTAAAGAAATTGTCCGTGGTTACAGTTCTGCCCTTGTCCATGAATGGTTTCATCAGCCTCATCACTACAGTTTTGGACAGCCTCTCCCAGCTGGGACGACTGGGGTCCTTGCCAAAGATATGGGAGGACATTACAGATGTACTTTGATTTCAAGTCGCAAGCCACCCAAAACTTGAGGCCAAACTTATCTGGTTTTGTTGCAATGTATTGCAGAAAACAGCAGCGAGTCTTTGACGGGAAAAGCTGTTAATCAATAGTGATGTGTCGACCAGGGTTGTAGGATGCGATGCAGTTGGTAACAAACGATCTCCACACATTGGAGATTGCAGCAAACTTATCGGTCTCCGCTCGCTCACTGCGTGTGAACATGTCATCAAAGCGGTTTCGGGCCATAGTTGCAATGATCCTTGGGTTTGCCAGGTTTGCTGACCAGCTGTCACGTAGTGATGGAACCTTGGTCACCCCCAGCAAGATAATGACTGAAATAAATGCCATTAGTCCGGGAGACCCATGAACCAATCCACCTGCTCCGTGTGACGTGCATGTTGAGTAGTCCATTCTTGAATGCTACGAAGCATGTCAAGAGTGATAAAACAGAGGAAGCTCTGAAGGCGACTGGACACTTTGTCTGGCCTTAGCACTTGGCTCTCCATCTGTAGGGTATGGTTCTATTTGAGTGAAATGGAGATGTTTCCCCACTTGTACTTCACACCACACTGTGCCATCTTTTGCGGTCTCTGCCGGCTCACTCGCCAACCGAGCTCTCTTTTTTGGTAGAGGAGGAGTCTCATCATCTGCAAGATAAATAATTTCAAATTAACATTTTGCTTTGGTTCTACTGAGACAGCCCTGAACAAAATCACTAATGATCTACTTACAGCCAAAGCAAACGGACAATATTCTATACTCCTGCTTCTAGACCTGTCCTCTGCTTTCGACACAGTTGACCACTGCCTCCTACTACAGATCCTCTCCTCCTTTGGCATCAAAGACCTAGCTCTATCCTGAATCTCCTCATACCTTTCAAACCACACATTCAGTGTCTCCCACTCCCACACTACCTCCTCATCCCACCCTCTCTCTGTTGGAGTCCCCCAAGGCTCTGCTCCTCACCCAACTGCCTCCAAGACTTCTCCCGAATAGCCCCCATCCTCTGGAATTCTCTGCCCCAACACGTCCGGCTATCAACCACACTCGGATCCTTCAGACGGAACCTGATAACCCACCTCTTCAGGAAAGCCTACAGCCTGCAGTGATCCCCGCTGCCTCCTCACCACTACTGGAGCTACCGCCTCACCATCACTGGAACTGCTGTAACCCCCCCCAACCTACTGTCTCCTTCCCCACCATCCTGTAGCATGTAAGCCCGAAAGGGCAGGGTCCTCTCTCCCCTCTGTATCAGTCTGTGATTGTTAGTTTGTTTGCTGTAAGTGATATCTGTAATCTGTATGTAACCCCTGCTCATGTACAGCACCATGGAACCAATGGTGCTATATAAATAAATAAAAAAGATAGTCAGGAAATAAAAATAGGTAATTTGAAAAATCTAACCTGAAGACAGCTCAGAGTCCAAATCGGTTGAAGGGTTGGTGTTGCTCAGGATCAGTTCCAATGCCTGTTGAATGGTGTGCCTTCTCTGCATTTTGTTTCTTGTGAACAAAATAGGTGAAGCAGTCACCTATCTATCCCCCGCAGCACAAAAGGACAGTGCAGCTGGGGGGTGGGCAGACACACTCAGGAGCAGCTTACATTCTTTTGTTTACACTCTTACAAGACTTTTGTTGAGGTGGATCAACATAATTGCCCCCTGCAGATTCCTCAGGCAATGTCCACATTTACAAATGAAAGGATGCTAATTGGAGCCATCAGAGTTGTCAGTTTGGACTAAAAGTACTGTCACACTTAGCGATGTACCAGCGATCCCGACCAGTGATATGACGCGGTCAGGATCGCTGGTACATCGCTAAGTGGTCGCTAGTGAGCTGCCACATAGGCAGATCTCATAAGCGACATCGCTGGGGACGGGGATCGCTACTTACCTGTCACACCAGGCGATCCTGACGTCCTCCCGCCCGGCTCCACGAGTCGCTCGTCCTCACAGCAGGAAGCACCACAGGAAGCTGACGACGAGAAACGGTCCTGAACGTTCTCGCGCGATCAGCGATAACCAGCGGGGGAGCGGGTTGTAGGTAAGTATCAGACACAGAGATATCGCTAGCAATATCGCTATAACGTCACAAGTTATAGCGATATTGCTAGCGATATCTCTTAGTGTGACATGCCCTTTAGGGTCATTTGACCCTCTTTCAGGACTTCAGGGGGGAGCTCGAAATTTCTGGGACTTCTAGTGTTAAGAGGGGCCTGGGGTCAGTACCAAAGGGCAGAGTGGATTTGCCCTAACTTCCATACCAATGATTAGTGTTGAGCATTCCGATACTGCAAATCGGGTATCGGTTGATACTCACGGTATCGGAATTCCGATACTGAGTTCCAATACATTTTGCATATCGAATACCGGAATCAGACGTTCCCATAATGCTATGAGCCAGTTTGATTTGATTCAGCCAATGAGGAATACTCAGAAGTGTGGGCACATCCTGTTAGGCATGTAGGCATGCTAACTAATGACATGGCTGTGATTGTCTGCTGAAATGATGTCATGATGCACTATAAAAGCCGCTGCTGCCGCCATGTAGGGTTCACTCTGCTGTGAATTCAGTTAGGGACAGGCTGGTGTTCAAGACTCTGAGGGACAGTTAGAGATAGCGATTTGCTATATAATATTGTGCTTTACCCAGGCTACATTATCAATCACTGTAGCTTTCTTTTGCCTTGCAGCGCTGTTCACAGCTGTCTGCAAGGTCTGTGTGAGTGCAGCTCACGCTGTAGTGTGTCCTGCAGCCACCTATAGTTGTAGGCCGCTCAGCGTGCGTCACTGCCTCATACATTTTTTTTTGTTTTATTGGTGCTCAATTTTCATTAATTTTCCTATTAGTGTGCATCCATCCGTATCCATCTACATTAGTTGCAAACACTATAGGAGTAGACAGCGGAGCCTTCCTGCAGCCTTTCAGTGCTAGTGCCCAGTTCTCTGCACTGTTCACGGCTGTCTGTGAGGTCTCTGTGTGTGAGTGCAGCTCACGTTGTAGTGTCTTGTGCACCACCTCTGGTTGTAGTCCACTCAGCGTGCATCACTGCCTCATACATAGTCCTTTTTTTGTTTTATTGCAGCTCATTTTTCCTGATTTTTTTTTCTCCTATTAGTGTGCCTCCATCCGTATCCATCTACATTGGTTGGTTGCAAACACTATATAGGAGTAGATAGAGGAGCCTTTTTTCTGGCTTGTGCCCTGCAGCCGCAGCCAGATTAGTATTAGCCTATTTTTTGGAACCTCATCTATTGCATTGTAGGTTACCTTCCGGCATTGTAATAGCTCCAAAAAGTTTGTGATACTATCGCTTTCACATCTTTGGTCACATCCTTTTTGCTTTTTAAAAAAAAAAACACGTAAATAAAGTTCACCAAACACTCCACTTGACAGTTGTGTAGGCCACATTAGCTCATATTAAAGTGTAGTCCACACACTTTATAAAATTAGTGTTTCTTATACCTGTTAGCAGCTGTTCAGGAATAAGCACACTAAGCTCCCCCTTTGTACTTTTTTGCTTATCTTTATCAGTCTACCAAGATGAAGAAATCAGGGAGTAAGGCACATGGTCGTGGGCGTGGAGTTTCAGCAGGGAGAGGACATGGGGATTCTGTGCCTGCTGCGGGCACCAGTGACTCAGCATCCCCCAGTTTTACCAGGCAACAGTCCTTTAGGCGCAGCTTTGTAGGACCTCGCTGTACCCCACTGCTGCGGGACAAACAAATTGAAGCCGTTGTCGGATGGATGGCAGCTAACGCATCAACTTCAATTACTTCCACATCCTCTCAGGCCCAGAGCACTGAAGAGCAACCATCTGTCTCTTCACCACCAGCCAAATTGCCCAGGCAGTCAGAGAGCCCTGGACAGGAGCCATCTCTACTTCTGTTCTCTGAATCTCTTGGCTTGGAAGCAGGGGACCAGCCAAGCAGCATTCTAGAATGTGAAGAAAAGGGAGAGTATGCAGTGATGCGCAACTGCTTTGTCCCTCTGAATCTGAAGAGGCGGGTGGGCCAGTGCCTATGGTCAGCACACCTCAGTACGCATCAGATGATGAGACTCAGGTGCCACTTTCTGTTGCGTACTGTGCTGGCGACACTACCCAGGAGAAGCAGGTGTTTGAAGAGGGGAGTGTAGATGATGAGGTCCTTGACCCATCATGGCGTGAGGAACAGGAAGGTGGTGGGAGCAGCTCTGAGGAAGAGATTCCCCGAATGGCCAAAACAGGAGGGAGAGGGAGGGGGCAGACTTGGTTGCCTGTAGCCTCCACTTTGGCACCCGTTAGGAGCATTCCTCTTCCAAAACCCAAAACAGGCGCTCCCAGGACTTGCAGTGCGTGGTCCTTTTTTGACACAGTTGCAGATGACATTTGCTTTGTCAAATGCAAGCTGTGTAATCATAAAGTCAAAAGAGGGAAAGTGTCAGCAACCTGAATACCACAAATATGTGGAAACATGTGTGGACCAAGCACGTGGTGGAGTTACAAAGACACACTGAAGATGTAGGCCAACCTACAGCACCACCTACCACCTCTTCAGCTCAAGTTGTAGCCTCTTCCTCCAGCTCACACACAGCTGGTTCGGCTTCCTCCCAGGATCACGATGGAAGAACCTCTGGCACTGTTGTCCAGAGACCCAGTGACATTCCACCCACAGCACAATGTTCCCTGTCCTCACACTCCCAGGCCACTCTGCAGCCATCGGTAGCACAGGCATGGGAGAAAAGGCGGCCATACTCGGCAAACCATCCCCGAGCACAGGCTCTGAATGCTGGCATTGCAAAACTACTGTCCCTTGAAATGCTCTCATTCAGGCTGGTGGAGCCTGACACCTTCCGTAACTTCATGGCATTGGCAGTCCCACAATACACCGTGCCCATCCGCTTTTATTTCAGCAGGCAAGCTGTCACTGCCCTGCAAAAGCATGTGGAGGGAAAAATTAAACATGCGCTACTAAACGCCGTCAGTAGCAAGGTCCACCTGACCATCGATGCGTGGACCAGTAACCATGGACTGGGACAATACCTTTCGCTCACTGCCCATTGGGTCAATGTTGTGGAGCCGGGTACAGATCTTGAGAGTGGCGCTGTATGTGTTCTGCCAACTCCAAGGATTGCAGGAATCCAGTCTCTACACATTGACTCCTCCCCATACTCCAGTTCCTCTGAATCAGCGCTGCAGGAGCCTGTTACGACCGATATGAGCACAGCCGTGGCCAAACGTCAACAGGCCGTACTGAAATTAATTTCTTTGGGGAATCAAAGCCACACAGCGCAGGAGCTCTGGAATGCCATCAAGCAGGAGAGCGACGTGTGGTTTGTGCCAGCGAATCTCCAGCCAGGCTTGGTATTGTGTGACAATGGACGAAATCTGGTGGCAGCTCTGGGCCTAGGCTACCTCACTCACTTCCCATGTCTGGCACATGTGCTGAACTTGGTCGTGCAGAGCTTTCTGAGGGACTATCCGGATCTTGATGCACTGCTGCACAAGGTCCGCATAGAGTGCGCTCACTTGCGGCGTTCCAGCATGGCAAAATCGCGCATTGCAGCTCTGCAGCGCCGATTCCGCCTTCCGGAACATCGCATCATATGTGACCTACCCACCAGGTGGAATTCTACGTTGCATATGTTGGAGCGGTTGTGTGAGCAGCAGGCAGCAGTAATGGAGTACCAGCTGCATCAGGCACAAACAAGTTGCACTGTGCGCCGGTCACACTTCAGCACCACTGAATGGGCCTCTATGAAGGACATCTGCCACGTTTTGCGTGCCTTCGATGATTCCACGCGGATGGCGAGTGCAGATGATGCACTAGTCAGCATGACTGTCCCCCTTATCTGCCTGCTTCAAAAAACACTGCAAGCACTAAGGGAGGAGGTTTTGGAAAAGGTGGAGGATGAGGAGTCACAAATGCCATCTGCTTCTGGACAGTCTGCGCAATGTGGTTCCTCACAAAAGCCTAGGCAGGGGACATTTTGTGAGGATGATGGGGAGTCAATGGAAGAGGAAGACTTCTCTCCAGAGGAGGGAGGTACACAATGCTCTAGTAGTCAGTATGTAGAGCGAGGGTGGGGTGATGCAGAGCAGGCAGAGATGACACCTCAAGCAGGGGACAGCATTTCTTGGGCAGTAGGGAGTCTGCAGCACATGGTTGATTTCATGCTGCAGTGCCTGAGAAACGACCGCCGCATCGCCCACATTCTCAACACAGCTGATTATTGGGTGTACACCCTCCTAGATCCTCGCTACCGGGACAACTCACAAAGCCTCATAACACCGTTGAACCGGGAGCGTAAAATGCGGGAGTACCAAGACACACTGGTGCATTCCATCATGTTCTCCATTCCACCCGAGAGCAGTGCTGCTAGTGCTTTACAAAGCAGCTCTGTGCGTTGAGGCAGTGGAGGAAGCTCTGCACAAAGAGGGAGCAGAGACAGCACCTCAGCACAAGGCAAGACCAGTATGGCCCAAATGTGGCAAAGTTTTGCGTGCCCGCCACAAATGTCTACACCATCACAGACGGCTCCAGTCAGCAGGAGGCAACGTTTCCGTCAGATGGTGACAGACTACATGTCTTGCCCTCTCAGTGTACTCCAAGACGGCTCTTCCCCCTTCAAGTTTTGGGTCTCTAGGCTGGATACATGGCCAGAGCTTAGCCAGTATGCATTGGAGGTGCTGGCTTGCCCTGCTACTAGTGTATTATCGGAACGCGTCTTTAGTGCCGCAGGTGGTGTACTAACAGACCGTCGCACGCGACTATCCTCCGATAACGTTGACCGGCTTACTTTTCTGAAAATGAACAAGGCCTGGATCTCGCCAGAATTTGCCAGTCTTCTTCCAGAATAAATAATTGGTTGGCAACAGTATCCAGGTCTCCTATTGTGTTCATGTTTCTACCACCTGAACTGTAATCCCTGGGCTCCAACACCACCAGTTGTTGCTCTGAAGTTCCGTCTGCACAGAGAAAAACACTTTGCTCCTGTGTTAGTGGGGTTCAGTAACACCAGCTGCTCCCCTCCTGTGTCCGGCAAAGTCTCCTGCTGCCTCCACATTCAAACTACAGCAGATTTTACACTTGCTCCAAGTAGGCCTCAGCCTACTCCATGATAGACCCTGGGCTCCAACACTGCCAGTTGCTGCTCAGAAGTGCCATCTGCACAGAGAAAAACACATTCTCCAGTGTTAGTGGGGTTCAGTAACACCAGCTGCTCCCCTGCTGTGTGTCCGGCAAAAACTCCTGCTGCCTACACATTCAAACTACATCAGATATAAAACTTGCTCCAATTAGGCCTCAGCCTAAACCCTGATTGAACCTGGGCTCCAACACCGCCAGTTGTTGCTCAGAAGTGCCGTCTGCACAGAGAAAAACACATGCTCCAGTGTTAGTGGGGTTCAGTAACGCCAGCTGCTCCCCTGCTGTGTGTCCGGCAATATCTCCTGCTCCCTCCACATTCAAACTACATCAGATTTTACACTTGCTCCAAGTAGGCCTCAGCCTACTCCATGATTGACCCTGGGCTCCAACACTGCCAGTTGCTGCTCAGAAGTGCCGTCTGCACAGAGAAAAACACATGCTCCAGTGTTAGTGGGGTTCAGTAACGCCAGCTGCTCCCCTGCTGTGTGTCCGGCAATGTCTCCTGCTCTGTCCACATTCACACTACTACTGATTTCAAACATGCTCCAATTAAGCCTCTGGCTCCTCTCTGTCTCTAGTATTTACCCTGGCCTTCAACACCGCCAGTTGCTGCTCAGAAGTGCCATCTGCACAATCAACACTTGTTCCTGTGTTACTGGGGTTCAGTAACGACAGCTGATCCCCTGATGTGTGTCCGGCAATGTATCCTGCTCTGTCCACATTCCCACTACTAGTAGCAACTGGCGGTGTTGGAGGCCAGGGTAAATACTAGAGACAGAGTGGAGCCAGAGGCCTAATTGGAGCACGTTTAAAATCAGTAGTAGTCTACAACAGATATTAAACTTGATAAAATTAGGCCTCAGCCTACACCCTGATTGACCCTGGGCTCCAACATCCCCAGTTGGTGCTCAGAAGTGCCGTCTGCACAGTCAACATAAGCTCCAGTGTTATTAGGGTTCAGAAATGTCATCTGATCCCCAGCTGTGTGTCCAGCAATTTCTCCTGCTCTGTCCACACTCACACAACTACAGATTTTAAACTTGCTCCAATTAGGCCTCTTTCTCCACTCTGTTTGTAGTATTTTCCCTGGGTTCCAGCACCGCCAGCTGTTTCCCGACATTGTCTTTGGCACAAGTACTCCCTCCTGCCCAGCCTGGTTCCAGCACGCCTGCTGTTTCCGGGTAGTGTCAATGTCACTGTGCCACCAATACGTTGTCCTGTTGTGTTGCGGTCGGGTTAGCCGAGTCTACGGTGCCTGCATTTTATGGGCTTCCTATGTGGGCTGCGGGATCTGGCAACAAAGGCTGGTCCCGTAGTGCCAATAGGACAAGCACCCCCTGTAGGACTGTGGGTTTCGGGAACTGCGGCCGGCTCACGGCCTTGCAACTTTGTTTTTCATGGGTACCTTCTGCTACCCATCCGGGTTCCAGCACCACCAGCTGGTTCTCGGCATTGCCTTTGGCTTAGGTGCCTTCTTCTCGGTATCCGAGTTCCAGCAACGTCTGCTGGTCCTTGGTAGTGCTTTCTAGCACAGATACCTCCTGCTTAGTAACCGGTTTCCAGCACCATCAGCTGTTCCTCGGTAGTGCCATTGGCTCTTGTTCCTTCTGCTGCCCATCCGGCTTCCAGTACTGTCAGCTAGTTCTAGGTAGTTCCTCAGCCTTCTTGTACCTTCTGCAACATTTCCAAGTTCAAGCTTTTGGAAATGGTTTTTGGTTATCACTCTGGATCTCCCTGACGATGACCCTGAAGACGACGAGCCTGAAGACCACCCCGAAGAAGACGACGACCGCGAAAACGATGACCCTGAAGACGACCCGGAAGACCACCCCGAAGAAGACCAAAAAGATGACCCTGAAGAAGATGACCAAGAGGACAAACAACATGAAGACAACCACTAAGATACAGAACAACAAGAGACAGAAGACCAAGAAGCAGAAGAATAAAAAGCAGAAGAACAAAAAGCAGAAGAACATTAAGCATATGACTAAAAATCAGAGCAAAAGATATTATCTAAATTATAAGCAGAAGAAGACTAAGCAGTGTATGGGAGTGAGTCCGTTCCTCCTCGTGGTGCCTCTGGAAAATGCCTGCTGCTGCAGGCCAAACTGAACGCGGACAAATCCTGTTGTAAATCTTTTGTGACAGGCAGAACGGAAGGTGTAATCTTCAAACTTTTATAGATAGCAACTACAGGAATGCCTGTCACAATAAGAATATGATGAAGAAGAAGAATAGGAAGAAGATGAAGAAGTAGAATATGAAGAATAGTAGTTGAATAAGAAGAATATGAAGAATGTAAAAAAAAAGAATAATAGGAAGAAGGTGAAGAAGAAGAAGATGAATAAGGTGAAGAAGAAGATGAAAAAGATGCTGCTGCTGCTGAGGATCATGAAGGAGAAAGTGTGGGAGAAGTAAAAAAGAAGGTGAAGAGCATGGAAGTAGTGAAACATACATTTCTGACAAAATATAAAAAAGGTTAACATAGTCAATATCTTTGTAACTCCGAACGTCTTTAAAAAAATATGTATTCCTGCTATTCCATTTGATTGGGCTAAACCTCTATGCCTTTAACCGCTTCCCGACCGCCCACTGTAGATAAACGTTGGCGCTTGCTGGGCTTTGTGCAGCGCCAACGTTTATCTACTGTCGGCGGTTTTGTGCCCCCCGGGACCCCCACATACCTTATAACACGGGGATCCCGGTGCACAATGCATGCTGGGACCCCCGACGTCATCGAGACCTGATTGGTTCAGGTCCTGATGACGTCAACGTCACAGCAGCCAATGGGAGCGATCGCTGGGAAAGCTGCTTGTTTCCCGGCGATCTCACTCATTGTAATGCGGCTTCTCCTCTGATCTCACACTGACAGATGATCAGAGGTGAAGCAGCGTTACTGTGTGACTAGATCGCTGCCTGGCACAGCTGATCGCTGCCTGGCACAGCTGTGCCAGGCAGCGATCTTGTCACACAGTAACGCTGCTTCACCTCTGATCATCTGTCATTGTGAGATCAGAGGAGAATTCGCGTTATTATGTGCCAGGCAGCGATCTTGTCACATAGTAACGTTGCTTCACCTCTGATCATCTGTCAGTGTGAGATCAGAGGAGAAGTGGCGTTACTATGAGTCAGATCGCAGGGCAGCGATCTTGTTACAAAAATAAAAAAAAGTAAAGAAAAAAAAAGCAGGTACACAGGTTAAGGCTAGGGCTAGGGTTAGGGCTAGGGTTAGGGCTAGGGCTGGGATTACGGTTATGGGTGTGTTGGTGTTAGGTTTGTGGTTAGGGTTATGGTTAGGGCTGAGATTAGGGTAAGGGGTGTGTTGGGGTTAGGGTTGGAATTAGAATTGGGGGTTTCCACTGTTTAGGTACATCAGGGGCTCTGTAAATGCAATATGACGCCCGCAGACCATTCCATCAAAGTCTGCATTTCAGAACGTCACTACTTCCCTTCCGAGCCCCACCGTGTGCCCAAACAGTAGTTTTCTCCCACATATGGGGTACCAGCGTACTCAGGACAAATTGGACAACAACACTTAGGGTCCCAATTTCTCCTGTTACCCTTGTGAAAATAAAAATTGGGGGCTAAAAATCATTTTTGTGGAAAAAAAATGATTTTTTTATTTTCACGCCTCTACATTATAAACTTTACTGAAACATTTGGGGGTTCAAAGTGCTCACTACACATCTAGATAAGTTCCTTGGGGGGTCTAGTTTCCAAAATGGGGTCACTTGTGGGGGGTTTCCACTGTTTAGGTACATCAGGGGCTCTGCAAACACGACATGACACCCGCAGACCATTCCATCAAAGTCTGCATTTCAGAACGTCACTACTTCCCTTCCGAGCCCCACCGTGTGCCCAAACAGTAGTTTTCTCCCACATATGGGGTACCAGTGTACTCAGAACAAATTGGACAACAACTTTTGGGTTCAATTTCTCCTGTTACCCTTGTGAAAATAAGAAATTGGGGGCTAAAAGATCATTTTATGGAAAAAAAATATTTTTTTATTTTCATGGCTCTACGTTATAAACTTCTGTGAAGCACTTGGGGGTTCAAAGTGTTCACGACACATCTAGATAAGTTCTTTAAGGGGTCTAGTTTCCAAAATGGGGTCACTTGTGGGGGGTTTCCACTGTTTAGGTACATCAGGGGCTCTGCAAACACGACATGACACCCGCAGACCATTCCATCAAAGTCTGCATTTCAGAACGTCACTACTTCCCTTCCGAGCCCCACCGTGTGCCCAAACAGTAGTTTTCTCCCACATATGGGGTACCAATGTACTCAGAACAAATTGGACAACAACTTTTGGGGTCCAATTTCTCCTGTTACCCTTGTGAAAATAAGAAATTGGGGGCTAAAAGATCATTTTATGGAAAAAAAATGATTTTTTATTTTCATGGCTCTACGTTATAAACTTCTGTGAAGCACTTGGGGGTTCAAAGTGTTCACGACACATCTAGATAAGTTTTTTAAGGGGTCTAGTTTCCAAAATGGGGTCACTTGTGGGGGTTTTCCACTGTTTAGGTACATTAGGGGTTCTCCAAATGCGACATGGCATCCGATCTCAATTCCAGCCAATTCTGCATTGAAAAAGTCAAACGGCACTCCTTTCATTCTGAGCTCTGCCGTGTGCTCAAACAGTGGTTTAGCCCCACATACGGGGTATTGTCGTATTCGGGAGAAATTGAACAAAAAATTTTGTGGTTCATTTTCTCTTTTTACACTTGTGAAAATAAAAAAAATGGTTTTGAAGTAAAATGTTTGTGAGAAAAAGTTAAATGTTTATTTTTTCCTTCCATATTCCATTCATTCATGTGAAGCACCTGAAGGGTTAATAAACTTCTTGAATGTGGTTTTGAGTACATTGAGAGGTGCAGTTTTTAGAATGGTGTCACTTTTGGGTATTTTCTGTCATATTGACCCCCCTAACTCACTTCAAATGTGAGGTGGTCCCTAAAAAAATGGTGTTGCAAATTTTGTTGTAAAAATGAGAAATCGTTGGTCAACTTTTAACCCTTATAACTTCCTAAAAAAAAAAAATAATGTTTCCAAAATTGTGCAGATGTAAAGTAGACATGTAGGAAATGTTATTTATTAACTACTTTGCACGATATCACTCTCTGATTTAAGGGCATAAAAATTAAAAGTTTGAAAACTGCAAAATTTTCTAAATTTTCGCCAAATTTTGATTTTTTTTTAACAAATAAGCGCAGATCATATCTAAAAAATTTTACCACCATCATGAAGTACAATATGTCATGGAAAACAATGTCAGAATCAGTAGGATCCGTTGAAGCGTTCTAGAGTTATGACCTCATAAAGTACAGGAAAGATGTATATCTTTGTACCGTGTTTGCCAGTAGATAGAAAAATATTCAGGATTGAGAGTCCTCAGTAGTTGATACCTTTTAATGGCTAACTGAAAAGATGGTAACACATTGCAAGCTTTCGAGACTACTCAGGTCTCTTCATCAGGCTAGACTAATACAAAATCTGAAGTCACATATTTATGCACAATACAGCCTAGAAAAAATGCAATAGATAAGACAAGTGACGTGAAGCAGAACTATCAATATGGGAGAGGGAGAAACATAAATATAAACGTTGGACCAGTTCATAGATAAGGAGTCCGGATGTTTTATGGTCCTCTGATTGGGGTCTAGCTCTGTGTTGTGATGCCCCCACAAGGTTTTAAATGTATGTGGGGGAGACAAGGCAAAAGCTTACAACAAGGATGAATGCTCATCGTCACACAATAAGAGAAAAAAGAATGGATCTACCTGTGGCAAAACATTTCTGTATCCCTGATCACAGCAACGTGGATATGAAATTACTGGTATTGAAAGGTAACTTCAATTCTCAGAGGGAGAGACGAGTTTGGGAGTACAAATTTATGACGACCTTTGACACTCTCAGTGCTGGAATGAATGTGTCGCATGGATTTATGTCTTTTTACATCAATTAAGGAATTTCCTTTTAAAACCTTGTGGGGGCATCACAACACAGAACTAGACCCCAATCAGAGGACCATAAAACATCCGGACTCCTTATCTATGAACTGGTCCAATGTTTATACTTATGTTTCTCCCTCTCCCATATTGATAGTTCGGCTTCACGTCACTTGTCTAATCTATTGCATTTTTTCTAGGCTGTATTGTGCATAAATATGTGACTTCAGATTTTGTATTAGTCTAGCCCGATGAAGAGACCTGAGTAGTCTCGAAAGCTTGCAATGTGTTACCATCTTTTCAGTTAGCCATTAAAAGGTATCAACTACTGAGGACTCTCAATCCTGAATATTTTTCGACCTCATAAAGTGACACTGGTCAGAATTGAAAAAATTGGCCCGGTCACAAAGGCAAAAACAGGCTCCGGTGCGAAGGGGTTCATGTCTCCACCTCCCCCAATACATTCTACATTATTATTAGTTGTTTTTCTTCATGTAGAATTAATCTACAAGGAAAGAAAGGGTTTATTTTAAATCCGATATTTCTGTCCCATTGACTTGCATTGGTTTCCTGTATCAAAATCGGGGATATCCGATACTTTTTGGGTATCGGTCCGATCCAATCCGATCCGATATTTCTCGATATCGGATGGTATCGCTCAACACTACCAATGATCCCTTTAATAGAAGCCTGGGGTCAGAATCAGAGCACTGAGGGATTTGCCCTAACTTCCTTATTGGTGATCCCTTTAAGAGAGGCCTGGTACTGACCAAAGCGCTGAACGGATTTGCCCTCACTTCCATAACGGGGATCCCTTTAGGAGGGGCCTTGGGTCAGAACCAGAGTGCTGAGTGGATTTGCCCTATCTTCCATACCGGGGATTCTATTAAGAGAGCCTGGGATCAGAACCAGAGCACTGAGTGGATTTGCCCTGACTTGCATACCAATGATCCCTTTAATAGAACCTTGGGGTCAGAATCAGTGGGCTGAGGGATTTGCCCTAACTTCCATACAGGAAATCCCTTTAAGAGAGCCTGGGGTCAGCACCAGAGCATTTGAAGGCAATTGCCCTGACTTCCATTCCGGAGATCCCTTTAAGAGAGGCCTGGGGTCAAAACCGAAGCGCTGGATGGATTTGCTCTGACTTCCATACCAATGATCCCTTTAATAGGGAAGATGTGCCTATGGGACGGAGGATTTGTGATGGGGATATGGGCAGGGAGGGGGATTCATTTCTGTCGTGCTCTCTGCTCCTTTCTGGGGGGCAGACCAGGGGAGTATCTAGGGGGGGGCAGCCTGGGCAGTTGCCCCGGGCGCAGCCAGCAGGGGGGCGCAGTCGGGCCGCCTAATGCAGCGGTCCACAGTGTCCTCCTTGGCGGCTGCGTTCTGCCGCCCCCCCCGGCCTGAGAGTCGGCGGTTCTCTGTGTCAGCTGTCAAGCTGACAGCCGGCGCAGAGAAGGAGCGCGTGCCGGCTCCCAGGGTCCGGGAACAATTGTACTGGCGTCTATACAGATGCCAGTACAAATGAAGCTCTGACCGCCGGGCCAGAGCGACACCAGCAGCGTGATCAGGTCATGTGATCACGCTGCTGACGTCACTCCCCGGCGCCCAGAGCAAACGCTGGTGGTAAGTGTGCTCCTCTGTGGAGCTGAAGAACCACCGAAGATGGGGGATGAGGGGGAGTTAATGAGTGGGGGTGTTTAGAGTGGGGATGGGTGTTAATGTGTGTGGGGGTTAATGAGTGGGGATGCCATGGGGTTAATGTGTGAGGGGATTTGGAGTGGAGATGGGGGGTTATTTAATGTGATGGGGGTTAATGAGTGGGGATTGGGTTAATGTGTGCGGGGGTTAATGAATGGGGATGGGGTTAATGTGTGGGGGCGTTAATGAGTGGGGATGGGAGTTAATGAGTGGGGATGGGGGTTAATGAATGGGGATGGGGTTAATGTGTGGGGGCGTTAATGAGTGGGGATGGGGGTTAATGTGGGGATGGGAGTTAATGAGTGGGGATGGGGGTTAATGTGGGGATGGGGGTTAATGAGTGGGGATGGGGATTAATGTGTGAGGGGGTTAATGAATGGGGATGGGGGTTAATGTGTGGGGGTATTTGGAGTGGAGATGGTTATTTAATGTGTGGGGGATTTGGAGTGGTGATGGGGTTAATGAATGGGGATGGGGGTTAATGTGTGGGGGCATTAATGAGTGGGGTTGGGGTTAATGTGTGGGGGTATTTGGAGTGGGGGTGGGGGTATTTGGAGTGCTGATGGGGGTTAATGAGTGGGGATTGGGTTAATGTGTGGGCGGATTTGGAGTGGGGATGGGGGGTTATTTAATGTGTGGGGAGATTTGAGGACACAAAAAGAGTATGTATGAGGAAACAGTATGGGGGATTGGTGCAGACAGTATGGGGAGCGAATGGGTTAATGTAAGTGGACACAGAATGGGGAGTCAGGGATATGTGTGAGCAGACAGTATAGAGAGTGAGGGGGTAAATATATGAGGAGACAGTATGGTGAACAGGTGGGATGCTAGAGGAGACAGTATGAGGAGGGAGGGGAATAGTGTGAGGCGACAGTATATTGCAGATATTTTTATTTAGGAGCATTATAATGACACTTCTATCTTTAAGGGGATCGTGTGGAGATTTGCTGCAGAAGACCGGAGAAGATGGAAGTCTGTAGAGATGGCTGTGGATGAGAAAACTCATCATGGGGTCTAGAAGAAAAGGTGACTGACTGCAGAGACGATGTCATCTATAAGGTACCTGGATGTAAATCTTATTTGTGACACTGACTAATTCTCATGTTTTTATTTGTTAGGAACATTAAAGGGGTTGTCCAGGTTTGCGCTGAGTCTGCAGTCATTCTATGTGACTGCAGACTTCTGAATTCTCACAGTGCTCACTGAACGCTGTTAGGATTCTCTCGTGCCGGTAATTTACATACATGCGGTCACATGCTGACTAGACATGTGTGGCCTCACTCAATGAAAATGAACGGAGCGAGGCCGGGCACGTCTAGTCGGAATGTGGCCAGAAGTATATAAATCACATGCTTGTACTGACATGACTGTACATCGGCAAGGGAGAATCCTAGAAGTGTGCAGTGCATTCGTTGTGAGAATTCAGAAGCTTCAATGTCAGGATTCAGCTCTGCAGGTTCCAGCAGTCATCACACGGACACTTCACTCATATGCGATTTTCATAGGTATGGTCCTGTGACAACGAGCTTCTCTTCCTGCTTCTCTCAGTTTTTTACTGAACATTGAGAGCATTAGGAAGAGCAGCTCGCAGGTACATGGCTAAGTGTGCAAGTCGCATATGTACTTGGCAGGGGGGGGGCGCCGAACCGAATTCTTGCCCCGGGTGCCAGAAAGCCTAGATACGCCTCTAGGGCAGACAATGGCTGGGGGGCTTATATTCCCGGGGATACTTGATTTCTCCCACCATGTCAGTGTCTGCTGAGGTGTTGTCAAGTGGGAAAACTTGCTCATAGCAACCAATCTCAGCTCAGCTTCTTTTAACCAGCTCAGGTGAAATGAGAGATGCTTAGTGATTGGTTGCAAGGAAAACTGTTGCTCATAGCAACCAATCACAGCTCAGCTTCTTTTGAACAGCTCTGGTGAAATGAAAGATGCTTTGTGATTGGTTGGTGCTACACACAAAAATTCAGTTTTATATATAGAGATGTATTTTGGAACAACATGAAAAAAATAGAAAAAAATGGCAAATTAGACATAATTTCACACAAAACCACAAAAATAGGTTGAACAAAATTGTTGTTACCCTCAACTTAATTACACACCCTTTGGAATAAATAACTGCAATCAATCGCTTCCAATAACTTTCAACAAGCTTCCTACAACTTTCAACTGAAATATTGGACCACTATTCTTTTGAAATCTGGTCCAGGTCTTTCATATTTGAAGGGTGCCTTCTCCTAACAACAATTTTAAGATCTCTCCACAGGAGTCAAAGTCATTTCGATCCGTACTCATTGCTGGCCACTTCAGACATCTCCAGTGGTTTATTTCCATGTATTTATGGGTGCTTCTTGAAATATGTTTGGGGTTATTGCTCCTCTGTGAGACCTATGATCTAGGACTCAAACCCAGCTTTCTCACACTGGGTACTGATTTGCGACCCAAAATCCTTTGATAATAATCAGATTTCATGATGTTTTGCGCACAAAGGTCCCAGTGCCAGAGGCAGCAAAACAACCCCAAAACATCTTTGAACCTCCATATTTGACTGTAGATACTGTGTTTTTTCTTTGTAGGTCTCATTTCAATTTTGGTAAACAATAGAATTATGTGCTTTATCAAAAAGCTTTATTTTGGTCTCATCTATCCACAAGACAATTTCCCAGATTAATTTTTACTTACTCATATACATTTTGGCAAACTGCAATCTAGAATTTTTTATGTTTCTGTGTCAGCAGTTGGATCCTCCTGGGTCTCCTGCCTCAGCATTTCATTTTATTCAAGTGTCGATGGATAAGTTGCTCTGACACTTATGCACCCTGAGCCTGCAGGATAGCTTGAATTTCTTTGCAACTTGATTGGGGCTGATTATGCACAATCTTGACTATCCTGCGTTGCAACCTTTCATCAATTTTTCTTTGCCGTCCACATCCAGGGAGATGAGCTACATTGCCATGAATTGTAAGTTTCTTGATTATGTTATGCAATGTAGACAAAGGAACATCAAGATCTCTGGAGATGGACTTGTAACCTTGAGATTGTTGATATTTTTCAACAATTTTGGTTCTCACATCTTCAGACAGTTCTCTTCTTTATGCTTTCCTTTTGCTACGGCACACACAGACACACAATGCAAAGACTGGGTGAACTTCTCCCCTTTTTATCAGGTTTCAGGTGGGATTTTTATACTGTCCATACTTGCTACTTGCCACACATGAGTTTGAATGAGCATCACAAGCGTGATACAAAGTTGTTTACCCACATTTTTAAAAAGGTGCAAATTTTGTCCTGCCTATTTTTGGGGTTTTATGTGAAGTTACAGTATGTCCTATTTGACATTGTTCTCTGCTTTTGTGTTGTTACAATATACACAAAGGAAATAAACATGTGTATAACAAAATATGTAATTGCAATAATTTTCTAGGAGAAATACTTTAGATTCTGAAGCAATTTCATTGGTGACAAACAGGCATGACTATGTATTATTATTATTATGCATTTATATAGCGCCATTTATTCCATGGCGCTTTACATGTGAAAAGGGGAAATATAGACAAGTATAGTAAACATGTGTAAGACAAGGGACACACAAGTACAAGTACATAAGGAGAGGGGACCCTGCCCGCAAGGGCTCACAGTCTACAGGGGTGGGTGAGGATACAGTAGGAGAGGGTAGAGCAAGTCTTTCTGTGATTCAGTAGACCGAGGATCATAGCAGGATGTAGGCTTGTCGGAACAGGTGGGTCTTCAGGTTCTTCTTGAAGGTTTCCGTTGATGGTGAGAGTCTGATGTGTTGCGGCAGGGAGTTCCAGAGTATAGGGGAAGCACGGGAGAAGTCTTGTATGCGGTTGTGGGAAGAAGAGATAAGGGGGAGTAGAGAAGGAGATCTTGAGATGATCGAAGGTTGTGTGCGGGTAGGTATCTAGAGACCATGCCACAGATGTATGGAGGAGACAGGGTGTGGATGGCTTTGTATGTCATGGTTAGGGTTTTGAATTGGAGCCTCTGTGCGATAGGAAGTCAGTGAAGGGCCTGGCATAGGGGGGAGGCTGGGGAATAGCGGGGAGACAGGTGGATTAGTCGGGCAGCAGAGTGTAGGATGGACTGGAGCAGAGCCAGAGTGCTAGAGGGGAGGCCAGAGAGTAGGAGGTTGCAGTAGTCAAGGTGAGAGATGATAAGAGCATGCACTAGTGTTTTTGTGGTTTCATGGTTGAGGAATGAGCAGATCCGGGAAATATTTTTGAGTTTGAGGCGGCAGGAGGAGGCGAGGGCTTGGATATGTGGTTTGAAAGAGCGCAGAGTTGAGGATCACCCCAAGGCACCGAGCGTACGGGACTGGGGAAAGAGCAGCCATTGACATTGATGGATAGGTCTGGTGGAGGGGTAGAGTGAGATGGGGAAAGATGATGAATTCTGTTTTGTCCATGTTCAGTTTGAGAAAGCGAGCAGAGAAGAAGGCTGAGATAGCAGACAGACATTGTGGGATTTCAGTCAGTAAGGAGGCGAGGTCGGGTCCAGATAGGTAGATCTGCGTGTCATCGGCATAGAGGTGATACTGCAAACCGTGGGATTCTATGAGCTGTCCCAAGCCGAAGGTATAGATGGAGAAGAGTAGGGGTCCTAGGACAGAGCCTTGGGGAACACCGACAGACAGGGGGCGAGGTGAGGAGGTGGTGTGTGAGAGGGAGACACTAAATGTTCGGTCCGTTAGGAATGATGAGATCAAGGATAGGGCCAGGTCTGTGATGCCAAGAGATGAGAGAGTCTGTAGCAGGAGGGAATGGTCTACGGTGTCGAAGGCAGAGGACAGGTCCAGGAGAAGGAGGACAGAGTAGTGTCGCTTGCTCTTGGTGGTTAGTAAGTCGGTAGTGACTTTAGTTAGGGCAGTTTCAGTTGAGTGATGCGGTCGGAAGCCAGATTGTAACCTGTCAAAGAGGGAACAGGAGGAGAGGTGGGAGGACAGTTCAAGATATACATGCTGTTCCAGTAGTTTTGAGGCGTAAGGGAGAAGAGATATTGGGCGATAGTTAGACACAGAGGATTGGTCAAGGGAGGGCTTTTTGAGGATTGGTGTGATTGAGGCATGTTTGAAGGATGAGGGAAAGACACCATTTGTAAGTGAAAGGTTGAAAAGGTGTGTTAGAGATGGGATGAGGACTGGCCAAGTTAGGGATGAGGTGAGATGGGAGTGGGTCGAGGGCACAAGTGGTGAGGTGTGATCTTGACAGAAGGGTGGAGAGCTGATCTTCTGTCATGGTGGAGAAGCTGGCTTTTGCAGAACAGGGCTGAGTGGCTAAGAGGGGCATTGAGGGCTGCGGGCCAAAGTTTTGTCTGATCGTGTCGATCTTCTGCTTAAAGAAGGAGGCAAAGTTTTGGCAGAAATGAGAGGAGGGGGAGGAGGTGCTGTGGGACGAAGTAGAGAATTAAAAGTGCTGAAGAGCTGTTTAGGGTTGTGAGACATGGAGGATATGAGAGATGCAAAGTAAGTTTGTTTTGCGGCAGAGAGCGTGGACTTAAAGCTGGCAAGGGACTGCTTGTATGCGTTGAAGTGCTCAGTAGAATGTGTTCTCTTCCATCTCCACTCAGTGGCCTTGGAAACCCGTCTCAGTTCTTTGGTCAGGCTGGTGAGCCAGGGCTGCCTGTTGATTGATCGAGTTTTGCTCTTCGTGAGGGGCGCAGCTGAATCAAGCGTTGCTGTTATTGTGGTGTTATAAAAGGTGGCAGCAGCATCTGTGTCATGAAGGGAAGCTATGTCTGTAAGAGAGAGAAGGGATTCAGAGAGTGATTGTAAATTGAGGTGTTTGAGATTCCAGTGAGGGTGAGCGATTTTATGGAGCGGGGGTTGTGCAGTAGGAGAGGAGAGGGAGGAGAATGTCAGTAGGTTGTGGTTAGACAGGGGGAGGGGTGAGTTATTGAGATTAGTGAGGGAACAGAGTCGGGTGAAGATAAGGTACAGCGTGTGACCATCTTTGTGAGTGGCCGCAGAGGACCATTGAGTGAGACCGAGGGAAGCCGTGAGTGATAGAAGTTTAGAGGCAGCCGGGGTGGAAGTGTCAATGGGGATGTTGAAGTTGCCCATGATGATGGTGGGGATGTCAGCAGAAGGGAAATGGAGTAGCCAGGTGGTGAAGTGGTCGAGAAAGGTGGAGATGGCTAGTTCTGGGGGGCGGTAGATGACAGCCAGTTGGAGGTTGGAGGGGGAATAAATGCGGATGGAGTGCACCTCGAATGAGGGAAGAGTAGCGGAGGGTGGCAAAGGAATTGGGGTAAAGGAGCAGGTATCAGACAGGAGCAAGCCAACTCCTCCACCACGTTTGTTGCTGGGGTGTTTCATTGGTGACAAACAGGCATGACTATTTATCATGTTTGCCAGTGCCATATACTGCAAAATAGCCCCACACCAAGATGTTCCCATCTCCAAATTTTATTGTCGGTGTGGTGTTTTTGGGATGATATGCAGTGCTTTTTGGCCTCCAAATATGGCATTTATTATGGAATGGAGGGGGTATCCATCTCGGGTATGGCCCCCTGGTATGGCAGGGTGACCATCATGGTATGGCCCCCTGGTCTCCAGAAGCATTTATATTTTATAGGACCCTGTTAGGGTAAAGTCCCTGGGGTCATGGCAATCATATTTTGCATTCCTACAGAATAAATTGGCTCCTATGAGCCAGGAACAGCGGCTGGAGGGGAGACGAGAACAAGGTAGGCTTGCTTTTCAATACAATCTATAGCTTCATGGACCCACTCTCTTTTTTCATGTGACTTGAGAATGCCGAGGCACGGTTTTGACTGTTTATATTGACCAAACCATGTTTCTTTCCATGTTTCTTTCAAGGTTGTCGTCTGGACAATGCAGTTATCTAGTGCATGAAACTGAAGAGCAATGTACCTAATCTGTGTGCCCTTGAGTCAATGGGAGTGACTAAGGGTAAAGTAATCAAGTGCATTATCACAAAGGGCAGTATGCCTATTCCCGATGCCCTTGAGCTGGTGGCAGCGGCTAAGGGTATAAGCTAGTGCATTAACACAAAGGGCAATATGCCTATTCCTAATGCCCTTGAGCTGGTAGGAGTGGCTAAGGGCATAATCAAGTGCATTAATACAAAGGGCAGTATGCCTACTTCCGGTGCCCTTGAGCCAGTGGGAGCGGCTAAAGGTAAAATAATCAAGTGCATTAGCACGAAGGGCAATATGCCTATTCCCAATGCCTTTGACCCAGTTGGAGAGGTCAACAGTAAATATTATCAAGCGCATGAAAAACAATTAACAATGGCGTGGCAGGGTTATTAATAATGCCTTTGTAGGCTTTTTCTGCTTTAGGTTTATTTAAATTACTACTTATAATGTTGATGTTATATTGTGTATAGTTTTTAATTACTCCCTATTTATAATTTCTTTCTATTGATATGTTCATCACTTTTCGGGTAGTGATAGTAAGTGGGTTTAAGAAATTTTACTGCACAGGTACTGTAAATAATGGTGGTTTCTAGAACTAAAATCTGTGAATTGGTGAATTATTAGAGCTGGCTACAATGCATGCACTATGATAGTTTTTTGAGGCATGACAGATGTCATTATACAGGTATTCAGATTGTAGCTATGACCTTAATTATGGTTTACTTTCCACATTCCCCATTATGGAATCCTCATTGCAGGATGTTTAGCAACTGTTATTTTGCTGTAGTTACCGTATTATCGATCATAACTTGGTAGCATGTCATTGATAAAATTCCAGAGCTGCGACAGATTAATTTTATTTTTTTTTATTACTTGTGTGCATAGTCTTTCCATAGCATGTAGAAACGGATGATGGCTTTATTAGGCATGGTTGATGGGGGTCGAGTCCATTTAAGGTGTCAAATGGCCTCTCTGGTGGTGGTTTAGGAGTCAGGTGGAAGTTGCAGACAAGTTAAGGTGGACTCATTTTAACTAATAGATGATGTAAAACCTCATGGTGGTGAACAGGCTCGGCTTTGGTGGCCAGCCTCAAGGACGTTGTAATGGTAACGTCAATCAGGGGCGGGCACAGTGGTTAGGCACAGGAGTGAGGATAATAGGGTCATTGGTGCCCTGAAAGTTTACTTGCTCTGCTTGAATGGCAAGCCAGTGCGTGCCGCCCCTTTATGGCTGTCTGTCCTGGTTCTGTATGTCAGACAGCTGGGGATATCACAGTACTTGTGAATCCCAATGTACTAGCACTTCACCTGACTCCTATTGTTTTAATCCTGTGATTTAAATAAAGCTGTGGCCATTTTGACAACCAAAATAATGTGTTGTGTATTTATTCTAGTGCCTTGGTTTACTGTAGTTATGGTGGTTTTAAGATGGAGTGGGGTTCCGTCCCATATCCATAAGTCAAGTATGTGGTGTGTGTATATAGTATGTGGTTTGTGTGTGTACATAGTATGTGGCTTGTGTGTATATAGTATGTGGCTTGTGTGTGTATATAGTATGTGGCTTGTGTGTGTATATAGTATGTGGTGTGTGTATACTGTATATTATGTGGCTTGTGTGTGTATATAGTATGTGGCTTGTGTGTCAATACAGTATGTGGCATGTGTGTGTATATAGTATGTGGCTTGTGTGTTTAAACTGTGGTATGTGTATATATTACCATATGTGGCTTGTGTGTGTATATAGTATGTGGCTTGTGTGTCAATACATTATGTGGCTTGTGTGTGTATATAGTATGTGGCTTGTGTGTTTAAACTGTGGTATGTGTATATATTACCATATGTGGCTTGTGTGTGTATATAGTATGCGGCTTGTTTGTATATAGTATGTGGCTTGTGTGTCAATACAGTATGTGGCTTGTGTGTGTATATAGTATGTGGTTTGTGTGTTTATACTGTGGTATGTGTATATATTACCGTATGTGGCTTGTGTGTGTAAATATTACTGTATGTGGCTTGTGTGTGTATATAGTATGTGGCTTGTGTGTGTATATACTGTAGTATGTGGTGTGTGTATATAGTATGTGGCTTGTGTGTTTATATACTGTAGTATGTGGTGTGTGTATATATTACCGTATGTGGCTTGTGTGTCATTACAGTATGTGGCTTGTGTGTGTATATAGTATGTGGCTTGTGTGTGTATATACTGTGGTGTGTGTATATATTACCGTATGCGGCTTGTGTGTGTATATAGTATGTGGCTTGTGTGTGAATATAGTATGTGGTGTGTGTATATATTATGTGGCTTGTGTGTATATATAGTATGTGGCTTGTGTGTGTATATAGTATGTGGCTTTTGTGTGTATATAGTATGTGGCTTGTGTGTATATAGTATGCGGCTTGTGTGTGTATATAGTATGCGGCTTGTGTGTGTATATAGTATGCGGCTTGTGTGTGTATATAGTATGTGGCTTGTCTGTGTATATAGTATGTGGCTTGTGTGTGTGTATATAGTATGTGGTGTGTGTATAATGTGGCTTGTGTGTATATATAGTATGGTGTGGTGTGTATATAGTATGTGGCTTGTGTGTGTATATAGTATGTGGCTTGTGTGTGTGTATATAGTATGTAGCTTGGGTGTATATATTATGTGGCTTGTGTGTGTATATAGTATGTGGCTTGTGTGTGTATATAGTATGCGGCTTGTGTGTGTATATAGTATGCGGCTTGTGTGTGTATATATGTGGCTTGTGTGTATATAGTATTTGGTGTGTGTATATATTATGTGGCTTGTGTGTATATATTGTATGGTGTGGTGTGTATATTTTATGTGGCTTGTGTGTGTATATAGTATGTGGTTTGTATATATTATGTGGCTTGTGTGTATATAGTATGGTGTGGTGTGTATATAGTATGTGGCTTGTGTGTATATAGTATGTGGCTTGTGTGTATATAGTATGGTGTGGTGTGTATATAGTATGTGGCTTCTGTGTGTATATAATATGTGGCTTGTGTGTGTATATAGTGTGTGGCTTGTGTGTGTGTGTATATAGTATGTGGTGTGTGTATATATTATGTGGCTTTTGTGTGTATATAGTATGTGGTGTGTGTATATATTATGTGGCTTGTGTGTGTGTATATAGTATGTGGCTTGTGTGTATATATAGTATGGTGTGGTGTGTATATAGTATGTGGCTTGTGTGTGTATATAGTATGTTGCGTGTGTATATAGTATGTGGCTTGTGTGTGTGTATATAGTATGTAGCTTGTGTGTATATAGTATGTGGCTTGTGTGTGTATATAGTATGTGGCTTGTGTGTTTATATAGTATGTTGCGTGTGTATATAGTATGTAGCTTGTGTGTATATAGTATGTGGCTTGTGTGTGTATATAGCATGTGGCTTGTGTGTGTATATAGTATGCGGCTTGTGTGTGTATATAGTATGTGGCTTGTGTGTATATAGTATGTGGTGTGTGTATATATTATGTGGCTTGTGTGTATATATAGTATGGTGTGGTGTGTATATAGTATGTGGCTTGTGTGTGTATATAGTGTGTGGCTTGTGTGTGTATATAATATGTGGTGTGTATATATTATGTGGCTTGTGTGTGTATATAGTATGGTGTGGTGTGTATATAGTATGTGGCTTGTGTGTATATAGTATGTGGTGTGTATATATTATGTGGCTTGTGTGTGTATATAGTATGGTGTGGTGTGTATATAGTATGTGGCTTCTGTGTGTATATAGTATGTGGCTTTTGTGTGTTTATAGTATGTGGCTTGTGTGTGTGTATATAGTATGTGGTGTGTGTATATATTATGTGGCTTGTGTATATATAGTATGGTGTGGTGTGTATATAGTATGTGGCTTGTGTGTATATAGTATGTGGCTTGTGTGAATATAGTATGGTGTGGTGTGTATATAGTATGTGGCTTCTGTGTGTATATAGTATGTGGATTGTGTGTGTATATAGTATGTGGCTTGTGTGTGTGTATATAGTATGTGGTGTGTGTATATATTATGTGGCTTGTGTGTTTATAGTATGGTGTGGTGTGTATATAGTATGTGGCTTGTGTTTATATAGTATGAGGCTTGTGTGAATATAGTATGGTGTGGTGTGTATATAGTATGTGGCTTCTGTGTGTATATAGTATGTGGCTTGTGTGTGTATATAGTATGTATCTTGTGTGTGTATATAGTGTGTGGCTTGTGTGTGTATATAATATGTGGTGTGTATATATTATGTGGCTTGTGTGTGTATATAGTATGGTGTGGTGTGTATATAGTATGTGGCTTGTGTGTATATAGTATGTGGTGTGTATATATTATGTGGCTTGTGTGTGTATATAGTATGGTGTGGTGTGTATATAGTATGTGG
Source organism: Dendrobates tinctorius (assembly GCF_039654945.1). Lineage (NCBI taxonomy): Eukaryota > Metazoa > Chordata > Amphibia > Anura > Dendrobatidae > Dendrobates > Dendrobates tinctorius. The sequence continues at coordinate 28,103,671 of NW_027361708.1, forward strand.
CTTCTGTGTGTATATAGTATGTGGCTTTTGTGTGTTTATAGTATGTGGCTTGTGTGTGTGTATATAGTATGTGGTGTGTGTATATATTATGTGGCTTGTGTATATATAGTATGGTGTGGTGTGTATATAGTATGTGGCTTGTGTGTATATAGTATGTGGCTTGTGTGAATATAGTATGGTGTGGTGTGTATATAGTATGTGGCTTCTGTGTGTATATAGTATGTGGATTGTGTGTGTATATAGTATGTGGCTTGTGTGTGTGTATATAGTATGTGGTGTGTGTATATATTATGTGGCTTGTGTGTTTATAGTATGGTGTGGTGTGTATATAGTATGTGGCTTGTGTTTATATAGTATGAGGCTTGTGTGAATATAGTATGGTGTGGTGTGTATATAGTATGTGGCTTCTGTGTGTATATAGTATGTGGCTTGTGTGTGTATATAGTATGTATCTTGTGTGTGTATATAGTATGTATCTTGTGTGTGTATATAGTATGTATCTTGTGTGTTTATATAGTATGCGGCTTGTGTGTGTATATAGTATGCGGCTTGTGTGTGTATATAGTATGCGGCTTGTGTGTGAATATAGTATGTGGCTTGTATGTATATAGTATGTGGCTTGTGTGTATATATAGTATGGTGTGGTGTGTATATAGTATGTGGCTTGTGTGTATATAGTGTGTGGCTTGTGTGTGTATATAATATGTGGTGTGTATATATTATGTGGCTTGTGTGTGTATATAGTATGGTGTGGTGTGTATGTAGTATGTGGCTTGTGTGTGTATATAGTATGTGGCTTGTGTGTATATAGTATGTGGCTTGTGTGTATATAGTATGTGGCTTCTGTGTGTATATAGTATGTGGCTTCTGTGTGTATATAGTATGTGGCTTTTGTGTGTATATAGTGTGTGGCTTGTGTCTGTGTATATATTATGTGGCTTGTGTGTGTATATAGTATGTGGCTTGTTTGTATATAGTATGGTGTGGTGTGTATATAGTATGTGGCTTGTGTGTATATATAGTATGTGGCTTGTGTGTGTGTATATAGTATGTGGCTTGTGTGTGTGTATATAGTATGTGGTGTGTGTATATAGTATGTGGCTGGTGTGTGTATATAGTATGTGGCTTGTGTGTATATAGTATGTGATGTGTGTATATAGTATGTGGCTGGTGTGTGTATATAGTATGTGGTGTGTATATATTACCGTATGTGGCTTGTGTGTGTATATAGTATGTGGCTTGTGTGTGTGTATAGTATGTGGCTTGTGTGTGTATATACTGTAGTATGTGGTGTGCATATATTACCGTATGTGGCTTGTGTGTGTATATAGTATGTGATGTGTGTATATAGTATGTGGCTTGTATGTGTATATAGTATGTGGCTTGTGTGTGTATATAGTATGCCGCTTGTGTGTGTATATTTGTGGCTTGTGTGTATATAGTATTTGGTGTGTGTATATATTATGTGGCTTGTGTGTATATATAGTATGGTGTGGTGTGTATATATTATGTGGCTTGTGTGTGTGTTTAATATGTGGTGTGTATATATTATGTGGCTTGTGTGTATATAGTATGGTGTGGTGTGTATATAGTATGGTGTGGTGTGTATATAGTATGTGGCTTGTGTGTATATAGTATGGTGTGTGTGTATATAGTATGTGGCTTGTGTGTATATATAGTATGTAGCTTGTGTGTGTATATAGTATGTGGTGTGTGTATATATTATGTGGCTTGTGTGTGTGTATATAGTATGTGGCTTGTGTGTATATATAGTATGATGTGGTGTGTATATAGTATGTGGCTTGTGTGTGTGTATATAGTATGTAGCTTGTGTGTATATAGCATGTGGCTTGTGTGTGTATATAGTATGCGGCTTGTGTGTGTATATAGTATGCGGCTTGTGTGTGTATATAGCATGTGGCTTGTGTGTGTATATAGCATGCGGCTTGTGTGTGTATATAGTATGCGGCTTGTGTGTGTATATAGTATGTGGCTTGTGTGTGTATATAGTATGTGGTGTGTGTATATATTATGTGGCTTGTGTGTATATATAGTGTGGTGTGTATATAGTATGTGGCTTGTGTGTGTGTATATAGTATGTGGCTTGTGTGTGTATATAGTATGTTGCGTGTGTATATAGTATGTGGCTTGTGTGTGTGTATATAGTATGTAGCTTGTGTGTATATAGTATGTGGCTTGTGTGTGTATATAGTATGTGGCTTGTGTGTATATAGTATGGTGTGGTGTGTATATAGTATGTGGCTTGTGTGTATATAGTATGTGGCTTGTGTGTATATATAGTATGTAGCTTGTGTGTGTATATAGTATGTGGTGTGTGTATATATTATGTGGCTTGTGTGTGTGTATATAGTATGTGGCTTGTGTGTATATATAGTATGATGTGGTGTGTATATAGTATGTGGCTTGTGTGTGTGTATATAGTATGTAGCTTGTGTGTATATAGCATGTGGCTTGTGTGTGTATATAGTATGCGGCTTGTGTGTGTATATAGTATGCGGCTTGTGTGTGTATATAGCATGTGGCTTGTGTGTGTATATAGTATGCGGCTTGTGTGTGTATATAGTATGCGGCTTGTGTGTGTATATAGTATGTGGCTTGTGTGTATATAGTATGTGGTGTGTGTATATATTATGTGGCGTGTATATAGTATGTGGCTTGTGTGTGTGTATATAGTATGTGGCTTGTGTGTGTATATAGTATGTTGCGTGTGTATATAGTATGTGGCTTGTGTGTGTGTATATAGTATGTGGCTTGTGTGTGTGTATATAGTATGTGGCTTGTGTGTGTATATAGTATGTGGCTTGTGTGTGTATATAGTATGCGGCTTGTGTGTGTATATAGCATGTGGCTTGTGTGTGTATATAGTATGCGGCTTGTGTGTGTATATAGTATGTGGCTTGTGTGTATATAGTATGTGGTGTGTGTATATATTATGTGGCTTGTGTGTATATATAGTATGGTGTGGTGTGTATATAGTATGTGGCTTGTGTGTGTGTATATAGTATGTGGCTTGTGTGTGTATATAGTATGTTGCGTGTGTATATAGTATGTAGCTTGTGTGTATATAGTATGTGGCTTGTGTGTGTATATAGTATGTGGCTTGTGTGTGTATATAGTATGCGGCTTGTGTGTGTATATAGCATGTGGCTTGTGTGTGTATATAGTATGCGGCTTGTGTGTGTATATAGTATGTGGCTTGTGTGTATATATTATGTGGCTTGTGTGTATATATAGTATGGTGTGGTGTGTATATAGTATGTGGCTTGTGTGTGTATATAGTATGTGGCTTGTGTGTGTATAATATGTGGTGTGTATATATTATGTGGCTTGTGTGTGTATATAGTATGGTGTGGTGTGTATATAGTATGTGGCTTGTGTGAATATAGTATGGTTTGGTGTGTATATAGTATGTGGTGTGTGTATATATTATGTGGCTTGTGTGTGTATATAGTATGTGGCTTGTGTGTGTATATAGTATGTGGCTTGTGTGTATATAGTATGGTTTGGTGTGTATATAGTATGTGGCTTCTGTGTGTATATAGTATGTGGCTTGTGTGTGTATATAATATGTGGTGTGTATATAGTATGTGGCTTGTGTGTGTATATAGTATGTGGCTTGTGTGTGTATAGTATGTGGCTTGTGTGTATATAGTATGTGGCTTGTGTGTGTATATACTGTAGTATGTGGCTTGTGTGTGTATATAGTATGTGGTGCGTGTATATAGTATGTGGCTTGTGTGTATATAGTATGTGGCTTGTGTGTGTATATAGTATGTGGTGTGTGTATATAGTATGTGGTGTGTGTATATAGTATGTGGCTTGTGTGTATATACTGTAGTATGTGGCTTGTGTGTGTATATAGTATGTGGTGCGTGTATATAGTATGTGGTGTGTGTATATAGTATGTGGCTTGTGTGTGTATATAGTATGTGGCTTGTGTGTGTATATACTGTAGTATGTGGTGTGTGTATATATTACCGTATGTGGCTTGTGTGTGTATATAGTATGTGGTGTGTGTATATAGTATGTGGTGTGTGTATATAGTATGTGGCTTGTGTGTGTATATAGTATGTGGTGCGTGTATATAGTATGTGGTGTGTGTATATAGTATGTGGCTTGTGTGTGTATATAGTATGTGGCTTGTGTGTGTATATACTGTAGTATGTGGTGTGTGTATATATTACCGTATGTGGCTTGTGTGTGTATATAGTATGTGGTGTGTGTATATAGTATGTGGCTTGTGTGTATATACTGTAGTATGTGGCTTGTGTGTGTATATAGTATGTGGTGCGTGTATATAGTATGTGGTGTGTGTATATAGTATGTGGCTTGTGTGTGTATGTAGTATGTGGCTTGTGTGTATATATAGTATGTGGTGCGTGTATATAGTATGTGGTGTGTGTATATAGTATGTGGCTTGTGTGTGTATGTAGTATGTGGCTTGTGTGTGTATATAATGTAGTATGTGGTGTGTGTATATATTACCGTATGTGGCTTGTGTGTGTATATAGTATGTGGTGCGTGTATATAGTATGTGGTGTGTGTATATAGTATGTGGCTTGTGTGTATATACTGTAGTATGTGGCTTGTGTGTGTATATAATGTAGTATGTGGTGTGTGTATATATTACCGTATGTGGCTTGTGTGTGTATATAGTACGTGGTGTGCATTGACACATGACGCTGCGCACCGTCCGTACAGGACAGCCTATAGAAGGCCGGGATCACACATGGGAGATACTCGGACGAGTGTCACATCTTAATACCCGGCCCTCAGGAGCAGAGCGTGCAGCTGTTTGTATTTCTATGCAGTCGCACGCTCCGCTCCCGATTGCCGCAGGCAGTGCCGGGTATTACGATACGAGACTCGTCCGAGTTTCTCGCATGTGTGATCCCGGCCTAACGCTGGCTTCTGGAATACCCTGCGACATATTTGAGAAAGATTCTTTGAATAGAAACATCAATCCCTTGTCCCAATCAAGAAGCAATTTCTTCCTTTTGAATACCTGACCTATTCCTATGTAAATATATAAAAATCAGCCCTTTTGCTTGAACTGAATTGAGTGTGCAGTGAATAATTCCAGGACAGAGGAGCAGCGTCATGTAAAGGAGCAGTGAGGGACCGGCAGCCGCTAAGGCCGGACAGAGCCCTGACTTCAACTTCATCCAACACCTTTGGGATGAACAAGAATGGAGATTGCTAGCCGGGACCACCCATCCAGCATCAGTGTCTACTGTCACAAATGCTATTGTGAATGAAGGGGCAAAAATCCCCACAGACACCTCCAAAATCTTGTAGAAAAAGACAATCTCCACATTACTGCCTAGGAATTTAGAATGAGATGTTATAAAATTCTGTATCCCTACACTTATATGGTGTATAAGTATAATAACAATATAAAAAAGATTATAAGATGCGTCTTCGGATATGTGTTCATGTGTGTGTGGGGGAGCGGGGTGTTGTTTTCTATAATTTGCTGTATCAAATTATTTACATATATTTATAAATGCTCCAATACTTTATTATACAGGATTATACTGTCCTCTCATTGGCTGCAAGGACATTCTAGAATGCTGTGACCTCACAAGGTCGGCGCTATGGGCAACCGCTCTCCCGGAACTCCTTTGAGGGCTACAGTAGACGAGGAGAGTGAGTATGCGTGTCTTATGCTCCTGCCCTGACCTTATTATTTCCCATTTCCTAGCTATATAAGTTTCTGATTTCTTGTAATAAGTTTCCCCTATTTCCCAATTCTCATGTCCCGTACATTTTTAAACAGAAAACCTTATATTTGTTAATTAGTTACAGCAATATTTACCATTGATAAAATTGGCATTGGAGATTAGTCTATTTATAAGGAAACTTCTCTATTTGTCCTATTCAGGATTGTGCGATTATTTCTACTAGAGAAATGGCGAGCAAAAATGAGAGACCAATCTATGTAAGTTCCAAATAAGAAAAGTCATGTAATTCAGATTAGTGACTGTAACGCTGTCTCTATATGTGTATATAATAATGAATGTCTGATGTCCGTTCTTCATGCACAGGCAATGCCTGGACCAATCAGATTGGTATAATAACAACGATAGCAAAATCGCTTTTTTTTTTTTTTTTTGTGTTGAAAAAAAATACAGATATTCACAAAAGAGCAAAAATTCACTTGAGCCGTCATTTTTGAATATCCGTTACATTGTTGATTTTTGGTCGATGGAGCTGGGCAAGGGCTTGTTTTTTTGCCTGGTGACCTGATGTTTATATTGATAATATTTTGGGGTAGTTATGGTGCTTTGATTGCTGTTATGTATTTTTTGGTGGAGTTGTAGCAAACAAAAACTTGCAATTTTGGCATTTTGATTTTTTTTATGCTTTGCAGTTTCTATAGATTGGGTCAATTATTTTAGGTTTCCATAGATCGGACTTTTCTGGACAGGTTGATACCAAATACAGTATGTGTATTTTGTATTTTTTCTTCCTTTAATATTAACTGGAGGAAAGGGGGTTGATTTGAATTTTTTTTCCTTTTAAAGGGAACCTGTCATGTCCTTTTTCGCATGTAAACTGTCCCCAGTGCATTATTAGTAATGCAATATGTGTCACTAACATGTTTTTTCATTAAAAACGGCGCTGTAATGATGTCCGAAAAGCACTTTATATGGTTAGATTGTCCTGCTCAATTAGTCATAGGGGTGTGCTTCATTTTATTCAGTCATGGTTGTCGCCGCCCACGCAATCTGAATGATGCTCCCGGAGTTGCGCTGACGTCACTCAAATCCACTTTGAAAAATCCCGAGCTTGCGCAGTTTATAGTAGAGCAGCGCTTATGCAGCGTTGATCATCGACTTGCGCATGTGCCATGACGAGCGGCTCCCTGCGCTTAAGCCTTAATATAACATAATGTGCATAAGCCGGTCCCATCACCAGCTGATGCAAATCTGCGCACAGACGCCGATCATTCCGGCAGCGTGTACGCTTCCTGGCTTCAGAGACGCACACTGTGCATGACCGGAAGACCGGCAATGTGGCGGCTCGTGCAAATTATGTTATCAAGCCCATAGGGGTGTGATGACAAGGAAAGATGGCTGAGTAGCCTGGGGAACTAACGCCCCACCGACTAATCAAAGCCCTCAATAGTATAGGAAAGTGGAGGTTATACATGATTTTTTAAAGCATTTATTTAACCCCTTCCCAACATTGGAAGTATCCATATGACATGGTTGGCTGGTACTTACCGACCTTTGACGGATGGATAAGTCATGGTGGTCTTCTGAGAACAGCGGCTGTGAGCGCACCATAGCTGATTCTGACAGCTGACACCCGGCACTCAGTGCAGGATCAGTGATCGCACCGCTCCAAGCACTTTATCCCACTATACCCTATATCGATCACAGTATTTAGCAGGCATGCAGAGAGAGGGAGCCTCCTCTGCTCTTTGATCAGCGCCCCGTTGCCATGGTGATCTGATGTCATCATGACGATATCAGGTCACCAGAGCTAGCAAACTAGCCACTTCAAGCTCAGAGCTTGGTGCAGCAAGTTGGTCTGCCAGTGCAGCGCTGAGAGTTTGTAAACCATGGCAAAGCTCCTGCATCCCCATGCTTTACAAGTGATCAGACTGCAAAAAGTGAAAGTCCCATAGTAAGACAAAGTAAAAAAACTGAATTTTTTTTGTAAAAATATATAATATATATATATATAAAAGAACAAAATAATTTGAAAACAAATATATATATTAAACCCATAAATAAATATTTTTATTAAAAAAATAAATAAAAAGCACATGCATTTGCTATCGGCGCGTCCGGAATGACCCGATCTATAAAACTGTCCCACTAGTTTAACCCCGTTAGTGAAAACTAAAAAAAAAAAAGAACAATGCGTTATTATCATACTTGAGAACAAAAAGTGGAATAAAATGAAGTGTTCACTTTCTTCTTAGTGTGTGTGTTAATTAACCCTTCAATAACTCTAGGATTAGTAATGGATAGGTGTCTTATTGACAACTCTCCATTACTAAGCCGGGTTTAATGTCACCTTACAATAGCAAGGTGGCAATAACCCCTTATTAACCCCACTTGCCATCACTACAGGGAAGAACCCGACATATCTCCAGAATAGGAGCATGTAATAGACATTTCTGGGCAGCTGCAGGCTGCTCTTTTTAGGCTGGGAGGCCAAGATCAATGGCCCCTTACCAGCCTGAGAATAGCAGCCCCCAGCGTCGGGTTTTCATTCATTCTTCTCTCCTGCTCGCTATTGCCAGCAGAGCAGGAGAGAAGAATGACATCCGCGTTCAGCACCAGCTGCCAGGGAACAGCGCTTACTGTAGCGCTTCTTCCCCGGCGGCCATCCGTGTGGTCCTGATGCGGCACACGTGCGGCACATGGTTGCCACACGTGCGCTACACGGATGTACCATGTATCCACACAGACACGGATAGCTCCTGGAACGTTTTTTCTGGTACCAGAATTATCTGGACGTGTGAGACTGCCCTGACAGCGGTCAGAATTGTAAAGGTGAAAACAGGCTTGGGAGCTGAAGGAGTTAACTGAATTATATTACACAGGGCTGGTTAGGCATAGAGTTTAATCACACATAGCTCAATGCTGCTGGATCGGAGGGCATGGGGGGCCTGATAGGTTCCCTTTAGAGCAGATGTAGTAATGCAGCTATAGCAGTTTGCCCTCATTTTTAAACCCAAATAAATATGTACATAATGGGCGCAGCGACAGAGAGTCATAATACACAACTAATGTAGAAATATATTCCACATATCTTAGACTTGGAAAAGTGGAAAATAAAGTCTGATGCCACCCGGAGTTGTCAGCAGATGCCGGGTCACATACCAGGCGTGCTGTTTATGGACTGTATGAATGCTGCATGGGGCACGGACTGACGCTCTGCTCATAGACTGCGCTAGTATTAATAAATCTGTCTTGTGTGATAATGTAGTCTGTTCATTATCCAGTGTAATAGAAGCCTATGAGTATGTTATGTACAGGACAATGTAAGAAGCTGGAATATTTCATGGACTTTTTATACTTCTCTGTTTTACTTTTACAGCCTGCAGTGATTAACATCCCATGTAAGTATTCACATTCTCACAAGCATTTATAGCATTTATACCTCTCCGTGCCCCCTGCTCCGGTCTGTGCAGGGTGGGGACTGAGGCTTTCTACAGCAGGCGCGATCCAGTGACGTAATGGCGCCTGCTGAGCCTCAGACACACAGGGGCAGGCGAAGGGTGGAACAACAAGCCGATGGTAAAATTATGATGACAGTTGGGGTGATGGGGAACAGAGCCAGCACTCCTCAGGACTCACAGCCGTGTGGTCCCCCGCTATTGATGTAACACCCCTGCACTCCAGTAGTTGACTGTATGGCCGGGATCACACATGTGAGAAACTTGGCCGAGTCTCGCACGTTAGTACCCGGCACTACCACCGGCACTCGAAGTGCAGAGTGTGGCTGCATAGCAATACATGCAGTCGCACACTCCACTCCTGAGTGCCGATGGCAGTGCCAGGTATTAACATGCGAGACTCGGCCGTGTTTCTCGCATTTGTGATCCCGGCTTATAGCCGAAACCTGGATGCCAGATCAGATCTGATTGTAAGGAAATCTCTGTACAATGACTTTGTACAGGAAGGGCTCAGTCACTTGGCTGTTTATGTATCAGGTGTGCTCTCAGTATTTTTCACTGCCCCTTATATTCTATGGCGCTAGTAACATGTCAGCAGTGGGGAGAATTGTGGATCACACTCAGCCATTGACCGAATACTAGGAGAAACTTGGGAAATTGCATACAAGAGAAATGACATACTGATGGTAAAAATGGGCACATGGACTAAAAAAGGATAAAAATCGGACATAGCGCACTGATGAAAATTAGTTTGGTTTTGTGCAGATGAGAGAAACAATGACTTGTGAATACGGCCCAAAAATAAGTCGTCCGCTGCAACTGACTGTTATTAACGACTTCAATAAATCTAATTGTAAACTGTTGTTTGCTTTTCAGCTGAAGGTGTAAATCGCAGGTAAGAGTCTTTCTCCTCATTTTACAGTGTGTGGTGCGCATGCGCCACCTCAGCTCCAACCTACAAGGGCATCTCAGGGATGGAGGGTCCGGCGGACGGACCCCCAGCAATCAGCAGCTTATGCCCTATACTGTGGATTGGGGATGAATAAGTGGGAACATCTTTTTTAATAGTTCGCATCAATTGCTAGTGTTACCATAACTTGTAGTTAAACCCTTACCTAATCTATACATTGATGTGTTTCCTTGTACTATAGGATGGACGTCACAGGATTACATAAAATAATAATACAGAAGAGCAGAGATATTGAAAAGAAGATCACAACTTTGTAAGTGATAATAATGTACGATCTAATATAAACCAACCTTCTGGATTCCATAATGATAGAGATGATTCCTTATCTCTGAAGACTGATTCATTATATTCTAGTAGAAAAATATTTAGGATTGAGAGTCCTCAGTGGTTGATACCTTTAAATGGCTAACTGAAAAGATGGTGACACATTGCAAGCTTTCCCGACTGCTCAGGTCTCTTCATCAGGCATTGACTAATACAAAATCTGAAGAATCACATATTTATACACAACACAGCACAGAAATAATGCAGTAGATAGGTATCAACCACTGAGGACTCTCAATTCTAAATATTTTTCTATCTCCTGGCTAACACGGTACAAAGATATATATCTTTCTTGTATTCTGGTAGATCTTGTCTGCACTCAATGTCTACACAGAGAGCCGCCATGTATTGGGCACCAGTCATAGATCATACTTTACAGCACAAACATGACACAACACAGGGATTATTATTTAACTTGTTAAAGGGAACCTGTCAGCAGGATTGTGCACAGTAACCTACAGACAGTGTCAGGTCAGTGCCGTTATACTGATTCCAATGATACCTGGTGATGAAATCCAGAAAAAAAAGGGGGAGAAGCCAGCGCTGCTTGTGGTCAGAACGTAATACATAAAGTGTGAAAACACACATTGGTTTCTATCTGTATTCAAAAATGAGACATTTAGCAAAAAATTGATCAATTGTTTGAGCTACCCCGCCACGTCAAGGCAGTCTCGTATGGGGAGTCCTACTCTATGTTTTTTATGTTCGCTGTGCCATTGCGGCCTCCTAAATGTATAAAAGCAAGACCTCATTACATGCACACTGTACCTCAAGCATTTCAGAATCGCTCCTATGGCACCAGAGAGGACAAGCGCAGATAAAGGTTAGCCAGGTCCATGCAGACATTTCAGGTCCAACCTCCACACTGCCTGACCAGCACCACAGATAAAGGACGATCCAGGCCCAGATACAGGTGCGTAATCAAATAAAGCCTAGGGCAGGGCAGGGCCGCTGTTAATGTGAACAGCAGCCTAGATCAATCACTAAGAAAACAGAAAGAATAGCGTACATGACCCAGCGCGCACGGCTACAGTGGTGGTCAGCCACAAAACCAATATCAAGAAAAAAGAGGGGGAGAAGCCAGCGCTGCTTGTGGTCAGAACGTAATACATAAAGTGTGAAAACACACATTGGTTTCTATCTGTATTCAAAAATGAGACATTTAGCAAAAAATTGATCAATTGTTTGAGCTACCCCGCCACGTCAAGGCAGTCTCGTATGGGGAGTCCTACTCTACGTTTTTTATGTTCGCTGTGCCATTGCGGCCTCCTAAATGTATAAAAGCAAGACCTCATTACATGCACACTGTACCTCAAGCATTTCAGAATCGCTCCTATGGCACCAGAGAGGACAAGCGCAGATAAAGGTTAGCCAGGTCCATGCAGACATTTCAGGTCCAACCTCCACACTGCCTGACCAGCACCACAGATAAAGGACGATCCAGGCCCAGATACAGGTGCGTAATCAAATAAAGCCTAGGGCAGGGCAGGGCCGCTGTTAATGTGAACAGCAGCCTAGATCAATCACTAAGAAAACAGAAAGAATAGCGTACATGACCCAGCGCGCACGGCTACAGTGGTGGTCAGCCACAAAACCAATATCAAGAAAAAAGAGGGGGAGAAGCCAGCGCTGCTTGTGGTCAGAACGTAATACATAAAGTGTGAAAACACACATTGGTTTCTATCTGTATTCAAAAATGAGACATTTAGCAAAAAATTGATCAATTGTTTGAGCTACCCCGCCACGTCAAGGCAGTCTCGTATGGGGAGTCCTACTCTACGTTTTTTATGTTCGCTGTGCCATTGCGGCCTCCTAAATGTATAAAAGCAAGACCTCATTACATGCACACTGTACCTCAAGCATTTCAGAATCGCTCCTATGGCACCAGAGAGGACAAGCGCAGATAAAGGTTAGCCAGGTCCATGCAGACATTTCAGGTCCAACCTCCACACTGCCTGACCAGCACCACAGATAAAGGACGATCCAGGCCCAGATACAGGTGCGTAATCAAATAAATGTCTCATTTTTGAATACAGATAGAAACCAATGTGTGTTTTCACACTTTATGTATTACGTTCTGACCACAAGCAGCGCTGGCTTCTCCCCCTCTTTTTTCTTGATATTGGTTTTGTGGCTGACCACCACTGTAGCCGTGCGCGCTGGGTCATGTACGCTATTCTTTCTGTTTTCTTAGTGATTGATCTAGGCTGCTGTTCACATTAACAGCGGCCCTGCCCTGCCCTAGGCTTTATTTGATTACGCACCTGTATCTGGGCCTGGATCGTCCTTTATCTGTGGTGCTGGTCAGGCAGTGTGGAGGTTGGACCTGAAATGTCTGCATGGACCTGGCTAACCTTTATCTGCGCTTGTCCTCTGGTGCCATAGGAACGATTTTGAAATGCTTGAGGTACAGTATGCATGTAATGAGGTCTTGCTTTTATACATTTAGGAGGCCGCAATGGCACAGCGAACATAAAAAACGTAGAGTAGGACTCCCCATACGAGACTGCCTTGACGTGGCGGGGTAGCTCAAACAATTGATCAATTTTTTGCTAAATGTCTCATTTTTTAATACAGATAGAAACCAATGTGTGTTTTCACACTTTATGTATTACGTTCTGACCACAAGCAGCGCTGGCTTCTCCCCCTCTTTTTTCTGGTGATGAAATCCGTCTTGTGGTTGTTGTTTAATCTTTATTTGCAGTATTCAGCTAATGATATGCCCGTGCTCCAGGGCGGCCTGTGGGGGTCTTCAAGTGGTGCTCTGATTAGCTATTCATCTGTATGGCTTATGACAGGTCACTGATCCCTCATTGATCTGCCCCCTATTTTAAATACTGAATATAATTATGGTTTTTAAAAAAATTCACATTTATCAGGCAGGCACCGGCGCCTGTACTGCATCATGATGAGGAGTATAATATGGCTGTTTTCATGTTATTTAGAAATTCAGTTTTGTTGTAAAAAAACATAAATTCTTAATTATAATGGCTCGCATTAGCATCTATTTCGTTCCTATAGATGCTACTATGCAGGTACCTCTGCTGCCACCATTTTGCTAGAGAAAGAAATAATTAGTCTCCATCAAGATGGCACCTGCGCAGTAGCATCTATCACGCGATACATATTACTATATTTGTAAATAATGTGAAAACAGCCATATTATCTACCTCATCATGTTACAGTGCAGGCACCGGTGCCTGTCTGATGAATGTGAATTTTTTTTTCAAGCCAAAATTCTATGCAGTAGGTAAAATAGGGGAAGGTCAGTGAGGGATCAGTGACCTGTCATAAGCCATACAGATGCATATGTAAGCAGAGCAGCACATAAAGCCCCATCCACAGCCCTGCCCACTCACAGCCCCACCCACTCACAGCCCCACACACACACAACCCCGCCCACTGGCCGCCCCGGTTCACGAGAATCTCATTAACTGAAAACTGCAAATAAAGATTAAACAACAACCACAAGACAAATTTAATCAACCAAGGTATCCTTTTAATCAGAATAACGGCGCCAACTTGACACTTACTGTAGTTTAATGAGCACGATCCTGCTGACAGGTTCCCTTTAAATGGGGAGGAGGAGAAAACACATGAGCCATTATTGAATTATGGCTTCTTAGAAAGAAAATACATACACTTTCTGCAGTGATCTGTATACAGAGCTCATCTGAGAGTTTTCCCAGTGAACAGTCTGCAGTGTATTAGAATGTATGGAGGCTGCAGAAGACAATATTCACTTTGTGGTACATAGTTAGAAAATCATCAATAAATGTAATCAATTATGTTTGGAATAAGCATCTATTAGGCTACTTTCTCACTTGTTTTGTTTTGCAGCGCGTTTTCCCCTCAAAAAAACGCATGGAAAAAACGCATAGAAATGCTGCGTTTTTTTCAAGCATTTTTATGAGCATGCATGAAAAAAACGCAGCGTTTTTATGCGTTTGTGTGCATTTTTACCGCGTTTGCGTTTTTTTCCAACATTAGTTGGCCCCTCACACTAACCCAAACCATGACTTTACTAACCCTAAACCTAATCCTAACCCTTAACCAAACCATACACTAACCCTAACCCTTAACCAAACCATACCCTAACCCTGACCCTAACCCTAAACCCCCTTTACTAACTCTAACCCAAACCCCTAATTTCCATTGTCTAACTAATGGTGAACAAAAAAAACGCATGCGCAAAAAAACGCATACATGAGCATGCCAATGCGCACATATGCGCACCCATAGACTTAGAATGGGTGTCTTGCTGTAAAAAAATGCATTGCGCGCGCATGCGTTTTTTTGAGGCAAGTCAGACGCCCAAAAAATGCAACAGGATGCATTTTGTGCGCCCACTACAAAAAAAGCATGCGCGTAAAAACGCATACAAACGCATGTGTATGCGCACATAAGCGCATCCCATGCAAAATATAGGGGAAAAAACGCATGCGTTTTTTAGCGCTAAAATACAGTGCAAAAAAACGCAAGTATGAAACCAGTCTTATAAATTTAAAAAAGGGAAATAATATGGACAAGATAGGGCATGGTATCTTTTTCTGCCAACAATCTTCTAGCTCTCTAGGTATCCTCATACAGAAACGTCCTCTGTTGGCAGCTGCTGGCAGACAGAATTTGAGGATTTCAAGAGCATCTCTCACCAGGATTTTGCTATTGCATCTAAAAGCAACAATTTCAGCAATGTGTCACTTACTGAGCTGCTTGCTGCAGTTTTGATAAAATCACTGTTTTATGTGCTGCAGATCTATCAGTTCTCTGAATACTGAGCTCTGTCTAACCCCAATCCACTGATTGGAAGCTCAGTGAAAACTGTGCATGGGCAAAAGACTGCCAATAAGTAGAGATGGGCGGACACCTGGATGTTTGGGTCCGGCGTTTTTGGCCGAACAGTTACAAAAAGTTCATGTTCAGGTACTAGAACAGTACTTGGACCAAAACCCTAACCCCTTTCACTTGGACGGGGGGCCTGAGCATCCAGTGTTTGCCATGTCATGTGCATGACAGCGCGTCATACACTGCTTCTGCTCAGCTGTAAAATCATCACCACTGGTCAGACTGCCACGGTTCCCACACTGCCAAAAAACAACATGAGCCCACAGCTGTGATTTTAGGTATAAAGTTTACCTCCGGTCACTGGGGCTCACCTGATGGGACTACTGCTCCCATCAGCCGATGCCTGCTGCTGCTAATAAGGCACCCATTTATTGGTTATCAGTCATGCTTGTTATATATTTGATTTTTAAGAGGTTTTGGAAAAGTTTTTTTTTCCTGAAGCTTTCTTTGCTGCTTTCTGATTAGACAGTGCAATCTTTTGGATCCACATACATATCCTGCAGATAGTAAATGGAGCTGTCAACCTCTCTATTCTGTCTTTCAGTCACTGAGGGGTCAGATGTCCGCCTCTCTATTCTGTACGCCAGTAATTGGTTTCTTAAGGGCATGTCACACTAAGAGATATCGCTAGCAATATCGCTATAACTAGTGACGTTATAGCGATATTGCTAGCGATATCTCTGTGTCTGATACTTACCTACGACCGGCTCCCCCGCTGGTTATCGCTGATCGCGCGAGAACGTTCAGGACTGTTTCTCGTCGTCAGCTTCCTGCGGCGCTTCCTGCTGTGAGGACGAGCGACGCGTGGAGCCGGGCGGGAGGACGCAGGATTGCCCGGTGTGACAGGTAAGTAGCGATCCCCGTCCCCAGCGATGTTGCTAGTGACATCTGCCTGTGTGGCAGCTCACTAGCGACCACTTAGCGATGTACCAGCGATCCTGACCGCGTCATATCGCTGGTCGGGATCGCTGGTACATCGCTAAGTGTGACAGTACCTTTAGTAATAGGCAGATCTCTGGGATGTTTTCACCAGTGGAGAAAACAATGGGATGTTTGTACCAGTGGAGAAAAGATTGGGACTGGGAGAAGAATAAAGTGTCCTGATATCTGTCTTTGAGCATAGTGACTGGTGTCCATCATTCTTTTCTATTTCTGATCTATGACTTTCTTCTTGAAAGTTAGAGGGACTATATGGGACGATGAGACACAGCTCCTCTGATAGGCAACACTTCATTAAACAATATTGCCGGCTGAGAAAGTTTTATTTTAAGTGATTATCTGGACTCCTATTTATTTGATTTTATTTCTTTGCAGAAGAACAAGGAGCGAGAAGCTTCCATCAAGGTAAATGCAAGTGGCGGAACGCCTGTAATCGCCCCGTGTAACAGGCCCTTTAGTTATTACATGAGTCAGTGACGATCTGCAGATCTTTCCATGCATCTATAATATCATAAGATACATACATTAGGCCGGTTTCACATTAGCGCATTTTCAGCGCGCGCACGGCCGGGGTAGCTCCGCCCCCGATCCGGCTCTCTGCCCGGCGTGCCCGCCCCTTGCTTGTAGCGCCGCCTACTAGCGGACAGCGGCGCCTGCGATCGGCGCACCCTATCTTTAGCATAGGGTGCGCAGATCGTGCGCAGGCCGTGCGCTAGTTGCGCTTTGACCTGTGCTGCGCACTTTTGACGGTGCGCCGTGCGCGCCAAAATCCGAAAAGTTTGATTTTGGCGCGCACGGCGCACCGTACAAGGTGCGCAGCACAGGTCAAAGCGCAACTAGCGCACGGCTTGCGCACGATCTGCGCACCCTATGCTAAAGATAGGGTGCGCCGATCGCAGGCGCCGCTGTCCGCTAGTAGGCGGCGCTACAAGCAAGGGGTGGGCACGCCGGGCAGAGAGCCGGATCGGGGGCGGAGCTACCCCCGGCCGTGCGCGCGCTGAAAATGCGCTAATGTGAAACCGGCCTAAGATCTTTACATAACATCATGATAAATCAATATAAATCATTGTATTGTGAGAAATTCAGTGTAGTTTTTATAAAAACCATAAATACGTAAAAAGTGTTGAAAAACTTGTGTAAGTGTTTGGGAAATTAAATTAAATCATCAGTATTTTCCCCATTGTTTATTGGGCTTTACAGTCCCAGCGTTCAGCGCTCCGTATATATTACATGATTACTTTATTCTTCAAGTCAAGTCCAATTTCACTGACTAGACGACTTATTTTTTTTGTTTTACAAACTAATATTCCCTTATAAAGCCACAATATATTTTTCTTTTAATAATTACTAAGACATGTCCTGTATTTTCTGGGCTACAAGATGCACTTTTTTTTAGCAAGAAAAAAAAAATCATGCTTAAAAAAAGTGTGTGTCTAAGCCTTGTTCACACAATACGTATTTGCTGCATTTTTTTGGCTGCATTTTTAAATGCAAATTTTAAGCTGCATTTTACAATACATCAAAATCTATGAGATATTAAAAATCTGATGCACGCACGCTGTATTTTTTTTTCCTGACTGAATTGGAAAACGGCTGTGGTTTTGCAAACTGCAGCATGGAATTTCTTTCACTGTTTTGTTTCAGCGTTTTTTCACCCATAGAAAGCAATGAGTAAGTGCAAACATGCAGCAAAAACTGCAGGTATCACGTTTTCCTGCAAAAAAACGAAGGAAGTTGCATCATGTTTTTTGGGGGCACTAGACAAGCATTGTTTAACCCCTTCCGGACAATTAACCATTTTCTGTTTTCGTATTTTCCTCCCCTTCTCCCAAGGGTCATAACTTATTTTCTGTCCACATAGACATAGAAGGGTTTGTTTTTGTGGGATGAGTTGAACTTTTGAATGACACAATTTATTTTACCATAAAGTGTACTGGAAAAAGGGAAAAAAAATTCCAAGTTTGGAAAGTGCAATTCTCACACTGTTTTAACCGCAAACTTTATACCTTGTCATAATAACCCATCGGTGCAGAGAGGTGGAATGGATGATGCGATTTTGATTGTCACGTGTTATATCCTACTGTAAGTGATTGGTAGCGGGATTTAACTGGACAACAGCTGCCGGTGGAACATCCCTCCTCCCGCAGCTGTTAAGTCACATAATGGCTTTTTGAGTATAAGTCATAAGTCCTGAAGGGGTTAATAGATTCAATCAAAAAATGACAAATTTCTTAACCCAAAAACTGAAAATGTAATAGATTAACAGTTACGGCTGTTATAAGTAGGTTCTGGCTGTTTGTCACAGCCATTATCTGCTGGTTATGGGGTAGGCTCTCCCCGTGAACCCACTCCATGCACCCACTACCACCTTGCACACTATGTATGGTGGATGTCAGTAAAGTGTTAATCCATGAGTTTTATTCTCTTGAATGGTGCGAGCTCAGTACCAGCACTTCCATTCATTCGGACAGTGACCAGGACAGATTATAAACTGTGCTACTTGCCTACTGTACCAGGTGTTCAGGAGACCTCCTCATATTTCATGAGTCTGCTGGACATTTGTAGAGTAAGCGAGTGTACACAATATCATGGTATCTCAGGAAATGGGGGATATCTTTTCTTAACACTCATGGTACCTTGTTTCTATCTTTTTTTTAGGCTTCGATCCTTCTTCTCCGGCTTCGTTTTTTTCAGAAAAAACGAAAACAGTGAGTATACAAGATCCCTTTTGCACGTCACCCCAGGTTTCACTGTCATTCTGTAATGTGCTGCCTCTAGCTTCATGATTGAAATTTCCAGTATGCTAAATTTTTACTACTTACTAGGTGGTGTAATTCATTGCAGTCATTATGAAATCAAACAGGATTTTTTATGTCTGCAGTTATTTGCATTTGGGCATGTAAAATATAATTTGCCAATGGCAAAAAACTCCAAATCTGTATAATAAACGTTAATATACAGATCAGACCAACATGAAATTTCTTTTTGCATCTTTTTTATTCTCCTTCAGCCCCTCCATGTATCCAGCTTAACAGGGCTGAGCGGTCCTATTCTTCCTAAGTTTAATTGCCCAGGAGCACACAGCTTCTCCTTGGTGCTTCAGGCCAGTTCACCATCCATACTCTTCCAAACAGCCTATGGAGAAATAAAGAGACAAACAGGGGGCATGCTTGACTGAAAGCATTGGAGCTATGGGATGGCAACATGAGGGAGAGTTTGTGAAAAGGGATTTTTCATTAGGAGTTGTATTTGCATTCACAAATAAAAATGGCCTTTATTTTGTACTTACATATTATAATTTGTTGAGTGCCCTTTTAAGTGAATGGTTATTAAAACATAAACATCTTTAGACTGTATGCAGGTGCCAATAACCACGTAATTTTAAAAGTATTTCCTAAATTTTTTTCTGCAAAATCATGCAATCGAGCCATCGCATGTAGGAATGGTTTCAACATTAAATGGCATCCTTGTAGTTCTAACAATTATGTAGTGCATAATTTATTCATTCTTAACCAGGATGTCTGAATGTTAAAAAAGCATAAAAATTTAGCTTATGTGTTTCTTAAAGGGGTTGTCCTGTCATGTCACAAGATATTGATTAAAATATAATAAGCATAGGCAATCAATATCAGATAAGTGTGTGTGTGGGGGTATCTAACACCCAGCCCCCCACTGATCAGCTATTATAAGCTCCGGCTTCATATAAACAAATTGAGTAGAGTTCTAATATGTCTTCCCAGTCACTGTATAGCGGTCATCACCAGACAACGCAGATCAGGTCCTAGAACAACTTATAACAGCTGATCTTTGGGGATACAGCATATCACAAAAATTAGTAAATTTTTTTTGTATCTTTTCATGGGACAATACTGAAGATGTGACACTTTGATATAATGTACAGTAGTCAGTGTACAGCTTGTATAAGAGTGTCAATTTGGTGCCATCTAAATAACAACACACAGCCATTAATGTCTAAGCCGCTGGCAACAATAGTGAGTACACCTCTAACTGAAAATGGCCAAACTGTGCCCAAAGTGTCAATACTTTGTGTGGCCACCATTATTTTCAAGCACTGCCTTTAGTCTCCTGGGCATGGAGTTCACTGGAGCTTCACTGGTTGTCACTGGAATCCTTTGCCATTCCTTCATGACAACATAACGGAACTGGGGAAACTTGGAGACCTTGCGTTACTCCACCTTCCATTTGAAGATGCCACGCATATGTTCAATAGGGTTTTGGTCTAGATACATGCTTGGCCAGTCCAGCTCCTTTACCCTCAGTTTCTTTAGCAAGGCAGTGGTCATGTTACACCAGAGGTGTGTTTGGGGTCATTATCATGTTGAAATACTGCCCAAAGCCCCAGTTTCCTAAGAGAGGGAATCTTGTACTATGACATACTGAAGCAGACAATGTTGGCATTCATTGTTCCCTAAATAAAATGTAGCTGCCCACAGCTGGCAGCACTCATGCAGTCCCAAAACATGACAGTCCCACCACCATGCTTGACTGTAGGTAAGACACACTTGTCTTTGTACTCCTCACATGGTTGCTGCCACACACACTTTACACCATCTGAACCAAATATGCTTATCTTGATCTCAGCCAGGAGGACTTAGTTCCAGTAATCCATGTTCTTAGTCTGCTTGTCTATAGCAAAGTGTTTGCGGGCTTTCTTGTGCATCATCTTTAGAAGAAGCTTCCTTATGGCATGACAGCCATTTAGACCAATTTGACGCAATGTGCGTCATATGGTTTGAGCACTGACAGACTGACCCCCCTCCCCCACCCCTGTAACCTCTGCAGTAATGCTGGCAGCACTAATACGTCTATTTTGAAAGGACAATCTCTGGATATGACGTTGAACACGTGCACTCAACTATTTTGGTCAACTATGGTGAGGACAGTTCTCAGTGGAACCTGTCTTGTTATTCTGCTGTATGGTTTTCGCCACCATGCTGCAGCTCAGTGTCAGGGTGTTGGCAATCTTCTTACAACCTAGGCCATCTTTATGTAGAGCAACAATTCCTTTTTTCAGATCTTCAGAGAGTTCTTTGCCCTGAGGAGCCATGTTGAACTTCCATTTACCAGTATGAGAGCGATAACACCAAATTTAACGCATCTGCTCTCCATTCACACCTGAGATCTTGTAACATTAATAAGTCACGTGATACCGGGAGGGAAAATATTAATTAGGCACTACTTGGCCATTTCACTTAGGGGTGTATTCGGTTTTGTTGACAGCGGTTTAGATATTAATGGCTGTGTGTTGAGTTATGTAGAGGAGATACTTTTTTTTCATGGGACAACACAGTATTTACAAAAATGTGAGGGGTATACTCACTTTTGTGATATACTATAGATCCTGAGGATAGCACATCAATATCTTGTAGCTGGAATGCGCTTTAAGACTGTTTGTTATATCTCCACTCTATATAGGAAAAAATGAGAGACCACCGCCGATACCACCTGGCAAACCACCGCCGATACCACCTGGCAAACCACCGCCGATACCAACTGGCAAACCACCGCCGAAACCATCTGGCAAACTACCACTGATACCACCTGGCAAGTCACCACCGATACCATTTGGCAAACCACCACCGATACCACCTGGCAAACCACCGCCAAAACCAACTGGCAAACCACCGCCGAAACCAACTGGCAAACCACCGCCGATACCACCTGGCAAACCACCGCCGAAACCACCTGGCAAACCACCGCCGAAACCACCTGTCAAACCACCTCCAATACCACCTGACAACCCACCGCCGAAACCACCTGGCAAACCACCGCGGATACCACCTGGCAAACCACTGCCAAAACCAACTGGCAAACCACCGCCGAAACCAACTGGCAAACCACCGCCGATACCACCTGGCAAACCACCGCCGATACCACCTGGCAAACCACCGCCGATACCACCTGGCAAACCACCGCCAATACCACCTGGCAAACCACCGCCAATACCACCTGGCAAACCACCGCCGAAACCATCTGGCAAACTACCACCGATACCACCTGGCAAGTCACCACCGATACCATTTGGCAAACCACCGCCGATACCACCTGGCAAACCACCGCCAAAACCAACTGGCAAACCACCGCCGAAACCAACTGGCAAACCACCGCCGATACCACCTGGCAAACCACCGCCGAAACCACCTGGCAAACCACCGCCGAAACCACCTGTCAAACCACCTCCAATACCACCTGGCAACCCACCGCCGAAACCAACTGGCAAACCACCGCGGATACCACCTGGCAAACCACCACCAAAACCAACTGGCAAACCACCGCCGAAACCAACTGGCAAACCACCGCCGATACCACGTGGCAAACCACCGCCGATACCACCTGGCAAACCACCGCCGATACCAACTGGCAAACCACCGCCAATACCACCTGGCAAACCACCGCCGAAACCATCTGGCAAACTACCACCGATACCACCTGGCAAGTCACCACAGATACCATTTGGCAAACCACCGCCGATACCACCTGGCAAACCACTGCCAAAACCAACTGGCAAACCACCGCCGAAACCAACTGGCAAACCACCGCCGATACCACCTGGCAAACCACCGCCGAAACCACCTGGCAACCCACCGCCAATACCACCTGGCAACCCACCGTCGAAACCACCTGGCAAACCACCGCCGATACCACCTGGAAAACCACCACCAAAACCAACTGGCAAACCACCGCCGAAACCAACTGGCAAACCACCGCCGATACCACCTGGCAAACCACCGCCGATACCACCTGGCAAACCACCGCCGAAACCACCTGGCAAACCACCGCCGAAACCACCTGGCAAACCACCACCAATACCACCTGGCAACCCACCGCCGATATCACCTGGCAAACCACTGCTGAAACCTCCTGGCAAACCACCGCCGATACCAACTGGCAAACCAATGCCAATACCAACTGGAAAACCTCTGCCGATACCAACTGGCACACCACCTGGCAAACCACTGCGGAATCCACCTGGCATACCACTGCGGAATCCACCTGGCATACCACTGCGGAAACCACCTGGCATACCACCGCCGAAACCACCTGGCAGACCACTGCCGATACCACCTGGCAAACCACCGCCGATACCACCTGGCAAACCACCGCCGATACCACCTGGCAAACCACCACCGATACCATCTGGCTAACTACCTGGCAAACCACCGCCGATACCACCTGGCAAACCACCGCCGATACCACCTGGCAAACCTCCGCCGATACCACCTGGCAAACCTCCGCCGATACCACCTGGCAAGCCACCGCCAATACCACCTGGCGAATCCGATACCGATTATTAAAGCACCAGAATATTTTTTTAAACCTAGTTTATGCTCTATTGTAATTTATGACACCCTGAATTTCACTTCATTTCCTGCACCGAATCTGAGTACATGCTGCACTCCACACTAGGCAACACCCTTTGCTTTTTCTTCTAAATTCTCAACCAGAGCTAGCACTGCCTGGCCTAGGTGTCCAGCCCTGTCCTCCTCCCACCCACTGCGCAATCAGTGCTGGAGCAGATACTAGCATTCATTCCAGCATTGGAACTGACTGAGCAGTGATCCCGTGCTTCCATCTGTGGCAGTGCAGCACCGATCACTACACCTCACACCACAATGGTGATAACATTGTCACATGTCTTCTATTGCCCATGGGCGTAATGGTTGCAATCATAGTGGGTGCAATCGGGTATATAGTGGAGGGGGGCCCTTACTTCAGCTGTATGTGCGTCCAAGGAGGCACAATCAGCTGAAATGTGTTGCAGCACGGAAACGCACTGGGTCCCTGCACTGCAATCCATACCGCCAATCAGGACAGCAGCTGACATCGGCATGCATGGCATTGTCCTCGCACAGCAGGAATGTTATCCCACATACACATGCTGGGGTTACATGATGTTTGGTCACAAATTAAATCAAGCTGCCAAACTTCTCTTCATGCCGCTGTTACAGGTGAGGAGGGTCACAGTGCGACCCCTGCAGTGGTGTGACAAGTTCTGATTTTTTTTTCAATCTGCTTGTCACGGTACCCAGGGGTTGTAATGTGACCTAGTCACTTTATTTCTGCTGCTATGCCATGTAGCAGCAGTTTACAATGTAATCATGCTGCACAACCTGTGCCATGGCCAAAATCATTGTGTAACCCACAATCAGTATATAATACAGTGTACTGTAAAGCCGAAAAAAAGGTTTCCAGGACTCCACGGGAATCCAATTAGGGTCATGCAAAGTTACACATTCGGTCAAGAAATATTAAACTCTTGTATTACATGCCACATTCAGCCGGGATGCTTGTGACAGAATACTTGAGTCTGTGTAATGTGTAAGTATATATATTGTTTTACATATAGAAATGTAACCATATGAATAGAGGCAGATGTATAGTGGTATACGGCAAATATAAATAGCAGCACTCCAGGCATGAGATAGTGAAAAAAACTGATCTTTATTCACCCAGGTATGCACAACATTACAAACTGTGAACCTTTCTCAAACCATGAACATTCTAAACACGGTACATATACTGTAGGTTATACTCTATAATCAGTGATGAATCAATATACATCAGGGAGCATGGTGCATATGTACAGGGCCGGCTCCAGGTTTTCATGGGCCCCGGGGAAAAGTGTCTCAGTTGGCACTTTTACCACATACCACGATTCATGATGCAGATACAGCAGAGAAATACAGGTATAATACAATGCCAAAGATTTCACTTACTTCTTACATTACATGATTGATATCTCTTGTAAATTCTACAATAGCTCAGGAGCTGGACAGCGTAGTCCTCTATACAGTATGATGGACCCCATGTAATGCTCAAGTATATGATGGACCTCATATATTGCGATAAACATTTAAAAAAAAAGAAGTGAAATGCTCACCTCTCCTCGCTGGCTGCTCCTCTCCTCCAGACTCCTCAGTCGTCCGGCTTTTTGCTCTGTGACTGATGAGAGCAGAGGGCGCACACTAGTCACGTCATCACGCCATCTGACCTGAAACATCACAGAGTCAGAAGACGTGAAAGAAGATGCAGTGGAGGAACGGGGAGAGGCAAGTATTGCAAGTACTGGGGCCCTGAGCAAGTAGGGGGCCCACTCGCCAGCGCTAGCACCAGGTCCCCATAGCGTGTCGATGTCCCTGACGGCGAGTGGGCCCCCCTGCCTGCTCAGGGCCCTGACACTTGCCTTGGTGCTGATGCTGACCCTGCATATGTATACAGTGCAATAATATCAATCTCCTCGTGTGTCATTAAACATATAATAATAATAATTCATTTTATTCTGTGCCAGTTCACAGGTATTGTGCATATAATATTAAAAAACCTTAATTGCTTGATATTGATAATGGGATAACACTTGTGTTATAATTAAAGACTGCTCACATAATTGCTGACCTTAGTAATATACATATTATATGCTCTAGGCTCAACTGTGATGTCAGCGATCCCAGGTAATCATGGCACCAGGGGTCTCAGACGTGGAGGGGGCACGCCAACACCAGCGACTATATCAGCTGGATGCAAGTGCTGGATGCAAGGCCTTGGAACCACATTTTGCTGAAAATGTTTTGTGGAGCAGGAGTCTCGCCAGCTCCCACAGCTGCAATACATGCCGGTGGCCTATCAGAGGTTGGCAGCTGGCGTCAGCATGCCCGTTACTGAGAACACATGACAGTTTCATCATGCAACATGGTGGGGATGCTGAAGTCAGCTGCATCGGATGTAGAAGTGAACATCATGCAGTGTAGGGGAAGACAGGTAGTATATTATTTTATGTTTGTGGAACATAACACATTATCCCAGGAAGGGGCACATCATACCAGGAATGGTCCCAGTATGGGGGACATTATCCCAGGAAGGGGCACATCATACCAGGAATGGTCCCAGTATGGGGGACATTATCCCAGGAAGGGGCATCCCTTATTACATGTCATCCTCTCTAGCTATGCATGGAGCAGCCCCCTATGATGTAGCATTCTCTGTTTTTATGAACAGCGTTTTCCCATTATTACAAAGTATTGTTTTCTTATATATAGCACCGTACTTTGCATACTGCTTTCTCATCATTTTTGTTAATCACAGAGCTCTCTCTTTACTACAGAATGTTCTCTGACCAGTCCATCAGAAAAGTAGCTTTACCAGATTCCATCAGCAATCACTTCAGTTTTTATATAACAAGAGTGGATGCTGTTAGCTTGGCTGGTCTGAGCCAAAATCTCCAGGAGTGGACCCTCTGAGCCGTGGCACCGAGGGGCCCGGGCGAGCTGTCAGGTGGAACTGGCCCCTATACAGGGACTGTTAGGAGCAGGCCCAGGGGTTCAAGTACCACGGTAGCCGGTACCGAGAGGGGCGATTCAGGATGGACTGGAGTAGGACTGTGGGACTGAAGTGTAGATGACAGAACAGAGCTGGAACACAGGAGACAGGAATCGAGTAAGACTATAGACTGTAACGTGGAGGAACTGAAGTGTAGATGACAGGACAGAGTTGGAACACAGGAGACAGGAATTAAGGAGGATGGAAGGACTGGAGCAGGATGGAACTGGAACACCGGAGGCAGGACTGGAGTAAGATGGCAGGACTGGAGCAGGATGGAACAGGAACACTGGAGGCAGGACTGGAGTAGGATAGAACAGGAACACCGGAGGCAGGACTGGAGTAGGATGGCAGGACTGGAGCAGGATGGAACAGGAACACCGGAGGCAGGACTGGAGTAGGATGGAAGGACTGGAGCAGGATGGAACAGTGACACCGGAGGCAGGAGACGGAGGAAACAGGAACACTGGAGCAGGAATGAGAATACAGCAGAGAACACGGAAGACAGGCTGCGAGGCTGCTGCAGGAAACACCGAGGACGGTACCGAGAGGCTGCAGAGAGCACAGGAGGAAGCAGGGCCCAGTGTGCAAGGTAACACAACAATCAGGCGCCTCTGTTGTGAGTTCATTTTTCCTTTCACCATTGAGGTCTGATGAACTCCCTCCTCTAGTGAAGGAAGGTAGTGAGACTGATTACCAAACACCTGGGCAGCTAGATGATGACTGGGTGGCTGGAATTGAGGACTGGATATAAGGCTGCCGACGCCCTTCTTCCTGGCTGGTGATTTTCCTGCTGGATTCTTGGAGACCAGTCTGATTCCTGCATCTCAAAGCTAAGTTTCTCTGCTCTGCTTTGTACTCTTCAGTTTTGTTTTTGTTTTGCCTTGTTTTTTGGGAGTTCTGCCATCCCCGGCCGGGGGTGAGCTGAATTCCATTTTTGTCTCTGATCTGTTGATCTTTTGCTCTGTCTTCAGAATATACCTGAGTGCTGATATAGTCTTTTGAAGCCTAGCGACTTCAGGGCCTGTTTTTCCAATCAGTCGGTTGGCTCATTTTGATAGGTTTTTTGCGGATGGCAGACAGCAGCTTTCCTATCCTGTCCTATGTAGTTAGCTTGGGCCCCATCATTTGCTCAACCTATCTTTCTATCTGTTAGTGTTTTCATCTTGCTTCACCGTCATTATATGTTGGGGGCTGCCTATTGCTTTGGGGTCTGCGCTGGGGCAGTTTAGTTTTTCCCCTTTCTGTCTTTAGGCTATGTAGTTCTCCGGCTGTGATCGAGGGGTCTAGGGCACCGTAGGAACCCCCCACGGCTACTGCTAGTTGCTGTGGATAGGTTCAGGGGTCTGCAATCCGATAGCTGCCAACCTCTCTGGTTTTTCTGGACTTAGCTGGTATTTTGTTTTTTCCTCCTTCGGTGACTCATCATAACAGAATCACCAGCCATACCGCAGATCCTAGGGTACTCAATAGCAGGAGAGAATTGTAAAAGGAAAAAAAAAGGTGTCAGAATTTTTTTTTTTTGTGTGCATATTTTTTCCTCTATATCTCTGAGGCCGTAGGGGGAATTTTTCTCTCAATGGAGATGAAGCAATTGTCTGATCGTGTGGAGCAGCTCGCTGCGGAAGTGCGGGGAATTTCCGCCTATCTCGCTCATTCACATGCTGCTGAACCAAAGATCCCTACTCCTGATGTGTTTTTTGGGGATCGGTCTAAATTCTTGAATTTCAAGAATAATTGTAAATTATTTTTTGCCTTGAAGCCTAACTCGTCGGGGAACTCCACGCAGCAGGTTAAAATTGTCATCTCTTTGCTGTGCGGCGATCCCCAGGATTGGGCGTTTTCTTTGAAACCTGATGATCCTATTCTGAATAATGTGAATGCATTTTTTCAAGCCTTGGGGTTGTTGTATGATGAACCTAATGCTATTGATCAGGCTGAAAAGACCCTGTTGGCATTAAGCCAGGGTCGGGATTCGGCAGAGTTGTACTGTCAAAAATTCCGAAAGTGAGCGGTCCTTACTACCTGGAATGATGGTGCCTTGGCAGCCCTTTTTCGGAAGGGTTTGTCAGAAACTGTAAAAGATACTATGGTGGGATTTCCTGTTCCCTCTGGTCTTGACGATTCTATGTCATTAGCTATTCAGGTGGATCGGCGTTTACAGTGGGGAAAAAAAGTATTTAGTCAGTCAGCAATAGTGCAAGTTCCACCACTTAAAAAGATGAGAGGCGTCTGTAATTTACATCATAGGTAGACCTCAACTATGGGAGACAAACTGAGAAAAAAAATCCAGAAAATCACATTGTCTGTTTTTTTTTCATTTTATTTGCATATTATGGTGGAAAATAAGTATTTGGTCAGAAACAAGCAATCAAGATTTCTGGCTCTCACAGACATGTAACTTCTTCTTTAAGAGTCTCCTCTTTCCTCCACTCATTACCTGTAGTAATGGCACCTGTTTAAACTTGTTATCAGTATAAAAAGACACCTGTGCACACCCTCAAACAGTCTGACTCCAAACTCCACTATGGTGAAGACCAAAGAGCTGTCAAAGGACACCAGAAACAAAATTGTAGCCCTGCACCAGGCTGGGAAGACTGAATCTGCAATAGCCAACCAGCTTGGAGTGAAGAAATCAACTGTGGGAGCAATAATTAGAAAATGGAAGACATACAAGACCACTGATAATCTCCCTCGATCTGGTGCTCCACGCAAAATCCCACCCCGTGGGGTCAGAATGATCACAAGAACGGTGAGCAAAAATCCCAGAACCACGCGGGGGGACCTAGTGAATGAACTGCAGAGAGCTGGGACCAATGTAACAAGGCCTACCATAAGTAACACACTATGCCACCATGGACTCAGATCCTGCAGTGCCAGACGTGTCCCACTGCTTAAGCCTGTACATGTCCGGGCCCGTCTGAAGTTTGCTAGAGAGCATTTGGATGATCCAGAGGAGTTTTGGGAGAATGTCCTATGGTCTGATGAAACCAAACTGGAACTGTTTGGTAGAAACACAACTTGTCGTGTTTGGAGGAAAAAGAATACTGAGTTGCATCCATCAAACACCATACCTACTTTAAAGCATGGTGGTGGAAACATCATGCTTTGGGGCTGTTTCTCTGCAAAGGGGCCAGGACGACTGATCCGGGTACATGAAAGAATGAATGGGGCCATGTATCGTGAGATTTTGAGTGCAAACCTCCTTCCATCAGCAAGGGCATTGAAGATGAAACGTGGCTGGGTCTTTCAACATGACAATGATCCAAAGCACACCGCCAGGGCAACGAAGGAGTGGCTTCGTAAGAAGCATTTCAAGGTCCTGGAGTGGCCTAGCCAGTCTCCAGATCTCAACCCTATAGAAAACCTTTGGAGGGAGTTGAAAGTCCGTGTTGCCAAGCGAAAAGCCAAAAACATCACTGCTCTAGAGGAGATCTGCATGGAGGAATGGGCCAACATACCAACAACAGTGTGTGGCAACCTAGTGAAGACTTACAGAAAACGTTTGACCTCTGTCATTGCCAACAAAGGATATATCACAAAGTACTGAGATGAAATTTTGTTTCTGACCAAATACTTATTTTCCACCATAATATGCAAATAAAATGAAAAAAAAACAGACAATGTGATTTTCTGGATTTTTTTTTCTCAGTTTGTCTCTCATAGTTGAGGTCTACCTATGATGTAAATTACAGACGCCTCTCATCTTTTTAAGTGGTGGAACTTGCACTATTGCTGACTGACTAAATACTTTTTTTCCCCACTGTACGTGAACGCAAAACTACACGAGAGATGTTTCCACCTGTTGAACAAATGTCTGAACCTATGCAATGTGATAGAGTTTTGTCTAGGGCGCAATGTCAGGAGTTCAGAAGGCTTAATAAGCTGTGTTTTTTTAGTGGAGATGCCTCGCATATTATTTCTGTCTGCCCTAAACGAGAGAAACGTTGTGCACACACGTTTTCTGTGGGTGGTGTTCAACCTAAGTTTCTTTTGGCAATTACTCTGATCTGCTCCCTGTCCACATTTTCCGCCAAGGCTTTTGTGGATTCAGGAGCAGCTGTGAACCTGATGGACTTGGATTTTGCTAAACGTTGTGGATTTCCTATGACACCTCTCCGGACGCCTATCCCTTTGAGGGGTATTGATGCTACTCCTTTGGCGAAGAATAAACCTCAGTTTTGGACCCAGGTGGTAATGCGGGTCGCCCCAGACCATCAAGAAAATTGCAGATTTTTGGTGTTGCATAATTTGCATGATACCATTGTTCTTGGGTTTCCCTGGTTGCAAATCCATAATCCAGTTCTGGATTGGAAATCTTTGTCTGTGGTGAGTTGGGGTTGTCGGTGTGCCCTTAGTGATGCTCCTGTTTTCTCCACCTCTCCACAGTCACATGATGTTCCTGACTATTTGGCTGACTTTTATGATGTATTTAGTGAGAATGAGTCTGCGTCTTTGCCTCCTCATAGGAGTTATGACTGTGCAATTGAGCTGAACCCGGGGTGTAAAGTCCCCAAGGGTCGGCTTTTCAATTTATCTGTACCCGAGCACGAGGCTATGCGATCCTATATTAAGGAGGCATTGGAGAAGGGTCATATTAGACCATCCTCTTCACCCTTAGGTGCTGGGGTTTTTTCCGTGGCTAAAAAGGATGGTTCATTAAGGCCTTGTATTGACTATCGTGCCCTCAACAAAATTACTGTTAAATATCAGTATCCGTTACCCCTGATTTCTGATCTATTCTCCAGAGTTAAAGGTGCTTGCTGGTTTACCAAGCTTGACCTCAGGGGGGCGTATAATCTTATTCGCATTAAGCATGGGGATGAATGGAAGACGGCGTTTAATACTCCGGAGGGACATTTTGAGTACCTGGTGATGCCTTTTGGGCTCACTAATGCCCCTTCTGTCTTCCAGTGCTTCATGAACGATATATTCAGAGACTTTGTGGATAAATTTTTGATCATCTATCTGGATGATATTTTGATCTTCTCCAAGAATTGGGACTCTCATGTGGAACATGTTCGGACTGTGTTCCGGATTTTGAGGGAGAATTCCCTGTATGTCAAGGGATCGAAATGCCTTTTTGGGGTACAGAGGATTTCTTTTTTGGGATTTATTTTGTCTCCGTCAACTATTGAAATGGACCCGGCCAAGGTACAGGCCATTTATGATTGGGTTCAGCCCACTTCTTTGAAGGCCCTCCAGAAGTTTTTGGGTTTTGCTAATTTTTATCGGAAATTTATAGCTAATTTCTCTGGTATTGCCAAGCCATTGACGGATTTGACTAGGAAGGGTGCTGATGTGCTGAATTGGTCTCCGGAGGCTGTTTCTTCCTTTCAGGAGCTGAAGCGAAGATTCACTTCTGCTCCGGTTTTGCGGCAACCTGATGTCTCACTCCCGTTTCAGGTGGAGGTGGACGCTTCTGAGATTGGTGCAGGAGCGGTGTTGTCCCAAAAAGATCCTGTGACATCTAAAATGAATCCTTGTGCTTTCTTTTCCCGAAAGTTCTCCCCATCTGAACGTAACTATGATGTGGGAATCGGGAACTGTTGGCCATGAAATGGGCATTTGAGGAGTGGAGACATTGGTTGGAGGGAGCCAAACACCAAGTCGTGGTCCTTACTGACCACAAGAATTTGATTTACCTGGAGTCGGCCAAGCGCTTGAATCCTAGACAGGCTAGGTGGGCCTTGTTTTTCACATGTTTTGATTTTGTGGTCTCTTTTCTTCCGGGCACTAAGAATGTCAAGGCAGACGCCCTCTCTAGGAGTTTCCTTGCTGATTCTCCTGTTGTGACTAAGCCTGCTACCATCTTAGGCGAGGGGGTAGTTCTTTCTGCCATCTCGCCCGATTTGAGACGTGCTCTGGAAGAGTTTCAGGAGGACAAACCTGAGCGTTGTCCCAGTGGAAAGTTGTATGTTCCTGACCAGTGGAGGAAGAGAGTGATGTCTGAAGTTCATTGCTCTGCATTGGCTGGTCATCCAGGTATTTTTGGTACTAGAGATCTGGTGAGTCGGTCTTTTTGGTGGCCCGCCTTGTCTCGTGATGTCAGGAATTTTGTGCAGTCCTATGGGACTTGCTCCCGGTGTAAACCTTGTTCTCGCTCTAGTGGCTTGTTGATGCATTTGCCGGTGCCCAGGAGGCCATGGACCCATATTTCAATGGATTTTATCTCTGATATGCCTGTCGCTCAGAGAATGACTGTTATTTGGGTGATTTGTGATAGATTCTCTAAGATGGTCCATCTTGTACCACTCCCTAAGTTGCCATCTTCCTCTGAGTTGGTGCCCTTGTTTTTGCAACAGGTGGTTCGCTTGCACGGGATTCCTGAGAACATTGTATCTGACAGAGGAGTTCAGTTTGTGTCTAGATTTTGGAGTACTTTCTGTTCCAAGCTGGGAATTCAGTTGTCCTTCTCCTCTGCGTTTCACCCTCAGACCAATGGGCAGATGGAGAGAACAAACCAGACTGTGGAGTCGTATTTGAGATGTTTTATTTCTGCCGATCAGGATGATTGGGTTTCATTTTTGCCCTTGGCCGAATTTGCTTTAAATAATAGAGCTAGTTCTGCCACTTTGATGTCACCTTTTTTTGTAACTTTGGGTTTCATCCTCGATTTTCTTCAGGGCAGGTGGAGCCTTCTGCCTGCCCAGGTGTTGACACTGTGGTGGAGAGAATGCACCAGATCTGGGACCAAGTAGTGGATAAGTTGTCTCTCTCCCAGGAAAAGGCCCAGCGGTTTTCCAACCGGCGTAGGACCGTTGGTCCCCAGTTTAAGGTGGGTGATATGGTTTGGTTGTCATAAAAAAATATCGCTATGAAGGTGGCTTCTCCTAAGTTAAAGCCTAGATTTATTGGACCTTACAAGATTTTGGAGATTATTAATCCGGTCTCTTTTCGGTTAGCTCTTCCTGTCACATTTAAAATTCATAATGTGTTTCATAAGTCCTTGTTGAAGAGGTTTGTTGAACCAGTAGTTCCTGTGGTGGCACCTCCTGACCCTATATTGGTTGAAGGTAACATGGAATATGAGGTAGAGAAGATACTGGATTCCCGTCTGGCTAGACGGAGACTCCAGTATTTGATTAAGTGGAAGGGTTATGGTCAGGAGGATAATTCCTGGGTCTCTGCCTCTGATATTCAGGCCAAAAGATTGGTGCGTGCCTTTCATCGGGCTCACCCGGATCGCCCTGGTGGCATGGATGAGGGTTCGGTGACCCCTCCTCAAGGGGGAGTTACTGTTGTGAGTTCATTTTTCCCTTCACCATTGAGGTCTGATGAACTCCCTCCTCTAGTGAAGGAAGGTAGTGAGACTGATTACCAAACACCTGGGCAGCTAGATGATGACTGGGTGGCTGGAATTGAGGACTGGATATAAGGCTGCCGACGCCCTTCTTCCTGGCTGGTGATTTTCCTGCTGGATTCTTGGAGACCAGTCTGATTCCTGCGTCTCAAAGCTAAGTTTCTCTGCTCTGCTTTGTACTCTTCAGTTTTGTTTTTGTTTTGCCTTGTTTTTTGGGAATTCTGCCATCCCCGGCCGGGGGTGAGCTGAATTCCATTTTTGTCTCTGATCTGTTGATCTTTTGCTCTGTCTTCAGAATATACCTGAGTGCTGATATAGTCTTTTGAAGCCTAGCGACTTCAGGGCCTGTTTTTCCAATCAGTCGGTTGGCTCATTTTGATAGGTTTTTTGCGGATGGCAGACAGCAGCTTTCCTATCCTGTCCTATGTAGTTAGCTTGGGCCCCATCATTTGCTCAACCTATCTTTCTATCTGTTAGTGTTTTCATCTTGCTTCACCGTCATTATATGTTGGGGGCTGCCTATTGCTTTGGGGTCTGCTCTGGGGCAGTTTAGTTTTTCCCCTTTCTGTCTTTAGGCTATGTAGTTCTCCGGCTGTGATCGAGGGGTCTAGGGCACCGTAGGAACCAACCATGGCTACTGCTAGTTGCTGTGGATAGGTTCAGGGGTCTGCAATCCGATAGCTGCCAACCTCTCTGGTTTTTCTGGACTTAGCTGGTATTTTGTTTTTTCCTCCTTCGGTGACTCATCATAACACGCCTCCCTCAGGGGGAAGTGGCCTGATATGGCCCCTTCTGTTGTGCCACTGGTCCGAAGGTGCTTCCGGGTTAGGGCACAGCCGGAGCACAAGAAGCAGAAGGGGACGTGGCCGCGGCCTATGGCACATGCGCATTGCATGCAGAGATGGCGTCGGCTGCGAGCCCGTCAGAGGTGGCCGTTGGGTAGCGAGGCTGTGGCGTGGGAGCAGAGGCCGGGTGAGTATGCCAAGACGGCGTGGAATCGGAGGCCGGGTGAGTATGTCGGAGCGGTGTAACAGATGCTATGTTACAAAAACAGGATGCTATAATTAACGAGATTCCGATATGTTAGGCTGGTTTCACATTTGCGTTTTTTAGCGCTGGAAAAAACGCTAACCTGCGCATGCGTTTTTTCCCCTATATTTAACATGGGTGCGCATACCTGCGCGCTTGTAAGCGCATGTATGCGATTTTCATGCGCTGCGTTTTTTGGGGGTGTGCGATTGGATTTTCCAGACGCAGCATGTTGCATTTTTTGGCCCTGCAAAAAAGCGCATGCGCACATATGCGCACGTTTTGCGCTAAAAATGGCCATTATAGCCTATGGATGCGCATATGTGCGCACTGGCATGCTCATGTAAGCGTTTTTTTGCATATGCGTTTTTTTTTTTTAACCATGGAATTTAGGGGTTTGGGTTAGAGTTAGGGTTAGTTAAGGGGGTTTAGGGTTAGGGTTAGGGTCAGGGTCAGGGTTAGGGTTGGGTTTTGGGTCAGGGTTAGGGTTAAGTATGGTTTGGTTTAGGGTTAGGGTCAGGGTTAGGGTCAGGATTAGGGTTAAGTATGGTTTTGTTAAGGGTTAGGGTCAGGGTTAGGGTTAGGGTTAGGGTCAGGGTTAGGGTCAGGATTAGGGTTAAGTATGGTTTGGTTAAGGGTTAGGGTCAGGGTTAGGGTTAGGGTTAGGGTTAGGGTCAGGGTTAGGGTTAAGTATGGTTTTGTTAAGGGTTAGGGTCAGGGTTAGGGTTAGGGTTAGGGTCAGGGTTAGGGTTAAGTATGGTTTTGTTAAGGGTTAGGGTCAGGGTTAGGGTTAGGGTTAGGGTCAGGGTTAGGGTTAGGGTTAGGGTCAGGGTTAGGGTTAGGGTTAGGGTTAGTTAGGGTTTAGGGTTTGGGTTAGGGTTAAGTATGATTTGGTTAAGGGTTAGGGTCAGGGTTAGAGTTAGGGTTAGGGTCAGGGTTAGGGTCAGGATTAGGGTTAAGTATGGTTTGGTTAAGGGTTAGGGTCAGGGTTAGGGTTAGGGTTAGGGTTAGGGTCAGGGTTAGGGTTAAGTATGGTTTTGTTAAGGGTTAGGGTCAGGGTTAGGGTTAGGGTCAGGGTTAGGGTTAGGGTTAGGGTTAGGGTCAGGGTTAGGGTCAGGGTTAGGGTCAGGGTTAGGGTTAGGGTTAGGGTTAGTTAGGGTTTAGGGTTTGGGTTAGGGTTAAGTATGATTTGGTTAAGGGTTAGGGTCAGGGTTAGGGTTAGGGTTAGGGTCAGGGTTAGGGTTAGGGTTAGGGTCAGGGTTAGGGTTAGTAAAGTCATGGTTTGGGTAGTGTGAGGGGCCACCTAAAAATGTTGGAAAAAAACGCAAACGCGGTAAAAACGCACTAAAAACGCATACAAACGCTTAAAAACGCTGCGTTTTTTTCATGCATGCTCATAAAAATGCTTGAAAAAAACGCAGCAGTTGTATGCTTTTGTATGCGTTTTTTCAATGCGTTTTTTTGCGGGAAAAACGCGCTGCAAAAAAAAGCAAGTGTGAAACTAGCCTAAGGGATGATGCTGTACATAAGAGGGCACCATGTAATAGGGGACGGTAATATTCATATTGAGAGGAAACATATCTTAAGGTTATCTGTAGCTTTGTTGCCATAACCAGAGGTTGGCCCAAACATTTCTTGCATAGGGGCCCAAAGCTGTCAGCGTGCGCCCCTGCACTGACTAATTTGCACCTGCTCTCTTCTCTCTATCAAGTTGTGTGGTGCCGTATTGAATCAGGGAGTTGCCTTCAATCTGTGCATGTCTACTGCCCTCAGTTATATGCCCCGCAGTGTGAATACATCATAACACTGCGGGGCGGGATCTGGGGACTTCACAACACGCAGGCGCAATAGCCTGATGTCGGTTCTCGGGCAGCGCGCACTGCCCATGCCCGAGAACTCTTGTCACAGCGCAGGCGCCTGCATTCAAAACAGGAGGAGGCAGCGACACACAGGGGCAACATGATGAACAGATGGTGGGTGCCGCCGAAACACCTGACAGACATGATGGAGAGATTGTGGGTGCCGCCGAAACACCTGACAGACATGATGGACGGATGTTAGGCAGCTGATACAGGGGGACACATCATACCTATGGGACATATTACAGGTATGAGGAGCTATTTATAAAAGTCGATATTTCAGCGTTACTAGGGGTCAGAAAAAGAAGAGCCACCTTCACAGAATGCAGCCTTAGTGCTGCTGAAGGTGGCTCTTTAACTGAAAAACGCCCTGGGTGGGTGACAGGTTCCCTTTAAAGGGAATGTGTCACCCCTTTTTAGTGATATCATGTAAAGATATCACCCAATTGTGCATCCCCTAAGGATTCCTTTAGGATTTTTTATTCCCCCCGACCCCGCACCTTTGATGCAAAAATACCTTTGTTATGTTGGTGAAGAGGTATGTAAATCGCCGCGGTCTGGTCTGATGGGCATAGCTTAATCGGCTTCTTTCCCCCCTCCTCGGCTTGCTGAGCGTAATCTTCATCTGTGAATATCACAGATAACTAGAGTTGAGCGAAACGGGACGAAAAAATTCAAAAGTCCCCGACTTTCGCCAAAGTCGGGTTTCATGAAACGAAACCCAACCTTAGCGTGAGGTCAGCCACGAGGTCGGCGACTTTAGCGCCAAAGTCGCATTTCAAAAGATGCTTTAGCGCCCTTTTTCAGCCAATCAGGAAGAACGGACACTGTGGGCAACGTGATGACATAGGCAGCAGTCACCACCATCTTGGAGAAGGGCATGCAAGTGATTGGCTTGCTTTGTGTGGCGTCACAGGGGGTATAAAAGGGCGGGGACGCTGACCGCCATGTTACTCATGCTGATCTCAGAATAGGGAGAGCTGCTGCAGCTGCTGATTCTGTAGGGAGAGCGTTAGGAAGGCAAAAAGAAAAAAAAAAAACTGCTTCTGCTGCTAGCGCTTTTCACTGTAGTTACTATGCAGTGAAAGGTGAAGATTTTTGCTTTTGTGCAGCAGCGCTGGTGGTGATTAGCCTGCCTTTTAAGGCTAGCTGCATTGCTGTGTGCACACTGGTGTTCAAACTGCTTTTTTAAAAGCAATTAAAATTGTATTGCTTTGTCCTGGTGAGGTAGTGAGCGTTCATTTTTTCACACCGTACAGCGGTGTACGCTCCTCACACAGTACCGTGTAACGGCTGTTATCACGGCCAAATTGAAGCTATCTACGTGTGTGACTCTAAGGAAAAGTCGAGGAGTTTGTCCGTTCTTACAGACCTACACCTTATAGTTTTGTCGGTTTTTCAAACAGTTTAGTATATTTGCTGTTTGATTAAATTCAAAACTAGAGAGAGACAGCGTGTGTCAGTCCGTATACAAAAACACAGAGCTTGACAATTTTACATACACCGTACAGCGGTGTACGTGCACGCTCCTCTCAGTACCGTGTAACGGCTGTCATCACGGCCAAATTGAAGCTATCTACGTGTGTGACTCTGTAAGGAAAAGTCGAGGAGTTTGTCCGTTCTTACAGACCTACACCTAATAGTTTTGTCGGTTTTTCAAACAGTTTAGTATATTTGCTGTTTGATTACATTCAAAACTAGAGAGAGACAGCGTGTGTCAGTCCGTATACAAAAACATGGAGCTTGACAATTTTACATTCGTGCACGCTCCTCTCTCAGTACCATGTAACGGCTGTTATCACGGCCAAATTGAAGCTATCTACGTGTGTGACTCTGTAAGGAAAGGTCGAGGAGTTTTTCCGTTCTTACAGACCTACACTCTAGGCAGATTCCAATTCTGCCCAATTCTATATACACCTTGTAGTTTGTCATACACTAGGCAATTTCTGCCGGTCACATTGCGGTGTTATAGACACAGGGCCTGACAGAATCCAACTATGTCCTGAAGTGTAGAGAGATTCCAATTCTCCACAGTCCTCTATCCACTTTTCTTACAACATCCAGAATCTGCCTGCCACATTGCGGTGTAAAATAAACAGGGCCTGACAGAATCCAACTGTGTCCTGAAGTCTACAGAGATTCCAATTCTCCACAGTCCTCTATCCACCTTTATTACACCATCCAGTATCTGCCTGTCACATTGCGCTGTAAAATAAACAGGGCCTGACAGAATCCAACTGTGTCCTGAAGTCTGCAGAGATTCCAATTTTCCCCACTACTAAGTACACCTTGTACCTTGTTTTACAGTACCATATAGTTGGTGTTTTTTTGCGTACTTTTTCCCCAAAAATGAGGAAGTGTGGTGGAAGAGTTCGTGGAAGTGGACGGGGGTTGGCAGCTGGTAATGATGGTGTTGGTGATGGATCTGCTGGTAGTGGCAAAAGCAAAATTGCTTCTAATGCAGGAGGTGTTGAGCCTGCATCATCGTCTGGCTCCACAAGGCCTCGAAGGCTCCCTTTTCTGGGAGTAGGTAAACCGCTTTTAAAGCCGGAGCTTCAAGAACAAGTTTTGGCTTACATTGCTGACTCAGCCTCCAGCTCTATCGCCTCCTCTTCTGAAGTTTTAACACTAGAAGTCCCAGAGATGGGTGATTTAACATTTCTACCTTTGGAACCCAGAGACGGGTTGAATGACCTGAAGGATTTTATCTAACATCCTATAATCACCGTCTTTTGTTATGTAATTAAGGCCACTACTGTAGCACCACAGGAGGTTGTTTCCATTGAGTTTAACCATTTTAATCACCGTCTTTTGTTATGTAACTAAGGCCACAACTGTAGCACCACAGGAGGTTGTTTTCCATTGAGTTTAACCATTTAGTTTCTAGTTAGTTCTATTCAGTTTATTGTATTTGATAATATAAAGACTATACATATTGTATTTAGTTTAGTTTTATTTGAGCAAAAAATCACTGAAACAATGAATCATTTTTTATATATATACAGAGCTATGAGTGGCCTGTACCGCCATATAGTGCACAGTCACACTGCTATGAGGGGCCTGTAGCACCATATAGTACACAGTCACAGAGCTATGAGGGGCCTGTACCACCATATAGTGCACAGTCAGACAGCTGTAAGGTGTCTGTACCACCATATAGCGCACAGTCATTTGAGCAAAAAAGCACTGAAACAATTAATCATTTTTTTTATATTTTAAATTAGAAATTTTAGAGCAAGGTACAGCTGTGAGTAATGACCAGAAGCATTTGTGTCTAAGTCAAGAGGACTGAAATTTCAGTGTGAAAAATATACAAAAGAACAACTGTTATTTGTCTCCATGCTTTTTATTTTTGATATAAAAATAAAAAAAATACAAGGAATAAAACAATTCCACACATATTTGCAATAGGCTACAGTGGCAGGGCTGCATGTGTGTGTGTGAGTGGCATGTCCTTCTTGTGTGACTAGCATTTCAGCACTCACCGAGCAGTCTGTCTGCACTGTCGGAACATACTTGGCACTGCCTGGGTATGTCCCTGGTACATTTGCCACACGTGTATTTGTAGCAGTCAACACATCTCTCAGTTGCACAATTGTTCGTGCATCGATGGTTGACCTGACACTTCGCCCTTTTGCCAGGGCTGGGTGTGGAAGGTTGTTGCCAAAGGAGTTTCTCCTTGCGTGCCTTCTTTTCACTCACATGAGAGCCACCTAACTCTTTTGCAAGCTCAACCAGGAAGTCCACCCGTCTCTCCTGCAATTCAGTGCCTGATAAAGAACATGCGCATTCAGTGTTGCCATGTCAATCATGTAGAACACGGCGACTGGCCATCTTCGTGTTCCTGCACGCACGCTGTACTCCCGCACCATTTGGTCCATTACATCCACACCGCACTTTGTGTGATTGTATTGTGTGACCGTGTTTGGCTTCCTTTTGTTGGTATCCTCAGTCTCAACCACGCTGTGCATGCTGCTGAGAATGTAGACAGCCTTCTTTCGTTTGGGTGCATACACTGTCAGTGTGGCACCAGTGGTTGAAAACACCTGAGTGGTGAATTCAGTGCCGTCCATCTGTCTAGCAGATTGAGGAATTTCCCGGCGACTCCTGTTGACTGTGCCGAGGATAGTACTTTTCCGGCTAAGCAGTCGTTGTGCAAGTGACAATGATGTAAAGAAATTGTCCGTGGTTACAGTTCTGCCCTTGTCCATGAATGGTTCCATCAGCATCATCACTACAGTTTTGAACAGCCTCTCCCCGCTGGGACGACTGGGGTCCTTGCCAAGATATGGGAGGACATTACAGATGTACTTTGATTTCAAGT
Source organism: Dendrobates tinctorius (assembly GCF_039654945.1). Taxonomy (NCBI): domain Eukaryota; kingdom Metazoa; phylum Chordata; class Amphibia; order Anura; family Dendrobatidae; genus Dendrobates; species Dendrobates tinctorius. The sequence goes on from NW_027361708.1 coordinate 28,144,759, forward strand.
CGCAAGCCACCCAAAACTTGAGGCCAAACTTGTCTGGTTTTGTTGCAATGTATTGCAGAAAACAGCAGCGAGTCTTTGACGGGAAAAGCTGTTCATCAATAGTGATGTGTCGACCAGGGTTGTAGGATGCGATGCAGTTGGTAACAAATGATCTCCACACATCGGAGATTGCAGCAAACTTATCGGTCTCCGCTCGCTCACTGCGTGTGAACATGTCATCAAAGCGTAGGTGTTGCCTGTTGTCTTGGAAGCGGTTTCAGGCCATAGTTGCAATGATCCTTGGGTTTGCCAGGTTTGCTGACCAGCTGTCACGTAGTGATGGAACCTTGGTCACCCCCCGCAAGATAATGACTGAAATAAATGCCATTAGTCCGGGAGACCCATGAACCAATCCACCTGCTCCATGTGACGTGCATGTTGAGTAGTCCATTCTTGAATGCTACGAAGCATGTCAAGAGTGATAAAATAGAGGAAGCTCTGAAGGCGACTCCGGACACTTTGTCTGGCCTTAACACTTGGCTCTCCATCTGTAGGGTATGGTTCTATTGGGGTGAAATGGAGACGTTTCCCCACTTGTACTTCACGCCACACTGTGCCATCTTTTGCGGTCTCTGTCGGCTCACTCGCCAACCGAGCTCTCTTTTTTAGTAGAGGAGGAGTCTCATCATCTGCAAGATAAATGATTTCAAATTAACATTTTGCTTTGGTTCTACTGAGACAGCCCTGACCAAAATCACTAATGATCTACTTACAGCCAAAGCAAACGGACAATATTCTATACTCCTGCTTCTAGACCTGTCCTCTGCTTTCGAAACAGTTGACCACTGCCTCCTACTACAGATCCTCTCCTCCTTTGGCATCAAAGACCTAGCCCTATCCTGGATCTCCTCATACCTTTCAAACTGCACATTCAGAGTCTCCCACTCCCACACTACCTCCTCATCCCACCCTCTCTCTGTTGGAGTCCCCCAAGGCTCTGCTCCTCACCCAACCGCCTCCAAGACTTCTCCCAAATAGCCCTCATCCTCTGGAATTCTCTGCCCCAACACGTCCGGCTATCAACCACACACGGATCCTTCAGACGGAACCTGAAAACCCACCTCTTCAGGAAAGCCTACAGCCTGCAGTGATCCCCGCTGCCTCCTCACCACTACTGGAGCTACCGCCTCACCATCACTGGAACTGCTGTAACCCCCCAACCTACTGTCTCCTTCCCCACCATCCTGTAGCATGTAAGCCCGAAAGGGCAGGGTCCTCTCTCCCCTCTGTATCAGTCTGTGATTGTTAGTTTGTTTGCTGTCAGTGATATCTGTAATCTATGTAACCCCTTCTCTTGTACAGCACCATGGATCCAATGGTGCTATATAAATTAATAATAATAATAATAATAATAATAATAATAAATAAAAAAGATAGTCAGGAAATAAAAATAGGTAATTTGAAAAATCTAATCTGAAGACAGCTCAGAGTCCGAATCCGGTTGAAGGGTTGGTGTTGCTCAGGATCAGTTCCAATGCCTGTAGAATGGAGTGCCTTCTCTGCATTTTGTTTCTTGTGAACAAAATAGGTGAAGCAGTCACCTATCTATCCCCCACAGCACAAAAGGACAATGCAGCTGGGGGTGGGCAGACACTCAGGAGCAGCTTACATTCTTTTGTTTACACTCTCTTACAAGACCTTTGTTGAGGTGGATCAACATAATTGCCCCCTGCAGATTCCTCAGGCAATGGCCACATTTACAAATGAAAGGATGCTAATTGGAGCCATCAGGGTTGTCAGCTTGGACTAAGGGTCATTTGACCCTCTTTCAGGACTTCAGGGGGGAGCTCAAAATTTCTGGGACTTCTAGTGTTAAGAGGGGCCTGGGGTCAGTACCAAAGGGCATAGTGGATTTGCCCTAACTTCCATACCAATGATTAGTGTTGAGCATTCCGATATTCGCGGTATCGGAATTCCGATACTGAGTTCCGATACATTTTGCATATCGAATACCGGAATCGGAAGTTCCCATAATGCTATGAGCCAGTTTGATTTGATTCAGCCAATGAGGAATCCTCAGAAGTGTGGGCACATCCTGTTAGGCATGTAGGCATGTTAACTAATGGCATGGCTGTGATTGGCTGCTGAAATGATGTCATGATGCACTATAAAAGCCGCTGCTGCCGCCATGTAGGGTTCACTCTGCTGTGAATTCAGTTAGGGACAGGCTGCTGTTCAAGACTCTGAGGGACAGTTAGAGATAGCGATTTGCTATATAATATTGTGCTTTACCCAGGCTACATTATCAATCACTGTAGCTTTCTTTTGCCTTGCAGCGCTGTTCACAGCTGTCTGCAAGGTCTGTGTGAATGCAGCTCACGCTGTAGTGTGTCCTGCAGCCACCTCTGGTTGTAGGCTGCTCAGCGTGCGTCAGTGCCTCATACATATTTTTTTTGTTTTATTGCTGCTCATTTTTCATTAATTCTATTAGCGTGCATCCATCCGTATCCATCTACATTAGTTGCAAACACTATAGGAGTAGACAGGGGAGCCTTTCTGCAGCCTTTCAGTGCTAGTGCCCAGTTCTCTGCACTGTTCACGGCTGTTTGTGAGGTCTCTGTGTGTGAGTGCAGCTCACGTTGAAGTGTGTTCTGCAGCCATCTCTGGTTGTAGTCCGCTCAGCGTGCCTCACTGCCTCATACATAGTCCTTTTTTTGTTTTATTGCAGCTCATTTTTCCTGATTTTTTTTCTCCTATTAGTGTGCTTCCATCCGTATCCATCTACATTGGTTGGTTGCAAACACTATATAGGAGTAGATAGAGGAGCCTTTTTTCTGGCTTGTGCCCTGCAGCCACAGCCAGATTAGTATTAGCCTATTTTTTGGAACCTCATCTACTGCATTGTAGGTTACCTTCCTGCATTGTAATAGCTCCAAAAAGTTTGTGATACTATCGCTTTCACATCTTTGGTCACATCCTTTTTGTTTTTTTGAAAAAAAAAATGTAAATAAAGTTCACCAAACACTCCACTTGATAGTTGTGTAGGCCACATTAGCTCAAATTAAAGTGTAGTCCACACACTTTATAAAATTAGTGTTTCTTATACCTGTTAGCAGCTGTTCAGGAATAAGCACACTAAGCCCCCCCTTTGTACTTTTCTGCTTATCTTTATCAGTCTACCAAGATGAAGGCAGGGAGTAAAGGCCCCATCACACTAAGCGACTTACCAGCGATCCCAACACCGATATCAAGGTGTCAGGATCGCTAGTAAGTCGCTATGTGATCGCTGGTGAGCTGTCACACAGACAGCTTCACCAGCGATCAGCACAGCGATGCCGAGCGCCCGGCATCGCTTGCCATCGCTGTAGAAAATAGAATCAAAATAAAAAATATAGTTTTCTCACCTTCCGATGTCCCGTTCAGCCATCCTGCCTCTCTCCATGCTCCGGTCCCAGTGATCCTTTGCATGAATGACCGCGAGATGTCACGGTCTCGAGGGATAACAAAGTCTCGCGGTCATTCATGCAAAGGATCACTGGGACCGGAGTGTGGAGAGAGGCAGGAAAACTGCCGGGACATCGGAAGGTGAGAATAACTATATTTTTTATTTTTTTACACCTGATCGTTGGTCTCCCGCTGTCACACACAGCGATGCGTGCTGGCCAGCGGGAGACCAGCGACAAAAGAAATGTCCAGAGATTTCTTGCAGCGATCAGCAATACCGGCAGGGGGGCCGCTCGCTGATCGCTGTCACACACAGCGATCTCGCTGGTGAGATCGCTGTTACGTCACAAAAGTTGTGACTCAGCAGCGATCTCGCTACCGAGATCGCTTAGTGAGACGGGGCCTTAAGGCATGTGGTCATGGGCGTGGAGTTTCAGCAGGGAGAGGACGTGGGGATTCTGTGCCTGCTGCGGGCACCAGTGAGTCAGCAGCCCCCAGTTTTACCAGGCAACAGTCCTTTAGGCGCAGCTTTGTAGGACCTCACTGTACCCCACTGCTGCGGGACCAACAAATTGAAGCCGTTGACGGATGGATGGCAGCTAATGCATCGACTACAATTACTTCCACATCCTCTCAGGGCCAGAGCACTGAAGAGCAACCATCTGTCTCTTCACCACCAGCCAAATTGCCCAGGCAGTCAGAGAGCCATGGACAGGAGCCATCTCTACTTCTGTTCTCTGAATCTCTTGGCTTGGAAACAGGGGACCAGCCAAGCAGCATTCTAGAATGTGAAGAAAAGGGAGTATGCAGTGATGCGCAACTGCTTTGTCCCTCTGAATCTGAAGAGGCGGGTGGGCCAGTGCCTATGGTCAGCACACCTCAGTACGCATCAGATGCTGAGACTCAGGTGCCACTTTCTGGTGCGTACTGTGCTGGCGAGACTACCCAGGAGAAGCAGGTGTTTGAGAAAGGGAGTGTAGATGATGAGGTCCTTGACCCATCATGGCGTGAGGAACAGGATGGTGGTGGGAGCAGCTCTGAGGAAGAGATTCTCCGAATGGCCAAAACAGGAGGGAGAGGGAGGGGGCAGACTTGGTTGCCTGTAGCCTGCACTTCGGCACCTGTTAGGAGCATTCCTCTTCCAAAACCCAAAACAGGCGCTCCCAGGACTTGCAGTGCGTGGTCCTTTTTGACACAGTTGCAGATGACATTTGCTTTGTCAAATGCAAGCTGTGTAATCATAAAGTCAAAAGAGGGAAAAGTGTCAGCAACCTGAATACCACAAACATGTGGAAACGTGTGGACCAAGCACGTGGTGGAGTTACAAAGACACACTGAAGACGTAGGCCAACCTACAGCACCACCTACCACCTCTTCAGCTCGTGTTGTAGCCTCTTCCTCCAGCTCACACACAGCTGGATCGGCTTCCTCACAGGATTGCGATGGAAGAACCTCTGGCACTGTTGTCCAGAGACCCAGTGACATTCCACCCACAGCACAATGTTCCCTGTCATCCTGACACTCCCAGGCCACTCTGCAGCCATCGGTAGCACAGGCATGGGAGAAAAGGCGGCCATACTCGGCAAACCATCCCCGAGCACAGGCTCTGAATGCTGGCATTGCAAAACTACTGTCCCTTGAAATGCTCTCATTCAGGCTGGTGGAGCCTGACACCTTCCGTAACTTCATGGCATTGGCAGTCCCACAATATACCGTGCCCAGCCGCTTTTATTTCAGCAAGCAAGCTGTCCCTGCCCTGCAAAAGCATGTGGAGGAAAAAATTAAACATGCGCTACTAAACGCCGTCAGTAGCAAGGTCCACCTGACCACCGATGCGTGGACCAGTAACCATGGACAGGGACGATACCTTTCCCTCACTGCCCATTGGGTCAATGTTGTGGAGCCGGGTGCAGATCTTGAGAGTGGCGCTGTATGTGTTCTGCCAACTCTAAGGATTGCAGGAATCCAGTCTGTACACATTGACTCCTCCTCATACTCCAGTTCCTCTGAATCAGCGCTGCAGAAGCCTGTTACGACCGATATGAGCACAGCCGTGGCCAAACGTCAACAGGCCGCACTGAAATTGATTTCTTTGGGGAATCAAAGCCACACAGCGCAGGAGCTCTGGAATGCCATCAAGCAGGAGAGCGACGTGTGGTTTGTGCCAGCGAATCTCCAGCCAGGCTTGGTAGTGTGTGACAATGGCTGAAATCTGGTGGCAGCTCTGGGCCTAGGCAACCTCACTCACATCCCATGTCTGGCACATGTGCTCAACTTGGTCGTGCAGAGCTTTCTGAGGGACTATCCGGATCTTGATGCACTGCTGCACAAGGTCCGAATAGAGTGCCCTCACTTGTGGCGTTCCAGCATGGCAAGATCGCGCATTGCAGCTCTGCAGCGCCGATTCCACCTTCCGGAACATCGCATCAAATGTGACCTACCCACCAGGTGGAATTCAACGTTACATATGTTGGAGCGGTTGTGTGAGCAGCAGGCAGCAGTAATGGAGTACAAGCTGCATCAGGCGCAAACAAGTCGCACTGTGCGCTGGTCACACTTCAGCACCAATGAGTGGGCCTCTATGAAGGACATCTGCCACGTTTTGTGTGCCTTTGATGATTCCATGTGGATGGTGAGTGCAGATGATGCACTAGTCAGCATGACTGTTCCCCTTATCTGCCTGCTTCAAAAAACACTGAGGAGGTTTTGGAAGAGGTGGAGGATGAGGAGCCACAAATGCCATCTGCTTCTGGACAGTCTGCGCAATGTGGTTCCTCACAAAAGCCTAGGCAGGGGACACTTTGTGAGGAGGATGAGGAGGAGTCAATGGAAGAGGAAGATATCTCTCCAGAGGAGGGAGGTACACAATGCTCTAGTAGTCAGTATGTAGAGCGAGGGTGGGGTGATGCAGAGCAGGCAGAGATGACGCCTCAAGCAGGGTACAGCGTTTCTTGGGCAGTTGGGAGTCTGCAGCACATGGTTGATTTCATGCTGCAGTTCCTGAGAAGCGACCGCCTCATCGCCCACATTCTCAACACGGCTGATCATTGGGTGTACACCCTCCTAGATCCTCGATACGGGACAACTTACAAAGCCTCATAACACCGTTGAACCGGGAGCGCAAAATGCGGGAGTACCAAGACACACTGGTGCATTCCATCATGTTCTCCATTCCACCCGAGAGCAGTGCTGCTAGTGCTTTACAAAGCAACTCTGTGCGTCGAGGCAGTGGAGGAAGCTCTGCACAAAGAGGGAGCAGAGGCAGCACCTCCGCACAAGGCAAGACCAGTATGGACCAAATGTGGCAAAGTTTTGCGTTCCCGCCACAAATGTCTACGCCATCACAGACGGCTCCAGTCAGCAGGAGGCAACGTTTCCGTCAGATGGTGACAGACTACATGTCTTGCCCTCTCAGTGTACTCCCAGACGGCTCTTCCCCCTTCAAGTTTTGGGTCTCTAAGCTGGATACATGGCCAGAGCTTAGCCAGTATGCATTGGAGGTGCGGGCTTGCCCTGCTGCTAGTGTATTATCGGAAAGCGTCTTTAGTGCCGCAGGTGGTGTACTAACAGACCGTCGCACGCGACTATCCTCCGATAACATTGACCGGCTTACTTTTCTGAAAATAAACAAGGCCTGGATCTCGCCGGAATTTGCCAGTCCTCTTCCAGAATAAATAATTGGTTGGCAACAGTATCCAGGACTCCTATTGTGTTCATGTTTCTACCACCTGAACTGTAATCCCTGGGCTCCAACACCGCCTGTTGTTGCTCAGAAGTTCCGTCTGCACAGAGAAAAACACTAGCTCCTGTGTTAGTGGGGTTCAGTAACGCCAGCTGCTCCCCTGCTGTGTGTCCGGCAATGTCTCCTGCTGCCTCCACATTCAAACTACATCAGATTTTACACTTGCTCCAATTAGGCCTCAGCCTACTCCATGATTGACCCTGGGCTCCCACACTGCCAGTTGCTGCTCAGAAGTGCCGTCTGTACAGAGAAAAATACATGCTCCAGTGTTAGTGGGGTTCAGCAACACCAGCTGCTCCCCTACTGTGTGTCCGACAATATCTCCTGCTCCCTTCACATTCAAACTACATCAGATTTTACACTTGCTCCAAGTAGGCCTCAGAATACTCCATGATTGATCCTGGGCTCCAACACTGCCAGTTGCTGCTCAGAAGTGCCGTCTGCACAGAGAAAAACACATGCTCCAGTGTTAGTGGGGTTCAGTAACGCCAGCTGCTCCCCTGCTGTGTGTCCGGCAATATCTCCTGCTCCCTCCACATTCAAACTACATCACATTTTACACTTGCTCCAAGTAGGCCTCGGCCTACTCCATGAATGACCCTGGGCTCCAACACTGCCAGTTGCTCAGAAGTGCCATCTGCACAGAGAAAAACACTAGCTCCTGTGTTAGTGGGGTTCAGTAACGCCAGCTGCTCCCCTGCTGTGTGTCCGGCAAAGTCTCCTGCTGCATCCACATTCAAACTACATCAGATATAAAACTTGCTCCAATTAGGCCTCAGCCTACTCCATGATTGACCCTGGGCTCCAACACTGCCAGTTGCTGCTCAGAAGTGCCGTCTGCACAGAGAAAAACACATGCTCCAGTGTTAGTGGGGTTCAGTAACGCCAGCTGCTCCCCTGCTGTGTGTCCGGCAATGTCTCCTGCTCTGTCCACATTCCCACTACTAGTAGCAACTGGCAGTGTTGGAGGCCAGGGTAAATACTAGAGACAGAGTGGAGCCAGAGGCCTAATTGGAGCACGTTTAAAATCAGTAGTAGTCTACAACAGATATTAAACTTGATGAAATTAGGCCTCAGCCTACACCCTGATTGACCCAGGGCTCCAACATCCTCAGTTGCTGCTCAGAAGTGCCGTCTGCACAGTCAACATAAGCTCCAGTGTTATTGGGGTTCAAAAATGTCATCTGATCCCCAGCTGTGTGTCCGGCAATTTCTCCTGCTCTGTCCACACTCACACAACTACAGATTTTAAACTTGCTCCAATTAGGCCTCTGTCTCCACTCTGTTTGTAGTATTTTCCCTGGGTTCCAGCACCGCCAGCTGTTTCCCGGCATTGTCTTTGGCACAAGTACTCCCTCCTGCCCAGCCTGGTTCCAGCACGCCTGCTGTTTCCGGGTAGTGTCAACGTCACTTTGCCACCAATACGTTGTCCTGTCATGTTGCGGTCGGGTTAGCCGAGTCTACGGTGCTGCAGTTTATGGGCTTCCTATGTGGACTGCGGGATCTGGCAACAAAGGCTGGTTCCGTAGTGCCAATAGGACAAGCACCCCCTGTAGGACTGTGGGTTTCGGGAACTGCGGCCGGCTCATGGCCTTGCAACTTTGTTTTTCATGGGTACCTTCTGCTACCCATCTGGGTTCCAGCACCGTCAGCTGGTTCTCGGCAGTGCCTTTGGCTTAGGTGCCTTCTCGGTATCCGAGTTCCAGCAACGTCTGCTGGTCCTTGGTAGTTCTTTCTAGCACAGGTACCTCCTGCTTAGTAACCCGGTTCCAGCACCATCAGCTGGTCCTCGGTAGTGCCATTGTCTCTTGTTCCTTCTGCTGCCCATCCGGGTTCCAGTACCGTCAGCTGGTTCTCGGTAGTTCCTCAGCCTTCTTGTACCTTCTGCTACATTTCCAAGTTCAAGCTTTTGGAAATGGCTTTTGGTTATCACTCTGGATCTCCCTGACGATGACCCTGAAGACGACGACCCTGAAGACCACCCCGAAGAAGACGACTACCACGAAAACGATGACCCTGAAGACGACCCAGAAGACCACCCCGAAGAAGACCAAAAAGATGACCCTGAAGAAGATGACCAAGAGGACAAAGAGCATGAAGACAACCACTAAGATACAGAACAACAAGAGACAGAAGACCAAGAAGCAGAAGACCAAGAAGCAGAAGAATAAAAAGCAGAACAAAAAGCAGAAGAACATTAAGCATAAGACTAAAAATCAGAGTAAAAGATATTATCTAAATTATAAGCAGAAGAAGACTAAGCAGTGTATGGGGGTGAGTCCATTCCTCCTCGTGGTGCCCCTGGAAAATGCCTGCTGCTTCAGGCCAAACTGAACGCGGACAAATCCTGTTATAAATCTTTTGTGACAGGCAGAACGGAAGGTGTAATCTTCAAACTTTTATAGATAGCAACTACAGGAATGCCTGTCACAAATAAGAATATGATGAAGAAGAAGAATAGGAAGAAGATGAAGAAGTAGAATATGAAGAAGAATAATAGTTGAATAAGAAGAATATGAAGAATGTAAAAAAGAAGAATAGGAAGAAGGTGAAGAAGAAGATGAATAAGGTGAAGAAGAAGTTGATGAAAACGATGCTGCTGCTGCTGCTGCTGCTGCTGCTGCTGAGGATCATGAAGGAGAAAGTGTGGGAGAAGTAAAAAAGAAGGTGAAGAGCATGGAAGTAGTGAAACATACATATCTGACAAAATATAAAAAAGGTTGACATAGTCAATATCTTTGTAACGCCGAATGTCTTTAAAAAAAATGTATTCCTGCTATTCCATTTGATTGGGCTAAACCTCTATGAATTTAATGTCACCTCCACCTCCCCCCAATACATTCTACATTATTATTAGTTGTTTTTCTTCATGTAGAATTAACCTACAAGGAAAGAAAGGGTTTATTTTAATTCCGATATTTCTGTCCCATTGACTTGCATTGGTTTCCTGTATCAAAATCGGGGATATCCGATACTTTTTGGGTATCGGTCCGATCCGATCCGATATTTCACGATATCGGATGGTATCGCTCAACACTACCAATGATCCCTTTAATAGAAGCCTGGGGTCAGAATCAGAGCACTGAGGGATTTGCCCTAACTTCCATATTGGTGATCCCTTTAAGAGAGGCCTGGGGTCAGCACCAAAGCGCTGAATGGATTTGCCCTCACTTCCATAATGGGGATCCCTTTAAGAGGGGCCTTGGGTCAGAACCAGAGTGCTGAGTGGATTTGCCCTATCTTCCATACAAGGGATCCTATAAGAGAGCCTGGGATCAGAACCAGAGCACTGAGTGGATTTGCCCTGACTTGCATACCAATGATCCCTTTAATAGAACCTTGGGGTCAGAATCAGAGGGCTGAGTGATTTGCCCTAACTTCTATACAGGAGATCCCTTTAAGAGAGCCTGGGGTCAGTACCAGAGCATTTGAAGGCAATTGCCCTGACTTCCATACCGGAGATCCCTTTAAGAGAGGCCTGTGGTCAAATCCGAAGCGCTGGATGAATTTGCTCTGACTTCCATACCAATGATCCCTTTAAGAGGGAAGATGTGCCTATAGGACGGAGGATGTGTGATGGGGATATGGGCAGGGAGGGGGATTCATTTCTGTCGTGCTCTCTGCTCCTTTCTGGGGGGCAGACAATGGCTGGGAGCTTATATTCCCAGGGATACTTGATTTCTCCCACCATGTCAGTGTCTGCTGAGGTGTTGTCAAGTGGGAAAACTTGCTCATAGCAACCAATCTCAGCTCAGCTTCTTTTAACCAGCTCTGGTGAAATGAGAGATGCTTAGTGATTGGTTGCAAGGAAAACTGTTGCTCATAGCAACCAATCACAGCTCAGCTTCTTTTGAACAGCTCTGGTGAAATGAAAGATGCTTTGTGATTGGTTGGTGATACACACACAAATTCAGTTTTATATATAGAGATGTGTTTTGGAACAACATGAAAAAAATAGAAAAAAATGGCAAATTAGACATAATTTCACACAAAACCACAAAAATAGGTTGAACAAAATTGTTGTCACCCTCAACTTAATTGCACGCCCTTTGGAATAACTAACTGCAATCAATCGCTTCCAATAACTTTCAACAAGCTTCCTACAACTTTCAACTGAAATATTGGACCACTATTCTTTTGAAATCTGGTCCAGGTCTTTCATATTTGAAGGGTGTCTTCTCCTAACAACAATTTTAAGATCTCTCCACAGGAGTCAAAGTCATTTCGATCCGTACTCATTGCTGGCCACTTCAGACATCTCCAGTGGTTTATTTCCATGTATTTATGGGTGCTTCTTGAAATATGTTTGGGGTTATTGTTCTTCTGTGAGACCTATGATCTAGGACTCAAACCCAGCTTTCTCACACTGGGTACTGATTTGAGACCCAAAATCCTTTGATAATATTCAGATTTCATGATGTTTTGCGCACAAAGGTCCCAGTGCCAGAGGCAGCAAAACAACCCCAAAACATCTTTGAACCTCCATCATATTTGATTGTAGATACTGTGTTTTTACTTTGTAGGTCTCATTTCAATTTTGGTAAACAATAGAATTATGTGCTTTACCAAAAAGCTTTATTTTGGTGTCATCTATCCACAAGACAATTTCCCAGATTAATTTTTACTTACTCATATACATTTTGGCAAACTGCAATCTAGAATTTTTTATGTTTCTGTGTCAGCAGTTGGATCCTCCTGGGTCTCCTGCCATAACATTTCATTTTATTCAAGTGTCGATGGATAAGTTGCTCTGACACTTATGCACCCTGAGCCTGCAGGATAGCATGAATTTCTTTGCAACTTGATTGGGGCTGATTATGCACAATCTTGACTATCCTGCGTTGCAACCTTTCATCAATTTTTGTTTGCCATCCACATCCAGGGAGATGAGCTACATTGCCATGAATTGTAAGTTTCTTGATTATGTTATGCAATGTGGACAAAGGAGCATCAAGATCTCTGGAGATGGACTTGTAACCTTGAGATTGTTGATATTTTTCAACAATTTTGGTTCTCACATCTTCAGACAGTTCTCTTCTCTTCTTTATGCTTTCCTTTTGCTACGGCACACACAGACACACAATGCAAAGACTGGGTGAACTTCTCCCCTTTTTATCAGGTTTCAGGTGGGATTTTCATACTGTCCATACTTGCTACTTGCCACACATGAATTTGAATGAGCATCATAAGCGTGATACAAAGTTGTTTACCCACAATTGTAAAAAGGTGCAAATTTTGTCCTGCCCATTTTTGGGGTTTTATGTGAAGTTACAGTATGTCCAATTTGCCATTGTTCTCTGCTTTTGTGTTGTTACAATATACACAAAGGAAATAAACATGTGTATAACAAAATATGTAATTGCAATAATTTTCTTGGATAAATACTTTAGATTCTGAAGAAATTTCATTGGTGAGAAACAGGCATGACTATGTATTATTATTATCATGCATTTATATAGCGCCATTTATTCCATGGCGCTTTACATGTGAAAATGGGAAATATAGACAAGTATAGTAAACATGTGTATGACAAGGGACACACAAGTAGATAAGGAGAGGGGACCCTGCCCACGAGGGCTCACAGTCTACAGGGGTGGGTGAAGATACAGTAGGAGAGGGTAAAGCAGGTCTTGCTGTGGTTCAGTAGACCGAGGAGCATTGCAGGATGTAGGCTTGTCAGAACAGGTGAGTCTTCAGGTTCTTCTTGAAGGTTTCCGTTGATGGTGAGAGTTTGATGTGTTGTGGCAGGGAGTTCCAGAGTATGGGGGAAGCACGGGAGAAGTCTTGTATGCGGTTGTGGGAAGAAGAGATAAGGGGGGAGTAGAGAAGGAGATCTTGAGATGATCGAAGGTTGCGTGCGGGTAGGTATCTAGAGACTATGTCACAGATGTATGGAGGAGACAGGTTGTGGATGGCTTTGTATGACATGGTTAGGGTTTTGAATTGGAGCCTCTGGGCGATAGGAAGCCAGTGAAGGGCCTGGCATAGGGGGGAGGGCTGGGGAATAGCGGATGGATTAGTGGATTAGTCGGGCGGCAGAGTGTAGGATGGACTGGAGTGGAGCCAGAGTGCTAGAGGGGAGGCCAGAGAGTAGGAGGTTGCAGTAGTTGAGGCGGGAGATAAGAGCATGCACTAGTGTTTTTGTGGCTTAATGGTTGAGGAATGAGCGGATCCGGGAAATATTTTTGAGTTTGAGGCGGCAGGAGGAGGCGAGGGCTTGGATATGTGGTTTGAAAGAGAGCACAGAGTCGAGGATCACCCCAAGGCACCGACCGTATGGGACTGGGGAAAGAGAGCAGCCGTTGACATTGATGGATAGGTCTGGTGGAGGGGTAGAGTGAGATGGGGGAAAGATGATGAATTCTGTTTTGTTCATGTTCAGTTTGAGAAAGCGAGCAGAGAAGAAGGCTGAGATAGCAGACAGACATTGTGGGATTTCAGTCAGTAAGGAGGCGAGGTCGGGTCCAGATAGGTAGATCTGCGTGTCATCGGCATAGAGGTGATACTGCAAACCGTGGGATTCTATGAGCTGTCCCAAGCCGAAGGTATAGATGGAGATGAGTAGGGGTCCTAGGACAGAGCCTTGGGGAACACCGACAGACAGGGGGCGAGGTGAGGAGGTGGTGTGTGAGAGGGAGACACTAAATGTTCGGTCCGTTAGGTATGATGAGATCCAGGATAGGGCCAGGTCTGTGATGCCAAGAGATGAGAGAGTCTGTAGCAGGAGGGAATGGTCTACGGTGTCGAAGGCAGAGGACAGGTCCAGGAGAAGGAGGACAGAGTAGTGTCGCTTGCTCTTGGCGGTTATAAGTCGTTAGTGACTTTAGTTAGGGCAGTTTCAGTTGAGTGATGCGGTCGGAAGCCAGATTGTAACCGGTCAAAGAGGGAACAGGAGGAGAGGTGGGAGGACAGTTCAAGATATACATGCTGTTCCAGTAGTTTTGAGGTGCAAGGGAGAAGAGATATTGGGCGATAGTTAGACACAGAGGATTGGTCAAGGGAGGGCTTTTTGAGGATGGGTGTGATTGAGGCATGTTTGAAGGATGAGGGAAAGACACCATTTGTAAGTGAAAGGTTGAAAAGGTGTGTTAGAGATGGGATGAGGACTGTGGCCAAGTTAGGGATGAGGTGAGACGGGAGTGGGTCGAGGGCACAAGTGGTGAGGTGTGATCTTGACACAAGGGTGGAGAGCTGATCTTCTGTCATGGTGGAGAAGCTGGCTTTTGCAGAACAGGGCTGAGCGGCTAAGAGGGGCATTGAGGGCTGCGGGCCAAAGTTTTGTCTGATCGTGTCAATCTTCTGCTTAAAGAAGGAGGCAAAGTCTTCGGCAGAAATGAGAGGAGGGGGAGGAGGTGCTGTGGGATGGAGTAGAGAATTGAAAGTGCTGAAGAGCTGTTTAGGGTTGTGAGACAGGGAGGATATGAGAGATGCAAAGTAAGTTTGTCTTGCGGCAGAGAGCGTGGACTTAAAGCTGGCAAGGGACTGCTTGTATGCGTTGAAGTGCTCAGTAGAATGGGTTCTCTTCCATCTCCGCTCAGCGGCCCAGGAAACCCATCTGTTCTTTGGTCAGGCTGGTGAGCCAGGGCTGCCTGTTGATTGTTCGAGTTTTGCTCTTCGTGAGGGGGGAAGCTGAATCAAGTGTTGCTGTTATGTTATTGTGGTGTTATAAAAGGTGGCAGCAGCATCTGTGTCATGAAGGGTAGCTATGTCTGTAAGAGGGAGAAGGGATTCAGAGAGTGATTGTAAATTGAGGTGTTTGAGATTCCTGCGAGGGTGAGCGAGTTTATGGAGCGGGGGTTGCGCAGTAGGAGAGAAGAGGGAGGAGAATGTCAGTAGGTTGTGGTCAGGCAGGGGGAGGGGTGAGTTATTGAGATTAGTGAGGGAACAGAGTCGGGTGAAGATAAGGTACAGAGTGCGACCATCTTTGTGAGTGGTCGCAGAGGACCATTGAGTGAGGCCGAGGGAAGCCGTGAGTGATAGAAGTTTAGAGGCAGCCGGGGTGGAAGTGTCAATGGGGATGTTGAAGTCGCCCATGATGATGGTGGGGATGTCAGCAGAAAGGAAATAGAGTAGCGAGGTGGTGAAGTGGTCGAGAAAGGTGGAGATGGCTAGTTCTGGGGGGGCGGCAGATGACAGCCAGTTGGAGGTTGGAGGGGGAATAGATGCGGACGGAGTGCACCTCGAATGAGGGAAGAGTAGCGGAGGGTGGCAAAGGAATTGGGGTAAAGGAGCAGGTATCAGACAGGAGCAAGCCAACTCCACCACGTTTGTTGCTGGGGTGTTTCATTGGTGACAAACAGGCATGACTATGTATCATGTTTGCAAGTGCCATATACTGTAAAATAGCCCCACACCAAGATGTTCCCATCTCCAAATTTCATTGTTGGTGTGGTGTTTTTGGGATGATATGCAGTGCTTTTTGGCCTCCAAATATGGCATTTATTATGGAATCCAAAGAGTTCAATATGGTCTAATCTGACTAGACTATATTCTCAAAGCATTTCACAGGCTTGTCTACATATTATGAAGCAAACCTTAAATGCCCTTGATTAAGGCCCCAACAGTGCTCACTAGATCCTTCAGGAGTTTAGAAATTCTTCTGTAACTAATGCTATCAATATATTTTGCAACAATAAGGTTGCAAAGGTCTTGAAGCAGGTCACTGGTTTTATCTATCATGAGTTTCTTGTGTGTCACCTTGGTAATGAGACACCTTTTTATAGGCCATCAGTTGAAGCAGATTATATTATTTTTAACTAAGTGGCAGGATTGCTTTCTAATTACTTACAGATTTTATATGCTGTCATGACTTTCTATCTGACCTGTGACGCATATGCTGTGTCATGGGGAGGTCGCGTTCCTGCGGGTTGAGTGATTGGGGTCACTGAAAGGTCACTCGATCCGCAGGCACAGGACCCTTTGTGCTTCACCCCAGGGGAGGTGGCTTAGCCCCCCCCCGTGGCTACGATCGCTCTGATTGGCTGTTTGGCTTTTGACAGCCAATCAGAGCGATTGTAATATTTCACCCATGAAATTTGGTGAAATATTACAAATAGGGTTAGGATTAGAAATAGGGTTAGGGTTGGAATAAGGGTTAGGGTTGGAATTAGGGTTAAGATTAGGGTTAGGGGTGGGTTGGTTGTTGGGATTAGGGTTAGGCTTGTGGTTAGGGTTAGAGTTGGGATTAGGGTTAGGGGTATGTTGGGGTTAGGTTTATGGTTAGGGTTATGATTAGGGTTGGGATTAGAGTTAGGGGTGTGTTGGGGTTAGGGTTGGAGCTTTAATTGAGGGATTTACACTGTTTAGGCACATCACAGGGTCTCCAAACGCGACATGGCTCCACCATTTATTCCAGCCTATTCAAAAAGTCAAACAAACAGTGCTCCCCCTCCATTCCGAGTCCCGAAGTGTGCCCAAACAGTGGTTTACCCCCACATATGGGGTATCAGCATACTCAGGAAAAATTGCACAACAACTTTGGGAGTCTAATTTCTCCCTTTTCCCCTGGGAAAATAAAAACTTGGGGGCTAAAAAAATTATTTTTGTGGAAAAAAAATTATTTTTTATTTTCATGGCTCTGCGTTATAACTTCTGTGAAGCACTTGGGGATTCAAAGTGCTCACCACACATCTAGAGAAGTTCCTTGTGGGTCTAGTTTACAAAATGGGGTCACATGTGGGGGAGCTCCAATGTTTAGGCACACAGGGTTTCTCCAAACGCGACATGGTGTCCGCTAACGATTGGAGCTAATTTTCCATTCAAAAAGTCAAATGGCGCTCCTTCCCTTCCGGGCCCTGCCATGCATCCAAACAGTGGTTTATGACCACGTATGTGGTATTGGAGTACTCAGGAGAAATTTCCCAACACATTTTAGGATCCATTTTATCCTCTTGCCCATGTGAAAAAACTGAGGCTAAAAGAAAATTTTTGTGACAAAAAAAGTATATTTTTTATTTACTGATGAATTTGTGAAGCACCTGGGGGTTCAAAGTGCTCACTATGCAACTAGATAAGTTCCTTGGGGGGGTCTAGTTCCCAAACTGGGGTCACTTGTGGGGGAGCTCCAATGTTTAGGCACACAGGGGCTCTCCAAAAGCAACATGGCAACCGCTAAATATTCCAGCATATTTTCCATTCAAAAAGTCAAATGGCGCTCCTTCCCTTCTGAGCCCTGCCGTGCGCTCAAACAGTGGTTTATGACCACATATGAAGTATCGGTATACTCAGGAGAAATTGCCCAACAAATTTTAGGATCCATTTTATCTTGTTGCCCATGTGAAAATGAAAAAAATGATGCTAAAAGAAAATTTGTGTTGGAAAAATTAAAATGTCCATTTTTTCCTTCCACGTTGCTTTAGTTCCTGTGAAGCAGCTGAAGGGTTAATAAACTTCTTGAATGTGGTTTTGAGTAGCTTGAGGAGTGCAGTTTTTAGAATGGTGCCAATTTGGAGTATTTTATGCCATATAGACCCCTCAAAGTGACTTCAAATGTGAGGTGGTCCCTAAAAAAAATAGTTTTGTAAATTTTGTTGTAAAAATGAGAAATCGCTGGTCAACTTTTAACCCTTATAACTTCCTAACAAAAGAAAATTTTGCTTCCAAAATTGTGCTGATGTAAAGTAGACATGTGGGAAATGTTATTTATTAACTATTTTGTGCCACATAACTCTCTTGTTTAACAGAATAAAAATTCAAAATTTGAAAATTGCGAAATTTTCAACATTTTTGCCAAATTTCCATTTTTTTCACAAATAGATGCAAAAATTATTGGCCTAAATTTACCACTAACATGAATCCCAATATGTCCTGAAAAAACATTCTCAGAATCGCTAGGATCCGTTGAAGCGTTCCTGAGTTATTACCTCATAAAGGGACACTGGTCAGAATTGCAAAAAGTGGCCAGGTCATTAAGGTCAAAATAGGCTGGGTCATGAAGGGGTTAACAGAATAGCATGACAAAGCTACCTGCACATTGAATGCTCATGAGCTTTAAAGAGGTTGTTCACTAGAATGTGTAGTGGTCTTTTCGATTTAAACCTTGTATATATGGCTTTCTTCAAATACCTAGCATTTCCAAATGTGCCTGTGCTATCCACTCATTCCCATCTTCCAGGAACTGGATGCTGTCCTGGAATCCAGAACCCAGTCTCCTTGAAGGGATTAGGCTATGATTGGAGCTTCACCGCACGTCACAGCCCAGCATCACGCAGGCTTGCTGTGCTCTGTTAATGAAAGCAGTGCAGGAGAGCGTGGGTTCTGCTGTGGTGATGCCGGGTCAGCTTCCAGATCCGGAAGTTGACGTAACATCATCAGATATCAGAGACAGCTGCATCTGAGGGTCACATGATGGGTATGAGCAAACAGCGATAGCGCCACTTACAGGCACATTGTAGTGGACAATTTCTTTAAGTTACACCAATGTTTGATTTTTTTTTGCTTTCCTGCTACCAAATATTGTATCAAAAGTGATAAAAATTAATATTTCCCACAAAATTGTAACAGTGAAAATTATTGCTTGTCGCACAAAAAAAGATTCTTACACAGCATTAATGAAAAAAATATGCCTTTCAGAATAGGACAACCAAGATGAATATCTAACATAAGAAAGCCAACAATTCTGACCACACTTGTAATGGCTTCATCCAGGGTGCTTAGCAATTTGACCAGAGCATGTCAGTATAATCAAGTAAGTAGCATGAATAAGGACGTTTACTTCCGAAGCGGGTGGGATGTTTGAGGATTTGTGCTCAGTGGTTTTAGCATGTATAAAATAAAGTTAAAATAAACATGGGGTTTTCTCAAGCAGGATGGAGTGTCTGCTTTTCTCTTACTTAATCCAAAAAAATAGTTATTTTTTAAAAAAGGCAAAGATAAAAAAAATATAAAAAATAGGTGTAATTTCCTTACTAAATGAGCTTAACACATGTTAAATATGTTAATCATAATGAATGGTTAACAGTGTTGAACAAATAAACAGCAATTCTGAAAATTGTTTTAATTTTGCTTCCCAAAGAGTGTTAGCAAGGGAAAAAAGTTGTACGTATCAAAAATTACACAAATCAAAATTACAACTTACAGCAAAAAAACACCTTGCAAAAGTCCATCATGGAAAAATGTACGGTTCGTACATTATGTAGCTATTGTGCAAAAGTACTAAAACTATGTACATTTGAAATTGCAGGATCTTACTGATCCACAAAATAAAACACTTTTACTTGTGCCCAATTGTTATTAGGGTAAAATTTAAAAAGACAAAAAAGACAATAACAGAAGTGATGATTTTCTTATTACTATTTCTCAGTGCAAAATGTAATTAGTTATATGTACCCCAAAATGGTATCACTGACAAATGCTACTTGTAAAACAAGCTCCCATATAGCTAATTTGAAGACAAAATAAATATTAATCTAAAATGCCCAAAATAGACCCGCATTAAAGTGTCTATTTGACAAACAATAAATGTTAACTAGAGAAAACATGTACTTAATTTTCACTCTGCCTGATTACGCATAAACATAGTGTATGAAAAAGGTACATTTTTTAGTTAAAGGGATATTCTAATATTATGGAATAACTTGGTATATTTAGTTATAAAAAATAAACAAAAACCTAAAGAAATTAACTGGAATTAAAGTTGGTATGCATTGAACATGTATGTGCATGTTCACACTGGCCACTAAACAGACAAAAACGAAGATAAAAACAAAGTGAGCATATACCCTGATGTAATGACGTAAATGTGAATAATGGCAGAGCAGGACCAAGACCTAGACTAAAGGACACCAAACAATAGGAATCTATATAAACAATGTCATATTCAAGGAAAAGGGAGCCCACACTCTTCTTTCCACAGAGTGCAAAAACCTAAAACAAAAAAGCAAAAGAAATTAGCTGGAATAAAAGTTGGTATGTATGCAAGTGAGCAAATACCCTTCAGTAAATGAATAAATAGCAATAGTGCATGAAAATAACATAGGGTACTTGGTTAAAATAATTTTGACAAAAAAAAATGTAAAACTCAAGAATTAAACATTACCATATGGCTAAATTACATAAATGTGAATAAGGACTGAACAGAAGATGTTGAGGTCCTGGTCTGGTGAGGTTACACGTGGTCTGTGGTTGTGAGGCCAGTTGGATGTGCTGCCAAATTCTCTGAAATGCCTTTGCGGATGGTTTATGGTAGAGAAATGAACAATCAATTCACGGACAAGAGCTCTGGTGGACATCCCTTCAGTCAGCATGCCAATTACATGCTCCGTCAAAACTTGTGACATCTGTGGCATGTGCTGTGTGATAAAACTGCACATTTTAGAGAGGCCTTTCATGGTGGCCACCCTACAGCACACCTGTGCAGTGATCATGTGTCTAATCGGCATCTGGATATGTGAAACCTGTGCAGTGGATGGATTATCTCGGCAAAGGAGAAGGGCTCACTAATAGAGTTGAGTGAATATCTTTGGTTCCCCGCTTATTCGGCAAGCTATAATGCTTGCCGAATAAGCTACAGCGAGAACCCAGCTTCCTGGATTGCACTGACTGAAAAGCTGATCGCTGCCGCAGCTGCATGTGTTGCGGCTGTTTCAATGTCACAACACATGCATGGAGAGTCTGTGTGTTGGGCTCTGCATGCATGTGCTGTGACATTGAAACAGCCGCAACACATGCAGCGGCGATCAGCTGTTCATCCGGCCCAATCCAGGAAGCCGGGTTCCCCGCTGTAGCTTACTCGGCAAGCGCTATAAGTGGGGAACCAAAGATATTCGCCCAACTCTACTCACTAGCACAGATTAGGAGAAGTGCTCACTAGCACAGATTAGGAGAAGTGCTCACTAGCACAGATTAGGAGAAGTGCTCACTAGCACAGATTAGGAGAAGTGCTCACTAACACAGATTAGGAGAAGTGCTCACTAGCACATATTAGAAGTGCTCACTAGCACAGATTAAGATAAGTGCTCACTAGCACAGATTAGGAGAAGTGCTCACTAGCACAGATTAAGGTAAGTGCTCACTAAAACAGATTATGAGAAGAGCTCACTAACAGATTAGGAGAAGTGCTCACTAGCACAGATTAGGAGAAGTGCTCACTAGCACAGATTAGGAGAAGTGCTCACTAGCAGAGATTAGGAGAAGTGCTCACTAACACAGATTAGGAGAAGTGCTCACTAGCACAGATTAGGAGAAGTGCTCACTAACACAGATTAGGAGAAGTGCTCACTAACACAGATTAAGAGATGTGCTCACTGGCACAGATTAGGAGAAGTGCTCACTAGCACAGATTAAGATAAGTGCTCACTAACGCAGATTAGGAGAAGTGCCCACTAACACAGATTAGGAGAAGTGCTCACTAACACAGATTAGGAGAAGTGCTCACTAACACATATTAGGAGAAGTGCTCACTAACACAGATTAGGAGAAGTGCTCACTAACACAGATTTAGACAAATCTGTGAACAATATTTTAGAGAAAAAGACCTTTGTGTAAACAGAAAAAGTCTTAGATCTTTGAGTTCAGCTCATGAAAAATGGGACAAAAACAAAAATGTTGTGTTTATATTTTTGTTCACTAAACATAGACATCATTTTTTTCAGATTTTTACATGAGCACAACTTTGCAGAGTAGAAACTATTTTTTGAGTTAATTACATAACAGTAATGATTAGTTTATTCTCTAAATTCATATTTCACAGTTCCTCTGTAACCGCTCACAATAATAGTCTTTATAATCACTTTAATAGATACATTAGATGGCTGAACATTTTCATCATACTTTTACATTTGTAGCAGACTAATTATCTGGATATCAATCCATTTTCATTGCTTTATGTTTTCTTCACCTTCTCTTTTATCTATACTCCAGAAGTCTGACCTACAAATGTATTGCTTTAAAAAAAATCTGCATAAAATAACAATCCTTTCAACAGACTTCACATAAAGTTCAAGGTGTTTTGGATTAATTAAAATTCTGATTTGTTTAAAAAAAAGTATATAGTGCAGGGAATAAAATACAAAGTATATGAAAATTATAGTATAGCTTTGTTGTTCTGTTGTTGTCATGTTTTTCCTTTTTTATTTATTAACATTCAGGCATAGAATTAAAATTAAATAATGTTAAAGGATTACTCCCAACATCACTGACAGTAAAAATTGCAAAATGCTTGTAAAAAAACAATTAACTTTACAACATATTTGCATTAAAAATCCTCTCAGTTCTCAAGTGGGATTTTACATCATCTACATTACTGTCCAAAACTGGTCATCAATACTCAGTGAGGGCAAAGGTCTTGTGAGTTAAAGCTGGCAGGATCCTTGGAGATTACAACTCACCCAGCTTTAAATCCCCTGTGCTCCTCTTATGCTGAAGATTTTCCCTTTGCTTGTAGAATAGCAGAGTGGACAGTCAAGGTTACTGGTGCAACCGTACCACTGTTCCAAACTTTCCATCATCAGGAGTGCTCTGCCCCCCCCCCCAGCAAACACAAGGAGGGGGCAGGTAGCCGCATGCTCCTGAAGTTGAAACATGAGAAAGTCCCTTTAAGGTTATGTTCACACGTTGCGTTTTTGCTGACTATTTATGCAAATTAAAAGCTGATTTTTACAGTACCAGCAAAAGCTAGAAGATTTTCATGAATACACTTTGTTTCTTTTTCTGAATGAATTGGAAAACTGCAATATTTTTTTAAAACTGCAGGATGTCAGTTCTTTCAACATTTTTGTAGAGATTTTGCAGCATTTTATCACTCATAGAATGCAATGAGTAAGTGCAAAAACATTGCCATCAGTTTTTACAGCAGTTATAATGAAAAATGTAGGTTCATCATGATGTGAAACCCATTTATTTGTGATAATTTTCAAGTTTAAACCAAAATGTCTTGCTGTCCTCACCTGATAATGACAGGTAATAAAAGTACAGTTTAATTAAATTAGTGATATGTGTAAAAGTAAACAATACCTGACCAATGTGTGAAACTGAACAATGCCTAAAGACTCAATGGCTAACCAATGTGTAAAAGTAAACAATGTGCCGGAAGATTGTTGCATGTAACATTATGATTAGAGATGAGCAAGTATTTCAATGTTAGGTTCATATTACGAATGCTGATTTTTCAATATTCACCAATTTATTCGTCGAATATTCGCCGAACACAGCTGAATGCCTTTGGAGTCAATGGGAGGCAAAAACATAACACATATACAACACCTTCAAACGTTCCCAAAACAAATCAAATTAGGGGTAGACACCAGGAAAAGTGCCCTCAAATCACCCACAGTGCAAATTTTAGAATGGCATGGCAGCAATCAGCCATACATGAGGTATCAGGGTCTGGGCCAGCATTTATAGCTTTCAATTGAACTTCAAATTAAGAAGAGATGGGTGATGGATTGGTGTAGGCTTGCTGTGCTGGGAACCCTGATACCACACGTGGCACAAATATCAGTTTCATAGACTACTATTGACTGAAAAATGTAAGGATATTAACACGGGCAGCTGGCTCAAAGGCAGTGGAGGCCTGCCGGTCTTGGAGACCTACTTATACAGGCAACACACATGAAGGAGACCCAACCAAGAGTCTTCAACTTTAAAATAATAAGGGGTTAACACCACCAAAATGGCATGAATTTCACCAGAGTAGAAATAGTATAATGGGGAGCGAAATTTCTTCCACTACAGGCAACCCAGCAGATGTAGACCCAGGCAGGAGCATTCACATTTCCAACAGTTAGTGGCAGATACCACCAACATGGCATCAATTTCACCACAGTTTAAATACCATAATAGGGAACAACACATCTTCTACTACAGCCAACCCAGCAAATGGACACCAAAGCAGGAGTGTACATATTTCCAAAAATTAGTGGCTGACAACAACAAAGTGGGCCGTGCATATCAGTCAACACAGTACCAGCAGTGCTGAAGACACATTCTGAGAGAATGCTGACTGCAGGGCATGATAAAAACTCCAAGGCATGAGAGGTGAGCTCAGGCCATTCATCCATTTTTGAAGACCAAAATGTGAAAGGGTCCAAACCCTTCCTGATGGTATTGATATTCAGTTCTAGATACTCATGCACTATCTTCTCCATTCGTTCACCAGGTGTCAGACTCGGACTCTGTTGTGCTGGTGCACCAGCTGATCTAAAAAATGTGTCAAAGGACTCACCGAAATTGCTTCTTCCACTTACACTACTGCTGCTGCAGCTAATGTTTTGGCATCGATGAATTGAAGCACCGGA
The DNA here is from genome assembly GCF_039654945.1 of Dendrobates tinctorius. NCBI lineage: Eukaryota > Metazoa > Chordata > Amphibia > Anura > Dendrobatidae > Dendrobates > Dendrobates tinctorius. The sequence goes on from NW_027361708.1 coordinate 28,169,158, forward strand.
GGTTGGAAGTCTAGAGCTGCGATGCACACTGTGTGCCTCACTGCTTTCTTAGGGAAAACCTCTCTAAAGGTTGTGTAAAAGCATGTTTTGATACTCCAGCATTTGTGGGTTCCTTTCCATGGCACAAGGCATCTGGCAAAATGTTGACTTATAATGTGCATCTTACAGAGTGGCAACTCAGTAGTCAGCACTATTTCGAGTCATAACTATATGGGGTTCATGTCGCAGATAGTGCAGTAAGAAAGCACTCATATGACGGGCTCTTACATGAGGTCTAAGCCCATGCTATGTTGGTGGCAGGGTAATACGGATGCTTGTTTCCTTCGTCCCCTTTCACCAACCATGAACAACAAAGAGGGGATTATTATCTTCTTCGTCTCCTGACAGTTGCTCTTCCATCACCTCTTCCTCCTCCATTTATTCATTGGATCTTACACCTTCCCTAACAGTTTGTCTGTTGTCACCAGCAACCCGCAATGGCAGTAATTCACCCTCCCTTGCTGCCTGTGTGACAACAGTCTGGAACTTTGAGACGATGTTATCGCTTCCGCATCCTCATCTGCTTCCTCCTCTTGCTCTGGTACCACCACCTCCTCCCACAGGCTATTCAAAGTCTGCTCCAACATATAGATTACTGAAATAGTAATGCTGATGATGGCACGGTCAGCACTAACCATCTTAGTAGCCATTTCAAAACTGTGCAGAAAGGAGCAGAGGTCCCTAATCTGTGCCCACTGAATAAATATTACATGCGTCTCGTTTGTATTGCGTTGGCCCTATATAACATGACTAACTGTGTCAGGGCTCATTGCTGCTTCCACAGTCACTGCAACATGTGCAAAGTGGAATTCCACCATGTTGGCACATCACATATCAAGTTGTTAACTGGCATGAACAAAGACCTCTGTATTGATGCAAGTCAATGACCTGAGGGGTGTGATCTGTGGAAGTGAGCACACAGCTTACATGCTTTCTGCAGCAGCTCACTCAGGCCAAAATGGTGGTGGAGAAAACACTGTACCACCAGGTTGAGGACATGAGCCATGCAAGACCCGTGTGTGAGCTTGCCTCAGCATAGGGCCACAATCAAGTTTTCAGACATGGCCTTCTCTGTTGCAGGTTCAGTGGAGACAGCCATTGATCAAAATCAGCCTGGAGAGGTGTCCAGAACTCCTCAGTTGTATGACAGCGATATCCAAAAAATATCAATTTTATCACTACCTGATTGCAGTGAGCCCTGGCTGCGCAGCATGGAGATGGTGAGGCTTCTCTCTGCACTGTTGGAACACATGTCTCAGTAAGGCAAAGGTTGAGGGCACAGATGGAGGACCTAGATGAGGTAGAGGAGCAGGCAGCAGCAGTGGAAGAAGTGTGAAATATAGAAGTTTGTCCTGCAAGCCTTGGAGATTCTAAGACTTGAGGAGCAGCACCTTCCCTGCCTTCCCCCACAGTCACCAGAGTCACCCAGTGCCCTGTCAGTGAGATGTAACACCCTTGGCTATGCTTCCTCATCCAAGTGTCTGTGGTCAAATGCACCCTGGCAGACATAGATTTATTCAAGGAACCGGGGATGTTGTCTGCAACATGCGGGTGTAGCGAAGGCACAGCTTTCTAAGAGAAGTAATGGCAAATGGGCAACTGGTACTGGGGGACTGCGACAGCCATCTGCTTTCAGAAACCATCTATATTTACCAGGCGGAAAGGCAGAATTTCAGTGGCCAACAGATTGGAGATGGTAGAATTCAACCTCTTAGCTTTGTCATGTTTAGGAGGAAACAATTTTTTCCGTGATCACAACTGCACGACCTTGGGCTGGCTGTAGTGCTGAGAGAGGGCGGAGTATTGAGAATTGGATAATTCACTGGACCATGAGGGAGGTGCAGGAGGAGATGTTATAGTGGATTGATAAAGTTGTGGTGTGCTCATTCTCAGAGATCGGTCAAAAACAGCAGACATGTCCGCTTCCGTTACAGCTGATGGACTCTCACTCAGCCTGAATGGAGCAGGTAAAGAACCCGAGGTTCTGTGGTCAGAGACATGCATCACAATACTTGGAACAGAAACAGAGGAGGAGGAAGAAGCAGCAGATGCGATTGATGGGACGTATAATAGTTTCTGAGGTCTCCTGGTCCGCATTCTAGCGCAGTTGGATTCCCAGAGTAACGCATGTTGATTGCGCATGTGAATGTTCATACATGTAGTAGTCAAATTATTGAATTATTGCACTTTTTCCATCTACTCAGTTTTTTTTTGTAAAGTTGGCAGATTACATGAGTTAGCTCATCCTTTGCGGTGTCAAAAAAAGGCCCAGGCTAGGCAACCCCTGCGGGCAGCAGACCCTCAAATGCTGCTGGCCACAGCCACAGTTGTGGATGAAGTTGCGTTGCTCATTATGGCTGCATATCTACATGCCTGAGCCATACGGGTCTCCGCCTTTTCCACCTCCTCACATGACCTACTCAGCTGCATGCCTCTTTGTTCATGCCAACTCGCCCTGTGAGTAACCCTCCTCCTTTTCCCTGACAGCATAGTACAGTCAGATATCTGAGTATCATCAGGATCACCTCCCTACCCAGGGGTTAATATGTGGTTCCCTACAGTCAGTTGGCCGGTTGAAGAGTTGTGACATGGGGGAAGCAAGGGTATTTGTGGTGCCACCTCTATCGACTGTACTGGGTGTGATGTTGAGGTGGAGGAAGAGGAGGAGGGGCCACTTGAAGCTGTGCTCTTTCTGGGCCTCATAAACAAGGCGTACCGCTGTGCATCTGCCAAAGAAAGGTAGTGAAGTAGCCCATCCACTAACAGAAGTTGTCAGCTGTATTCGTATAGGAAGTGACGTTGTTGGTTCACTAGTGCTTTCACAAACATTACCACCTACCTCACATACACTTTTAACACCAAGCCTAATCCCCCTTCCACCACGGCCTCACTTTTTGCCAGACATGTTTCTCAGATAGTGTGGTAAGAGCACAGTATTAGCAACACAAAAATTAGATTTTTTACTCTGTACAAGGTCTGCACCAGCTGAATTTCAGCAGCACAAAATGACAAGGTGAAATATGGCATGCTGAATCACGTTAGTCACAGAAGAAAGAATTGTTTGAGTGTGGATGAGGCCTGTATGACAAAGAAGATATGCTCCAAACAATTTCAAAATGAGATCTCCCATACTGTATGATGCTAGTAACAGAAGAAAGAATTGTTTGAGTGTGGATGTGGCTTGTATGACAAAGAAGATATGCTCCAAACAATTTCAAAATTAGATCTCCCCTACTGTATGACGTTAGTAACCTAAGAATATTTTGTGTGCGGATGAACCCAGTATAACATAGGCTAGAGGCTCCAAACAATTTCACAGTGAGACTTCCCCTACTGTAGAATGTTCATAACATAAGAAATTTTTTTTTTGTGTGGATGAGGCCTGTATAACAGACTACATGCTCCAAACAATTCCAAAAAGTGAAATCTACCCTACTGTATGACACTAGTAACCAAAAATTTTTTCTGGCTGTGGAAGACCCCTGTATAACATAGACTACATGCTCCAAACAATTTCAAAGTGAGATCTACTGTACTGTATGACTTAGTAACAGAAGAATTTTTTTTGGCTGTGGATGAGACCTGTAAAGTATAGACTAGATGCTCCAAACAATTTAAAAGTGAGATCTACCCTACTATATGAAGCTAGTTACAGAATATTTTTTGGTGTGTATGAGCCCTGTATAACAGACTAGATGCTCCAGACAATTTCAAACTGAGATCTCCCCTACTGCGAGAACATTAGTAAACTAAGAAAATTTGGGGGTTGTGGATGAGGCCTGTATATCATAGACTAGATGCTCCCCACAATTTCAAACAAAGATCTGCCCTACTGTATCACGTTAGTAACTGAACAAATTTGTTTTTAGTGTGGATGAGGCCTGTTTAACTTAGAAGATATGCTCCAAAAAACTATTTCAAACTAGGATCTAGCCTGCTGTATCACGTTGGTAAAAAAATATTTTTTTTTTATGTACAGAAGCTCTGCACACACAATAATTTCACAGCCACTAAATGAAAAGGTGGGATATGGTGAGCAACCAAAATGTATTTTGTATTTTAGTTTGCATGAGCTATGCAGACAGTTACATTATATGACACTAATTGACAAGGTGATATATGGCATGCTGAATCACATTAGCAACCGCCCCCTAAAATTTTTTTTACAGTGCAACAGCTGTAGACACATAACAATTTCACCACCACAAAATTACAATGTGGGATATGGCAGGCTGTATCACATTTAGCAACAAAAAAAACTTTTGCTTTTTCAATCTGTATGAGCTATGCAGACATTTGAATTTTACCAACACTAAATGACAAGGTGACATATGACGTGCTGAATCATGTAAGAAACTGCCAAAAAATTATTTTTTTTATTGTGCAACAGCTCCACACACAGAACAATTTCACCACCACAAAATTACAAAGTGGGATATGGCGGGCTATATCATGTTTAGCAACAGAAAAAATTAGTTTTTTAATGTGTTTGAGCTCTGCAGACAGCTTAATTTCACTGCTACAAAATTACAATGTGGGATATTACGGGCTGTATCACGTTTAGCAACAGAAATGTATTTTTTTCATCTGCATGAGCTAAATAGACTGTTGAATTTTATAGCCACTAAATAACAAGGTGAGATATGGCATGCTGAATCAGGGTAGCAACTGCCAAAAAAAATATTTTTGCCTGGCCAACAGCTCAAATTACAAAGCAATGTCAACACACCACTAAATGACAAGGTGACATATTCCTTGCTGTATCACATTTCGCGAGTGAGCAAAATAAGATTTAGAAAGGTCTACTCGTGCATGAAGCACAATAGCAGCCGTGCCCAACACACGTGTATGAAATGTGCCCTGCTGTCTTTGAAGGTCGGTTTCACAGGCACACAGAACACTAGCTATCTAAACTATCTGACTTAGAAACAACCGCCTAGCTAGCTAGATAAAATCTATCAGCAAACAGTCCTAGCATCAGGAGCAGCCTCTCTTCACTGTTACATTGTCAAAATGGCACTAAAACAAGATGTCCGCTCTTTATATGTAGAGGGACATGTGATTTCAGGAGCCATTGACACCAGCCCTTGTTTCAGAACATTTCCTGCGCCCTGATTTTCTAGCCGCAATGCACACACATAAAGTTAGGAGAAAAAAGTTTACAAGCACATCACTCCTCTGATCTCTCCCCATCCCCTACCCCCATGCTCAAACACCACCATTATCGTAGCCAAAGTGCTCAAAATACTTTAGTGGTAACGCAAATATTTTCCCACACTTTTATCAAATCAATTTTTTCAGATTTTATAAAACTTTGCTAGCGTTTCCGATCATGAATCTGAATGTGCCATATTCGTGCCGATTTTATGTTTTTTGAACAAATTCGCTCATCACTAGTTTGTACATATAGGCATGTCAAGATCAAAGCATAATGAGACAGCATACTGTAAACCATATAAAAACTTGTGTCAGTCTAATAAAGGAGAGACGCTTTATGGTGCTATGTGTGCATTCTGTCCCCAGGACCCATGATTGCTTTTATTTACAGATCAGAAATTCTCCAAGACATACAATATGCTACCCATGAATTAGCTCCAAATTGCTATGACAGTTCTTGGTACAAAAATCTGTGCGACTGGATCAATGGGGTTTGTAAGAGAGGTGACATTGCTCCTTGTGACAGTGAAACTATAAGCTGCAGCACAGAGGTACGAGGTTCAATCCTACATTGGGTGGAGATCGTCTGTGATCAGCAATTTTCTAGTTTCGACACATTATCATTGGGATTTAGGTTTGTGCCACTCAAATGCATGAATGTACTTTGATATAAGCCAAACCATTGTAGCTCTGGCAGAATGTTAAGAGTTTTTGTCCTGTTGGAAGTTGAACCTATTCCCAAGTCTCAAGTCGTATGCATCCTCCAACAGGTTTTCCTCTTGGATTGCCCTGTATTTAACTCCATCCATCTTCCAAACAACTCTGCCCAGCTTTCCAGTCCCTGCTAAAGAAAAGTACCCCACAGCATGATGCTGCCACCACAATATTTGATGGTGAGGATGGTGTTTTCAGGATAATATGCAGTGTTAGTTTTCCATCTCATATAGCATTTTGCATTTACCACAAAATGTCTACTTTGGTCTCATCAGACCAGAGCACCTACTTCCACATGCTAGCTGTGGCCCCCTACATGGCTTTTTGCAACCTCAAATGGGACTTCATATGGCTTGATTTCAAAAATGTTTTTTTCCTTGACATTCTTCCATACAGGCCAAATTTAAGAACTGTATTACTAACAGTTGTCATAGGCAGAGATTCTCCCACCGGAGCTATTGAGCTCTGCAGATCCTCCAGAGTGACCATGAGTATCTTTGCTGCTTCTCTAATTAGTGCTCTCCTTGCTTGGGATGTCAGCTTAGAAAACCGTATCTTGGTAGATTTGCAATTGTGCCATATTCCTTCCATTTTGTATGATGGATTGAATAGTGCTCTGTGAGATATTCAAGAGACTAAGCTATGTTTTAATAACCTAAAACTGCTTTATTCTTCTCCACAACTTTATTCCTGATCAGTTCCTTGGTTTTCATAATGCTGTTTGATCCATAATGTTTTCAAACAAACTTCTCAGGCCTTCACAGACTGGCTAGATAGACTGAGAATAAATTACACAGGCTAAATTTACTAATTATTGGAGTTCTGAAGACATTTGGCCACGCAGGATTTTATTTAACAGTATCAGACTACAGGGTGCTTAATACAAATGCATGTCTCAAATTTCAGATTTATATTTTTAAAATATTTTGAAAATCATGTTTCATTTTCTTCACACTTCACAAATACTTGCTACTTTGTATTTTTATATCACATAAAATTCCAATAAAATCTAGTAAATTTGGTGGGTGTAACGTGAAGAAAATTGAAAAAATTCATAGTGTATAAATACATTTTCAAAGCAATGTATTTGACGGCGGTTATTCACTTCAGTTTGAGCTGAATACTAAGAGGAGTGAGTTACGTAAGGACTCTGTGTAAAGTGGTTAGATGATTTCAGATTGCTGACACGTAAATTCCTGAATGACCAAGTGTGAAAGAATCATTGCATACTATACTTGAAAGGTGACAAGGTACTCTATAAAATATTAGGAGTCTTAACAATACATGTTCTCACTGTGGACACCTGATATAAGGCATTTCCCAACCATCAAAATCATTCCAAGACAGGAATTTTAGATATTTTATTCTACGCCTAAGAATATCAGTCAATACCCACTATTTCAAAGTTTTAAGAGAAATTCCTGGATCTAGTTAGCCAGAAGCAGCTGGGTTGCGATAAGACAGTGATATGCCGTTTTAGCATAGCACCCTGGTTTTTTTGCACTGAGGATTTCGGATGAAGGGCTTTTTGAATATTAAGTTAAATATACAAATTACCCAGCCTACCGCAGGTTTAAGCCTTAAGATGCATGGTCTAAATCTAATAGTGTAGCAGTAGTGAGTAGTGTGTGTTACAAAAATGTTGAACAAGGACATGATGCAGACAGTCTTTGTGTTTGGGACAGTGATAGAATATTCCTTGTTTTCTTAAACAGACTCTGCCCTGCCACTGCCATGAGGAGGAAGTGCCTGTTTTGTACACAAAGGATTGAGTATTGTCTGCACCAATCCTGTCTGAACTCTCTATGTTTTGGCAAAGGGACAGTTTTACACAGAAAGATCAGAGGCCATTAGGCATTAGACTGATCACAACACTTTGAGAATGACCTGAAAGATGTCAAAAGTGATATCCTTCCTTACTGAAAACTTGGAAGTGGCAGTTTTGGTTTTGGATATGTGCTTGTTTCTGCTCCTTGTTATACATTTGATGTAAAGGACTTTTAAGGATCAGGTAATTGGTACCCCTACTACACATCTGGTCTAGTGGGTGAGAGAGCTGTGTGATTCTTCTCACTATACTCAGATGATGTCGTGAGTGAGAGAGCTGTGTGAGCCTCCACACTACATCCAGCTGGTCTAGTAGGTAGGGGAGGTGTGTGAGCTTTCCCACTACACCTAGAAAGCTCATTCTGACTTGCCATAGCAGTGTGGCCTGTTCAAAAGGTTCACGTCATGCCGGAGGGCATTTCAGGATGGGCTGGAGGAACAAGTTGAGGCCATGGGCATTTTGATCAGTTGCAGCCAAGTCCACCAATGGGATCCAAAACAACCAAACAAGTAGGAACAGGCAGGGATGACAGGGAAGCAGTGAAAAATGTGGGGCCAAAACTAGAAACCAAAAATTCCAGATTGTGAATGTTCGAATGTAAAAAAAATAGCATATATTCAGGAAAGAAAACAAGGGTGGGAAAAAGGACATAAAAACAGAACATCAAGTGAATAAAATGTTGTGTGGCTGATAATGTGCAGCAATACAAGTGTAAAGACAGAAATTAATGTTTTGATGGTTTCAAATCTAAGAACATGACTGCTACTGCCCAACCTCCATATAATCAGAAAAATGGAGCAAAAAGATGGATTTCTAAAAATTGCAGTCAGCAAAACCCATAGTGATGACATACTTGTGTGACATGGGGCACCCCTCATCCTAAGCGAGTAATGCAAAATCCTGTTCAGACAATATTACATTTAGTGACAGAGGATACTGACATGGGAGTAGCAAGAACACTGGATGCTTGGGAGGAAGCGGATAGTAAACCTGAGAGGGAGGGAAATGTGGAATGCCATGGGAGCACCTCAAGCACCTTTTTAAGGTCATGCAACAGCTTCTCAATCAGATTTAGGTCAGGACTAGAGTTGAGCGACTTTAGTCGGATCGGGTTTCATGAAACAAAATTCGTTTCAGATGAAACTGGTCCGACTAGGGCAAAAAAAGTCAGAGTTTCGTCCGAAACCCATCCCCAATGCAAGTCAATAGGAAATAAAAGTCGGCATTGAGCGGATGACACTCATCCACTCAATGCCGACTTTTATTCCCCATTGACTTGCATTGGCGTCGGGTTTCAGATGAAACTCCGACTTTTTTTGCCCTAGTCGGACCAGTTTCATCTGAAACTAATTTTGTTTCATGAAACCCGATCCGACTAAAGTCGCTCAACTCTAGTCAGGACCTTGATTACGAAACTCCAAAGTCTTAATTTTGTTTTTCTTAAGCCATTCAGAGGTGGACTTGCTGGTGTGTTTTGGATCACTATCTTGCTGCATAACCCAAGTGCGCTTCACCTTGAGGTCATGAACAGATGGCTGAACATTCTCCTTCAGGATTTTCTGGTAGACGGCAGAATTCATGGCTCCATTTACCACAGCAAGTCTTCCAGGTCTTGAATGAGCAAAACAGCCCCAGACCATCACACTATAAACCACTATATTTTATTGTTGGTATGATGTTGGTTTTTGAAATGCTTTGTTACTACTACACCAAATGTAATGGGACATACACATTCCAAAAAGTTCAACTTTTGTCTCGTAAGTCCATAGAGTGTTCTCCCAAAAGTCTTGGGGATCATCTGGATGTTTTCTGGCAAAACTGAGACAAGCCTTTATGTTCTTATTGCTCAGCATTGGTTTTCGTCTTGGAATTCTGCCACGTAAGCTGTTTTTGCCCAGTCTCTTTCTTATGGCGGAGTCATGACCACTGACGTTAACTGAGGCAAGTATGGCCTACAGTTCCTTGGATGTTGTTGTGGCCTCTTAGATGAGTCACCGCTGCGCTCTTGGGGTAATTTGGTCAGCTGGCCAATCCTGGAAAGGTTCACCACAGTTCCATGTTTTTACCATTTGAGGATAATGGCTCTCAATGTGGTTTTCTGGAGTCCCAAAGCTTGGGAAATGGCTTTATAGCCTTTACCAGACTGATAGATCTCAATTACTTTGTTTCTCATTTGTTCCAGAATTTCTTTTGACCGCAGCATGATGTCTAGCTTTTGGGGATCTTTTAGTATACTTCTCTTTGTAAGTAAGGTTCTATTTAAGTGATTTCTTGAGTGAGAACAGGTGTGGCAGTAAACGGTATATCCCAAACAAAAGGCATTCAAAGTACTGATGATAAAATTAGGTTTATTGTATCACAAAAAAGACAATATAGCAAACAATAGGTAATTAATAAAATGACAAGATGTTTGCAAAAGAAATTTATTCATAAAAAAAGGTATTAAAAACACCAAGGCGTGCAGAGGGCATGGGATAAGCCACAATGGTTGTGGTAATAAACATATGCATGTACAAACAAACAAAAAAAACAATATATATTAATTAATAAAAAAGTTTGTCTCCTTGTGTATTATAGTGCACATCTGTTAGTGTATATAGCCAATAAGGTGATCATAGAAATAATTAGTGCATATTCATGGCAAATATTATTATATAAACAGATGTGCAAAACAAAATATATATAATTGATTATTGAGCCATTTTTCTGAAGATAAAGTGCATGTGCATATTCAACTGCTCAGTGTTAGAGTTGAGTGAAATGGGTCGGTCATATTCAAAAGTCAGCGACTTTCGCTGAAGTCGGGTTTCATGAAACTAAACCCGACCATAGCGTGAGGTCGGTCACGAGGTCAGCGAGGTCAGCGACCAGAGCGCCAAAGTCGCGTTTCAAAAGATGCTTCCAGCGCCCTTTTTCAGCCAATCATGGAGGATGCACACTGTGGGCAACGCGATGACATAGGCATGCAAGTGATTGGCTGGCTTTGTGTGGCATCACAGGGGCTATAAAAGGGCGTGAACGCCGACCGCCATCTTACTTCTGACAATCTTAGCATTAGGGAGAGGCTGCTGCTGCTGATTCAGAATAAGGGAGAGCATTAGGCAGGGAAGAAGAACCAAAAAACTGCTTCTGCTGTTAGCGATTTCCACTTACAACACAACACTTTGTGTGCAGTGACAGGGGAGGCTCTATTTTTGTGCATCAGCTCTGTTGGTTATTAGGATGCCTTATAAGGCTCCCTGATAGCTGCATTGCTGTTTGCACACTGCTTTGCAAACTGCTTTTTTAAAAGCAAAAATACTTTTCTTCCTCTTTTCTGCACAGTTACCAAGCGTTCATTTTTCCTCCCTTTTGTGTGTGCAGCAGTCCTGCTTATTAGGCTGCCTGCGTCCATACTTGGACTGAGAGCATCATTGTCAGCGTCCTCAAATCTCTAGTGAGATCCAAATTCTCACCAATCCTATAAACACCCTCCACCTTGTCATACACCATCCAATTTCAGCCTGTTACATTGAGGTGTACTCTCTAATAGGCCTGAGACAATAGTTCTGCATCCTCAAATCTATAGTGAGATTCAAATTCTCACCAATTCTATAGACACCCTCCACCTTGTCATACACCATCCAATTTCAGCCTGTTACATTGAGGTGTAATCTTTCCTGGGCCTGAGACAATAGTTCTGCGTCCTCAAATCTATAGTGAGATTCAAATTCTCACCAATCCTATAGACACCCTCCACCTTGTCATACACTATCCAATTTCAGAATGCTACACTGAGGTGTAATCTCTCCTGGGCCTGAGACAATAGTTCAACGTCCTCAAATCTATAGTGAGATTGAAATTCTCACCAATCCTATAGACATCCGCCACCTTGTCATACACCATCCAATTTCAGCCTGTTACATTGAGGTGTAATCTCTCCTGGGCCTGAGACAATAGTTCAGCGTCCTCAAATCTATAGTGAGATTGAAATTCTCACCAATCCTATAGACATCCGCCACCTTGTCATACACCATCCAATTTCAGCCTGTTACATTGAGGTGTAATCTCTCCTGGCCCGGAGACAATAGTTCTGCGTCCTCAAATCTATAGTGAGATTCAAATTCTCACCAATACTATATTCACCCTCCACCTTGTCATACACCATCCAATTTCAGCCTGTTACATTGAGGTGTAATCTCTCCTAGGCCTGAGACAAAAGTTTGGCGTCCTCAAATCTATAGTGAGATTCAAATTTTCACCAATAGTAGATACATCTTCTACCTTGTTTTACAGTACCATATAGGTGGTGGTATTTTGGGTACATTTTCACAAAAATGAGGAAGTATGGTGGAAGACGCCATGGAAGTGGGCGGGGGTTGCCAGCTGGTTACGATGGTGGTGGTGTTGCATCTGTTGGTAGTGGCAAAAGCACAATAGCACATAAGGCAGGAGGTGTTGAGCCTGCGTCATCCTCTGGCTCCACAAGGCCTCGAAGGCTCTCTTTTCTGGGAGTAGGTAAACCAGTTTTAAAGCTGGAACTTCAGGAACAAGTTTTGGCTTACATTGCTGACACAGCCTCCAGCTCTCTCGCCTCCTCTTCTGAAGTTTCAAAAAATAAAAGCACTGAGTCGTCAGTGGAGGCTCCTGGTCAGGAACCACACCTTTCCTTGTGTCCTTCACCCCTACCAAAAGTGAAGGATGTGGCAGGCCACACTACCGATTACTCCATGGAGCTCTTTTTACATACCATGCCTGGGATAGCAAGTCAAATCGTGAATTCCCCAGTCCAAGATGAATCTGACATGGAGTGCACTGATGCACAGCCATTGCTAGATTTTTCTGCTGGTACATTCACTCAGAGCACTACATTGTACTGAGGCAGAATCAGACCCTGAAGAAACTCAGGTGCCCCTTCCTGCATACTATACCACCTTACATTGTGACACAGAGGAAGGTGCACATGAAATATAAAAGGAGGTGATGGATGACCCAGTTGTTGATCCAGATTGGCATCCATTGGGGGAAGAGGGTGCCGCTGCAATAGCTCAGAAGAGGAGGAGGAGGATCCGCAGCAGGCAACGACATCGCAACAGCTGTTATCTGGCATGACCGTAGCAGTCCAAAAACGTGTTACAAAAACCAAAAGAGTTGCAGGACAGCTTGGCCAGACGGTCAAATTAGCACAGCGTGCAAGGTCTCAAAATGTCTTCCATAGACATGCAGTGCAGTGTGGCACTTTTTTGAGCAAAATCCTAATGATCAGGCAAAAGTTATCTGTAAGAAGTGCACAAAGACCTTTAGCCGAGGGAAAAATCTGAGAAATTTGAATACCAGTTGCATGCTTAGACATTTAACCACCATGCACTTGCAAGCGTGGACGGACTACCAAACCTCACGTACCACATGTGCACCTGCTCCGAATGAAGGTAGTCAGCAATGCTACATCGCTTCCCCCACTGTAAGCCCACCGGTTAGCACACCACCAGCAGCAAATGTCGAGGTGTCGTCGCAAGGGCAAAGCAGTCATGGAATCACAATGTTATTGTTACGAAAGGCTGAATCTAGGCCATCAGCAACACCACCAACACCATCACCATCACCCACCCTCTCTCAGTCCGCCATGTCCACCGCTAGTTCCACCATATGCAGCTCTCAAGTCCAGCTCACCCTACAAGAGACTCTGAGTAGGACAAGAAAGCACTCATCCTCTCATCCGCATACACTGGCTTTGAACACCCACATTGCCAAAATAATCTCGTTAGAGATGATGCCCTACCGGTTGGTTGAAAGCAAAGCTGTCCGCGAGCTCATGGCCTACGCAGTACCACGCTATGACCTACCCAGTGGGCACTTCTTCTCTCGCAAAGCCATCCCAGCCCTCCACCATCATGTGAAAGACCGCATTGTCCATGCACTCAAGCAGTCAAAGAGTGGAAAGGTGCACCTCACAACAGATGCATGGTCCAGTAGGCATGGCCAGGGCCATTACGTGTCCATCACTGCACACTGGGTTAATCTGGTGGATGCAGGGTCAACAGGGGACAGCGGCGGTGGGACAGTGCTGCCTAGCCCACGGTATAGGAAACAGTTGGCTGTAGGCGTTCGACCCTCCTCCTCCTCCAGAAGCGAAAGCTGGTCCACAGAGCGCAGTCGCATGAGCACTCCATTCGCAGCTGCCAGTGTTGCACACGAGGTGTCCCACTATCGAACAGCTAGTGATAAATGTCAGCAGGCATCTATGTTGAAGATGATGTGTTTGGGCGACAACAGACACACCGCGGAGGTACTGGCCGACTACTTGCAGCGTTAAACTGAGTCATGGCTGGGCAGTCTACATCTTGAGGCAGGCAAGGTGGTTAGTGATAACGGCCGGAATTTTGTGGCAGCCAAAACTCAGACACATACCTTGCCTGGCTCACACCTTGATCCTGGTGGTGCAGTGCTTCCTCAATAATTATCCGGAGTTAACACCACTGCTCCATAAGGTGCGAAGACTGTGCTCGCACATCCGCCAGTCGCCCGTACACTCCAGTCGTATGCAGAAGCTGCAGCGATTGCTCCACCTTCCCAAGCACCGCCTAATTATCGACGTTGCAACAAGGTGGAACTCCACCCTGCACATGGTTGAGAGGCTGTGCGAACAGAGGCAGGCTGTAATTCATTTGTGGGAGGATACACGGGCAGGCAGTTTGCAGGCAGACATGGTGTTGTCTGGTGTGCAGTGGTCGAAGCTGAAAGACCTCTGTAAAGTCCTTCAGTGTTTTGAGGAATGCACAAGGCTGGTAAGCGCAGACGGCGTCATCATAAGCATGAGCATCCCACTTATTCGTCTGCTCATGCAAACTTTGACGCTCATTAAGGAGCAGGCGTCTGCAGCCGAGGAGGAAGAGGAGGAGGGAAGCCTTGATGACAATCAGCCATTGTCTGCTCAGGGAAGTCTCATGAACGAGGTGGAGGAAGAAGAGGAAGAGGAGGAGGATTATGGGGATGATTATTTTGGGGAGGAGGATGCTTCTCAAGGGGCAAGAAAAAATGTTGGCATGGCAAGGTCAGGTACAGGGTTTGTGCGTGACTGGAGGGATGTTGATTTGCCAGAAAGTGCTCCTCCACCCAGCACTCGCAGTGCATCTTTGACACCTGGAACATTGGCCCACATGTCTGATTATGCCTTGCAGATCCTAAAAAGGGACCACAGGAGAACCTAGAGCTAATATTGGCTAACAAATAAGCCACTCTGGTAAACCGTTTGTTTGAGGCATTCCCAGCACACAGCGGCGGTGATGTTTTTCCAATGAGCCGTAGGGGGCAACATGGAAGAGGTGTTCATGGTGCACACAGCCGAAGTGGCGTTGGACACAGGGGTTTCATGACCATGTTGTGGACTGATTTTTCAAGTACCGCTCACATGACTGGTAAAACTGCATCGATCGAAAGTGACAGGAGACAGCAGTAGTCAACTATGGTAACAAACTACTCCTCTTCCCATATCGATGTTCTCCCTCACAGGTCATTCCCCTTTGACTATTGGGCCAGTAAACTTGACACCTGGCCTGAATTGGCACAATATGCCTTACAGGAGCTCGCTTGCCCTGCTGCTAGTGTGTTATCTGAACGAGTCTTCAATGCTGCTGGATCAATAGTGTCAGAAAAAAGACCCGTCTGTCAACCCAAAATGTTGATGATCTAACCTTCATTAAAATGAACCATAAAAGGGTTTCAAAGGATTTTGTTCCACCCTCCCCTGCTGACATGTAGGTTGCCAGAAAAATGGCTTGCTTTTGTCCTCCTCTTCCGCGGACTTCTCCAATTACTCCATTTGCAGCTGCTGAATGTCCAACGTCAACATATGCCATTTTTTCCACCTCCCTAACAGGGCTGCCTCCCCCACAGGGCCGGGGTCACCACCTGGCGCACGCACCCGTGCGAGTGCCGTTGCCCTGGACAGGTGGGTGGGCACACTCTGTGGCAACGGCACTGGCACAAGATCCCTCATAGTAGAATCAAGTGTTTCTGATGGTGGGGGTGCACACCCGCAGTCAGACACACCGGCGTACTATGAGGGGCCCTGTGCCAGTACCGCCGCCCACGAGTGGGCCCCCCCTGCTTGCTCAGGGCACCAGCACTTGCAATACTTACCTCTCCCTGCTCCACCACTGTGTAGTCTGGCCTGTTAAATTCTTCACTGGGACTGCCAATACAAATTTGGTGAAATGATAGATGATGGTTAAGACGTAGCTATGCCCTGTCCTGCTGGGCTCTATCTTCAGATGATCAATGGCTTCCATTTGTTATGGACGTCGACTCACAATGAGATGCAGTGGTGGTTTATCATCAGCCTTCACGGTTTTCCGACTCACAGACGTGTGACATTCCTGCCCACATTTTTAAATGTGTTGTCTCATGCCAATCCAATAGAATCGCCTACGGCCTGTGGCTTGTGTCTTTTGCACTCCAAAGTTACCTTACAGATCTTGATAGGCAGTGAGGACAATGTCTACATCTGTCCCTGTGATCCCAATTTGATGGAGATGAGTAATGGTGATGGGTTCCACAGTACTGCGATACAGCAAACCTTTCTTCATAGGAACTGTTTTCGCTGTCTCCACAGACAAAGTAATTGAGGGTCAGCATCGCCTCTGAGAATTCTCCCGGGAGTTTTTACTGTGATTAGTAATTCCAAAGTTTCTGCAATCAGTCGACTTTCCATCTGTACTTGTATCCATCTCGTTTCCTCTGGCGGAGAGTCTGGACTGTCTTACTGAGACTGTAATATATATGAAGATTGAAAAAAACCCCAACAGTGTATACTGGTGTACTCTTCGAATACATAACCCTTTTTCTACTTTTTAGATTCTTGTCTAATCCATACTGAGGCTGTGAGTGTCATTGTCGGACTCCGGAAATATACATGCAGATTTTTAATGTTATATATAAATGTTATCCAGTGATACTGTACCCTTTCTCAACTTGGTACAATCACGTCAAATCCATACTGGGCCTGAGACCCTCTTAGTCTGCCTCCTGACATATAGACATAGGTTTTTCAGGTGTACACTATGCTACATATATACCTGTTATCCGGTGATACTGTACCCTTTATCAACTTTGTACAATCACGTCAAATCCATACTGGGCCTGAGACCCTCTGAGTCTGCCACCTGATATATAGACATAGGTCTTTCAGGTGTACACTATGGTAAATATATACCTGTTATCCGACGATACTGTACCCTATCTCAACTTTCTACAATCTTGTCGAATCCATACTGGGCCTGAGAATGTCTGAGTCTGCCTCCTGATTAGAGATGTGCGGTGTTCGAGTCGACCTGTTCGCCAAGTTAAAATTCCAGCTGTTTTGGGCAGTGTTCGAGCCGTTCATCGAACTCGAACACTTTGCTTAAAACTCGGCTGTTCGAGGTTCCGGTCGAGAACGGTTCGTTCACCAAAATCGTAACTTCATTTTCACATTAATAATGGTTTTCAGTGTTAATAGACTGTTTCCTGGCATAGTAGCGGTGTGTTGTAGCAAGCGGTGTAGTACACCTGTCAAGGAGCTACACCATGTGTGTTTCTAATTATTTTTTACCGCATCTTGTCCAGAAAATCCTTTTGGGCCTTGTAGCACTGTCTGCTACTCAGCAGAGGAGCCCACAAGTGAACCAAGCTATGGCGCCTGTTTATGTAAGAACTGCGTGCTACTCAGCATAGGAGCCCAGCTGTTAAGCAAGCTACAGCACCTGTGGTTTGGACACTTAATTTTTTAATTTTTTCTGGAATGCCGGTTAGGCCTAATTCCGGTTGACCTGCACTTACTGGGAAATCCTCGTTCGCGGGGAAGAATTGTAATCCCAGATCCCCATCACTAACGGGGTTCAGCGGGTTATCTGCACCTGTAAGCGACACACGCTGGACCTTTCAGTGAAGCGCGCATGCAGCCCCGGACATGTAAGGGCATGACAGACCTGTTATTGATCGATCTCGCGAGCCAGAGCCTCACGTGTCCCTCTAGTAAGCTTGACGCGTACCACAGGGGCATGCCGGAGTCTCGATTGTTAACAGAATTAAGCTGACAAATCGCTAGCACAACTAAAAACGGATATCCACCACCACCCACAGAATGAACAAAGCTTGCAATCTGTCAATCTTTTCTGTAGCTGGCACGGTTGAGGTTTCCCGGGTGGAGTCGAATTAAGCCTCAGGCTCCACTCCTGGTGGTGCCCTTCCGGACATTCCTTTAAGGTTCAGCTTTGCAACCATACTGCCCCCGAAAACCAAACACTTTGCCTTCATGTTCGGAGGTTTGTGGGAATAACGCCGCCCGATCAGCAGTTGGCCTAATTTATGGTGGGAAGTCCAACGGTATATGATCGTCTTCGATTTCAGATTTTTACTGTTTTTTGGTATTTTACATTTTTATTCCAGCCTTTCTTGACTTCATAAGGGCATGACATGCCTATATTTGTGTCTCCTCCTCCTTTTACTCCTCCGCCTCTTTTCTATATGGAGTTGCCGTTTTCCACATGTTATTTTTGTATTCTGAGCATTTTGTCTGCTTTGGGACACCTTTTAAGGTACTTTGTAGTTGTTTTCTCTGTGTTTGTATGTGTTTGTGTTTGCCTGCCATTGTTTTAAATGGTGTTAGACGTTGTTCGTCGAACGTTCGACAAACATTCAACGAACTTGCCTCGTGTACGACGAACCAAAACGAACTGGAACACTACTCCTGAATATATAGACGTACATTTTTAATGTTTAAACTATGCTATATATACACCTGGTATCTGGTGATACTGTACCCTTTCTGCCAGGAAGTCCTCCTCCACCCACCACTCTAAGTGTATCATTGACACCTGGAACATTGTCCCACGTGTGATTATTTCTTGCGGATCTTCTTGTTATATTGTGGTGTGATCCATCCTGAGTGTGTGACAGTCTGTGGGTTACTCCTGCAATTTAGATGTACATTTAAAAATTACCCCAACACTAGTGTATACAGCTCTACGCTTGTGATACATTACCCATTTACTGCTTTTTATATTCTGGTCTAATCCAAACTGACCAAGTGAGACTTATTTTCTGACTATGGAAATAAATACTGAGATTGACAACAATGACCCCTACACTGTGTACATCTGTACTCTTCAGATCCATTACCGTTTTACGGCTTTTTATATTGTGTTGTAATCCATACTGAGCCTGAGAGCACTTGTGTCTGCCTCCTGAAATATCTACGGAGATTTAGAATGTTTAAACTATACTATATATACCTGCTATCTGATGATACTGTACACTTTTTCTACTTTTTATATTCTTGTCTAATCCATACTGAGCCTGTGAGCGTCTCTGTGTGACTGATGGTATATATAGGGAGATTGGCAATCATCCTTTGACTGTATAAAGCTGTACACTTCTGATACAGTACCATATATCTGATGTTATTTTGGGTTCATTTTCTGCAACATTTTGAAGTTTGGTGGAAGATGCCGAGGACGTGGGCGGGCCAGCTGGTGCTGATGGTGGTGGTGCATCTGCTGGTAGTGGCAAAAGCACAATAGCAGCTAAGGTAGGAGGTGTTGAGCCTGCATCATGGTCTGGCTCCGGAACGCCTGGAAGGCTACCTTTTCTGGAAGTAGGTTAACCACTTTTAAAGCCGGAGCATTAGGAACTGGTTTTGGCTTACATTGCCGAAACAGACTCCAGCAAATATGCCATCCTCTTCTGAAGTTTCAAAAAATGCAAGCACTGAGTCATCAAGTGCTGGCTCCTGGTCAGGAAGAACCCCTTTCCTTGTGTCGTTCACCCCCACCAAAAGTGAATGATGCAGCAGGCCACACTTCACATCAGTCCATGTAGCTCTTTCTATCATAACATGCCTGGGTTATCAAGTCAAATCGTGAATTCCCCAGTCCAAGATGAATCTGACATGGAGTGTGGGTGGCCAGCCAGGGCAGTGGGGTTAATCAGTACCGAGCCGGTGTCTCACAGGGATGTGTCACGTTGGTGGTGATGACCCGTTCCGTGGCCCTGGGCTTCCATGCAAAGAGGTGAACAGCATTTATAGGTGAATGATACGTGACGCCGCATGTGGTTTCTGATCAGATTGCTCCGCACTGCAGTGTCGCTTCTCTGGGACAGATGTTGTGGTGCAGCTAAGATGTAGAAGCCCTGCACAGGTAGGGCCGTAGTCGCAGGGAAGATGAAAGAGTTGGTAGATGGTGTGCAGGATGCAGCAGAGCCATGCGCCAGGCGCAAGAGAAAGATGACAGACACAGTTGTGCAGTTCCTTTACCTGTACTTGGTAAGTGCCGTCCAGGACCCAGAGTACAGATGGAGAAGGAGTTGGTCAGCCTGGAAGCAAATTAGGAATTCTCTCTGCAGATAGTTAGTGTGGTCCGTTCTAGCGCTTATCTCAGGTACTCGCAGTACTGAGTTCACTGAAGTTCCCCCTGTTAACTCTCTTTTGGAACTTTCTCGTATGGCAGGCAGCCATAGCCTTTTCCTTCTGGCTCACACACGTCGCTGCTGGGGCCTCTGAGCCTTAGTTGGGAACAGAGCATTTACAGCTGCTAATTCCTCCGGTTTCTGCTGCAGGACCGTCAGTGTCCCTACAAACTCGGAGACCGGAATACCGACTATGCGCTCCAGCTAGGAGTGAGCCTTAACTCTGCTCATCCTCCAGCTCCCCTTCTCACATCCACACACTTCCCCTTCCCTTCACAGACTGGCCTAACTTCCCTCCTCCCAACCACAGAGAGCAGCTCCTCAGCAGTCAGGTTCAGAGGTCTCCCTGCTGGCCTGGAATGGAAACTGTGTTGTGTGTTGGTTTAGCTGCTAGAGAGATCCTTCATTGCTCCCAAGCATGACATCACACTCCCTAGGAGGAAGGTAATGCCACTGTGGCAACTGTACTCCCGGGGGCGCCACAAGTGCATTGATGCCCAGCCACTGCTAGATGATTCTGCTGGTACATTGACCCAGACCACTACATTCCCCTCGCACTCCACACAGCCAGAATCTGACCCTGATGAAACTCAGGTTCCCCTTCCCGCATACTATACCACCTTACACGGTGACAAAGAGGAAGGTGCAGATGAAAGTGCAGGTTCCTTGAGCAGGTGGGGGG